>NC_091286.1:671911468-672544649 GCF_032444005.1 Ranitomeya imitator | reverse complement strand
CCTTTGCCGGTGGACGGTCATGTCAGCACAAGCATGTGATTTGTATACTTCTGACCACATTCCGACTAGACGTGCCCAGCCTCGTTCAGTTCATTTTCATTAAGTGAGGCCACACATGTCTAGTCAGCACGTGACCGCACGTATGTAAATCACCAGCACCAGAGAATCCTGACAGCATGCAAAGCACACTGTGAGAATTCAGAAGTCTGCAGTCACGAAGAATGACTGCAGACTCATTACAAACCTGGACATCCCCTTTAATGCTCCTAACATAAATAATAACATGAGTTAGTTAGTATCACAAATAACATTTACATCCAGGTACCTTATAGATGACATTGTCTCTGGAGTCGTTTTCCTTCTTTTCTTCATCTTGTCCAGATCCCATGATGAGTTTTCTCATACACAGCCGTCTCTGCAAACTTCCATCTTCTCCGCTCTTCTGCAGCAAATCTCCACATGATGCACTTACAGATATAAGTGTCATTATAATGATCTTGAATTAAAAAATTGCCCTCACTATATTGTCTGTACAAAATATGACCCTCACACTGTCCCTCTTATGGTACATGCTCTTCACACTGACCTCTCCTTTCCATACCGGCCTCCTCTTCACACTGTCCTCTCATACTGTGTCCCCCTATAGGGCTCAGTATTTATACTGTACTCTCCTCACACTCCACCCAAATTGGTATACTGTCCCCTCCTGGCTTTGCCCTTACACTGTCCCCCATGCTATGCCCCCACTACTCAGTTTCTACTCTGTACCCACTCATTTTTCTCCCCCATACTGTCTCCTCACACTATTCCCTTCCCTCCTCATACTGTATCCTCTCACGTCCCTCCTGTTCACCATATTGTCTCCTCATATATTTACTATTGTGAATTCCGCTCTTGGGCTCCCTCCAGTGGTTCTAAGTGGCACTTTTGTGAGTTCTGCTTTTGGGCTCCCTCTGGTGGTTTTAAGTGGAATGGCTGCTCCTTGGATTTAGCAGTCTGCAGCTGCTTCCAGTGATTGTCTTTCGGCTTGGCTATTTATGCCTGGCTCTTTCCTTCAGCCAGTGCCACTTGTCAATGGTTCCTGGTTGGATTCACATCTCTGCTTGGATTTCCCTGATATCCTGACCAGTTCAGCAAAGATAAGTCCTTGCTTTGCTCTTTCCTGTCCACATACTGTGGACTTAATTGTTCTGTGCATTCTATGTTTTTTTTTGTCCAGCTTGTCAGTATGGATTTATTCAGTTAAGCTGGAAGCTCTGGGAAGCAGATTTACCCTCCACACCTTTAGTCAGGTGTGGAGATTTTTGTAAACTCTGTGGTGGATTTTTCTAGTTTTTTTAATACTGACCGCACAGTATTCTGTCCTGTTCTATCTATCTAGCTAGACTGGCCTCCTTTTGCTACATCTTGGTTTCATTCTACGTATGTCATTTCCCTCTCCACTCACAGTCATTATTTGTGGGGGGCTGTCTATCCTTTGGGGATTTTCTCTGAGGCAAGATAGCTTTCCTGTTTCTATCTTTAGGGGTAGTTAGTTCTCCGGCTGTGACGAGATGTCTAGGGAGTGACAGGAACATTCCACGGCTACTTCTAGTGTTGTGTTAAGCTTAGGAACTGCGGTCAGTACAGGTGCCACCCCCTTCAGAGCTCGTCCCATGTTGCTCCTAAACCACCAGTTCATAAAAATTTACCCCCTCACTTTCTATACTGCCTGCTCACCTGACTCCCCATACTGTGTCTGCACACATCCCATTACCCTCATACATATTTCCTCATACATGCTCTCATTCCCTCGTACTGTTCCCTCATACATGCCAACTCATTCCCCTGTGCTGTTTCCTCATATATACCCCCCATCTCCCCCTTTCCTCTTAATTTTGTGTCCTTAAAACCACCATCTCCTCTCCAAATCTCCCCACACAATATATCCCCCATTCCCCACACAGCTCCTCATCATTCCCCTCATTCCCCATACTGCGTCTCATCATCCCCCCATTCCCCACACAGCTCATCATCCCCTCTTCCCCACACAGTGTCTCATCATCCCCCCATTCCCCATATAGCGTCTCATCATTCCCCATTCCCCACACAGCTCCTCATCATCCCCACACAGCTCCTCATCATACCCCTATTCCCCATACAGCATCTCATCATCTCCCCATTCCCCACCCAGCGTCTCATCATCTCCCCATTCCCAACACAGCTCCTCATCATCCCCACACAGCTCCTCAACATCCCCCTATTCCCTACACAGTGTCCCATCATCTCTCCATTCTCCACACAGCTCCTCATCAGCCCCTTTTCAAATTTCATCCTGAGAGCCTCACACCGAGTTCAGCGTCCTCTTTCCCTTGTACCCTTATACCCTGGGTCCATGGTGCAGCTCCTCTCCTCACATGGCTCCATGCTGCAGCTTCTCGGTCCTCTCCTCGCACGGCCTTTCATTTCTGGCTTCTTTTCTCCACCAGCAGCTTCCTGCAATGGACTCCTCCCCCTCAAGTAATCAACTCCAATTTAGGCGCTGCCCTGCAGTGAGATCTTCAATTGTACTCGTGTCTGTAATATACGAGTACAATTGAATAGTGGGAGCCGGCGCGCTGCAGCTTCTCTGTGCCGGTTGTCAGCTTGACAGTCGGCACAGAGAACAGCTGACTCAGAGTCCGGGGGGCGGCAGAATGCAGCTGCCAGGGGAGGCACTGCGGACCACCGCATTAGGCGGCACGACTGCGCCCCCTGCGAGCTGCACCCGGGGCACATGCCCCGGCTGCCCCCCCAAATACGCCACTGGTAACAGGTGCCAATGATGCAGGGCGGGGATTCGAGTTTCAATTGAAGCACCGCCCATCTCTCGCCAAGTAACAATTACATCCGAGCATTGTGATACTAGAGTGATAACTGAGTATCACCGATCATGTTCACTGATTCCTAATAAATAGATAGATAAAAAATAGGAAAAGCAGGCAGTATTCCAATATTTACCAAAAACAAGTCCACCTGATATTGGTAAACATTGGAGTGCTGCCTGCTTTTTCTGTTTTTAATATATTTTAGCAAAAAGAAAAAGTGGATGTTTTGCACTGGAGCCCCTACACCCAATATATATATATATATATATATATATATATATATATATATATATATATAAAGTATTCGGCTGCCTGGAACTTTTCAACCTTTTCCCACATATCGTGCTTCAAACGTAAAGATACCAAATGTAAATTTTTGCTGAAGAATCCACAACAAGTGGAAGTTGTGGGAAAAGGTTGAAAAGTTCCAGGGAGCCGCTGTGTATATATATATATATATATATATATGTATATATATATATATATATATATATTTATATTTATAGTGTGCTGTTCGAATTCCCTTTCTAGATAGATAGATAGATAGATAGATAGATAGATAGATAGATAGATAGATTGATAGATAGATAGATAGATAGATAGATAGATAGATAGATAGATAGATAGATAGATAGATAGATTGATAGACTAATTTTTGCTGCGGCATGCAGCTCAGATGATGCAAATGAGCTTCTTACAGTGAGAGAACATGAACACGTCACCGGAGTCCTTCAGCTCAAAAACAGTCCAGCTGACAGAGTAGTTCCTGCACTCCTAGCAGGAGAATCGCTGGCTTCAGTGCATCATGTAGCTCAGATGATTCAAAATAGCTTATTTCTCTCCCTCTGTCCCTTCCCACCACCCAGCCATCAAGTACAGGTGTCCCAGAAAAATGCTTGAGTCCTTCATTGACCTACAGTATGCTTGGTGTTTGAGTCGAACAGAACCGAGCGTTCAACCTGCTCATTTCGAGTACTGAGCATTTGAGCAGTTTACTGCTCGATCATCACTTTTCTGTACATAAATGTTTTACTTAGGTATCGGGTGATTGCCAGTGTGCTTAGATAGGCCGAAATTTAGTTCTTGATTATCAAATTATCGTCTAAAGGAACCTTAAGGAGTAACTAAACTTTCGGAAGATTTTTTATGTTTTAAGCGCTATAATTCTGAACAGATCAGTGAGAATCTAGGTCCTGAGAGTCCCACTATTTTCTCAAAAAATACCTTAGAACTGTGCAGCTCAGATGACACATGAAGGACTATGGACAAACCAGAAAGTTATAGGCTTGTGACTCTTGAGCTATGCACTTTTCTTAGGTATTTTGAGCAATCTGCTCAGAATTAAAGTACCTAAAAAAAGTAAAATATTTCCTAGACGTAAGTTAATCTTTAATTGTTTTATATTGTTAGTACCTGTATCTTGTCAATACTGTAGCTCCTGTATGGTCAGCAGTCTAATGATGGCTGGCAAAACTACCCCTCCTATCAGCTCCTTACAATTGTTAAAAATCATACTTGGCGCTGCCTTTTTTAAAGTTTTATAAATATATCTAGCAGGTGATGACCTGACATGCTAATTCACTGCTATGCTAAGTTTGGTACTGTATTTAATTTCTGATAATTCTGTTGCTGTATTTCTGCACTGATAATGGTCTTTGCGATGTCTTTATGTTCTAATAGAGACTCTAGTGTTGTATTCATGTATTGATGGTGGTTCTGGTGATGTATTCATGTATTGATGGTGGTTCTGGTGATGTACTCATGTGCTGATTATTTTGTTGTATTAATGTACTAATGAGGTTTTTTGCTGTATCCATATCATATTCAATTTTTATTTTTGAATATCCTGAGGAAGGTGTTGGTTTGACTCCAAAGCGTGTTGACAATAAATCTGCATCTCATTAACATTAGGGGATTATCATTTTTCTAGTAAGCGCAGAATAACTTCCATTTACACAGGATTATTTCCTGGCATTTCTCAGGAAGCTGTAGTATTTGGATTACTGGATTTTTAGGCACTGTGTATCACACAACCCTATAAGTTGAGCAGTGTTGCCTTTCTTCTATCTACTTGGATAAGACCCTATTGCGTTTTCCATTTTAATTCTACTTAAAGAAGCAGTGTCCATTACTCTGGGCACACTCTACTCCTTTTCTCTTGGTACTACTGCAATGCTTATAGCATTAATGTTTTATCTTCATTTATGGATTGACCGAGGGTCGCCAGATCTGCCTACTGTGCCAAATGTAGAATCGCTGGACCATGTTTAGAGGTGGGGTCTGCATAAAAGTCTACCAAAAAGTCAACATCTTATCGGGCACAAAAAGGTCATCACTTGAAAAATCTCCTTGGGAACAGGATCGCCTCTCATACTTTGGGTACCATTATGGACCTCAGTATTGGTGTCTTCCACATCATAACGCTGCTGTTCTCTGCCATTTTCATTCCCCCTTAAAATCTTAAGACATTTTTTCTTCCAGGCCTTATATTGCTTTTCAGGACTGACGTCTGGTGCTCAAATTCCACCAAGGTCAACATGCGCATGGAGTTTAAATGTTTTTCACATATTTGTGTATGTTTTATCTGGGTACTCTCAAGACATATTAACAGGGAATTTAGATTGTGAGAGTCCAACAGAGACATATCATCAGCAAGCCTCATCATTGGTGACAGTGTCAGACTGTGTTGGGACTATCCCTATTAAAACAAAGAATGGTGATGTCAACAACAGTTACTCTTTAAACATTAAAGGTTCTAAAGACAGCATTAAATTACTGTTCAAACCATGTACAGATGCTTGGTGCATCCTTGGTAAAGTCAAACATTTAAGTGCACCTTTCCATCTTCTTGTTTTCCTCTATTCTCGCCCTTCTCTGGTTTTATAAAGCAAGAGCTGTGAATAAAAATAGAGGAGATGGTGGAAATAGAGGGAAAGTAAGTAGGTGGGAAGGTGCAATAAACTGCTGGGCCAGGCCATAATGCACCGAGCAAATATACTTGGTTTGAATAGTCATTATGTGTGATTCCCTTTAATCCCTTGCCCTTAGTATACAGTGGGTACGGAAAGTATTCTGACCCCTTTATATTTTCTTTGCTTCATTGCAGCCATTTGGTAAATTCATAAGAATTTTTTTTTTCACATGACTGTACACGCTGAACTCCATCTTGACTGAAAAAAAAACAGAAATGCGGAAAAAAAATTAAATTTATTATAAAAGAAAAGCCAGAATATCACATGGTCATAAGTCTTCAGACCCTTTGCTCAGACACTCATATTTAAGTCACATTCTGTCCATTTCCTTGCGATCCTCCTTGAGATGGTTCTACTCCTTCATTGGAGTCTAGCTGTGTTTAATTAAACTGATAGGACTTGATTTGGAAAGGCGCACACCTGTCTATATAAGACCTCACAGCTCACAGTGCATGGCAGACCAAATGAGAATCATGAGGTCAAAGGAACTGGCCAAGGAGCTCAAAGACAGAATTGTGGCAAGGCACAGATCTGGCCAAGGTTACAACAGAATTTCTACTCTTCTCAAGGTTCCTAAGTGCACAGTAGCCTCTATATTCCTTAAATGGGAGAAGTTTGGGACCACCAGAAGTCTTCCTAGACCTGGCTGTCCAGCCAAACTGAGCAATCATTGGAGAAGAGCCTTGGTGAGAGAGGTAAAGAAGAACCCCAAGATCACTGTGGCTGAGCTCCAGAGATGCAGTAGGGAGATAGGAGAATGTTCCACAAAGTCAACTATCACTGTAGCCCTCCACCAGTCGGGCCTTTATGGCAGAGTGGCCCAACGGAAGCCTCTCTTCAGCGCAAAATATATGAAAGCCGCATAGAGTTTGCTAAAAAAACACATGAAAGACTCCCAGACTATGAGAAATAAGATTCTCTGGTCTGATGAGACGAATATAGACCTTTTTGGTGACAATTCTAAGCGGTATGTGTGGAGAAAACCAGGCACTGCTCATCACCTGCACAATACAATCGCAACAGTGAAACATGGTGGTGGCAGCATCATGCTATGAGGGTGTTTTTCAGCTTCAGGGACAGGACGACTGGTTGTTCATTGAAGGAAACATGAATGCGGCCAAGTACAGAGATATCCTGGATGAAAACATGTTCCAGAGTGCTCTGGACCTCAGACTTGGCCAAAGGTTCACCTTCCAACAAGACAATGACCCTAAGCACACAGCTAAAATAACAAAGGAATGGCTTCAGAACAACTCTGTGACCATTCTTGACTGGCCCAGCCAGAGCCCTGACCTAAACCCAATTGAGCACCCTTGGAGAGACCTGAAAATGGCTGTCCACCAACGTTCACCATCCAACCTGATGGAACTGGAGAGGATCTGCAAGGAAGAATGGCCGAGGATCCAGAAAATCCAAGTGTGAAAAACTTGTGGCATCATTCCCAAGAAGACTCATGGCTGTACTAGCTCAAAAGGTGCTTCTACTCAATACTGAGCAAAGGGTCTGAATACTTATGACCATGTGATATTTCAGTTTTTCTTTTTTAATAAGTTTTCAAAAATTAGTACATGTCTTTGTTATTTCAGTCAAGATGGAGTGCAGAATGTACATTAATGTTAAAAATGAACTTTTTTTAATTTACCAAATGGCTGCAATGAAACAAAGAGTGAAAAATTTGAAGGGATCTGAATACTTTCCGTACCCACTGTAGACCTTTAGAGTTAGAAAGATTTAAGAACATCTCTCCACTGCAGAAAGGGTACACAGAGCCACTCTTCTCTATGTTAGTGGGGTTTCCCATTTATTTAGCATGGTTGCAGATGATTTTAAAGTTTTAATAAAATGACCTATGGACATTCAAGGTCCTACTTTGAGAAACATCTTCAGAATAATAAGCAGAGTAAGATATCAGTCTATCAGCAGAAGCTAACCCTTTTTCATGGACCTGTGACCTCCAACCTGGAGCTGACAAAGAGTTACTTTATTATTATATGTTTATTGGGTTACATATAAAATCCACAAGTAAAACTAATAGCAATGTAAAATACGTAGAAAACATACATATATACAGCACATAATCCACTACAGTAATCGAGAATTGTCAATGACTTAATATTTTATGCTTTCCAAGTACAAAAATTAAGTATTGTTAAAACGGGTTTTGTGTTAAAAGTATTTTTTTTGTCATTTCTCCATATCACAATCTATGGGGGTGGGTTTACCTAATATTTTAATTTTGCCTCTTCTGATACGGAAACTGCTGTAAAATTGAAACAATAGTTATTTAAAGTCTTAAAAAGTCTCATTGACCAGTGCGAAAATTGCAAGATTACTAATTTTGAAAGTTAATAAAGATCGTGTTGCAATGTTTTAGCTACTAAGACACACTAAACCGCAAGTGTTATTACCTTTTACATATAGCCACCCAAGAATATAGACACTTTAGACTATCAGCATCTAAAATGAATATCAAGTCCTGACTCTGAAAAAAGTAAAGGCTCATTTGTACTTTAGAGTTTATGACCTATCTTCCTTAAAAGTATTGTTGTTTCTGAAAAGGAAGGAACAAAATGTTGTAGTTTTTGGCGCCCAGCGATTCAACCCCATTTCTCTACTAACAATAAACAGTAGAAAAGGGCCATTGTGATGTGTAAATGCAATCTTCTAAGCATAGATTGGGCATCCAAAGGGTAGGCTGTCCATTAGTAGCGAGGAATAGCACAGATATCATGTTCCTGTGGACGTAAGGTGAAGCCAACCTCAGCAGTGAGATCCAGCTTTGCTCCGGGAGGAGCCTTAAATGTGAAGTTCTGAAGCAGCTTTGTAAAGAAGAGGAAAAGTTCCATTTTAGCCAAGTTCTCTCCTGCACAACTTCTCTTCCCTACAAAAATAAATGAGCAGAGATTAAATATAAGCCATGGTGAGTCCTTGTTTTTTAAAGTCAAAGCCCTGGTGGTGTTGAAATGTGCACCATACTTTTGTTTAAGAAGACTTACCTGCAGAGAATGGTAAGAAGGCCTCGTTTTTGGCAAAATTTCCATCCGAATCCAGAAAATGTTGAGGGTAAAAGTCATCAGGTTTCTTGAAGTACTTGTCATCTCGTAGGACAGATGTCAGTGATGGTATTACGTGAGTTCACTGTGAATATTCATTCATGAACTCATGAATTATTCTCCGTGCCGAGTTTCACTTAACATACAGTAGGGCATAACCCCCATCAATAATATCTGAACCTCATAGATCTGCAGTAGAGAAAACTGTGACTCTACCATAACTGCAGTGCCCAGTAAGGTAAAAGATACATTGCTGGAATCACGGTTTTGTCCCTACATTTTGCTGCTGTCAGATTACAAAAACCTGTGGACTCATTCACTTTAAACTGCTTTAATGGGTTTGATGCAACATTATCTAAGAAAGGTGTGTACAATATACAGTGTGAAAAAGTGTTTGCCCCCTTCCTAATTTACTATTCTTTTGCATGTTTGACACACTTAAATGTTTCAGATCACCAAACAAATTTAAATATTAGACAAAGATAGCACAAGTAAACACAAGATGCCGTTTTATAAATTAACGTCTATATTATTAAAGGGACACTTTCACCTGAATTTGGAGGGAACAATCTTCAGCCATGGAGGCGGGGTTTTGGGGTTTGATTCACCCTTTCCTTACCCGCTGGCTGCATGCAGCATATTGGCTGCAAATATTGGATTGAAGTTCATTCTCTGTCTTACTATGGAGGACAGAGAATGAACTTCAATCCAATATTGCAGCCAGCATGCAGCTAGCGGGTAAGGAAAGGGTGAATCAAAAACCCCAAAACCCCGCCTCCATGGCTGAAGATTGTTCCCTCCAAATTCAGGTGACAGTGTCCCTTTAAGGGAAAAAATTATAAACCTACAGGGCCCTGCATGAAAAAAAATTATTGCCCCCCTGTAAAGCATAAATTAAGTGTGATTTATCACATCTTTTGGAAGCTGAGTTCAAATTCCCTTGCAAGACCCAGCCTGATTACTGCTACAACTGCTCCCAATCAAGAAATTATTTAAATGGGACCTGCCTGAGAAAGTGAAGTAGACTAAAAGATACCCAAAAGCTGGACATCACACCAATCTCCAAAGAAATTCTAGAACAAACGAGAGAAAAAGTAATTGAGATCTATCAGTCTGGAAAAGGTTATAAAGCCATTATTTAAGATTTGGGACTCAAGCAAACCACAGTAAAGGTACCTTCACACTGAACGATATCGCTAGCAATCCGTGACGTTGCAGCGTCCTGGCTAGCAATATTGTTCAGTTTGACAGGCAGCAGCGATCAGGATCCTGCTGTGCCATCGTTGGTCGGCGCAGAAAGTCCAGAACTTTATTTCGTCGCTGGACCTCCCGCAGACATCGCTGAATCGGCATGTGTGACGCTGATTCAGCGATGTCTTCACTGGTAACCAGGGTAAACATCGGGTTACTAAGCACAGGGCCGCGCTTAGTAACCCGATGTTTACCCTGGTTACCAGCACACTACATACTTAAATTCCGGCGTCTGTCCTCTCCGGCGCTCTGCTTCTCAGCACAGCGGTGACGTCACCGCTGTGCTCTGCTTTCCGGCCGGCGCTTAGTGCAGAGAAGCAGAGCGGCGGAGAGGACAGACGCCGGAATGTAAGTATGTAGTGTTTGGTTTTTTTTACGTTTACGCTGGTAACCAGGGTAAACATCGGGTTACTAAGCGCGGCCCTGCGCTTAGCAACCCGATGTTTACCCTGGTTACCAGGGGACTTCGGCATCGTTGGTCGCTGGAGAGCTGTCTGTGTGACAGCTCTCCAGCGACCACACAGTGACGCTGCAGCGATCGGGATCGTTGTCTAGATCGCTGCAGCGTTGCTTAATGTGACGGTACCTTTAGAGCCATGTTCCACATATGGAAAAAACATGGCACAATGATAAACCTTCCCAGGAGTGACTGACCGACCAAAATTACCCCAAGAGCAACGACTCATCCATGAGGTCACAAAGGACTCCACAACAACAACCAATGAGCTGCAGCATTAATTGCCTCAGTTAAGGTCAGTGTTCATGACTTCACCATAAGAAATAAACTGGGCAAACATGTCCTGCATGGTAGAGTTTCAAGATGAAAACCACTGGTGAGCAATAAAAACATAAAGGGTCATCTCAGTTTTGCCAGAAAACATTTAGATGATTCCGAAGACTTTTGGAAAAATACCCTGTGGACATGCTAGAAAAAAGTTGAACTTTTGGAAGGCGTATGTCCCATTACATCTGGCTTAGTAGTAACACAGCATTTCAGAAAAGGAAAATTAAAGCATCAATAAAATATGGTGGTGGTAGTGTAATAGTCTGAAGCTGTTTTGCTGCTTCAGGACCTGGAAGACGTGTGGTCAAGGGAACCACAAATTCTGCTGTCTACCATAAAATCCTGAAGCAAAATGTCCAGCCATCCGTGAAGTCCAGCAGAAACGCACATGGGTTATGCAGCAGGACAATGATCTAAAACACATCAGCAATTCCTCCTCTGAATGGCTTAAGAAAATCAAAATTAAGACTTTGGACTGGCCTAGTCAAAATCCTGACCATAATCCAATTGAGATTCTGTGGCATAATCTTAAAAAGGTTGTTCAAGTTCTACAACTCTCCATTGTGGCTGAATTACAACAATACTTCAAAGGTGAGTGGGCCAAAATGCCTCCAGAGCTAAGTAAAAGAGTCATAGCCAGTTATCTCAAATGCTTGATTGCAGTTGTTGCTGCTAATGGTCGCCCAATCAGTTATTAGGTTTAGGGGGCAATCACTTTTTTACCCAGGGTCTTGTAGGTTTGGATTTCTTTATCCCTTAATGTGTTTATTTGTGTTATCTTTGTCTAATACTTAAAGGTGTTTTGTGATCGGAAACATGTAAGTGTGACAAACATGCAAAAGAATAGGAAATCAGGGAGGGGCAAACATTTTTTCACACAACTGTATCTCCTTCAGAAGGAAGTAACCTTTTTCTCTTGTGCCTCTTTTAGCTGGTTACTTCGAGACATGTTTTAACCCCTTAGTGACAGAGCCAATTTGGTACTTAATGACCGAGCCAATTTTTGCAATTCTGACCACTGTCACTTTATGAGGTTATAACTCTGGAACGCTTCAACGGATCCCTCTGATTCTGAGATTGTTTTTTCGTGACATATTGTACTTCATGTTAGTGGTAACATTTCTTCGATATTACTTGCGATTATTTATGAAAAAAACGGAAATATGGCGAAAAGTTTTAAAATTTTGAAATTTTCAAATTTTGTATTTTTATGCCCTTAAATCAGAGAGATATGTCACGAAAAATAGTTAATAAATAACATTTCCCACATGTCTACTTTACATCAGCACAATTTTGGAAACAAAATTTTTTTTTGTTAGGGAGTTATAAGGGTTAAAAGTTGACCAGCAATTTCTCATTTTTACAACACCATTTTTTTTTAGGGACCACATCACATTTGAAGTCATTTTGAGGGGTCTATATGATAGAAAATAATGAAGTGTGACACCATTCTAAAAACTACACCCCTCAAGGTTCTCAAAACCACATTCAAGAAGTTTATTAACCCTTTACGTGCTTCACAGGAACTGAAACAATGTGGAAGGAAAAAATGAACATTTAACTTTTTTTTGCAAACATCTTAATTCAGAACCATTTTTTTTATTTTCACAAGTGTAAAAACAGAAATGTAACCATAAATTTTGTTATGCAATTTCTCCTGAATACTCCAATACCCCATATGTGGGGGTAAACCACTGTTAGGGCGCACCGCAGAACTTAGAAGTGAAGGAGCGCCGTTTTACTTTTTCAATGTTGAATTGGCTGGAATTGAGATTGGATGCCATGTCGCGTTTGGAGAGCCCCTGATGTGCCTAAACAGTGGAAACCCCCCACAAGTGACACCATTTTGGAAACTAGACCCCTTAAGGAACTTATCTAGATGTGTGGTGAGCACTTTGAACCCCCAAGTGCTTCACAGAAGTTTATAACGTAGAGCCGTGAAAATAAAAAAATCGCTTTTGTTTACACAAAAATTATCTTTTTGCCCACAAATTCTTATTTTCACAAGGGTAACAGGAGAAATTAGACCACAAAAGTTGTTGTGCGATTTCTCCTGAATACGTCGATACCCCATATGTGAGGGTAAACCACTGTTTGGGCGCACCGCAGAGCTTGGAAGTGAAGGAGCGCCGTTTTACTTTTTCAATGTAGAATTGGCTGGAATTGAGATTGGACGCCATGTCGCGTTTGGAGAGCCCCTGATGTGCCTAAACAGTGGAAACCCCCCACAAGTGACACCATTTTGGAAACTAGACCCCTTAAGGAACTTATCTAGATGTGTGGCGAGCACTTTGAACCCCCATGTGCTTCACAGAAGTTTATAACGTAGAGCCGTGAAAAAAAAAATCGCATTTTTTCTACAAAAATGATCTTTTTGCCCACAAATTTTTATTTTCACAAGGGTAACAGGAGAAATTAGACCACAAAAGTTGTTGTGCAATTTCTCCTGAGTACGCTGATACCCAATATGTGGGGGTAAACCACTGTTAGGGCGCACCGCAGAGCTTGGAAGAGAAGGAGTGCCGTTTTACTTTTTCAATGTAGAATTGGCTGGAATTGAGATCGGACGCCATGTCGCGTTTGGAGAGCCCCTGATGTGCCTAAACAGTAGAAATCCCCCACAAGTGACCCCATTTTGGAAACTAGACCCCCCATGGAACTTATCTAGATGTGTGGTGAGAACCTTGAATGCCCAAGTGCTTCACAGAAGTTTATAATGCAGAGCCGTGAAAATAAAAAATATTTTTTTTTTCCACAAAAAAGATATTGTAGCCCCCAAGTTTTTATTTTTACAAGGGTAACAAGAGAAATTGGACCCCAAAAGTTGTTGTCCAATTTGTCTTGAGTATGCTGGTACCCCATATGTGGGGGTAAACCACTGTTTGGGCGCACGGCAGAGCTCGGAAGGAAGGAGCGCCGTTTTGGAATGCAGACTTTGATAGAATGGTCTGCGGGTATTATGTTGCATTTGCAGAGCCCCTGATGTACCTAACCAGTAGAAACCCTCCACAAGTGACCCCATTTTGGAAACTAGACCCCCAAGGAACTTATCTAGATGTGTGGTGAGAACTTTGAATGCCCAAGTGCTTCACAGAAGTTTAGAATGCAGAGTCGTGAAAATAAAAAATATTTTTTTTTTCACAAAAAAGATTTTGTAGCCTCCAAGTTTTTATTTTCACAAGGGTAACAGGAGAAATTGGACTGCAATAGTTGTTGTCCAATTTATCCCGAGTACGCTGATGTGCCATATGTGGGGGTAAACCACTGTTTGGGCGCACGGCAGAGCTCGGAAGGGAAGGAGCGCCTTTTTGGAATGCAGACTTTGATAGAATGGTCTGTGGGCATTATGTTGCGATTGCAGAGCCCCTGATATACCTAAACTGTAGTAACCCCCCACAAGTGACCCCATTTTGGAAACTAGACCCCCCAAGGAACTTATCTAGATGTGTGGTGAGAACTTTGAATGCCCAAGTGCTTCACAGAAGTTTAGAATGCAGAGTCGTGAAAATAAAAAATATTTTTTTTTTCACAAAAAAGATTTTGTAGCCCCCAAGTTTTTATTTTCACAAGGGTAACAAGAGAAATTGGACCCCAGAAGTTGTTGTCCAATTTATCCCGAGTACGCTGATGCCCCATATGTGGGGGTAACCCACTGTTTGGGCGCACGGCAGAGCTCAGAAGGGAGGGAGCACCATTTGACTTTTTGAGCGCAAAATTGGCTGTCGTGTTTGGAGACCCCCTGATGTACCTAAACAGTGGAAACCCCCCAATTCTAGCTCCAACCCCTAACCCTAATCCCAACCTGATCCATAATCCTAATCACTAACCCTAACCATAATCACAACCCTTACCCCAAAACAACCCTAATGTCAACCCTAACCATAACCCTAATCAAAACCCTAAATCCAACACACCCCTAATCCTAATCTCAACCCTAACCTCAAACCTAACCCTAATCCCAATACACCCCTAATCACAACCCTAACCTTAACCCTAATCCCAAACCTAACCCTAATCCCAAGCGTAACCCTAATGCCAACCCTAACCCTAATACCAACCCTAATCCAAACCCTAAACCTAATCCCAGCTCTAACCCTAACTTTAGCCCCAACCCTAGCCCTAACTTTAGCCCCAACCCTAACCCTAGCCCTAAGGCTACTTTCACACTTGCGTTGTTTGGCATTCCGTCGCAATCCGTCGTTTTGGACAAGAAACGGATCCTGCAAATGTGCCCGCAAGATGCGTTTTTTGCCCATAGTATTGCCGACGGATCGTGACGGATGGCCACACGTCGCGTCCGTCGTGCACTGGATCAGTTGTGTTTTGGCGGAGCGTCGGCACAAAAAAACATTCAATGAAACGTTTTTTTGTACGTCGCATCCGCCATTTCTGACCGCGCATGCGTGGCCGTAACTCCGCCCCCTCCTCCCCAGGACATAGATTGGGCAGCGGATGTGTTGAAAAACTACAGCTGCTGCCCACGTTGTGCACAATTTTCACAACGTGCGTCGGTATGTTGGGCCGACGCATTGCGACGGCCCCGTACCGACGTAAGTGTGAAAGAAGCCTAACCCTAAATTTAGCCCCAACCCTAACCCTAAATTTAGCCCCAACCCTAACCCTAAATTTAGCCCCAACCCTAGCCCTAACCCTAGCCCTAACCCTACCCCTAACCCTAGCCCTACCCCTAACCTAACCCTACCCCTAACCTAACCCTACCCCTAACCCTAACCCTACCCCTAACCCTAACCTAACCCTACCCCTAACCCTAACCTAACCCTACCCCTAACCTAACCCTAGCCGTAACCCTACCCCTAACCCTAACCTAACCCTACCCCTAACCTAACCCTAGCCGTAACCCTACCCCTAGCCCTAACCCTACCCCTACCCTAACCCTAACCCTACCCCTAACCCTACCCCTACCCCTAACCCTACCCCTAACCCTACCCCTAACCTAACCCTAGCCCTAACCCTAACCCTACCCCTACCCTACCCCTACCCCTACCCCTAACCCTACCCCTAACCCTACCCCTAACCCTAACCCTAATTTTAGCCCTAACCGCTGTTCTCCTGCCGGCCGGCAGATGGAGACAGATGGCGGGCGCACTGGGCATGCGTCCGCCATGTTCTTCTGCCGGCGGCCAGGAGGAGCAGCAAGAGGATCCAGGGACCTAGGTGAGTATGCTAGGGTCCCCGAATCCCCGTATTTCTCTGTCCTCTGATGTGCGATCACATCAGAGGACAGAGAATTACACTTTACTTTTTTTTTTTTTTTTTTGCGGTCGCCGGTAAACAGTTAATTACCGCGATCGCAAAACAGGGGTCGCTAAAACCGACCCCCGATCATGCTCTTTGGGGTCTCGGCTACCCCAGGCAGCCGAGACCCCAAAGATTCTCCCGGTGCCGGCCGGCGGGCGCACTGCGCATGCGCCCGCCATTTTGAAGATGGCGGCGCCCACCGGGAGACACGAGGAGCATCGGGGGAGCTAGGTGAGTATTGGGGGGCCACCTGGGACCCCTTTTCTCTGTCCTCCGATGTGCGATCACATCGGAGGACAGAGAAATTAAAAAGAGATCGCTTTTTTTTTTTTTTTTTTTTTTTTTTGCGATCGCCGGTAAACGGTTAATTGCCGGCGATCGCAAATGCGGGGAGGGTTAAAAACCCCCCGAATCATGTTCTCTGGGGTCTCGGCTACCCTCGGCAGCCGAGACCCCGGAGAAAATCGGCCTGTGGGGGGCGCTATACACTTTTTCCACAGCGCCGTTAATTAACGGCGCTGTGGTTTAAGTACCCTTAGCGGCCGCCGTTAAAAGGCGTATCGGCGGTCGCTAAGGGGTTAAGGCTCTTTAAGGAGTCAAACAGTAAGTACGGGATAGTCAACTATTCGAGGCACCAGAAGAACATGGAGATAAAGCTATGGTTTTGCCATTATGTATCTCTATTTTGTGCCCATATTTATGCATTAAGCTCTATATAGATTACGTCTTTTGATATTTTTAAATACATGAAAAGGTCCTATGGACCATAGAAGAACATAAAGTTTCATGAATAAAGATGCTACAAGTAAAAATTATTTTTTTAACTACTTACTTTTGGCAGGAAGAAGCCCTTCATGGTGACATCTTGAGTGGTCTGATGTCGCACATTGGTTGGCACAAGATTGGCAAATCTCTGAATCTCATGGATTACAGCGCCTGTGTATGGCATTTGTTTGCGATGTTCATAAATCATAAATAAATCATCATCGATGTTCAAAATCATAAAGATAAATGATAAAATTCTGTCTGTTTGCAGGCACTACAATGGGAGCTTACTAGCTCACTGCATATGGATTCATTTCTGAATCTCAGAAGGGGGTATAACCCCTTATAGATCTGAGGTTCAGCTGAACCAATGACTGTTTCAATTTCTTTTTGGACATTTCCTGTTATTAAAGTAAGAATTATGCTTAATATCTCCAAGTCTTAGCTAGCACTATTTTAGGCTGAGGCTAAACAGCGACTTCAGCAGGGACACCTGTTGCGTTACCAAAGTTTACTCAGTGTCGCTACAACATTGCGGTGCAAAACAAGTGAATAGAGTCGCATTGCGACCACTAGAATCCTGCAAGCACAACAAGTCGTAAAAAGTCCAACCTCATCAGATTTTCTGTGACTTGCTTGGTGTAGTCATAGTACCCCGGGGTTCTGACTTGTATGTGGTGTGATGTAGCAGCAACACCTAGCAAACTTTGGCCACAAAATGGTCTTAGCCTGTCATATAAAGCTCCAGATTCCCAACTTCTCTTCATAAAATCATAAAGATAAATGATAAAATTCTCTCTGTTTGCAGGCACTACAATGGGAGCTTACTAGCTCACTGCATATGGATTCATTTCTGAATCTCAGAAGGGGGTATAACCCCTTAAAGATGCAGCCAATTTTAGGTTTTACACTTTTTTTCCTCTCAGCAAAGCCATATTTTTTATGGGACATGTTGTACTTTTTAACAACAACATTTGCTCTTCCATATAACGTACAAATAAAAACAAGAAAAAAATCTAAACGCAATGAAATAGTGAAAAAAAAAGAATCTAATTTTAGAAATATTTTTCTTTTTCACATCACTGGTGTTCAATGTCTGGTAAACCAGACTTGGCAAAATGATACTGCAGCTCGGTACAATTACAGCAATACCAAACCAATAGAGCTTTTTTTTGTTAGTTTAGTGGATTAAAAAATTTGGTTAATTTGCAAAAACAAAAGAGGATTTAGTGTTAATATTGGGCACATGCTTTATATACAATTAATTATTTTGTGATCACTAGAGATGAGTAAATCTTTTCAAATTTGAATTTGCCGACTTTGCCAAATTCTTCCCCCAAAAATTGATTTGAGGTGAATACATTTTTATTGATTTCAATACTGAAATGCTTGCAATTGCTCGTGAAGTATACTTTGGGAAGAGGAGAGAAGTCCCCGCTGACCGTAAGAGCTCACACTCTACAAGACAGAGAGGACTGTGGTGACCATAAGACCTTACACTCTACAGGAGAGAGAGGACCCCACTGACCATAAGAACTTACACTCTACAGGAGAGAGAGAACCACACTGACCATAAGAGCTTACACTCTACAGGAGAGAGAGGACCCCACTGACCATAAGAACTTACACTCTACAGGAGAGAGAGAGGACCCCCATGACCATAAGAGCTTACATTCTACAGGAGAGAGAGGCCCACACTGACCATAAGAGCTTACACAATGTTAGGGCTAGCGGAACGCACCAAATAATAAGACAGATAGAGTATGGTGCGTTCGCAGCCCGGGGTCCACCATGCAGAGATGGAACCTGCTGCCAAGTAATGACGGACTATATGGCGGTACAAAGTGAATACACACAAGGGCTAACCTCACCCTGTGTGAAGGAAGCGAACCTTGTTATATCACAGGGCCGTGGTACCGCACCAAGAGCGCAAGCAACGAGTCTCAGAACTCAATCCCAAGACACAGAATTTGAGTACATAGACCTCATGCGCTCGACACCGCTACTGAGGTGTCAGAGTGACAGCAATAGAAGCACGAGAGTGCATGCAGTGCCGCACTGGCGAACGCCACTAACCACCCAGGCTTGGGTCAGGAAAGCGCTGTGAAAGCACAAGGCGCCGTACTGGCGGTCACAGCAATAAGACGCTGTATTGTGTGTTTACGTGCTGATGGCTAAGTCGGGCGCTAGATAGCAAACATACACCTTCCGCGAACAGTCATCCAATAGGGAGGGTTATTTAAAGAGCGACTTTCACTCACAACACACACACATTTACAAATGTACACTAGCGCATGGCCGTGCGGTCATGCGCAGCTTATATAGTTGCAGCACGTTCAGGATCTTCCAATAAAGGACCAATGGGAAGCTGCTACCAAAGTTTTGCCCTTTCAGGACCTTCCTGGAGGACCAATGGGATGTGCTGCAGTACCTGAGCATGTGACCCTCGATCTCCAATGGGAGATCTTGCCCTGGGCATGCTCAGAAAGAGAAAAGCAGGACTTAGCCCCAAAAGCATCTGCTCGCCGCTGCCCAACACTGACTTCAATGGCAGTAGCAGGAAAAGCAGCAGTAACTCTTTGTACAGAGTGAGACTGAGCAAGACGCTGGGACCGACGTCTCTGCTGAGCAGACTCCACTGCGTCTGGATAAGAATGGGAGACCCCAGCGGAGATGGCTCGAGATTCCCCTTGTGCAGAAGTGGGAACTCGACACCTAACATTACCCCCCCTCCTAGGACCCCCCTCCTTTGGCCTCGCTACGCTCGAAGGCAGCAATGAGCTGTGGGGCCCAAATGTTTTCAGCAGGCTCCCAGGACCTGTCCTCTGGGCCATAACCCTTCCAATCCACCAGATAGAACTTTTTGCCACGTACCACCTTGCACCCCAAAATAGCGTTCACCTCGTAATCGTCCGTAGACGAACCCGATGTCCCGGCAGATGACTCGGAAAACCGGGTTTCAAGAAGGACACATGAAAGGTGTCGGTGATACCCAAGCATGGAGGAAGGGCCAGACGGTAGACCACAGCGTTAACCTGTTCAAGGACCTTGAAGGGACCCAAGTAGCGAGGTGCAAACTTAGTGGACTTAACACGCAGCCTGATGTTACGGGCGGAGAGCCACACTAAGTCGCCAGGAGCAAAGGTCAGAGCGGGATGCCGATGAGCATCGGCGGAGGACCTCATTCTCTCCTTGGAGGCCCGAATGGCATCCTGAGTGCGGTCCCAAATGTCCCGTGCCTCCACAGCCCAGTCTGCCACCCTGGAGTCAGCAGAAGACACAGGCATGAGCACAGGAACAAGCGGATGCTGGCCGTAATTTAGGAGGAATGGAGTCTGACCGGTGGAGTCAGCTACGGCGTTG
This sequence comes from Ranitomeya imitator, assembly GCF_032444005.1. NCBI lineage: Eukaryota > Metazoa > Chordata > Amphibia > Anura > Dendrobatidae > Ranitomeya > Ranitomeya imitator. The sequence continues at coordinate 672,524,356 of NC_091286.1, read as the reverse complement.
TTAAGCGCAAACTCTGCCCACGGTAGCAAGGATGCCCAGTCATCCTGCCTGGCAGAAACAAAATGTCGTAAACATGTGACCAAGGTCTGGTTGGCCCTCTCTACCAACCCATTCGTCTCGGGATGATATGCCGAAGAGAGATTCAACTCAATGCTGAGTAGACGACAAAGCTCTCTCCAGAATCGAGACGCAAACTGGGGACCCCGGTCACTAACAATTTTGTCTGGCATACCGTGTAGGCAAAAGATATGTTTGATGAACAAGACAGCCAACGCCCGTGCAGAAGGTAGCCGTGGAAGAGGCACCAAGTGCACCATTTTGGAAAAATGGTCGGTGATCACCCAGATAATGGTGCAGTTACGAGACTTGGGTAAGCCCACCACAAAGTCCATCCCGACCATCTCCCAGGGCCTGTTCGCCACAGGCAGAGGGTAAAGCAAACCAGCTGGCCGTTGCCGAGGGGACTTGTTCTTGGCGCAAGAGACACACGCCCGAACATATTCTGCGACATCTCGAGCCATATGCGGCCACCAGTATGTCCTCGCCAGTAACTCAGATGTCCTTTTGGAACCAAAATGTCCACCCACCCTGGACGAGTGTGCCCAAGAGAGAACCTCCGGTCGCAAACTGGATGGTACAAAAGTCTTGCCCGGAGGCACAGACTCTAGCGAAACCGGGGCCACAGTTCTCAAGCTCTCGGTGGGGACAATAAGCCGAGGCTCCTCTTCCTCCTCCGCAGATGACACAACGGAGCGAGAGAGAGCGTCGGCCCAAATGTTCTTCTCCCCAGAAAGAAAATGGAGGGTGAAATGAAACCAGGAGAAGAATAAGGACCATCTGGCCTGGCGAGAATTCAACCGCTGGGCTGTCTGCAGGTACACCAAATTTTTATGGTCTGTGAAGACTTGGAAGGGAAAACGTGCTCCCTCCAAGAGATGTCTCCACTCCGAGAAAGCCAACTTCATGGCTAGCAACTCCCTGTCCCCGATGGAATAATTCCTCTCTGCTGGTGAGAAGGTCTTAGAAAAGAAGAAGCAAGGATGCTTCCGACCTTGAGCATCCTTTTGGAAGAGGACTGTTTCAGCACCAACAGAAGAGGCATCCACCTCCATGATAAATGGCTTATCAACATAGGGGCGATGTAGGATGGGAGCGCTAGCGAAGTGTGACTTTATGGAGTTAAAGGCCTTCGAGACCTCCTCAGACCACAATTTGGGATTTGCCCCCTTCTTGGTGAGGGCAACCAAGGGAGCTACCAAAGTTGAGAAGTGCGGAATGAACTGGCGATAATAATTAATGAACCCCATAAAGCGCTGCACCGCTTTAAGAGAATGGGGTTTCTGCCAGTCCATCACAGCCTGTAGTTTGGCAGGATCCATAGCCAATCCCTGGGCAGAGATGATGTAGCCTAGGAAAGGTAAGGACTCCTGCTCGAACATACACTTCTCCAACTTGGCATAGAGGGAGTTTGCCCGTAGGAGGTCGAAGACTTTGCAAACATCTCTCCGGTGGGAGTCAATATCTGGAGAGTAGATGAGAATATCATCCAGATAGACTACGACCGAGGTGGAAAGCATATCCCGGAAGATGTCATTCACAAAGTCTTGGAAAACGGCTGGGGCATTACAGAGCCCGAAGGGCATCACCAGATATTGATAGTGCCCATCCCTGGTGTTAAAAGCCATCTTCCATTCGTCCCCCTCACGGATGCGAATCAGGTTGTAAGCACCCCGCAGATCTAATTTAGTAAATACCCTTGCTCCCCGAAGCCTATCGAAGAGCTCAGATATCAAGGGCAAAGGATACTTATTCTTAACGGTGATGGCGTTAAGACCCCTGTAGTCTATGCATGGACGCAATTCCTCATTCTTCTTCTGCACGAAGAAGAACCCTGCCCCAGTAGGTGACACTGACTTCCTAATGAATCCTCTTGCCAGATTTTCCTGGATGTACTGTGACATTGCCTCCGTCTCCGGGAGAGATGACGGATAGACTCGACCCCGGGGAGGCTCAGCACCAGGCAAGAGATCAATAGGACAGTCATAGGGGCGATGGGGCGGAAGGATCTGCGCCGCCTTTTTGGAGAACACGTCTGCATAAGACCAATACTGCTTGGGGAGAGAGGATAGATCTGCGGGTACCTCTGTAGTAGCAACCTGAACGCATTCCCTCTGACACCTACCCCCACAAGATTCACCCCATCCCAGAATTCTGCCTGAGGACCACTCGATATGAGGAGAGTGGTACCGTAGCCAAGGTATTCCCAACAGGACCTCATCAATTCCCTCAGGAATGACGAGCAGAGATATAATATCCTGGTGAGATGGTGACATGGACAGAGTAAAAGGGATGGTCTGGTGTGTTATCTGTGAGGGCAGTGTCGACCCATTCACCACTCGTACCGTTACTGGTTGAGCTAGCATAACCAGGGGTATTGCGTGACGTTAGGCGAAGGCAGAAGACATAAAATTGCCCTCCGCCCCAGAATCCACGCCGAGCATTACCAAGTGGGAGAATGAGCCTATAATAATTGTCCCCTTAAAGGACAATTTAGAGGCAAACGTCGCCGTGTCTAGTGTACCTCCACCTACTACCACTAGACGCTGATGTTTCCTCGACCGCTGAGGACATCTGGTGGCTAGATGTCCTGACTGCTGGCAAACTTGACAGACCTTGAGTGCACAAGCGGTCCGGGACTTAGATCCCGCTTGTGACACTTCCATGGCCTCATGTGACTCAGGAACCAGGACTGGAGATTCCAGAGGTTTGGCGAAGTTAGGAGCCAGCCGAAACCTCTGCCTACACTGGGCTCGCTCTAACCTCCGCTCGTTAAAACGGAGGTCAATTCAAGTGGAGACAGTTATTAACTCCTCCAGTGTGGCAGGAATCTCTCTAGTGGCCAGAGCATCCTTAACGTGATCAGCCAGGCCCCTCCAAAATATGGGGATAAGGGCTTTATCCGACCAGTCCAGCTCAGAAGCTAAAGTGCGGAATTGGACGGCAAAATGACTGACCAAGGACTCACTCTGAGTTAATGCCAGCAGTTGGAGCGCAGTATCATGGGTGACTTGAGGTCCTAAAAAGACCTGTTTCAGAGTGCTCAGGAACAGCGGAGCACTCTGCACCACATGATCGCCACGCTCCCACAGCGGCGTAGCCCATTCCAACGCCCTGTCCGACAAGAGAGACACTATAAATCCCACCTTAGCCCGCTCTGTGGGAAAACGTGCAGCCAGGAGCTCGAGGTGAATAGAGCACTGACTCACGAATCCCCTACAAAATTTGCTATCACCAGAAAATTTTTCTGGCAGCGGGAGGCGAGATAATGTTGGAACAGGGGTGGCAATGGACAAGGTTGCTGCAGCCACGCTAGCAGCCTGTACAGCAACTGCGGTAACATCCACAGCTGAGGTTGAGCTCTCGAGAGCCGCCAACCTACCCTCCAGCTGCTGGATATACCGCAAGGATTGCTGTTTGTCCGTCATTACTAGCCAGACCCTGGCGCTAGTGTAATGTTAGGGCTAGCGGAACGCACCAAATAATAAGACAGATAGAGTATGGTGCGTTCGCAGCCCGGGGTCCACCGTGCAGAGATGGAACCTGCTGCCAAGTAATGACGGACTATATGGCGGTACAAAGTGAATACACACATGGGCTAACCTCACCCTGTGTGAAGGAAGCGAACCCTGTTACGTCACAGGGCCGTGGTACCGCACCAAGAGCGCAAGCAACGAGTCTCAGAACTCAATCCCAAGACACAGGATTTGAGTACATAGACTTCATGCGCTCGACACCGCTACTGAGGTGTCAGAGTGACAGCAATAGAAGCACAAGAGTGCATGCAGTGCCGCACTGGCGAACGCCACTAACTACCCAGGCTTGGGTCAGGAAAGCGCTGTGAAAGCACAAGGCGCCGCACTGGCGGTCACAGCAATAAGACGCTGTATTGTGTGTTTACGTGCTGATGGCTAAGTCGGGCGCTAGATAGCAAACATACACCTTTCGCGAACAGTCATCCAATAGGGAGGGTTATTTAAAGAGCGACTTTCACTCACAACACACACACATTTACAAATGTACACTAGCGCATGGCCGTGCGGTCATGCGCAGCTTATATAGTTGCAGCACGTTCAGGACCTTCCAATAAAGGACCAATGGGAAGCTGCTACCAAAGTTTTGCCCTTTCAGGACCTTCCTGGAGGACCAATGGGATGTGCTGCAGTACCTGAGCATGTGACCCTCGATCTCCAATGGGAGATCTTGCCCTGGGCATGCTCAGAAAGAGAAAAGCAGGACTTAACCCCAAAAGCATCTGCTCGCCGCTGCCCAACACTGACTTCAATGGCAGTAGCAGGAAAAGCAGCAGTAACTCTTTGTACAGAGTGAGACTGAGCAAGACGCTGGGACCGACGTCTCTGCTGAGCAGACTCCACTGCGTCTGGATAAGAATGGGAGACCGCAGCGGAGATGGCTTGAGATTCCCCTTGTGCAGAAGTGGGAACTCGACACCTAACACACTCTACAGGAGAGAGAGGACCCCACTGACTATAAGAACTTACACTCTACAGGAGAGAGAGAGGACCCCCATGACCATAAGAGCTTACATTCTACAGGAGAGAGAGGCCCACACTGACCATAAGAGCTTACACTCTACAGGAGAGAGAGGATCCCACTGATCATAAGAGTTTACACTCTACAGGAGAGAGAGGACCCTGCTGACCATAAGAGTTTACACTCTACAGGAGAGAGAGAGGACCCCCATGACCATAAGAGCTTACATTCTACAGGAGAGAGAGGCCCACACTGACCATAAGAGCTTACACTCTACAGGAGAGAGAGGATCCCACTGATCATAAGAGTTTACACTCTACAGGAGAGAGAGGACCCTGCTGACCATAAGAGTTTACACTCTACAGGAGAGAGAGGACTACACTGACCATAAGAGCTTACACTCTACAGGAGAGAGAGGATCCCACTGACCATAAGAGCTTACACTCTACAGGAGAGAGAGGATCCCACTGACAATAAGAGCTTACATTCTACAGGAGAGAGAGGTCCCTGCTGATCATAAGAGCATGCACTCTACAGGAGAGAGAGAGGACCCCCGTGACCATAAGAGCTTACATTCTACAGGAGAGAGAGGATCCCACTGACCATAAGAGCTTACACTCTACAGGAGAGAGAGGATTCCACTGACAATAAGAGCTTACACTCTACAGGAGAGAGAGGATCCCACTGACCATAAGACCTTACACTCTATAGGAAAGAAAGAGACAGAAGACCCCACTGATTATAAGAGCTTACATTCTACAGAAGAGAACGAGTTACCCAGCAACTCTGGAAATGGAAAATGACTCTACAATCTGTGATCCACTGTTAACCTCTGATTTGTTATGACCCCAGTACTGACCACCACTGTACAATGTATGATAATCCGCTGGATGTCAAAGCAGCAGAATATTATGGGGAGGCCCCATAGCAAGTCAAAATGATGTTAGCCTGCTCTGTGACATTTAAGCAGTGTGGGAAATTGTGTTGGCCAAGGTTTTTTTTTGGAAACCGCTAATCGAACCTTAAAATGTTCAAATTCACGTGAACCCAGTGAATTCAAATTTCAAAAGATTCGCTCATCTCTAATAGCCAAGAGTCAAGATTTGGCCCAGTTTAGTAAAATATGGGTCAACAAGGTAAATATTGAGTCTTTGCAAGAACTTGATATATTTGTCAATGGAAATTTAAAAGGATATGAAATACTAATAGTTGTGCTTCATTAACAATAGAAACATCTCACTACAAGATCTAAGAACAGTGAACAATCAAACTGAAATCTAAATTTGTGTTAGTTATAATAGTTTTAGCCTCGGCTGTACAAATCTGTGCACTCCTGTACCCAAATCATGCAGCAGCTTCTGCATCCTGAGCTGAACAGGCTTTTCAGCAATCTGTGAGGGTTTGTAAACTTGGACCCCACTGTACTACAGCACATCTAAGGGTCTGTACCATGCAAAACAGTCATTTGCGATTAAAGGTATATGTTATGTAAATGCAAGGAAATATAAGGAAATATAAGGTTAGACACAACTGCATGAATATTTCTATTGTAATTGCAATAAATTATAGTAATATCTCCTTACTTTGAATTTCAGGATATTTCATCATAAGTAGAAAAACCCATTTCAGGGTTGTAGAAGTAGTCTACATTCAAGCACCGAACAAGTCAGCTACAAGAGATGTTAAGTTTTCATCATGAAAATATAACTCAGGGTTTGGTTTCTCCTGAAATACAGAAAACATTACATTTATGTTTTAGGGAGCAGTAGAGAAAAATAGAAAAACAACAAGCATATTGGATCAAAATAAATCTTCATCTTTGATAATTGTGTAATTTACATAGGGGCTCTTCCATCAATTTGAGCATGTTAAACCAGTTACTTAATGTAATGACTGCATGTTAGGGGTCGAGTTCCTGCCTCTGCACAGGGGGAATCTCGGGCCTTGTCCGCTGCGGTCTCCAATTCTTCTCCAGCCGCAGTGGAGCCTGCTCAGCGGAGACGTCGATCCCAGCGTCTCGCTCAGTCTGACTCTATGCTAAGAGTTACTGCTGCATTTCCTGCTTCTGCCATTGAAGTCAGTGCTGGCCAGCGGCGAGCGGACGCGTCTGGGGCTAAGTCCTGCTTTTCACATTCTGAGCATGCCCAGAGTAAGATCTCTCAGTGGAGATCGAGGGTCACATGATCAGATACTGCAGCTAAGGTCCTTGTAGGTGCTAGGACTAAATCTTGCTTTGCACTCTGAGCATGCCCAGGGCAAGATCTCTCAGTGGAGGTCTGGGGTCACATGCTCAGGTGCTGCAGCTCTCCATTGGTCCTTCTTTGTAAGGTCCTAAACGTGCTGCAACTATTTAAGGCTCGCATGGCCACAAGGCCATGCGCTATTATCAATTCATATATGTGCTTTGCGCCAGTGTGGTTATGTATGAGTGTGTTCAGGGACACAGCTGAAATAAGCCCCTAGAATACCGGCACCTCTGGTGAGGAGATTGTTTGAGAGTGTTCAGGGACCCGACTGAAATAAGCCCCTAGAATACCGGCTTCTCCGGTGAGGAGATTGCATGTTGCATAACCACTGACTGCTATCAGCTTGGCAGTAAGCTTGTGCTCCTGTGAGGCTAACAGCGCGCAGTGCTTCCCTTTCACGGCTACTCTGTGGAGTAACAGAGCTAGCCTATACCGCCTAACAGTGCCGCCATTCGTTAGCAGCAGGTTCCTCCTGCACGGTGGACCTCGGGCAGCGAACGCACCATTTATAATAAAACATCTCTATTTTCTCGGTGCGTTCCGCTAGCCCTAACAGTATACTAGCGCCAGGGTCTGGCTAGTAAATGGCGAACGATCAGCGTTTACAGCGGTACATCCAGCAGCTGGAGGGTAGGTTGGCGGCTCTCGAGCGCACAACCTCAGCTGTGGATGTTACCGCAGTCGCTGTTCAGGCTGCAAGTGTAGCTGCAGCCAGTTGGTCCTCTGCCACCCCTGCTCCGACTTTATCTTGTCTCCCGCTTCCAGACAAGTTTGCTGGTGACTGTAAGCAATGTCGGGGATTCGTGAGTCAGTGCTCCGTACATCTTGAGCTTCTGGCTGCACGTTTTCCTACGGAACGGGCGAAAGTGGGATTTATTTTATCCCTATTGTCGGGCAGGGCGTTGGAGTGGGCAACGCCGCTATGGGAGCGCAATGATCGTGTGGTGCAGAGTGCTCCTCTCTTCCTGGACGCTCTGAAACAGGTCTTTTTGGGACCTCGTGTCACCCACGATACCATGCTCCAATTGTTGGCAACAGCCCAGGGTTCGTCCATGGTCAGCCAGTTCGACGTCCAATTCCGGACTCTTGTCTCAGAGCTGGAGTGGCCGGATAAAGTCCATATTCCGGTGTTCTGGAGAGGACTGGCAGACCATGTGAAGGACGCCTTGGCCACCAGGGAGATTCCCGCCACACTGGAGGAGCTTATTTCTTTATCTACCCGCATCGACGTCCATTTTAACGAGCGGAGGTTGGAGCGGGCCCAGTGTAGGCAGAGGTTTCGGCTGGCTCCCACCTTTGCCAGACCTCTTGAATCTTCCGTTCAGGCGTCCGACTCCCATGAGGCCATGGAGGTTTCTCGTGCGGGACCTAAGTCTCGGACCGCTCGAGTACCCGTGGTTGGCAGAAATTGTCAACAAGAGGGACATTATGCCAATAAATGTCCACGGCGGTTGGGTAAACGATCGCGTCTAGTAACCGTTGGAGGAGGTTCTCTAGACACAGCGACATTTTCCTCCAAGCTATCCTTCAAGGGGACAATCATATTAGGCTCTTATTCTCTAACAGTCGAGCTTTGTGTGGACTCCGGAGCAGAGGGGAATTTCATGTCCTCGGCTGTTGCTCTACGCCATGCAATACCTCTGGTGATGCTCGCCAAACCGGTGACTCTTAGAGTAGTGAACGGGTCAACACTTCCATCTCAGATCACACACCAGACTGTCCCTTTCACGTTAGCTATGTCCCCATCCCACCAGGAGATAATTTCCCTTCTTGTCCTTCCCGAAGGAATGGATGAGATTCTGCTAGGAATACCCTGGCTCCGTTTACACTCCCCACATATTGAGTGGTCCTCTGGGAGGATATTGGGTTGGAGTGAATCCTGTAAGGGCAGATGTGTGAAAGAGTGTGTTCAGGTTTCCACCACTGAGATACGCGCAGATCTCTCTTATCTTCCAAATACTATTGGTCCTATGCAGACGTCTTCTCCAAAAAGGCTGTGGAGACCCTTCCACCTCACCGCCCCTATGACTGTCCTATAGATCTCTTGCCTGGAGCAGAACCTCCTCGGGGACGTGTCTATCCCCTCTCTCTTCCGGAAACGGAGGCCATGTCCCAATACATCCAGGAGAATTTGGCAAGAGGGTTCATTAGGAAGTCAGTGTCACCAGCAGGGGCAGGGTTCTTCTTCATGCAGAAGAAGAACGGAGAATTACGTCTTTGCATAGATTACAGGGGTCTTAACGCCATCACCGTTAAGACTAAGTACCCACTGCCCCTGATTTCTGAGCTTTTTGATAGGCTAAGGGGAGCTAAGGTATTTACTAAATTAGATTTGCGGGGTGCTTATAACCTGATTCGCATCCGTGGAGGGGGCGAATGGAAGACGGCGTTTAACACCAGAGATGGGCACTATGAGTATCTGGTGATGCCCTTCGGGCTCTGTAATGCCCCAGCCGTTTTCCAAGACTTTGTCAACGACATCTTCCGGGATATGCTTTCCACCTCGGTCATAGTCTATCTTGATGATGTTCTCATCTTTTCTCCAGATATTGACTCCCACCGGAGAGATGTTGGCAGAGTCTTCGACCTCTTACGGGCAAATTCTCTCTATGCAAAGTTGGAGAAGTGTATGTTTGAGCAGGAGTCTTTACCTTTCCTGGGCTATATCATCTCCGCCCAGGGATTGGCTATGGATCCTGCCAAACTACAGGCTGTGATGGACTGGCAAGAATCCCATTCTCTTAAAGCGGTGCAGCGCTTTATGGGGTTCATTAATTATCACCGCCAGTTCATTCCCCACTTCTCAACTTTGGTAGCTCCCTTGGTAGCCCTCACCAAGAAGGGAGCAAATCCCAAATTGTGGTCTGAAGAGGTCTCCAGGGCCTTTTATTCTATTAAGTCCCATTTTGCTAGAGCTCCCATCCTACATCGTCCCGTTGTTGATAAGCCGTTCATAATGGAGGTGGATGCCTCTTCCGTTGGTGCAGGAGCAGTCATCTTCCAAAAAATGCTCAAGGTCGGAAGCATCCGTGCTTCTTCTTCTCTAAGACCTTCACACCTGCGGAGAGGAATTATTCCATTGGGGACAGGGAGTTGCTAGCGATGAAGCTGGCTTTCTCGGAATGGAGACATCTCTTGGAGGGGGCTCGTTTTCCCTTTCAAGTCTTCACGGACCACAAAAATTTGTTATATCTGCAAACAGCCCAGAGGCTAAATTCTCACCAGGCCAGATGGTCCTTATTCTTCTCCCGGTTCCACTTCACCCTTCATCATCTCTCTGGGGAAAAGAACATTCGTGCTGACGCTCTCTCTCGCTCTGTTGTGTCATCTGAGGAGGAGGAGGGGGAGCCTCAGCTTATTGTCCCTTCAGAGAGCCTGAGAACCGTAGTGCCGGTTTCGCTAGAGTCTGTGCCTCCGGGCAAGACTTTTGTGCCCATTAATTTGCGACCGGAGGTTCTCTCTTGGGCTCATTTGTCCAGGGTGGGTGGACACTTTGGGACAAAGAGGACATCTGAGCTACTGGCGAGGACGTACTGGTGGCCACATATGGTCCAGGATGTCAGAGATTATATTCAGGCGTGTGTCTCCTGCGCCAAAAATAAATCTCCTCGTCAAAGGCCAGCTGGGTTACTATATCACTTGCCGGTGGCATACAGGCCCTGGGAGATGGTCGGGATGGACTTTGTTGTGGGTTTACCCAAGTCTCGCGGCTGTACCATCATTTGGGTCATCACCAATCATTTCTCAAAAATGGTGCATTTGGTGCCGCTACCACGGTTACCTTCTGCACGGGCCTTGGCAGCATTGTTCATAAAACACATCTTCCACCTACATGGTATGCCAGACAAAATTGTCAGTGACCGGGGTCCCCAGTTTGCATCTCGGTTCTGGAGAGAGCTTTGTCGTTTTCTCACCATTGAGTTAAATCTCTCTTCCGCATATCATCCCGAGACGAATGGGTTGGTAGAGAGGGCCAACCAGACCTTGATCACATACCTGCGACATTTTGTTTCAGCCAGGCAGGATGACTGGGCATCCTTGCTATCATGGGCAGAGTTTGCACTGAACAACGCCGTAGCCGACTCCACTGGACAAACTCCATTCCTCTTCAATTATGGTCAGCATCCGTGGGTACCTGTGCCTATGCCCATGTCTTCCGCCGACTTCAGGGTGGCAGACTGGGCTGTGGACGCATGGGATATTTGGGACCGCACTCAGGATGCCATTCGGGCCTCTAAGAAGAGAATGAGGTCCTCTGCCAATGCACATCGGCGCCCCGCTCTGACCTTTGCTCCTGGCGACTTGGTGTGCCCTCCGCCCGTAACATCAGGCTGCGAGTTGAGTCCACTAAGTTTGCTCCTCGCTACTTGGGCCCCTTCAAGGTCCTCGAACAGGTTAATCCTGTGGTCTATAGTTTGGCCCTTCCGCCACGCCTGGGTATCACCGACACCTTTCATGTGTCCCTCTTGAAACCCGTATATATGTCCCGGTTTTCCGAGTCATCTGCTGGGACATGGGGTTCATCTACGGAAGATTACGAGGTAAACACTATTTTGGGGTGCAAGGTGGTACGTGGCAAAAAATTTTATTTTGCTGGACTGGAAGGGTTATGGTCCTGAGGACAGGTCCTGGGAGCCTGCTGAGCACATTCAGGCTCCGCAGCTCATTGCTGTCTTCGAAACATAGCGAGGCCCAAGGAAGGGGGCCCTAGGAGGGGGGGGGGTAATGTTAGGGGTCGAGTTCCTGCCTCCGCACAGAGGGAATCTCGTGCCATCTCCGCTGCGGTCTCCCATTCTTCTTCAGCCGCAGTGGAGCCTGCTCAGCGGAGACGTCGATCCCAGCGTCTCGCTCAGTCTGACTCTGTGCTAAGAGTTACTGCTGCATTTCCTGCTTCTGCCATTGAAGTCAGTGCTGGGCAGCGGCGAGCGGACGCTTCTGGGGCTAAGTCCTGCTTTTCACATTTTGAGCATGCCCAGAGTAAGATCTCTCAGTGGAGATCGAGGGTCACATGATCAGATACTGCAGCTAAGGTCCTTGTAGGTGCTAGGACTAAATCTTGCTTTGCACTCTGAGCATGCCCAGGGCAAGATCTCTCAGTGGAGGTCTGGAGTCACATGCTCAGGTGCTGCAGCACTCCATTGGTCCTTCTTTGTAAGGTCCTAAACGTGCTGCAACTATTTAAGGCTCGCATGGCCGCACGGCCATGCGCTAGTATCAATTCATATATGTGCTTTGCGCCAGTGTGGTTATGTATGAGTGTGTTCAGGGACCCGGCTAAAATAAGCCCCTAGAATACCGGCACCTCCGGTGAGGAGATTGTTTGAGAGTGTTCAGGGACCCGGCTGAAATAAGCCCCTAGAATACCGGCTTCTCCGGTGAGGAGATTGCATGTTGCCTAACCACTGACTACTATCAGATTGGCAGTAAGCTTGTGCTCCTGTGTGGCTAACAGGGCGCAGTGCTTCCTTTTCACGGCTACTCTGTGGAGTAACAGAGCTAGCGTATACCGCCTAACAGTGCCGCCATTTGCTAGCAGCAGGTTCCTCCGCATCATTTATAATAAAACATCTCTATTTTCTCGGTGCGTTCCCCTAGCCCTAACACTGCATAGCTGAATAAAATGAATTTTTTATTTTCCATTATAATTTATCATAAGATCAACAGGGCATTACCACTAATTCTTCTCTCCGTGTGTGGACTTTTTCCCCTGCATGATATTAACCAATCAGGAGGCGTCAGAAGGTCAGAATAACATGCTTTCTCCTGTAAGGACAGGCAGCCATGCTGTCCTTTGTAATCTCTGCATCTACCAGATCAGAGGTCAGTATGATTACTCATTCAGCTTTCATCTCTCTGTATGTGGAGAAAAGTAGTGCTGTGTTGTGTGATTCCAAACACCTCTGCAACTCTCCTCTCACAATGATGTCAGTTCAGCTTTATAACCTTTCACGCACACTGACTGCCGTGAGATGAAATATAGAAGTATTTGTAATGAGTTTTAACTCTGCTCTATGATACACAGTGGATGCAGAAATCTGGGCTGAGAGCAGAGTTGTCTATTATCACAAATCTTGCAGGAGAAAGCATGTTCTTCTGACTTCTGAATTTCTGGGGATCTGTTCTTTGTTCCTCCACCTCCTGCTTATGATTGGTGCATGGCAAGCTAAGAAACCTTAAAATGTTCAAATTCATGTGAACCCAGCGAATTCAAATTTCAAAAGATTCTCTCATCTCTAGTAGCCAAGAGTCAAGATTTGGCCCAGTTTAGTAAAATATGGGTCAACAAGGTAAATATTGAGTCTTTGCAAGAACTTGATATATTTGTCAATGGAAATTTAAAAGGATATGAAATACTAATAGTTGTGCTTCATTAACAATAGAAACATCTCACTACAAGATCTAAGAACAGTGAACAATCAAACTGAAATCTAAATTTGTGTTAGTTATAATAGTTTTAGCCTCGGCTGTACAAATCTGTGCACTCCTGTACCCAAATCATGCAGCAGCTTCTGCATCCTGAGCTGAACAGGCTTTTCAGCAATCTGTGAGGGTTTGTAAACTTGGACCCCACTGTACTACAGCACATCTAAGGGTCTGTACCATGCAAAACAGTCATTTGCGATTAAAGGTATATGTTATGTAAATGCAAGGAAATATAAGGTTAGACACAACTGCATGAATATTTCTATTGTAATTGCAATAAATTATAGTAATATCTCCTTACTTTAAATTTCAGGATATTTCATCATAAGTAGAAAAACCCATTTCAGGGTTGTAGAAGTAGTCTACATTCAAGCACCGAACAAGTCAGCTACAAGAGATGTTAAGTTTTCATCATGAAAATATAACTCAGGGTTTGGTTTCTCCTGAAATACAGAAAACATTACATTTATGTTTTAGGGAGCAGTAGAGAAAAATAGAAAAACAACAAGCATATTGGATCAAAATAAATCTTCATCTTTGATAATTGTGTAATTTACATAGGGGCTCTTCCACCAATTTGAGCATGTTAAACCAGTTACTTAATGTAATGACTGCATGTTAGGGGTCGAGTTCCTGCCTCTGCACAGGGGGAATCTCGGGCCTTGTCCGCTGCGGTCTCCAATTCTTCTCCAGCCGCAGTGGAGCCTGCTCAGCGGAGACGTCGATCCCAGCGTCTCGCTCAGTCTGACTCTATGCTAAGAGTTACTGCTGCATTTCCTGCTTCTGCCATTGAAGTCAGTGCTGGCCAGCGGCGAGCGGACGCGTCTGGGGCTAAGTCCTGCTTTTCACATTCTGAGCATGCCCAGAGTAAGATCTCTCAGTGGAGATCGAGGGTCACATGATCAGATACTGCAGCTAAGGTCCTTGTAGGTGCTAGGACTAAATCTTGCTTTGCACTCTGAGCATGCCCAGGGCAAGATCTCTCAGTGGAGGTCTGGGGTCACATGCTCAGGTGCTGCAGCTCTCCATTGGTCCTTCTTTGTAAGGTCCTAAACGTGCTGCAACTATTTAAGGCTCGCATGGCCACAAGGCCATGCGCTATTATCAATTCATATATGTGCTTTGCGCCAGTGTGGTTATGTATGAGTGTGTTCAGGGACACAGCTGAAATAAGCCCCTAGAATACCGGCACCTCTGGTGAGGAGATTGTTTGAGAGTGTTCAGGGACCCGGCTGAAATAAGCCCCTAGAATACCGGCTTCTCCGGTGAGGAGATTGCATGTTGCATAACCACTGACTGCTATCAGCTTGGCAGTAAGCTTGTGCTCCTGTGAGGCTAACAGCGCGCAGTGCTTCCCTTTCACGGCTACTCTGTGGAGTAACAGAGCTAGCCTATACCGCCTAACAGTGCCGCCATTCGTTAGCAGCAGGTTCCTCCTGCACGGTGGACCTCGGGCAGCGAACGCACCATTTATAATAAAACATCTCTATTTTCTCGGTGCGTTCCGCTAGCCCTAACAGTATACTAGCGCCAGGGTCTGGCTAGTAAATGGCGAACGATCAGCGTTTACAGCGGTACATCCAGCAGCTGGAGGGTAGGTTGGCGGCTCTCGAGCGCACAACCTCAGCTGTGGATGTTACCGCAGTCGCTGTTCAGGCTGCAAGTGTAGCTGCAGCCAGTTGGTCCTCTGCCACCCCTGCTCCGACTTTATCTTGTCTCCCGCTTCCAGACAAGTTTGCTGGTGACTGTAAGCAATGTCGGGGATTCGTGAGTCAGTGCTCCGTACATCTTGAGCTTCTGGCTGCACGTTTTCCTACGGAACGGGCGAAAGTGGGATTTATTTTATCCCTATTGTCGGGCAGGGCGTTGGAGTGGGCAACGCCGCTATGGGAGCGCAATGATCGTGTGGTGCAGAGTGCTCCTCTCTTCCTGGACGCTCTGAAACAGGTCTTTTTGGGACCTCGTGTCACCCACGATACCATGCTCCAATTGTTGGCAACAGCCCAGGGTTCGTCCATGGTCAGCCAGTTCGACGTCCAATTCCGGACTCTTGTCTCAGAGCTGGAGTGGCCGGATAAAGTCCATATTCCGGTGTTCTGGAGAGGACTGGCAGACCATGTGAAGGACGCCTTGGCCACCAGGGAGATTCCCGCCACACTGGAGGAGCTTATTTCTTTATCTACCCGCATCGACGTCCATTTTAACGAGCGGAGGTTGGAGCGGGCCCAGTGTAGGCAGAGGTTTCGGCTGGCTCCCACCTTTGCCAGACCTCTTGAATCTTCCGTTCAGGCGTCCGACTCCCATGAGGCCATGGAGGTTTCTCGTGCGGGACCTAAGTCTCGGACCGCTCGAGTACCCGTGGTTGGCAGAAATTGTCAACAAGAGGGACATTATGCCAATAAATGTCCACGGCGGTTGGGTAAACGATCGCGTCTAGTAACCGTTGGAGGAGGTTCTCTAGACACAGCGACATTTTCCTCCAAGCTATCCTTCAAGGGGACAATCATATTAGGCTCTTATTCTCTAACAGTCGAGCTTTGTGTGGACTCCGGAGCAGAGGGGAATTTCATGTCCTCGGCTGTTGCTCTACGCCATGCAATACCTCTGGTGATGCTCGCCAAACCGGTGACTCTTAGAGTAGTGAACGGGTCAACACTTCCATCTCAGATCACACACCAGACTGTCCCTTTCACGTTAGCTATGTCCCCATCCCACCAGGAGATAATTTCCCTTCTTGTCCTTCCCGAAGGAATGGATGAGATTCTGCTAGGAATACCCTGGCTCCGTTTCCACTCCCCACATATTGAGTGGTCCTCTGGGAGGATATTGGGTTGGAGTGAATCCTGTAAGGGCAGATGTGTGAAAGAGTGTGTTCAGGTTTCCACCACTGAGATACGCGCAGATCTCTCTTATCTTCCAAATACTATTGGTCCTATGCAGACGTCTTCTCCAAAAAGGCTGTGGAGACCCTTCCACCTCACCGCCCCTATGACTGTCCTATAGATCTCTTGCCTGGAGCAGAACCTCCTCGGGGACGTGTCTATCCCCTCTCTCTTCCGGAAACGGAGGCCATGTCCCAATACATCCAGGAGAATTTGGCAAGAGGGTTCATTAGGAAGTCAGTGTCACCAGCAGGGGCAGGGTTCTTCTTCATGCAGAAGAAGAACGGAGAATTACGTCTTTGCATAGATTACAGGGGTCTTAACGCCATCACCGTTAAGACTAAGTACCCACTGCCCCTGATTTCTGAGCTTTTTGATAGGCTAAGGGGAGCTAAGGTATTTACTAAATTAGATTTGCGGGGTGCTTATAACCTGATTCGCATCCATGGAGGGGGCGAATGGAAGACGGCGTTTAACACCAGAGATGGGCACTATGAGTATCTGGTGATGCCCTTCGGGCTCTGTAATGCCCCAGCCGTTTTCCAAGACTTTGTCAACGACATCTTCCGGGATATGCTTTCCACCTCGGTCATAGTCTATCTGGATGATGTTCTCATCTTTTCTCCAGATATTGACTCCCACCGGAGAGATGTTGGCAGAGTCTTCGACCTCTTACGGGCAAATTCTCTCTATGCAAAGTTGGAGAAGTGTATGTTTGAGCAGGAGTCTTTACCTTTCCTGGGCTATATCATCTCCGCCCAGGGATTGGCTATGGATCCTGCCAAACTACAGGCTGTGATGGACTGGCAAGAATCCCATTCTCTTAAAGCGGTGCAGCGCTTTATGGGGTTCATTAATTATCACCGCCAGTTCATTCCCCACTTCTCAACTTTGGTAGCTCCCTTGGTAGCCCTCACCAAGAAGGGAGCAAATCCCAAATTGTGGTCTGAAGAGGTCTCCAGGGCCTTTTATTCTATTAAGTCCCATTTTGCTAGAGCTCCCATCCTACATCGTCCCGTTGTTGATAAGCCGTTCATAATGGAGGTGGATGCCTCTTCCGTTGGTGCAGGAGCAGTCATCTTCCAAAAAATGCTCAAGGTCGGAAGCATCCGTGCTTCTTCTTCTCTAAGACCTTCACACCTGCGGAGAGGAATTATTCCATTGGGGACAGGGAGTTGCTAGCGATGAAGCTGGCTTTCTCGGAATGGAGACATCTCTTGGAGGGGGCTCGTTTTCCCTTTCAAGTCTTCACGGACCACAAAAATTTGTTATATCTGCAAACAGCCCAGAGGCTAAATTCTCACCAGGCCAGATGGTCCTTATTCTTCTCCCGGTTCCACTTCACCCTTCATCATCTCTCTGGGGAGAAGAACATTCGTGCTGATGCTCTCTCTCGCTCTGTTGTGTCATCTGAGGAGGAGGAGGGGGAGCCTCAGCTTATTGTCCCTTCAGAGAGCCTGAGAACCGTAGTGCCGGTTTCGCTAAAGTCTGTGCCTCCGGGCAAGACTTTTGTGCCCATTAATTTGCGACCGGAGGTTCTCTCTTGGGCTCATTTGTCCAGGGTGGGTGGACACTTTGGGACAAAGAGGACATCTGAGCTACTGGCGAGGACGTACTGGTGGCCACATATGGTCCAGGATGTCAGAGATTATATTCAGGCGTGTGTCTCCTGCGCCAAAAAAATAAATCTCCTCGTCAAAGGCCAGCTGGGTTACTATATCCCTTGCCGGTGGCATACAGGCCCTGGGAGATGGTCGGGATGGACTTTGTTGTGGGTTTACCCAAGTCTCGCGGCTGTACCATCATTTGGGTCATCACCAATCATTTCTCAAAAATGGTGCATTTGGTGCCGCTACCACGGTTACCTTCTGCACGGGCCTTGGCAGCATTGTTCATAAAACACATCTTCCACCTACATGGTATGCCAGACAAAATTGTCAGTGACCGGGGTCCCCAGTTTGCATCTCGGTTCTGGAGAGAGCTTTGTCGTTTTCTCACCATTGAGTTAAATCTCTCTTCTGCATATCATCCCGAGACGAATGGGTTGGTAGAGAGGGCCAACCAGACCTTGATCACATACCTGCGACATTTTGTTTCAGCCAGGCAGGATGACTGGGCATCCTTGCTATCATGGGCAGAGTTTGCACTGAACAACGCCGTAGCCGACTCCACTGGACAAACTCCATGCCTCTTCAATTATGGTCAGCATCCGTGGGTACCTGTGCCTATGCCCATGTCTTCCGCCGACTTCAGGGTGGCAGACTGGGCTGTGGAGGCATGGGATATTTGGGACCGCACTCAGGATGCCATTCGGGCCTCTAAGGAGAGAATGAGGTCCTCTGCCAATGCACATCGGCGCCCCGCTCTGACCTTTGCTCCTGGCGACTTGGTGTGGCCCTCCGCCCGTAACATCAGGCTGCGAGTTGAGTCCACTAAGTTTGCTCCTCGCTACTTGGGCCCCTTCAAGGTCCTCGAACAGGTTAATCCTGTGGTCTATAGTTTGGCCCTTCCGCCACGCCTGGGTATCACCGACACCTTTCATGTGTCCCTCTTGAAACCCGTATATATGTCCCGGTTTTCCGAGTCATCTGCTGGGACATGGGGTTCATCTACGGAAGATTACGAGGTAAACACTATTTTGGGGTGCAAGGTGGTACGTGGCAAAAAAATTTATTTTGCTGGACTGGAAGGGTTATGGTCCTGAGGACAGGTCCTGGGAGCCTGCTGAGCACATTCAGGCTCCGCAGCTCATTGCTGTCTTCGAAACATAGCGAGGCCCAAGGAAGGGGGCCCTAGGAGGGGGGGGTAATGTTAGGGGTCGAGTTCCTGCCTCTGCACAGAGGGAATCTCGTGCCATCTCCGCTGCGGTCTCCCATTCTTCTTCAGCCGCAGTGGAGCCTGCTCAGCGGAGACGTCGATCCCAGCGTCTCGCTCAGTCTGACTCTGTGCTAAGAGTTACTGCTGCATTTCCTGCTTCTGCCATTGAAGTCAGTGCTGGGCAGCGGCGAGCGGACGCTTCTGGGGCTAAGTCCTGCTTTTCACATTTTGAGCATGCCCAGAGTAAGATCTCTCAGTGGAGATCGAGGGTCACATGATCAGATACTGCAGCTAAGGTCCTTGTAGGTGCTAGGACTAAATCTTGCTTTGCACTCTGAGCATGCCCAGGGCAAGATCTCTCAGTGGAGGTCTGGAGTCACATGCTCAGGTGCTGCAGCACTCCATTGGTCCTTCTTTGTAAGGTCCTAAACGTGCTGCAACTATTTAAGGCTCGCATGGCCGCACGGCCATGCGCTAGTATCAATTCATATATGTGCTTTGCGCCAGTGTGGTTATGTATGAGTGTGTTCAGGGACCCGGCTAAAATAAGCCCCTAGAATACCGGCACCTCCGGTGAGGAGATTGTTTGAGAGTGTTCAGGGACCCGGCTGAAATAAGCCCCTAGAATACCGGCTTCTCCGGTGAGGAGATTGCATGTTGCCTAACCACTGACTACTATCAGATTGGCAGTAAGCTTGTGCTCCTGTGTGGCTAACAGGGCGCAGTGCTTCCTTTTCACGGCTACTCTGTGGAGTAACAGAGCTAGCGTATACCGCCTAACAGTGCCGCCATTCGCTAGCAGCAGGTTCCTCCGCATCATTTATAATAAAACATCTCTATTTTCTCGGTGCGTTCCCCTAGCCCTAACACTGCATAGCTGAATAAAATGAATTTTTTTAGTATCAATTCATATATGTGCTTTGCGCCAGTGTGGTTATGTATGAGTGTGTTCAGGGACCCGGCTAAAATAAGCCCCTAGAATACCGGCACCTCCGGTGAGGAGATTGTTTGAGAGTGTTCAGGGACCCGGCTGAAATAAGCCCCTAGAATACCGGCTTCTCCGGTGAGGAGATTGCATGTTGCCTAACCACTGACTACTATCAGATTGGCAGTAAGCTTGTGCTCCTGTGTGGCTAACAGGGCGCAGTGCTTCCTTTTCACGTCTACTCTGTGGAGTAACAGAGCTAGCGTATACCGCCTAACAGTGCCGCCATTCGCTAGCAGCAGGTTCCTCCGCATCATTTATAATAAAACATCTCTATTTTCTCGGTGCGTTCCCCTAGCCCTAACACTGCATAGCTGAATAAAATGAATTTTTTATTTTCCATTATAATTTATCATAAGATCAACAGGGCATTACCACATATTCTTCTCTCCGTGTGTGGACTTTTTCCCCTGCATGATAT
Organism: Ranitomeya imitator; assembly: GCF_032444005.1. Classification (NCBI taxonomy): domain Eukaryota; kingdom Metazoa; phylum Chordata; class Amphibia; order Anura; family Dendrobatidae; genus Ranitomeya; species Ranitomeya imitator. The sequence goes on along the minus strand of NC_091286.1, from coordinate 672,504,031 downwards.
TAACCAATCAGGAGGCGTCAGAAGGTCAGAATAACATGCTTTTCTCCTGTAAGGACAGGCAGCCATGCTGTCCTTTGTAATCTCTGCATCTACCAGATCAGAGGTCAGTATGATTACTCATTCAGCTTTCATCTCTCTGTATGTGGAGAAAAGTAGTGCTGTGTTGTGTGATTCCAAACACCTCTGCAACTCTCCTCTCACAATGATGTCAGTTCAGCTTTATAACCTTTCACGCACACTGACTGCCGTGAGATGAAATATAGAAGTATTTGTAATGAGTTTTAACTCTGCTCTATGATACACAGTGGATGCAGAAATCTGGGCTGAGAGCAGAGTTGTCTATTATCACAAATCTTGCAGGAGAAAGCATGTTCTTCTGACTTCTGAATTTCTGGGGATCTGTTCTTTGTTCCTCCACCTCCTGCTTATGATTGGTGCATGGCAAGCTAAGAAAAAAGTACAAGCCCTCAGAGAAGATTCATTACTAATACCCCATTGGACTTATCATAAATTACAACCTAAATATTACAAATTAACATCTCCCCAAGAGCGATGAGAAAAAGTAAAAAATAAATTTTACTCAACTTTGCAGCCACTGTTCAGTAACGTGGAAGGTTTAACATTTTTTAAATTGAATAGACTGGAGAAAGCTCAAAATGATGCAGTTAAAGGCTGACGCCAACTGTGTAACTCAGCTAGCATCTGCATGGTATGAAGCATGCTTTGCTCCTGTGCCTGAATCATACAGCTGATCATGACAAAAATGATGTCTAAGGGGGTACGAACAAGTCTTTGTGGCATCATAGAACCCACCTATAGCATCAAGATGTACAGAAACACAGCTCTAAAAAAACAGTTACTAGGGCTCATCTATGACAGCAAGGTGAGGATCAGAAAGTGAGAAAATTACACAGGAACCTGAACTGGTGCCTAACAATAATGCTCCATAGACTAAATTCACACATCTCTAAAACATGGATGGTGCTTGGACCACAATGGCCAACCTCAGAGCCGGGATCTCCTGACCTGGGCTAACTGCCGCATTGAAATACATAAGTCAGTATGCTCAGGAAAGGCAACCTGCTAGTTGTCCTTGTGTTGCATAGTGAATATATGCCATGTTTCTCAAAAATGTAAATTCGACCTTAAAGGCATTTTAAAAACTGATTTAATTGTACTATAAATTGAATGTTGGTTTCTCTGGGCTTAAAGCACTCTTAGGCACCAATTCATCAAAGTTTTTATGCCAGAAAACTAGTGAAAAACACACAAAAAATCACAACGTTTTTGCTCAATGTGAAAATGCAGAACAATTTTGATATTTGCATGCCATTTTCAGGCTGCTCAACCAAAATAAGGAGAGCTGTGGAAGAGCCAGGGCAGGAAGGTCCCAGCCACATGTTCCTGGCAATTCTCCAAAAGTGGTGCAGTGTTTTACTCTCTGACTAACGTAGCATATCTGGCATGGCGCATGGAGGCACACATCAATGATAAAATGCACCAAATTAAGTGTTCAGCATCTTTTAATAAATTCAGTTCATGTTATTCCGGCAAGCCCTTCATTGACGTACAACCTACCAGCCTTAATGAATCGGGGCCTTTTATCTACCCTTTCTCCATACATCTGAAAAGACCAGTATTAATTCATATCTTTTTTTTTTTCTTTACCTCTTTTTGCTTGACCAGAAAAGACTTTATAAAACAACTCTGGTCATTGACATCCAGTTTTTTCCTCTGTTTTGTGAAGATTTCTTTAATAAAGGAATGTAATTCTTGATTGTTCTGTTCGACAGATTTGTGAGTCCCAGGAATCCAGCGCATCAGTGATGGAAACGCATTGTACAACTGGAAGGAAATACAGATGAAGTCATTGTATATAGGAGTATATTTGTCTGTACAAAATCATCAGTATTACATACAGTGCATCCACTTCAAAGCCCTCACTGCAAATGGTGTTGAGTAGAGTTGAGCCAATGCATGAGGTATCAGGGTCTGGGCCAGCATTTACAGCTTTGAATTGTAGTTTCAATGAAGGCCTGGTGGTTAAGGGAGCAGTATAACCTATATTTGCTGGGAGCGCTGATACCTCATGCAACAGTTCCAATTTTTTTCCACCCATACTCAGATGGCCTAAACATCAGTTTCTTACAGAACTATTGTTAAAAAAATGTAAGGAAAGAACTAATGTTAAAAAAATGTAAGGAACGTAAAACAGGTAGTTGACTGATCAATTGACCCACAGTAGAACCTTTTATAATGGCACAGAAGAAGTCAGCCATAAGCCATGAATGAGGTATCAGAGTCTGGGCCAGCATTTACAGCTTTGAATTTAAGTTTCAACGAGGACATGGTGGTTAAGAGTGTGATGTAAGCCTTCTTTGCTAGGAGCCCTAATACTTCATGCAACAGCTATCTTTTTTCCCAGCTACAATCAGGGGGCACAAACTTCATTTTAATACAGTACGCCCCTGACCATGTCTGCTTTTCCAGCTGTCAGTGGTGAAATGCACTCAGGCTGACATACATGGGGAACGTCCTTGCAAGAGGTTCCTAACCCCTTTACAACCTATCACGTATAGGTACATCATGGGTCGTCTGCAACTCTTTAATGTTGACTCTGGTGTTTAGCCTGCTTATTTTCGGGCACATGACAGCGCAATCCACCTGTGGCTGGTAACATGTTAAATGCCGCTATCAAACTACGACAGCCGCTTTTAACATGGCCGCGCCAGAAGCATATCATTGGCTCTGCTCATCAGCGCCCCTGTCACATGATCCTGGAGCTCCAATGGATTGGCATGACAACCTAGGGTCTGAATTAGACCCCTGTTGTTGTCATTGCCGATCTACTATGAGAATCGCCCCATGACATTTTGGCTATGCATAGCAGGGATGAAACCCCTTTATGTGTAGCACAAGCAATCACATGATCGCAACTTCAAATCTCCTTAGGAGATTATTGAAAGAAGTAAAAAGAAGAAAAAAATGTTTTTAAAAGTATTAAAAAAGAAAAATAAACAAGGTCAAACCCTCTTTTTGCCCAATTCAAAGTAAAACAACAAAAAATACACATATTTGGAATCACCGTGTTCAGAAATGTCCGATCTATCAATATATGCAAACAATTAATCCGATCAGTAAACAGCGCAATGAGAAAAAAATCAAAATGCCAGAAATACGGTGTTTTGGTCTCCACAACATTGCAACAACACGTGATCAAAACACTCTATCTACCAAAAAGTGGCATCAATAAAAACATAAGTTTGGCATGAAAACAATAAGTCCTCAATCAGTACTAGATCCCAAAAAATTGAAAAGCTACGGGTCTCTCAAAATGTCGCAATTGTTTTTACAAAATTTATTTTTTTTCTCACCACTTAAATAAAAAAAAGAACCAATACATGTTTGGCATCTGAAAACTCATAATGACCTGGAGAATCCTAATGGCAGGTCAGTTTTAGCATTTAGTGAACATGGTGTGGTAGATCGGTTCACTCGGCTGCAGATGGAGGTAGACATGGGTACACTGCAGCTTTAAGAACTTCCTTTGGATTGATGCAGGCAGCATAAATCAAGGTGCGGTAAAGAAAATACAGCCCTCTGGGCAAAACAAGGAAACAAAACAAAATGGTGGTACAACAAGCACAGTTCTTTGCACTCATGGCTGACAGAACACACACTGTTCAGCTTTACAAGTCCATGCAACACTTTCCTGGACTGCTCTTTCTCCAGGCCAGACACTGAATACTGAAAGGTCTTTCTTTCTACCATTTAAGCCCAGACCATGTGACTCCTCAACCACATGATTGATCACATGATTGTGACACCACCCAGGTCCTTTCAGCACACAGTGGTGCCGGCCAGGTAGGTTGAGATATGGAAGGACACTCTCCCACCCACTTTATGAATGTCCTCCTAAAACCAAGCCCATAACATACGTTAACTTAACCCTCGCAACACTTACTGCGTTGGAGGAAGTAAAACTCTGGATTTTATAACAATGATGCCATTAAGCGTAGTGAAACATACAGTACAGAGCAAAAGTTTGGACACACCTTCTCATTTAAATATTTTTCTGTATTTTCATGACTATGAAAATTATACATTCACACTGAAGTCATCAAAACTATGAATTAACACATGTGGAGCTTTATACTTAACAAAAAAGTGTGAAACAACTGAAAAAATATCTTATATTCTAGGTTCTTCAAAGCAGCCACCTTTTGCTTTGATGACTGCTTTGCACACTCTTGGCATTATTTTGATGAGCTTCAAGAGGTAGTCACCGGAAATGGTCTTCCAACAATCTTGAAGGAATTCCCAGAGATGCTTAGCACTTATTGGCCCTTTTGCCTTCACTCTTGCAGTTTAGCTCACCCCAAACCATCTCGATTGGGTTCAGGTCTGGTGACTGTGGAGGCCAGGTCATCTGGCATAGCACCCCAACAATCTCCTTCTTGGTCAAATAGCCCTCACACAGCCTGGAGGTGTGTTTCGGGTCATTGTCCTGTTGAAAAATAAATGATGGTCCAACTAAACGCAAACCGGATGGAATAGCATGCCGCTGCAAGATGCTGTGGTAGCCATGCTGGTTCAGTATGCCTTTAATTTTGAATAAATCCCCAACAGTGTCACCAGCAAAGCACCCCCACACATCACACCTCCTCCTCCATGCTTGACGGTGGGAACCAGGCATGTAGAGTCCATCCGTTCACCTTTTCTGTGTCGCACAAAGACACGGTGGTTGGAACCAAAGATCTCAGATTTGGACTTATCAGACCAAAGCACAGATTTCCACTGGTCTAATGTCCATTCCTTTTGTTCTTTAGCCCAAACAAGTCTCTTCTGCTTGTTACCTGTCCTTAGCAGTGGTTTCCTAGCAGCTATTTTACCATGAAGGCCTGCTGCACAAAGTCTCCTCTTAACAGTTGTTGTAGAGATGTGTCTGCTGCTAGAACTCTGTGTGGCATTGACCTGGTCTCTAATCTGAGCTGCTGTTAACCTGCGATTTCTGAGGATGGTGACTCGGATAAAGTTATCCCCAGAAGCAGAGGTGATTCTTAGTCTTCCTTTCCTGGGGCGGTCCTCATGTGAGCCAGTTTCTTTGTAGCGGATGATGGTTTCTGCAACTGCACTTGGGGACACTTTCAAAGTTTTGCCAATTTTTCGGACTGACTTACCTTCATTTCTTAAAGTAATGATGGCCACTCGTTTTTCTTTACTTAGCTGCTTTTTTCTTGCAATAATACAAATTCTAATTCTATTCAATAGGACTATCTTCTGTGCATCCACCAGACTTCTGCACAACACAACTGATGGTCCCAACCCCATTTATAAGGCAAGAAATCCAACGTATTAAACCTGACAGGGCACACCTGTGAAGTGAAAACCATTTCCGGTGAAGCTCATCAAGAGAATGCCAAGAGTGTGCAAAGCAGTCATCAAAGCAGAGCGTGGCTACTTTGAAGAACCTAGAATATAAGACATATTTTCAGTTGTTTCACACTTTTTTGTTAAGTATATAATTCCATATGTGTTAATTCATAGTTTTGATGCCTTCAGTGTGAATTTACAATTTTCATAGTCATGAAAATACAGAAAAATCTTTAAATGAGAAGGTGTGTCCAAACTTTTGCTCTGTACTGTATCTCCCCTCTGTTACATTAAAAGTGACTTTGTCACAATGGTAAAAAAAAAACTAAAAAAACAATTGTGGAAATTCACTTTTTTTCCAATTTTACTGCACTTGGAATGTGTTTTTCCTGTTTTTTTAGTGCAGTAAATGGTAAAATCAATGATGTCATTCAAAAGTACAACTTGTTCCACAAAAACAAGCCCTCACATGGCCATATCGATGGAAAAATAAAAAAAGTTATTGCTCAGCGAAGAAGGGGAACAAAAAACAAAAATGCAAAAATGGAATATTCCAAGGCAATGAAGGGGTTAAGCCTTTATCTCTGCAGTAGTTCTCACCTAGTAGCCTTCATCAAAGTGATAGAGTAGTCAAGGATTATGGCTGTCTGGGAAGTTATCTTCCAACACAACCTATTCCATCTATGCTTTATGCATGGGTTTGTACCAGTCACTAAGTGGTGACATTTCTGTTATGATAAGGTAATTCAGTACCACAATGGACATAGAGGTCAGAGCACATACAGTGACCTGACAATAACCCAAAAACATAGAACGAGCTCTGAGATGTGGGAACTCTGCTGACCGCAATCCCTAATCCTCTCCAACCACACTAGAGGCAGCCGTGGATTGCGCCTAACGCTCCCTATGCAACTCAGCACAGCCTGAGAAACTAGCTAACCTGAAGATAGAAAATAAGCCTACCTTGCCTCAGAGAAATACCCCAAAGGAAAAGGCAGCCCCCACATATAATGACTGTGAGTTAAGATGAAAAGACAAACGTAGAGATGAAATAGATTTAGCAAAGTGAGGCACGACTTTCTGAACAGAGCGAGGATAGGAAAGGTAACTTTGCGGTCAACACAAAACCCTACAAAAACCACGCAAAGGGGGCAAAAAGACTCTCCGTACCGAACTAACGGCACGGAGGTGCACCCTCTGCGTCCCAGAGCTTCCAGCAAGCAGGAAAAAACAAATAGACAAGCTGGACAGAAAAAAACAGCAAACAAAATAGCAAAGCAGAACTTAGCTATGCAGAGCAGCAGGCCACAGGAACGATCCAGGAGGAAACAGGTCCAATACTAGAACATTGACTGGAGGCCAGGATCAAAGCACTAGGTGGAGTTAAATAGAGCAGCACCTGACGACTTCACCACATCACCTGAGGAAGGAAACTCAGAAGCCGCAGTACCACTTTCCTCCACCAACGGAAGCTCACAGAGAGAATCAGCCGAAGTACCACTTGTGACCACAGGAGGGAGCTCTGCCACAGAATTCACAACAGTACCCCCCCCTTGAGGAGGGGTCACCGAACCCTCACCAGAGCCCCCAGGACGACCAGGATGAGCCATATGAAAGGCACGAACAAGATCGGGAGCATGGACATCAGAGGCAAAGACCCAGGAATTATCTTCCTGAGCATAACCCTTCCACTTAACCAGATACTGGAGTTTCCGTCTTGAAACACCAGAATCCAAAATCTTCTCCACAATATACTCCAACTCCCCCTCCACCAAAACCGGGGCAGGAGGATCAACAGATGGAACCATAGGTGCCACGTATCTCTGCAACAATGACCTATGGAATACGTTATGTATTGAAAAAGAATCTGGAAGGGTCAGACGAAAAGACACAGGATTAAGAACCTCAGAAATCCTATACGGATCAATGAAACGAGGTTTAAACTTAGGAGAGGAAACCTTCATAGGAATATGACGAGAAGATAACCAAACCAAATCCCCAACACGAAGTCGGGGACCCACACAGCGTCTGCGATTAGCGAAACGTTGAGCCTTCTCCTGGGACAAGGTCAAATTGTCCACTACATGAGTCCAAATCTGCTGCAACCTGTCCACCACAGTATCCACACCAGGACAGTCCGAAGACTCAACCTGCCCTGAAGAGAAACGAGGACGGAACCCAGAGTTGCAGAAAAATGGCGAAACCAAGGTAGCCGAGCTGGCCCGATTATTAAGGGCGAACTCAGCCAAAGGCAAAAAGGACACCCAGTCATCCTGATCAGCAGAAACAAAGCATCTCAGATATGTTTCCAAGGTCTGGTTGGTTCGTTCGGTCTGGCCATTAGTCTGAGGATGGAAAGCCGAGGAAAAAGACAAGTCAATGCCCATCCTACCACAAAAGGCTCGCCAAAACCTCAAAACAAACTGGGAACCTCTGTCAGAAACGATATTCTCTGGAATGCCATGTAAACGAACCACATGCTGGAAGAACAATGGCACCAAATCAGAGGAGGAAGGTAATTTAGACAAGGGTACCAAATGGACCATGTTAGAGAAGCGATCACAGACCACCCAAATGACTGACATCTTTTGAGAGACGGGAAGATCTGAAATAAAATCCATAGAGATATGTGTCCAAGGCCTCTTCGGTACCGGCAAGGGCAAAAGCAACCCACTGGCACGAGAACAGCAGGGCTTAGCCCGAGCACAAATCCCACAGGACTGCACAAAAGAACGCACATCCCGCGACAGAGATGGCCACCAAAAGGCTCTAGCTAGGGGTGAGCGAAACGGGTCGAACATTTTCAAAAGTCGCCGACTTTTGACAAAGTCGGGTTTCATGAAACCCGATCCGACCCCTGTGCGGGGTCGGCCATGCGGTACGCGACTTTCGCGCCAAAGTCGCGTTTCAATGACGCGAAAAGCGCCATTTCTCAGCCAATGAAGGTAAACGCAGAGTGTGGGCAGCGTGATGACATAGGTCCTGGTCCCCACCATCTTAGAGAAGGGCATTGCAGTGATTGGCTTGCTGTCCGCGGCGTCACAGGGGCTATAAAGGGGCGTTCCCGCCGACCGCCATGTTACTGCTGCTGATCTGAGCTTAGGGAGAGGTTGCTGCCGCTTCGTCAGAAGCAGGGATAGCGTTAGGCAGGGTCCATTAACCACCAAACCGCTTGTGCTGTAGCGATTTGCACTGTCCAACACCACCTTCGGTGTGCAGGGATAGTGGAAGCTACATTTTTTTTTTTTCTCAGCGCTGTAGCTCATTGGGCTGCCCTAGAAGGCTCCCTGATAGCTGCATTGCTGTGTGTACGCCGCTGTGCAAACCAACTGCTTTTTTCAAAGCACAAATCCTCTTGTTCCTTCCTTTCTGCACAGCTATCTTGTTTGTTTGTCCACACTTTTTATTTAATTTGTGCATCAGTCCACTCCTTATTGCTGCCTGCCATACCTGGCTGAGATTACTGCAGGGAGATAGTAATTGAAGGACAGTTCCTTTTTTTTTTTTTTTTTTTTGTGGGAGATTAAGATTGGCATTTCTGCTAGAGTGCCATCCCTGTCTGTGTCATCTCTCACTCAGTGGGCCATAGAAAGCCTATTTATTTTTTTGCTTGATTTGGGTTCTAAAATCTACCTGAAAAAATCACTACATCAATCAGTGGGAGAAAAATATTGGCCTCAGGGCTTGTGTGCCACTCCTTACTCCTGTGTGTGCCATCTCTCACTCAGTGGGCCATAGAAAGCCTATTTATTTTTTTGCTTGATTTGGGTTCTAAAATCTACCTGAAAAAATCACTACATCAATCAGTGGGAGAAAAATATTGGCCTCAGGGCTTGTGTGCCACTCCTTACTCCTGTGTGTGCCATCTCTCACTCAGTGGGCCATAGAAAGCCTATTTATTTTTTTGCTTGATTTGGGTTCCAAAATCTACCTGAAAAAATCACAACATCAATCAGTGGGAGAAAAATATTGGCCTCAGGGCTTGTGTGCCACTCCTGACTCCTGTGTGTGCCATCTCTCACTCAGTGGGCCATAGAAAGCCTATTAATTTTTTTGCTTGATTTGGGTTCTAAATTCTACCTGAAAAAATCAATAAATCAATCAGTGGGAGATTAATATTGGCCTTTGGGCTTGTGTGCCAGTCCTAAGCGTGCCATCTCTCTCTCTCAGATAGTGGGCCATAGAAAGCCTATTTATTATTTTTTTTATTGGGTTTATAAATTTTCCCTGGAAAAAAAAAAAAAAAGTGGGAGATTAATATTGGCCTCTGGGCTTGTGTGCCAGTCCTGAGCGTGCCATCTCTCTCACAAATAGTGGGCCATAGAAAGCCTATTTATTTTTTTGGTTGATTTGGGTTCTAAATTCTACCTGAAAAAATCAATAAATCAATCAGTGGGAGATTAATATTGGCCTTTGGGCTTGTGTGCCAGTCCTAAGCGTGCCATCTCTCTCTCTCAGATAGTGGGCCATAGAAAGCCTATTTATTATTTTTTTTTATTGGGTTTATAAATTTTCCCTGGAAAAAAAAAATAAAAGTGGGAGATTAATATTGGCCTCTGGGCTTGTGTGCCAGTCCTGAGCGTGCCATCTCTCTCACAAATAGTAGGCCATAGAAAGCCTATTTATTTTTTTGGTTGATTTGGGTTCTAAATTCTACCTGAAAAAATCAATAAATCAATCAGTGGGAGATAAATATTGGCCTCTGGGCTTGTGTGCCACTCCTGACTCCTGTGTGCGTCCTCTCTCACTCAGTGGGCCCTAGAAAGCCTTTTTTTTGTTTTATTTGTTTTCTAAATTCTCCCTGAAAAAATCATTTTATTTTATTTGGTTTCTAAATTATTCCTGAAAAAATCATTTTTTTTTTATTTTTTTTTTTCTAAAGTCTCCCTGAAAAAAAAAAAAAATCAAATCAGTGGGAGATTAATATTGCCCTTTCTGCTTGTGTGCCAGTCTTGACTCCTGGGTGTGCCATCTCTCTCGCTCCAATTGTGGGCCATAGAAAGCCTATTAATTTTTTTGCTTGATTTGGGTTCCAAAATCTACCTGAAAAAATCACTAAATCAATCAGTGGGAGAAAAATATTGGCCTCTGGGCTTGTGTGCCACTCCTGACTCCTGTGTGCGTCCTCTCTCACTCAGTGGGCCCTACAAACCCTATTTTTTTTTTATTTGTTTTCTAAATTCTCCCTGAAACAATCATTTTATTTTATTTGGTTTCTAAATTCTTCCTGAAAAATTCATTTTTTTGTATTTTTTTTTTCTAAAGTCTCCCTGAAAAAAAAAAAAAAATCAAATCAGTGGGAGATTAATATTGCCCTTTCTGCTTGTGTGCCAGTCTTGACTCCTGGGTGTGCCATCTCTCTCTCTCCAATTGTGGGCCATAGAAAGCCTCTAAATGTTTTTGCTTGATTTGGGTTCCAAAATCTACCTGAAAAAATCACTAAATCAATCAGTGGGAGAAAAATATTGGCCTCTGGGCTTGTGTGCCACTCCTGACTCCTGTGTGCGTCCTCTCTCACTCAGTGGGCCCTACAAAGCCTATTTTTTTTAATTTGTTTTCTAAATTCTCCCTGAAACAATCATTTTATTTTATTTGGTTTCTAAATTCTTCCTGAAAAATTCATTTTTTTGTATTTTTTTTTTCTAAAGTCTCCCTGAAAAAAAAAAAAAAATCAAATCAGTGGGAGATTAATATTGCCCTTTCTGCTTGTGTGCCAGTCTTGACTCCTGGGTGTGCCATCTCTCTCTCTCCAATTGTGGGCCATAGAAAGCCTATTAATTTTTTTGCTTGATTTGGGTTCCAAAATCTACCTGAAAAAATCACTAAATCAATCAGTGGGAGAAAAATATTGGCCTCTGGGCTTGTGTGCCACTCCTGACTCCTGTGTGCGTCCTCTCTCACTCAGTGGGCCATAGAAAGCCTATTTTTTTTATTTGTTTTCTAAATTCTCCCTGAAACAATCATTTCATTTTATTTGGTTTCTAAATTCTTCCTGAAAAATTCATTTTTTTGTATTTTTTTTTTCTAAAGTCTCCCTGAAAAAAAAAAAAAAATCAAATCAGTGGGAGATTAATATTGCCCTTTCTGCTTGTGTGCCAGTCTTGACTCCTGGGTGTGCCATCTCTCTCTCTCCAATTGTGGGCCATAGAAAGCCTCTAAATTTTTTTGCTTGATTTGGGTTCCAAAATCTACCTGAAAAAATCACTAAATCAATCAGTGGGAGAAAAATATTGGCCTCTGGGCTTGTGTGCCACTCCTGACTCCTGTGTGCGTCCTCTCTCACTCAGTGGGCCCTACAAAGCCTATTTTTTTTTAATTTGTTTTCTAAATTCTCCCTGAAACAATCATTTTATTTTATTTGGTTTCTAAATTCTTCCTGAAAAATTCATTTTTTTGTATTTTTTTTTTCTAAAGTCTCCCTGAAAAAAAAAAAAAAATCAAATCAGTGGGAGATTAATATTGCCCTTTCTGCTTGTGTGCCAGTCTTGACTCCTGGGTGTGCCATCTCTCTCTCTCCAATTGTGGGCCATAGAAAGCCTATTAATTTTTTTGCTTGATTTGGGTTCCAAAATCTACCTGAAAAAATCACTAAATCAATCAGTGGGAGAAAAATATTGGCCTCTGGGCTTGTGTGCCACTCCTGACTCCTGTGTGCGTCCTCTCTCACTCAGTGGGCCATAGAAAGCCTATTTTTTTTATTTGTTTTCTAAATTCTCCCTGAAACAATCATTTCATTTTATTTGGTTTATAAATTCTTCCTTAAAAAATCATTTTTTTTTATTATTTTTTTTTTCTAAAGTCTCCCTTTTAAAAAAAAAAAAACAAATCAGTGGGAGATTAATATTTACATTTGCGCTTCAGTGACAGTCCTGCGTGTGTGGCATCTCTCTCATTTGTTGCCACCAACAACAGAGTGTGTAACATTGTGCCTGATTTTCATTGTGGTCTCACCCACCTGTAAAGGGGTAGCTAAATCACACTGAAGTTATAGCTCACCGTGTAAGTTGTGTGACAGCAACAAATAGTTTGGTAACGTTTTTAAAACAATGAGGAAGTCTGGTGGAAGAGGTCGTGGCCGGGGGCGTTCATTGTCAGCTGGTAATGAGGGTAGTGGTAGTGGTGGAGCATCAGGTGGTCGTGGGAAAAAAATATTGCACCTAAGTCTGGAGCTGTGGAGCCAGGTTCGTCGTCTGGCTACACAAGGCCTCGAACGCTCCCTTTTCTGGGAGTAGGAAAACCGCTTTTAAAGCCGGAGCAGCAAGAGCAAGTTTTGGCTTATCTTGCTGACTCAGCCTCTAGCTCTTTTGCCTCCTCTCGTGAAACTGGTAAAAGTAAAAGCAGCGCGTCGTTAGTGGATGTTCACGGTCAGGGACAAGTCGCTTCCTTGTCCTCTTCAGCAAAAACAACAACAGAGAAGAATGCAGCAGGCGACACAACGGGTTACTCCATGGAGCTCTTTACACATACCGTCCCTGGCTTAGAAAGTGAAGCAGTTAACAGTCCATGCCCATTACAAGTTGAATCTGACATGGAGTGCACTGATGCACAGCCACAGCCAGACTACTATGCTGGTCCTTTGACTCAGACCACAACATTGCCCTCGCAGGGTGCTGATCAAGAATCAGACCCTGATGAGACTATGTTGCCCCATCACGAACGCTATGCCACCGACCGACACGGTGACACAGACGAAGTTGCACACGAGCTACAAGAAGAGGTAATAGATGACCCAGTTCTTGACCCCGATTGGCAGCCATTGGGGGAACAGGGTGCAGGCGGCAGCAGTTCTGAAGCGGAGGAGGAGGGGCCGCAGCAGGCATCAACATCGAAACAGGTTCCATCTGCCGGGCCCGTATCTTGCCCAAAACGCGTGGCAAAGTCAAAACCTGTTGGAGGACAGCGTGGCCATCCGGTTAAAGCTCAGTCTGCAATGCCTGAAAAGGTATCCGATGCTAGAAAGAGTGCAGTCTGGCATTTTTTTAAACAACATCCAATTGATCAGCGCAAAGTCATCTGTCAAAAATGTTCAACTACCTTAAGCAGAGGGCAGAATCTGAAAAGTCTCAATACAAGTTGCATGCATAGACATTTAACCACCATGCATTTGCAAGCTTGGACTAACTCCCAAACGTCCCTTATGGTTGTAGCACCCTCGGCCAATGAAGCTAGTCATCAACGCAACATCCCTTCCGGCAGTGTAGGGCCACCATTTTCTGCACCACCTGCAGTATCTGTGCAGGTTTCTTTGCCAGGCCAAAGCAGTCAGGGTCAGGGAATCACCAGTTTCGTAGTAGGAAACACTGCATCTAGGGCACCGGCGGCAACAATACCATCTCCCACCGTCTCTCAGTCTGCCATGTCCACCGGCACCCCCGCTAGTTCCACGATCTCCAGCTCTCCAGTCCAGCTCACCCTACATGAGACTATGGTTAGAAAAAGGAAGTACTTAGCCTCGCATCCGCGTACACAGGGTTTGAACGCCCACATAGCTAGACTAATCTCGTTAGAGATGATGCCCTACCGGTTAGTTGAACGCGAAGCTTTCAAAGCCCTGATGGACTACGCTGTACCACGCTACGAGCTACCCAGTCGACACTTTTTTTCCAGAAAAGCCATCCCAGCCCTCCACCAGCATGTTAAAGAGCGCATCGTCCATGCACTCAGGCAATCTGTGAGCACAAAGGTGCACCTGACAACAGATGCATGGACCAGTAGGCATGGCCAGGGACGTTACGTGTCCATCACGGCACACTGGGTAAATGTGGTGGATGCAGGGTCCACAGGGGACAGCAAGTTTGGGACAGTTCTGCCTAGCCCACGGTCTAGGAAACAGTTGGCTGTAGCCTTTCGCACCCCCTCCTCCTCCTCCTCGTCCTCCTGCAGAAGCGAGACCTCGTCCACAGACCGCAGTCGCACAACCACTCCATCCGCAGCTGCCACTGTTGCACACCAGGTCTCCCATTATGGGGCAGCTACTGGCAAACGTCAGCAGGCTGTATTGGCTATGAAGTGTTTGGGCGACAACAGACACACCGATGAAGTTCTGTCCGAGTTCTTGCAGAAAGAAACGCAGTCGTGGCTGGGCACTGTAGCTCTTGAGGCAGGCAAGGTAGTGAGTGATAACGGAAGGAATTTCATGGCTGCCATCTCCCTTTCCCAACTGAAACACATTCCTTGCCTGGCTCACACCTTAAACCTGGTGGTGCAGTGCTTCCTGAAAAGTTATCCGGGGTTATCCGACCTGCTCCTCAAAGTGCGTGGACTTTGCTCACATATCCGCCGTTCGCCCGTACACTCCAGCCGTATGCAGACCTATCAGCGTTCTTTGAACCTTCCCAAGCATCGCCTAATCATAGACGTTGCAACAAGGTGGAACTCAACACTGCACATGCTTCAGAGACTGTGTGAACAGAGGCGGGCTGTTGAAATTGTGAAATTGTTGGCGCGGCAAGGCCGGGTTCTGGTTTTTGGAGGGACACAAGTGACGTGGATTTGCCTGAAACTGCCCCTCAACCAAGCACAACCACAGATTTGAGAACTGGAACTTTGGGCCACATGGCGGATTATGCCTTACGTATCCTCAAAAGGGACACACGCATAACAAAAATGATGAACGATGACTAGAGTTGAGCGACCTTGACCTTTTTAGAGTCGAGCCGGGTTTTGCGAAACCCGACTATGTCCAAAGTCGGGTCGAGTGAAATCGGCCGATTATGACGTAAAGTCGGGATCGACCGAAACACGAAACCCAATGCAAGTCAATGGGGCAGCATAGTCGGCAGTGAGTGGGGGCCAGGAAAACACCTAGAGTGGCCATTTTAATGTCAAAACCATCCATTCTTCTTAATGAAGCTTGTCAAGCGTAATTTACCTTATAATAATTGGAAGGCATTTGAAATTGGGGGTCATTTGGCTAAAGTTGTGGGGGGTAGGGCTGGTTCAAGTAATTAGTGGGCCCAGGAAATCTGGACCACGTCACGGCAGTGGAGCAGGGAGAGGTAAGTATTTCAACTTTGCAAGTGCTGTGAACCTGAGCAAGCAGGGGGGGCCCACTCGTTGGCATTGGCACTGGCACAGGGCCCCTCAAAGTACAGCGGTGTGTTTGCACGGCGGGGGCGCCTCCCACCGGCAGCAACACTTTTGCGTACTATGAGAGGCCCTGTGCCAGTGACGTCGCCAACTAGTATTCCTCCCCCCACCTGATGAAGGAACCTGCACTTTCATCTGCACCTTCCTCTTTGTCCCCGTGTAAGGTGGTATGGTATGCGGGAAGAGCAACCTGACTTTCAGCAGGGTCACAATGTTGTTGTGTAGCGTGCACGGGGAATGTTGCGTTATGGGTCAATGTACCAGCAGACTCATCTATCACTGGCTGGGCAATGGGCACGATGAAGTGGAAACACAGATATAGGCCCAAAGAAGAAAGTGGGCTAAATGCAGTTCAAAATTGGTAACACAGGAATAACCAGGGGGCATTGCAGTGGAGGACAACTGGAATGAGAGGCTGACACAGAGAGTAGGGCCAAATCAGTAAGTAGTCGAAATGCAGTTCAAAATTGGCAACCGTAGTAAACAGGCGGCACAGCTTTGTTCAGTGGAGGAGAACAGCAAGGAGTGGCAGACACCGATAGTAGGCCCCAAACCAACTAGTACGCCAAATGCAGTTGTTCCATTTAACCACAATTTAATGAGAGCCTGAAGATAGAAGCTCAGGAAAGGCAACCTGGGGAACACCTTGGAGTGTAACACACCATCTCTCTCCACCCCATACCCATTTTGTATGGCCTAATGCAGTGTACTTTTCTACAACTACTAAACGAGAGTCGGAAGACCGAAGCAATGGCAAGGAAACCTGGGGAACACCTTAGAGTGTAACACACCCTCTCTCTACACCCCATACCCAATTTGAAGGCCTAATGCAGTGTAGTTTCCAAGAACTACTAAACGAGAGCCGGAAGATCGAAGCTCAGGAAAGGCAACCTGGGGAACACCTTGGAGTGTAACACACCCTCTCGCTACACCCCATACCCAATTTGAAGGCCTAATGCAGCGTAGTTTCCAACAACTACTAAACGAGAGCCGGAAGATCGAAGCTCAGGAAAGGCAACCTGGGGAACACCTTGGAGTGTAACAAACCCTCTCTCTACACCCCATACCCAATTTGTAGGCCTAATGCAGCGTAGTTTCCGACAACTACTAAACGAGAGCATGAAGATCGAAGCTCAGGAAAGGCAACCTGGGGAACACCTTGGAGTGTAACACACCCTCTCTCTACACCCCATACCCAATTTGTAGGCCTAATGCAGCGTAGTTTCCGACAACTACTAAACGAGAGCCGGAATATCGAAGCTCAGGAAAGGCAACCTGGGGAACACCTTGGAGTGTAACACACCCTCTCTCTACGCCCCATACCCAATTTGTAGGCCTAATGCAGCGTAGTTTCCGACAACTACTAAACGAGAGCCGGAATATCGAAGCTCAGGAAAGGCAACCTGGGGAACACCTTGGAGTGTAACACACCCTCTCTCTACACCCCATACCCAATTTGAAGGCCTAATGCAGTGTAGTTTCCAAGAACTACTAAACGAGAGCCGGAAGATCGAAGCTCAGGAAAGGCAACCTGGGGAACACCTTGGAGTGTAACACACCCTCTCGCTACACCCCATACCCAATTTGAAGGCCTAATGCAGCGTAGTTTCCAACAACTACTAAACGAGAGCCGGAAGATCGAAGCTCAGGAAAGGCAACCTGGGGAACACCTTGGAGTGGAACACACCATCTCTCTACACCCCATACCCAATTTGAAGGCCTAATGCAGAGTAGTTTCCAAGAACTACTAAACGAGAGCCGGAAGATCGAAGCTCAGGAAAGGCAACCTGGGGAACACCTTGGAGTGTAACACAACGTCTCTCTACACGACGGAAGGGCTGATTCTTAGGAAGGAAGGCTGTTGGAAATAAGCATTGCGCGTCCGAGGGTGATTATATTCTTATTAGGTATATACTCACCCTCGGACGCGCCCTGCTTCTTTATTTGGAATGAATGTTTATTTGCAATGTGGTGTTGACTTTCTCTATTATTTTGGTAATTAATGATTTTATTATTTTCATTATTTTGCATCTTCTCGGCAATAATATAAAGAAGACGCGACAGGACAACACTCGGTGGATGCCATATGTGTGTTTTCAATTTAAAAAAACTTTCAGTTAACTACTTGCAGGAGAAAGTAATTGTAGCTGGTGGCCATTTTTAGTACTGTACCAGATTAGAGTTGTGTGTTTGTTTTTAATGTTAAAATGTCTGCATTTGATATCTCACCAGTATTTTCTTTTTTATAAGCAAAATACTTATTTTTATATTTTCTGATGTTGGTTCCAGGGGTACACGGCCAGCAGTGCCCTGGTCAGTGTAGTAGTAGTTGAAAGAATGGACCGCAGACAGGCATCGAAGGCCTAAAATAATAACACATGGCTGTAGGCAATTTTAAATTGGTTACAGGGGTACACGGACAGCAGTGGTGTGGTCAGTGGAGGCCTAGTGGAAGGAGTGACCGCAGACAGGCATCGAAGGCCTAAAATAATAACACATGGCTGTAGGCAATTTTAAATTGGTTCCAGGGGTACACGGGCAGCAGTGACCTGGTCAGTGTAGTAGTAGTTGAAAGAATGGACCGCAGACAGGCATCGAAGGCCTAAAATAAAAAAATTGGGCTGGCTGTAGGCAATTTTAAATTGGTTCCAGGGGTACACGGGCAGCAGTGGTGTGGTCAGTGGAGGCCTAGTGGAAGGAGTGATCGCAGACAGGCATCGAAGGCCTAAAATAATAACACATGGCTGTAGGCAATTTTAAATTGGTTCCAGGGGTACACGGGCAGCAGTGACCTGGTCAGTGTAGTAGTAGTTGAAAAAATGGACCGCAGACAGGCATCGAATGCCTAAAATAATAACACATGGCTGTAGGCAATTTTAAATTGGTTACAGGGGTACACGGACAGCAGTGACCTGGTCAGTGTAGTAGTAGTTGAAAGAATGGACCGCAGACAGGCATCGAAGGCCTAAAATAAAAAAATTGGGCTGGCTGTAGGCAATTTTAAATTGGTTCCAGGGGTACACGGACAGCAGTGGTGTGGTCAGTGGAGGCCTAGTGGAAGGAGTGACCGCAGACAGGCATCGAAGGCCTAAAATAATAACACATGGCTGTAGGCAATTTTAAATTGGTTCCAGGGGTACACGGACAGCAGTGGTGTGGTCAGTGGAGGCCTAGTGGAAGGAGTGACCGCAGACAGGCATCGAAGGCCTAAAATAATAACACATGGCTGTAGGCAATTTTAAATTGGTTCCAGGGGTACACGGACAGCAGTGACCTGGTCAGTGTAGTAGTAGTTGAAAGAATGGACCGCAGACAGGCATCGAAGGCCTAAAATAAAAAAATTGGGCTGGCTGTAGGCAATTTTAAATTGGTTCCAGGGGTACACGGGCAGCAGTGGTGTGGTCAGTGGAGGCCTAGTGGAAGGAGTGACCGCAGACAGGCATCGAAGGCCTAAAATAATAACACATGGCTGTAGGCAATTTTAAATTGGTTCCAGGGGTACACGGACAGCAGTGGTGTGGTCAGTGGAGGCCTAGTGGAAGGAGTGACCGCAGACAGGCATCGAAGGCCTAAAATAATAACACATGGCTGTAGGCAATTTTAAATTGGTTCCAGGGGTACACGGACAGCAGTGACCTGGTCAGTGTAGTAGTAGTTGAAAGAATGGACCGCAGACAGGCATCGAAGGCCTAAAATAAAAAAATTGGGCTGGCTGTAGGCAATTTTAAATTGGTTCCAGGGGTACACGGACAGCAGTGGTGTGGTCAGTGGAGGCCTAGTGGAAGGAGTGACCGCAGACAGGCATCGAAGGCCTAAAATAATAACACATGGCTGTAGGCAATTTTAAATTGGTTCCAGGGGTACACGGACAGCAGTGACCTGGTCAGTGTAGTAGTAGTTGAAAGAATGGACCGCAGACAGGCATCGAAGGCCTAAAATAAAAAAATTGGGCTGGCTGTAGGCAATTTTAAATTGGTTCCAGGGGTACACGGGCAGCAGTGACCTGGTCAGTGTAGTAGTAGTTGAAAGAATGGACCGCAGACAGGCTTAGAAGGCCTAACATAACAAACTTGGGCTGGCTGTAGGCACTTTTAAATTGGTTCCAGGGGTACACGGGCAGCAGTGGTCTGGTCAGTGGAAGTCTAGTGGAAGGAGTGACCGCAGACAGGCTTCCAAGGCCTAACATAACAAACTTGGGCTGGCTGTAGGCACTTTTAAATTGGTTCCAGGGGTACACGGGCAGCAGTGGTCTGGTCAGTGGAAGTCTAGTGGAAGGAGTGACCGCAGACAGGCTTCCAAGGCCTAACATAACAAACTTGGGCTGGCTGTAGGCACTTTTAAATTGGTTCCAGGGGTACACGGGCAGCAGTGGTCTGGTCAGTGGAAGTCTAGTGGAAGGAGTGACCGCAGACAGGCTTCCAAGGCCTAACATAACAAACTTGGGCTGGCTGTAGGCACTTTTAAATTGGTTCCAGGGGTACACGGGCAGCAGTGGTCTGGTCAGTGGAAGTCTAGTGGAAGGAGTGACCGCAGACAGGCTTCCAAGGCCTAACATAACAAAATTGGGCTGGCTGTAGGCACTTTAAATTGGTTCCAGGGGTACATGGGCAGCAGTGTATGGTCAATGGAAGTCTAGTGGAAGGAGTGACGGCAGACAGTCTTCGAAGGCCTAACATAACAAAATTGGGCTGACTGTAGGCACTTTTAAATTGGTTCCAGGGTAACACGGCCAGCAGTGGCCTGGTCAGTGTAGTAGTTGTAGAAAGAAGGGACCGCAGACAGGCTTCGAAGGCCTAACATAACAAAAATGTCAAAACAATGGTATTGTCAGTGCCAGGCATTGAAGGATGTCAGCGGCTAGACTACACATTGGTGAAGCTGTGAGAGATAATTTTGCTAGTGGTAGAGCACTGTTTGAGCTGGGGGGGGGAACTGTCTTGTGGCCGGCGGTACAGGCACAGGGCCCCTCATATTACAACGGTGTGTCTGACGTTGGGTGCGCACCACCACCGCCAGAGACACTTTATTGTACTATGAGGGACCCAGTGGCAGTGCCGTCGACCAAAAGCGGCCACACCCACCTCTTCAGACAAACAGCACTCTCAAGGGTCCAAGCGCAAAGTGGCGATAGCACGGCCCCGTGTGGGGAGTTTGGCCATTTCGTGAGGTGGAAACATGTCGTATGCTGGACAATCAGGTGAAGAAAATTAAGAGATTGGAAAAGTCATTCAGAATAGTCCACAGGCAAGACCTTTTCATAGGAAAGCTAGGTGTCAGCCGGGCAGGGTGGGGCAAAAGATTTTGAAATCCAGTTGTGGTTCATTTTAATGAAGGTTAGATCATCTACATTTTGGGTAGCCAGACGAGTCCTTTTTTCTGTTAGTATTGAACCTGCAGCACTGAATACTCTTTCTGATAGGACACTAGCTGCCGGGCAAGCAAGCTCCTGCAATGCATATTCTGCCAATTCTGGCCAGGTGTCTAATTTGGATGCCCAGTAATCAAATGGGAATGACGGTTGAGGGAGAACGTCGATAAGGGATGAAAAATAGTTTGTAACCATACTGGACAAATGTTGTCTCCTGTCACTTTGAATTGATGCTGCAGTACCTGTCCTGTCTGCGGTCATAGAAAAATCACTCCACAACCTGGTCAGAAAACCCCTCTGTCCAACGCCACTTCTGATTTCTGCCCCTCTAACACCTCTGGTCTGCTGGCCCCTGGAGCTCGTGTGAGAACGATCACGGGCGCTGTGTGCAGGGAATGCCAGAAGCAAACGGTCAACAAGAGTTGATTGTTTTGTTGCTAATATTAGTTCCAAGTTCTCATGTGGCATAATATTTTGCAATTTGCCTTTATAGCGAGGATCAAGGAGGCAGGCCAACCAGTAATCGTCATCGTTCATCATTTTTGTAATGCGTGTGTCCCTTTTGAGGATACGCAAGGCATAATCCGCCATGTGGGCCAAAGTTCCCGTTGTCAAATCTGCGGTTGTGCTTGGTTGAGGGGCAGTTGCAGGCAAATCTACGTCACTTGTGTCCCTCAAAAAACCAGAACCCGGCCTTGCCACGCCACCAATTTCCCGTGCCCCCGGGAAAGCTTCCTCATTAAAAATATACTCATCCCCATCATCCTCCTCATCCTCCACCTCCTCTTCGCCCGGTACCTCGTCATGTACACTGCCCTGACCAGACAATCGCTGACTGTCATCAAGGCTTTCCTCTTCCTCTGGTGCAGACGCCTGATCCTTTATGTGCGTCAAACTTTGCATCAGCAGACGCATTAGGGGGATGCTCATGCTTATTATGGCGTTGTCTGCACTAACCAGCCGTGTGCATTCCTCAAAACACTGAAGGACTTGACACATGTCTTGAATCTTCGACCACTGCACACCTGACAACTCCATGTCTGCCATCCTACTGCCTGCCCGTGTATGTGTATCCTCCCACAAAAACATAACAGCCCGCCTCTGTTCGCACAGTCTCTGAAGCATGTGCAGTGTTGAGTTCCACCTTGTTGCAACGTCTATGATTAGGCGATGCTGGGGAAGGTTCAAAGAACGCTGATAGGTCTGCATACGGCTGGAGTGTACAGGCGAACGGCGGATATGTGCGCAAAGTCCACGCACTTTGAGGAGCAGGTCGGATAACCCCGGATAACTTTTCAGGAAGCACTGCACCACCAGGTTTAAGGTGTGAGCCAGGCAAGGAATGTGTTTCAGTTGGGAAAGGGAGATGGCAGCCATGAAATTCCTTCCGTTATCACTCACTACCTTGCCTGCCTCAAGATCTACAGTGCCCAGCCACGACTGCGTTTCTTGCTGCAAGAACTCGGACAGAACTTCCGCGGTGTGTCTATTGTCGCCCAAACACTTCATAGCCAATACAGCCTGCTGACGTATGCCAGTAGCTGCCCCATAATGGGAGACCTGGTGTGCAACAGTGGCAGGTGCGGATGGAGTGTTTGTGCGACTGCGGTCTGTGGACGAGCTCTTGCTTCTGCAGGAGGACGAGGAGGAGGAGGAGGAGGGGGTGCGAACGGCTACAGACAACTGTTTACTAGACCGTGGGCTAGGCAGAACTGTCCCAAACTTGCTGTCCCCTGTGGACCCTGAATCCACCACATTTACCCAGTGTGCCGTGATGGACACGTAACGTCCCTGGCCATGCCTACTGGTCCATGCATCTGTTGTCAGGTGCACCTTTGTGCTCACAGATTGCCTGAGTGCATGGACGATGCGCTCTTTAACATGCTGGTGGAGGGCTGGGATGGCTTTTCTGGAAAAAAAGTGTCGACTGGGTAGCTCGTAGCGTGGTACAGCGTAGTCCATCAGGTCTTTGAAAGCTTCGCTTTCAACTAACCGGTAGGGCATCATCTCTAACGAGATTAGTCTAGCTATGTGGGCGTTCAAACCCTGTGTACGCGGATGCGAGGCTAAGTATTTCCTTTTTCTAACCATAGTCTCATGTAGGGTGAGCTGGACTGGAGAGCTGGAGATCGTGGAACTAGCGGGGGTGCCGGTGGACATGGCAGACTGAGAGACGGTGGGAGATGGTATTGTTGCCGCCGGTGCCCTAGATGCAGTGTTTCCTACTACGAAACTGGTGATTCCCTGACCCTGACTGCTTTGGCCTGGCAAAGATACCTGCACAGATACAGCAGGTGGTGCGCTAAATGGTGGTCCTACACTGCCGGAAGGGATGTTGCGTTGATGACTAGCTTCATTGGCCGAGGGTGCAACAACCTTAAGGGACGTTTGGTAGTTAGTCCAAGCTTTCAAATGCATGGTGGTTAAATGTCTATGCATGCAACTAGTATTGAGACTTTTCAGATTCTGACCTCTGCTTAAGGAAGTAGAACATTTTTGACAGATGACTTTGCGCTGATCAATTGGATGTTGTTTAAAAAAATGCCAGACTGCACTCTTTCTAGCATCGGATACCTTTTCAGGCATTGCAGACTGAGCTTTAACCGGATGGCCACGCTGTCCTCCACCAGGTTTTGGCTTTGCCACGCGTTTTGGGCAAGATACGGGCCCGGCAGATGGAACCTGTGGCGATGTTGATGCCTGCTGCGGCCCCTCCTCCTCCTCTGCTTCAGAACTGCTGCCGCCTGCACCCTGTTCCCCCAATGGCTGCCAATCGGGGTCAAGAACTGGGTCATCTAATAACTCTTCTTGTACCTCCTGCGCAACTTCGTCTGTGTCACCGTGTCGTTCGGTGGTATAGCGTTCGTGATGGGGCAACATAGTCTCATCAGGGTCTGATTCTTGATCAGCACCCTGCGAGGGCAATGTTGTGGTCTGAGTCAAAGGACCAGCATAGTAGTCTGGCTGTGGCTGTGCGTCAGTGCACTCCATGTCAGATTCAATTTGTAATGGGCATGGACTGTTAACTGCTTCACTTTCTAAGCCAGGGACGGTATGTGTAAAGAGCTCCATGGAGTAACCCGTTGTGTCGCCTGCTGCATTCTTCTCTGTTGTTGTTTTTGCTGAAGAGGACAAGGAAGTGACTTGTCCCTGACCGTGAACATCCACTAACGACGCGCTGCTTTTACTTTTACCAGTTTCACGAGATGAGGCAAAAGAGCTAGAGGCTGAGTCAGCAAGATAAGCCAAAACTTGCTCTTGCTGCTCCGGCTTTAAAAGCGGTTTTCCTAATCCCAGAAAAGGGAGCGTTCGAGGCCTTGTGTAGCCGGACGACGAACCTGGCTCCACAGCTCCAGACTTAGGTGCAATATTTTTTCCCCCACGACCACCTGATGCTCCACCACTACCACTACCCTCATTACCAGCTGACAATGAACGCCCCCGGCCACGACCTCTTCCACTAGACTTCCTCATTGTTTTAAAAACGTAACCAAACTAACGTTATTTGTTGCAGTCACACAACTTACACGGTGAGCTATAACTTCAGTATGATTTAGCTACCCCTTTACAGGTTGGTGAGACCACAGCGAAAATCAGGCCCAA
The DNA here is from genome assembly GCF_032444005.1 of Ranitomeya imitator. Taxonomy (NCBI): domain Eukaryota; kingdom Metazoa; phylum Chordata; class Amphibia; order Anura; family Dendrobatidae; genus Ranitomeya; species Ranitomeya imitator. The sequence continues at coordinate 672,479,598 of NC_091286.1, read as the reverse complement.
TGTTACACACTCTTTTTTTGGTGGCTGCAAATTAGAGAGATGCCCCACACGCAGGACTGTCACTGAAGCACAAATGTTAATATTAATGTCACACTATTATTTTTTTTTTATTTTTATTTTTTTCAGGAACACTTTAGAAACCCCCCAAAAAAAAAAAAATAGATTTTTGCAGGGAGAATTTAGAAAACAAATGTAACAAACTATATGCTTTCTATGGGCCACTGAGTGAGAGATGACGCACACAGGAATCAGGAGTGGCACACAAGCCCAGAGGCCAATATTTTTCTACCAATGATTGATGGAGTTATTTTCTCTGGTAGATTTTGGAACCCAAATCAAGGAAAAAAAATGTAGGCTTTCTATGGACCACAATTGGAGAGAGAGAGAGAGAGAGATGGCACACCCAGGAGTCAAGACTGGCACACAAGCAGAAAGGCCAATATTAATCTCCCACTGTTTTTTTTTTTTTTTTTTTTTTTTTTTTTTCAGGGAGACTTTAGAAAAAAAAATAATAAAAAAAATATGATTTTATCAGGAAGAATTTAGAAACCAAATAAAATAAAATGATTTTTTCAGGGAGAATTTATAAAACAAATAAAAACAAAAATAGGCGTTCTATGGCCCACTGACTGAGAGATGACGCACACAGGAGTCAGGAGTGGCACACAAACCCAGAGGCCAATATTTTTCTACCAATGATTGATGTAGTTATTTTCTCTGGTAGATTTTAGAACCCAAATCAAGGAAAAAAAATATAGGCTTTCTATGGACCACAATTGGAGAGAGAGAGAGAGAGAGAGAGAGAGAGAGAGAGAGAGAGAGAGAGAGAGAGATGGCACACCCAGGAGTCAAGACTGGCACACAAGCAGAAAGGCCAATATTAATCTCCCACTGTTTTTTTTGGTTGGTTTTTTTTTTTTTTTTTTCAGGGAGACTTTAGAAAAAAAAATAATAAAAAAAATATGATTTTATCAGGAAGAATTTAGAAACCAAATAAAATAAAATGATTTTTTCAGGGAGAATTTATAAAACAAATAAAACCAAAAATAGGCGTTCTATGGCCCACTGACTGAGAGATGACGCACCCAGGAGTCAAGACTGGCACACAAGCAGAAAGGCCAATATTAATCTCCCACTGTTTTTTTTGGTTGTTTTTTTTTTTTTTTTTTCAGGGAGACTTTAGAAAAAAAAATAATAAAAAAAATATGATTTTATCAGGAAGAATTTAGAAACCAAATAAAATAAAATGATTTTTTCAGGGAGAATTTATAAAACAAATAAAACCAAAAATAGGCGTTCTATGGCCCACTGACTGAGAGATGACGCACCCAGGAGTCAAGACTGGCACACAAGCAGAAAGGCCAATATTAATCTCCCACTGTTTTTTTTTTTTTTTTTCAGGGAGACTTTAGAAAAAAAAATAATAAAAAAAATATGATTTTATCAGGAAGAATTTAGAAACCAAATAAAATAAAATGATTTTTTCAGGGAGAATTTAGAAAACAAATAAAACCAAAAATAGGCGTTCTATGGCCCACTGACTGAGAGATGACGCACACAGGAGTCAGGAGTGGCACACAAACCCAGAGGCCAATATTTTTCTACCAATGATTGATGTAGTTATTTTCTCTGGTAGATTTTAGAACCCAAATCAAGGAAAAAAAATATAGGCTTTCTATGGACCACAATTGGAGAGAGAGAGAGAGAGAGAGAGAGAGAGAGAGAGATGGCACACCCAGGAGTCAAGACTGGCACACAAGCAGAAAGGCCAATATTAATCTCCCACTGTTTTTTTGGTTGTTTTTTTTTTTTTTTTTTCAGGGAGACTTTAGAAATAAAAATAATAAAAAAAATATGATTTTATCAGGAAGAATTTAGAAACCAAATAAAATAAAATGATTTTTTCAGGGAGAATTTAGAAAACAAATAAAACCAAAAATATGCGTTCTATGGCCCACTGACTGAGAGAGAGAGAGAGATGGAACGCTTAGTACTGGCACACAAGCCCAAAGGGCAATATTAATCTCCCTTTTTTTTTCCAGGGAGAATTTCTGAAACCCAAAAAAAAAATAAAATAGGCTTTCTATGGCCCACTATTTGTGAGAGAGATGGGACGCTCAGGACTGGCACAGATGGCACGCTCAGGACTGGCACAGAAGCCCAGAGGCCAATATTAATCTCCCTTTTTTTCTGGGAGAATTTATAAAACCAAAAAAATATTTAAATAGGCTTTCTATGGCCCACTATTTGTGAGAGAGATGGCACGCTCAGGACTGGCACAGATGGCACGCTCACAACTGGCACACAAGCCCAGAGGCCAATATTAATCTCCCTTTTTTCAGGGAAAATTGATAAAACAAAAAAAAAAATTAAATAGGCTTTCTATGGCCCACTATTTGTGAGAGAGATGGCACGCTCAGGGCTGGCTGGCACAGATGGCACGCTCAGGACTGGCACACAAGCCCAGAGGCCAATATTAATCTCCCTTTTTTTCTGGGAGAATTTATAAAACCAAAAAAATATTTAAATAGGCTTTCTATGGCCCACTATTTGTGAGAGAGATGGCACGCTCAGGACTGGCACAGATGGCACGCTCACAACTGGCACACAAGCCCAGAGGCCAATATTAATCTCCCTTTTTTCAGGGAAAATTGATAAAACAAAAAAAAAAATTAAATAGGCTTTCTATGGCCCACTATTTGTGAGAGAGATGGCACGCTCAGGGCTGGCTGGCACAGATGGCACGCTCAGGACTGGCACACAAGCCCAGAGGCCAATATTAATCTCCCTTTTTTTCTGGGAGAATTTATAAAACCAAAAAAATATTTAAATAGGCTTTCTATGGCCCACTATTTGTGAGAGAGATGGCACGCTCAGGACTGGCACAGATGGCACGCTCACAACTGGCACACAAGCCCAGAGGCCAATATTAATCTCCCTTTTTTCAGGGAAAATTTATAAAACAAAAAAAAAAATTAAATAGGCTTTCTATGGCCCACTATTTGTGAGAGAGATGGCACGCTCAGGGCTGGCACAGATGGCACGCTCAGGACTGGCACACAAGCCCAGAGGCCAATATTAATCTCCCTTTTTTTCAGGGAGAATTTATAAAACCAAAAAAAAAAATAAATAGGCTTTCTATGGCCCACTATTTGTGAGAGAGATGGCACACTCAGGACTGGCACACAAGCCCAAAGGCCAATATTAATCTCCCACTGTATTTTTATCAGGGAGAATTTATACACCCCACAAAAAAAAATACAGAAAAATGAAAAGGCTTTCTATGGCCCACTATGTGAGAGAGATGGCACACACAGGGATGGCACTCTAGCAGAAATGCCAAATTGCCAATCTTAATCTCCCACCAAAAAAAAAAAAAACAGGGAATGTCCTACAATTACTATCTCCCTGCCTGCAGTAATCTCAGCCAGGTATGGCAGGCAGCTACTATCTCCCTGCCTGCAGTAATCTCAGCCAGGTATGGCAGGCAGCAATAAGGAGTGGACTGATGCACAAATGAAATAAAAAGTGTGGACAAACAAAAAAGATAGCTGTGCAGAAAGGAAGGAACAAGAGGATTTGTGCTTTGAAAAAAGCAGTTGGTTTGCACAGCGGCGTACACACAGCAATGCAGCTATCAGGGAGCCTTCTAGGGCAGCCCAATGAGCTACAGCGCTGAGGGGAAAAAAAAAAAAAAAAAAACTTCCACTGTCCCTGCACACCGAGGGTGGTGTTGGACAGTGCAAATCGCTGCAGCACAAGCGGTTTTGTGGTTAATGGACCCTGCCTAACGCTATCCCTGCTTCTGACAAAGCGGCAGCAACCTCTCCCTAAGCTCAGATCAGCAGCAGTAAGATGGCGGTCGGCGGGAACGCCTCTTTATAGCCCCTGTGACGTCGCAGACAGCAAGCCAATCACTGCAATGCCCTTCTCTAAGATGGTGGGGACCAGGACCTATGTCATCACGCTGCCCACACTCTGCGTTTACCTTCATTGGCTGAGAAATGGCGCTTTTCGCGTCATTGAAACGCGACTTTGGCGCGAAAGTCGCGTACCGCATGGCCGACCCCGCACAGGGGTCGGATCGGGTTTCATGAAACCCCGACTTAGCCAAAAGTCGGCGACTTTTGAAAATGTTCGACCCGTTTCGCTCAACCCTAACGATGACGATTACTGGTTGGCCTGCCTCCTTGATCCTCGCTATAAAGGCAAATTGCAAAATATAATGCCACATGAGAACTTGGAACTAATATTAGCAACCAAACAATCAACTCTTATTGACCGTTTGCTTCTGGCATTCCCTGCACACAGCGCCCGTGATCGTTCTAACACGAGCTGCAGGGGCCAGCAGACCAGAGGTGTTAGAGGGGCAGAAATCAGAAGTGGCGTTGGCCAGAGGGGTTTTCTGACCAGGTTGTGGAGTGATTTTGCTATGACCGCAGACAGGACAGGTACTGCAGCATCAATTCAAAGTGACAGGAGACAACATTTGTCCAGTATGGTTACTAACTATTTTTCATCCCTTATCGACGTTCTCCCTCAACCGTCATTCCCATTTGATTACTGGGCATCAAAATTAGACACCTGGCCAGAATTGGCAGAATATGCATTGCAGGAGCTTGCTTGCCCGGCAGCTAGTGTCCTATCAGAAAGAGTATTCAGTGCTGCAGGTTCAATACTAACAGAAAAAAGGACTCGTCTGGCTACCCAAAATGTAGATGATCTAACCTTCATTAAAATGAACCACAACTGGATTTCGAAATCTTTTGCCCCACCTTGCCCGGCTGACACCTAGCTTTCCTATGTAAAGGTCTTGCCTGTGGACTATTCTGAATGACTTTTCCAATCTCGTAATTTGCAGCACCTGATTGTCCAGCATCCGACATGTTAACACCTCCCTAAATGGCCAAAGTCCCCACACGGGGCCGTGGTATCGCCACTTGGCGCCAGCACCCGTGAGAGTACTGTTTGTCTGAAGAGGTGGGTGTGCCCGCTTTTGGTCGACGGCACTGCCACTAGGTCCCTCATAGTACAATAAAGTGTCTGGCGGTGGTGGTGCGCACCCAACGTCAGACACACCGTTGTAATATGAGGGGCCCTGGGCCTGTACCGCCGGCCACAAGACAGTCCCCCCCCCAGGTCAAACAGTGCTCTACCACTTGCAAAATTTTCTCTCACAGCTCCACCAATGTTTAGTCTATGCGCTGACATCCTTCAATGCCTGGCACTGTCAATACCATTGTATTGACATTTTTCTTATGTTAGGCCTTCGAAGCCTGTCTGCGGTCACTCCTTCCACTAGGCCTCCACTGACCTGTCTACTGCTGCCCGTGTTCCCCTGGAACCAATTTTAAATTGCCTACAGCCAGCCCAATTTATTATGTTAGGGCTTCGAAGCCTGTCTGCGGTCCCTCCTTCCACTAGGCCTCCACTGACCTGTCTACTGCCACCCGTGTTCCCCTGGAACCAATTTTAAATTGCCTACAGCCAGCCCAATTTATTATGTTAGGGCTTCGAAGCCTGTCTGCGGTCCCTCCTTCCACTAGGCCTCCACTGACCTGTCTACTGCTGCCCGTGTTCCCCTGGAACCAATTTTAAATTGCCTACAGCCAGCCCAATTTATTATGTTAGGGCTTCGAAGCCTGTCTGCGGTCCCTCCTTCCACTAGGCCTCCACTGATCTGTCTACTGCTGCCCGTGTTCCCCTGGAACCAATTTTAAATTGCCTACAGCCAGCCCAATTTATTATGTTAGGGCTTCGAAGCCTGTCTGCGGTCCCTCCTTCCACTAGGCCTCCACTGACCTGTCTACTGCTGCACGTGTTCCCCTGGAACCAATTTTAAATTGCCTACAGCCAGCCCAATTTATTATGTTAGGGCTTCGAAGCCTGTCTGCGGTCCCTCCTTCCACTAGGCCTCCACTGACCTGTCTACTGCCGCCCGTGTTCCCCTGGAACCAATTTTAAATTGCCTACAGCCAGCCCAATTTATTATGTTAGGGCTTCGAAGCCTGTCTGCGGTCCCTCCTTCCACTAGGCTTCCACTGACCTGTCTACTGCTGCCCGTGTTCCCCTGGAACCAATTTTAAATTGCCTACAGCCAGCCCAATTTATTATGTTAGGGCTTCGAAGCCTGTCTGCGGTCCCTCCTTCCACTAGGCCTCCACTGACCTGTCTACTGCTGCCCGTGTTCCCCTGGAACCAATTTTAAATTGCCTACAGCCAGCCCAATTTATTATGTTAGGGCTTCGAAGCCTGTCTGCGGTCCCTCCTTCCACTAGGCCTCCACTGACCTGTCTACTGCTGCCCGTGTTCCCCTGGAACCAACATCAGAAAATATAAAAATAAGTATTTTGCTTATAAAAAAGAAAATACTGGAGAGATATCAAATGCAGACATTTTAACATTAAAAACAAACACATACAACAAAAATCTGGTACAGTACTAAAAATGGCCACCAGCTACAATAACTTTCTCCTGCAAGTAGTTAACTGAAAGTTTTTTTCAATTTAACACACAGATATGGCATCCACCGAGTGTTGTCCTGTCGCGTCTTCTTTATATTATTGCCAAGAAGATGCAAAACAATGAAAATAATAAAATCATTATTTACCAAAAAAATAGAGTAAGTCAAAACCACATTGCAAATAAACATTCATTACAAATAAAGAAGCAGGGCGCGTCCGAGGGTGAGTATATATCTAATAAGAATATAATCACCCTCGGACGCGCCCTGCTTCTTTCCGACAGCCTTCCTTCCTAAGAATCAGCCCTTCCGTGGTGGAGAGAGATGGTGTGTTACACTCCAAGGTGTTCCCCAGGTTTCCTTGCCATTGCTTCGGTCTTCCGACTCTCGTTTAGTAGTTGTAGAAAACTACACTGCATTAGGCCTACAACATGGGTATAGGGTGGAGAGAGATGGTGTGTTCCACTCCAAGGTGTTCTCCAGGTTGCCTTTCCAGAGCTTCGATCTTAATGCTCTCGTTTAGTAGTTGTTGGAAACTACAGTGCATTAGGCCTCCAAATTGGCTATGGGGTGGAGAGAGATGGTGTGTTACACTCCAAGGTGTTCTCCAGGTTTCCTCGCCATTGCTTCGATCTTCAGACTCTCGTTTAGTAGTTGTAGAAAACTACACTGCATTAGGCCAACAAAATGGGTATCGGGTGGAGAGAGATGGTGTGTTACACTCCAAGGTGTTCCCCAGGTTTCCTTGCCATTGCTTCGGTCTTCCGACTCTCGTTTAGTAGTTGTAGAAAACTACACTGCATTAGGCCTACAAAATGGGTATGGGGTGGAGAGAGATGGTGTGTTCCACTCCAAGGTGTTCTCCAGGTTGCCTTTCCTGAGCTTCTATCTTCAGGCTCTCGTTAAATTGTGGTTAAATGGAACAACTGCATTTGGCGTACTAGTTGGTTTGGGGCCTACTAACAGTGTCTGCCGCTCCTTGCTGTTCTCCTGGTTTCCTGTCCTGAAATTCCGTTTTCAGGCGCTCGTTAAGTAGTTGTTAATGTTAGACTGCATTTGGCCTACTAGTTGGGTTGGGGCCTACTATCGGTGTCTGCCACTCCTTGCTGTTCTCCTCCACTGAACAAAGCTGTGCCGCCTGTTTACTACGGTTGCCAATTTTGAACTGCATTTCGACTACTTACTGATTTGGGCCTACTCTCTGTGTCAGCCTCTCATTCCAGTTGTCCTCCACTGCAATGCCCCCTGGTTATTCCTGTGTTAGCAATTTTGAACTGCATTTAGCCAACTTTATTCTTTGGGCCTATATCTGTGTTTCCTCCTCATCCTGCCCATTGCCCAGCCAGTGATAGATGAGTCTGCTGGTACATTGACCCATAACGCAACATTCCCCGTGCACGCTACACAACAACATTGTGACCCTGCTGAAAGTCAGGTTGCTCTTCCCGCATACCATACCACCTTACACGGGGACAAAGAGGAAGGTGCAGATGAAAGTGCAGGTTCCTTCATCAGGTGGGGGGAGGAATACTAGTTGGCGACGTCACTGGCACAGGGCCTCTCATAGTACGCAAAAGTGTTGCTGCCGGTGGGAGGCGCCCCCGCCGTGCAAACACACCGCTGTACTTTGAGGGGCCCTGTGCCAGTGCCAATGCCAACGAGTGGGCCCCCCCTGCTTGCTCAGGTTCACAGCACTTGCAAAGTTGAAATACTTACCTCTCCCTGCTCCACTGCCGTGACGTGGTCCAGATTTCCTGGGCCCACTAATTACTTGAACCAGCCCTACCCACCACAACTTTAGCCAAATGACCCCCAATTTCAAATGCCTTCCAATTATTATAAGGTAAATTACGCTTGACAAGCTTCATTAAGAAGAATGGATGGTTTTGACATTAAAATGGGCACTCTAGGTGTTTTCCTGGCCCCCACTCACTGCCGACTATGCTGCCCCATTGACTTGCATTGGGTTTCGTGTTTCGGTCGATCCCGACTTTACGTCATAATCGGCCGATTTCACTCGACCCGACTTTTGAGATAGTCGGGTTTCGCGAAACCCGGCTCGACTCTAAAAAGGTCAAGGTCGCTCAACTCTAGATCTAGCCACTAACTCTCTGGTACCAAAGATTCCAGGATGACCGGCCAACACCGAACAATGAACCTCAGAGATAACTTTATTCGTCCACCTATCAGGGACAAACAGTTTCTCCGCTGGGCAACGATCAGGTTTATTAGCCTGAAATTTTTGCAGCACCCGCCGCAAATCAGGGGAGATGGCAGGCACAATTACTCCCTCTTTGAGGATACCCGCCGGCTCAGATAAACCCGGAGAGTCGGGCACAAAACTCCTAGACAGAGCATCCGCCTTCACATTTTTAGAGCCCGGAAGGTACGAAATCGCAAAGTCAAAACGGGCAAAAAACAGCGACCAACGAGCCTGTCTAGGATTCAACCGCTTGGCAGACTCGAGATAAGTCAAGTTCTTATGATCAGTCAAGACCACCATGCGATGCTTAGCTCCTTAAAGCCAATGATGCCACTCCTCGAATGCCCACTTCATGGCCAGCAACTCTCGATTGCCCACATCATAATTTCGCTCAGCAGGCGAAAACCTCCTGGAAAAGAAGGCGCATGGTTTCATCACCGAGCAATCAGAACCTCTCTGCGACAAAACAGCCCCTGCTCCAATCTCAGAAGCATCAACCTCGACCTGGAACGGAAGCGAAACATCTGGTTGACACAACACAGGGGCAGAAGAAAAACAACGCTTCAACTCTTGAAAAGCTTCCACAGCAGCAGAAGACCAATTGACCACATCAGCACCCTTCTTGGTCAAATCGGTCAATGGTTTAGCAATACTAGAAAAATTGCAGATGAAGCGACGATAAAAATTAGCAAAGCCCAGGAACTTTTGCAGACTTTTCAGAGATGTCGGCTGAGTCCAATCATGGATGGCTTGGACCTTAACAGGGTCCATCTCGATAGTAGAAGGGGAAAAGATGAACCCCAAAAATGAAACCTTCTGAACACCAAAGAGACACTTTGATCCCTTCACAAACAAAGAATTAGCACGCAGGACCTGAAACACCGTTCTGACCTGCTTCACATGAGACTCCCAATCATCCGAGAAGATCAAAATGTCATCCAAGTACACAATCAGGAATTTATCCAGGTACTCTCGGAAGATGTCATGCATAAAGGACTGAAACACTGATGGAGCATTTGGCAAGTCCGAATGGCATTACTAGATACTCAAAATGGCCCTCAGGCGTATTAAATGCAGTTTTCCATTCATCGCCTCGCTTAAAACGCACAAGATTATACGCACCACGAAGATCTATCTTGGTGAACCAACTAGCCCCCTTAATCCGAGCAAACAAATCAGATAACAATGGCAAGGGGTACTGAAATTTAACCGTGATCTTATTTAGAAGGCGGTAATCTATACAAGGTCTCAGTGAACCATCCTTCTTGGCTACAAAAAAGAACCCTGCTCCTAATGGCGACGATGACGGGCGAATATGCCCCTTTTCCAAGGACTCCTTCACATAACTCCGCATAGCGGCGTGCTCAGGCACAGATAAATTAAACAGTCGACCTTTTGGGAATTTACTACCAGGAATCAAATCGATAGCACAATCACAATCCCTATGCGGAGGTAGGGTATCGGACTTGGGCTCATTAAATACATCCCGGCAATCAGACAAGAACTCTGGAACCTCCGAAGGGGTGGATGACGAAATAGTCAGAAATGGGACATCACCATGTACCCCCTGACAACCCCAGCTGGACACAGACATGGATTTCCAATCTAATACTGGATTATGGACTTGTAGCCATGGCAACCCCAACATGACCACATCATGCAGATTATGCAACACCAGAAAGCGAATAACCTCTTCATGTGCAGGAGCCATGCACATGGTCAGCTGGGTCCAGTACTGAGGCTTATTCTTGGCCAAAGGCGTAGCATCAATTCCTCTCAATGGAATAGGACACTGCAAGGGCTCCAAGAAAAACCCACAACGCCTAGCATACTCCAAGTCCATCAAATTCAGGGCAGCGCCTGAATCCACAAATGCCATGACAGAATATGATGACAAAGAGCAGATCAAGGTAACGGACAGAAGAAATTTTGACTGTACTGTACCAATGGTGGCAGACCTAGCGAACCGCTTAGTGCGCTTAGGACAATCAGAGATAGCATGAGTGGAATCACCACAGTAGAAACACAGCCCATTCAGACGTCTGTGTTCTTGCCGTTCAAATCTGGTCAAAGTCCTATCGCACTGCACAGGCTCAGGTTTAAGCTCAGGTAATACCGCCAAATGGTGCACAGATTTACGCTCACGCAAGCGTCGACCGATCTGAATGGCCAAAGACATAGACTCATTCAGACCAGCAGGCATAGGAAATCCCACCATGACATCCTTAAGGGCTTCAGAGAGACCTTTTCTGAAAATAGCTGCGAGCGCACCTTCATTCCATTGAGTGAGTACGGACCACTTTCTAAATTTCTGACAATATACCTCTATCTCATCCTGACCCTGACACAGAGCCAGCAAGTTTTTCTCTGCCTGATCCACTGAATTAGGTTCATCGTACAGCAATCCGAGCGCCAGGAAAAACGCATCGATATTACTTAATGCAGGATCTCCTGACGCAAGAGAAAATGCCCAGTCTTGAGGGTCGCCACGCAAAAAAGAAATAATGATCCTAACTTGTTGAACTGGGTCACCAGAGGAGCGAGGTTTCAAAGCCAGAAATAGTTTACAATTATTTTTGAAACTCAGAAATTTAGTTCTATCTCCAAAAAACAAATCAGGATAGGAATTCTCGGTTCTAACATAGAATTCTGAACCACAAAGTTTTGAATATTTTGTACTCTTGCCGTGAGCTGATCCACACATAAAGACAGACCTTTAATGTCCATCGCTACACCTGTGTCCTGAACCACCCAAATGTCTAGGGGAAAAAAAAGGCAAAACACAGTGCAGAGAAAAAAAAATGGTCTCAGAACTTCTTTTTTCCCTCTATTGAGAATCATTAGTACTTTGGGCCTCCAGTACTGTTATGATAAGGTAATTCAGTACCACAATGGACATAGAGGTCAGAGCACATACAGTGACCTGACAATAACCCAAAAACATAGAACGAGCTCTGAGACGTGGGAACTCTGCTGACCGCAATCCCTAATCCTCTCCAACCACACTAGAGGCAGCCGTGGATTGCGCCTAACGCTCCCTATGCAACTCGGCACAGCCTGAGAAACTAGCTAGCCTGAAGATAGAAAATAAGCCTACCTTGCCTCAGAGAAATACCCCAAAGGAAAAGGCAGCCCGCACATATAATGACTGTGAGTTAAGATGAAAAGACAAACGTAGAGATGAAATAGATTTAGCAAAGTGAGGCCCGACTTTCTGAACACAGCGAGGATAGGAAAGGTAACTTTGCGGTCAACACAAAACCCTACAAAAACCACGCAAAGGGGGCAAAAAGATCCTCCGAACCGAACTAACGGCACGGAGGTGCACCCTCTGCGTCCCAGAGCTTCCAGCAAGCAGGAAAAAACAAATAGACAAGCTGAACAGAAAAAAACAGCAAACAAAATAGCAAAGCAGAACTTAGCTATGCAGAGCAGCAGGCCACAGGAACGATCCAGGAGGAAACAGGTCCAATACTAGAACATTGACTGGAGGCCAGGATCAAAGCACTAGGTGGAGTTAAATAGAGCAGCACCTAACGACTTCACCACATCACCTGAGGAAGGAAACTCAGAAGCCGCAGTACCACTTTCCTCCACCAACGGAAGCTCACAGAGAGAATCAGCCGAAGTACCACTTGTGACCACAGGAGGGAGCTCTGCCACAGAATTCACAACACATTTCTGCCTGTGTCTGTGAGTTCTTATGACCGTAACGTCAATGTCTTTCTCAAAATGTCAATCCCTAGGCCTGAAGAGTCCAACATGTATGTAATGTCTTGTGCACTTGGCCCCACCAACTATGGTGCAATGGAATGGACAGATCCAGGTGTCATGGCGTTCCATTTTAATAGTCGTTCTCCAGGATTAATCATTTTATCATTCGCAATCACTGGCTTATCCCTTGTCAAAAGTATTAAAGAAAGATTTACGGTATCTACCGACCTCTGGTCCTTTGCTGGCTCTGAGCCGTTGCCACCAGTCTTAGTTGCAAGGCTGCAGTGGTCTCATCAAGACTACAGAGTATGTGACCACTGCACCAAGTAACGGGCTCAGTGCTGATGGTGAGGAAGAGTAAAATTTACTTGAATCATAAAAATGGGTGATGATGTCGCAATAGCAGCCTATTATGTGCTATATTGCAAAGACACCGACCCCTCACCACCCACCGCATCCATGCCAACCTCGGCACAATGTATTACATTATCATAAAACATTATGAGAAAAATAAACCTACCAAGGCCATGGGGCTACCAACAATCTTGGCATTTTCCATTACTAATTTCAAAAGTCTGTGAAGTTTTTGATCATCATAGTCAAAGCGATGGCCGAATAATATCGATACAATGATGTTACAGACGGCAGTGTTCATTATCATGGTGTTGTTGAAGGGTTCACCTAAAGGAACAGAAAAACATACGGTAAGAAAATGTTTAGGCTGAATTTATTGTCGAGACTAAATACAGAAAATGTATAAAAGCAATAAAGAATAGAGTATAAAGGGAACCTGTCACTAACAAAAATGCTCTTTACCTGCAGATATACTGGTAACCTTGTAAATCATGGTAGGCTGGCGTAGAGGAAACACAGCTATAAGAAGAATAAGGAATTTCATCCTCCCTGCAAATTGCCTCTTCAGAGAGGAAGATGACTGGAACTCTATGGCATCACCGATTGGAAGCAGAGATCCTACACGTGACTATTGACCCGTTAGCGAGACTTGTAATATGACTGAAGGGTCAACTAGTAGTATTATTGCTTACAACAGGTGGCGCTATAGAGTTCAAGTCCTCTTCCTCTCTGAAGAGGCAATTTGCATATTAAATTTCCCAGAGGAGCATTGCTCGGCGGACAAGACTCCTTACCTTGGCCTGCCAGAGACGGTATGTCACTCTCCACAATGAGAAATGTTGCCCATTGATCCTCTCTTCACACGCTCACTTCCAGTTGCTGAGGCGGTGCAGGGAGCTGTAAAAGTCACCAATCACTACACGGTCAGCACTCTGTTACCACTTCTTCCTGTGCATTGACTGACAGTCGGCTCTGTGGCTTCAGTGTATTGTATGTGAGCAGAGTCGGCTGTCAGTCAAAGCGCCGCAAAAGTGATAACAACCTGCAGACCGTGCAATGAGTAGTGACTATTATAGCTGCCAGCACCACCCCAATGTCTGGAAGTGAGTGGCTGCAGGGAGGATCAATGGGTAACTTTTCTCTCTTTACCTGCAAATTACCAGTATATTTGTAGACTTGAAAATAACATTTTTGGAAGGTGACATATTCACTTTAATAGTTATATTTCTGTACAAAGGAAGCAATATAATAATAGTTATATTCATGACTAAGGGTGAGTAGTAACCTGAAACGCGTCAATGGTGCATATCATGTAATTTGCATCACTGATTCTGTTTTATCCTGTACTAACTTCTGAGCACTTTTGATGAATAAAAAAGAAAGTTTGCTCACAAGTTCGTTGAGCTAGATTTTCTCCTGTTTATGTGGCAATATTATTATTTGGTATACAGGAGCAGTATTATAGTATTTATATTCTTGTATATAGGAGCAGTAATATAGTAGTTATATTCCTGTATATAGGAGCAGTATTATAGTAGTTATATTCCTGTACATAGGGGCAGTAATATAGTAGTTATACTCTTGTACATAGGAGCAGTGTTATAATAGTTATTTTCTTGTATATAGGGGCAGAATTATAGTAGTTATATTCTTGTACATAGGGGCAGAATTATAGTAGTTATATTCCTGTTCATAAGGAGCAGTATAATAGTAGTAATATTCTTGTACATAGGAGCAGTATAATAGTAGTTATATTCTAGTACACAGGAGCAGTATTATAGTAGTTATATTCTTATACATAGGAGCAGTGTTATGTCCTCATATGACCTCGAGGCTGGGAAAACAGTCAGAAAAGTTCCCACGCTCGAGGTCATATGAGGACATCCAGCAGAGGGCGCATCACCGCGAATGAAGGTAACTACAGGTCATTGACCTACTTTCAATTCATTCGCTGGGGTTTTACTGGCATGAGCACAGCTGCATTAGCAGAGTTTCTGCCTGTAAAATAATTTAACCCCTTCAGATGGATTTACATCGTGGGACGTGACAGATCATCAGAAGGTATGGGATATTGTTGGTTTATTATTTTTAATTTGTTACAGGTCGAGGGTCTTCAGGTGGATTGAGAGTGGAATAAAATATAACAACAACCTGTGTGTTTATTTCATTAAAATACTTTGCAATATTGTGTGTGTGTTTTTTTAACCATTGCATACTATTGGATTAATAATGGATAGGTGTCATAATTGACGCCTCTCCATTATTAATCTGGCTTAATGTCACCTTACAATAGCAATGTAACATTAATCCTTCATTACCCCATAACCCACCGCTACACGGGAGTGGGAAGAGATTGGCCAAGTGCCAGAATAGACGCATCTTCCAGATGTGCCTTTTCTGGGGTGGCTGGGGGCAGATGTTTTTAGCCAGGGGGGCCAATAACCGTGGACCCTCTCCAGGCTATTAATATCTGCCCTCAGTCACTGGCTTTACCACTCTGGCGGAGAAAATTGCACGGGAGCCCACACCAATTTTTCCCCCAATTTAACCCTTAAATTTAATAGCTACAGCGCCCAAATTTTGCACATGCACACTACTAACATTAGTAGTGTGTAATATGCAAAAAAATGGGAATATGACATGGTTTACTGTATGTAAACTGTTGTGAATTCTGCTTTTGGGTTCCCTCCAGTGGTTGTAGGTGGTAATGCAGTTGTCCCTGAGTTGCAGTCATGGTCAGGTGTATCTGCTGATTGCAGTTCTGACTGGGGTATTTAGGTGTGCAGGATTCATTAGTCCTTGCCAGTTGTCCATGGTTCAGGGAGGTTTTGGATCTTTGTCTGGTTCCTCCTGCCTTGCTGCCAATTCAGCAAAGATAAGTGTTTGTTTGTTTTTTCTGTGGCACACATGCTGTGTGCTTAATAATTTTGTGCTATTCATTTGTTTTCTCTTGTCCAGCTTAGATTCTGTCAGTGTTTTCTCAGTCTTGTTGGATTCTCAGGAGTTGCAGATATACGCTCCACATCTTTAGTTAGATGGTGGAATTTTTTGTATCATCTGCTATGGATATTTTTTGGAAGGGTTTTAATACTGACCGCTTAGTATTCTGTCCTATCCTTTCCTATTTAGCTAGAAGTGGCCTCTTTTGCTAAATCCTGTTTCCTGCCTGCGTGTGTCTTTCCTCTACTACTCACAGTCAATATTTGTGGGGGGTTGCCTATCCTTTGGGGTTCTGCTCTGAGGCAAGGTAGAATTCCTACTTCCATCTATAGGGGTATTTAGTCCTCCGGCTGTGTCGAGGTGTCTAGGATTTTTTAGGCACACCCCACGGCTACTTCTAGTCGCGGTGTTAAGTTCAGGATTTGCGGTCAGTACAGTTTCCACCAACTCCAGAGAAAGTTCCATGCGGCTCCAAGGCCACCAGATAATAACAGTACAACTGGCCACAAGATCATAACAGTAAACCATGTCTCATATCATGTCGGGTTTAGGAAGGAGAAATGAAAAGCCCGCAATTGAATAGCCGGCTTTTCTGCTATATCGCGCTGAAGTAAATATAAATATATATATATGTGTCTCAATGACATATATATATATATATATATATATATATATATATATATATAAAAATGGCGCTGAACGCGTCATACGAAACCCGACTTTGGTGCAAAGATCGCCGACCGCATGGCCGATCCCACACTAGGATCGGGTCGGGTTTCATGAAACCCGACTTTGCCAAGAGTCAGCGACTTTTGAAATTGTCCGATCCGTTTCGCTCAACCCTATATAACAGTAGTTATATTTTTGTACATAGGGGCAGTATTATAGTAGTTATATTCTTGTACACAGGGGCAGTGTTATAGTAGTTATATTTTTGTACATAGGAGCAGTATTATAGTAGTTATATTCTTATACATAGGAGCAGTATAATAGTAGTTATATTCTTGTACAAAGGAGCAGTATTATAGTACTTATATTCTTGTACATAGGGGCAGCATTATAGTAGTTATAGTCTTGTATATAGGGGCAGCATTATAGTAGTTATAGTCTTGTATATAGGGGCAGTATTATGGTAGTTATATTCTTGTACATAGGGGGCAGTATTACAGTAGTTATAGTCTTGTACATAGGGGCAGTATTATAGTAGTTATATTCTTGTACATAGGGGGCAGTATTATAGTAGTTATATTCTTGTACATAGGGGCAGTATTTTAGCAGCTATATTCTTGTACATAGGGGGCAGTATTACAGTAGTTATATTCTTGTACATAGGGGCAGTATTATAGTAGTTATATTCTTGTACATGGGGCAGTATTATAGTAGTTATATTCTTGTACATAGGGGGCAGTATTACAGTAGTTATATTTTTGTACATAGGGGCAGTATTATAGTAGTTATATTCTTGTACATAGGGGCAGTATTATAGTAGTTATATTCTTGTACGTAGAGGCAGTATTATAGTAGTTATATTCTTGTACCTAGGGTCAATATTACAGTAGTTATATTCTTATACATAGGGGGCAGTATTTTAGTAGTTATATTCTTGTACATGGGGCAGTATTATAGTAGTTATAGTCTTGTATTTAAGGGCAGTGTTATAGTAGTTATATTCTTGTACATAGGGGGCAATATTATAGCAGTTATATTCTTGTACATAGGAGCAGTATTATAGCAGCTATATTCTTGTACATAGTGGGCAGTATTACAGTAGTTATATTCTTGTACGTAAAGGCAGTATTATAGTAGTTATATTCTTGTACATAGGGGGCAGTATTACAGTAGTTATATTTTTGTACATAGGGGCAGTATTATAGCAGTTATATTCTTGTACATAAGGGCAGTATAACAGTAGTTATATTCTTGTACATAGGGGCAGTATTACAGTAGTTATATTCTTGTATATAGGGGCAGTATTATAGCAGTTATATTCTTGTACATAGGGGCAGTTTTATAGAAGTTATATTTTTGTATGGAGAAGAATTAAAGTTATTGTTTTCTTGCTCATAGAGCTTTTTATTGTATTTTTAGTTTAGTATTTTCTTGTACAGTGTAGCAGATATGGCCATGACATGAATTATTAATCGTTTAACACTCACTGCCATACACACATACATTTCAGTATAATGATACTCTTTCTGACCTTCATAGGATTTAAATATTTTCATTAGATAATTGGTTTCCTCATTAATCTTCTCTTCTATGGCTCTTGTCCCCATACCAAAATCACGTAATGTTGAAAGAGTAAACCGTCGCATGGCTTTCCAGTTATGTCCATTAGAGAAGACAATACCTGTGAAATAGACATAATAAACCATTTTACATCTTCTCAAAATCCTTTCCTTGTATAAAATAATATCGCATTAAATGGGTCTCAGTGAAATAGATAGAGACGTTCAGTCACAGGAAAATTTACTCTGCAAGTACACAACAAATTGGACAAAGAGGATGGAGATATTTAGAATCCAGGGCATTTTTACAGGGGTAAGACAACATTTCCTCACAATGTAAGTGATTTTCAATTTTGCTCTTTAGTCCACTGACTAAATTTGGGCAATCCAATGGCTTCTATTAAACTAATATTGACCAATTAAACCTGATAGTTTAAACATCCTACTATGTCTCAAATGCTGCAGCCAGGATCATATTCCTCACCAACTGTTACACCGGTGCCTCTACCTTGTCCCAGTCATTACACTGGCTACCCATCCACTCCAGAATCCAATACAAAACTACTACCCTCATCCACAAAGCACTCCATGGCTCAGCACCACCCTACATCTCCTCCCTGGTCTCTGTCTACCACCCTACCCGTGCCCTCCTTTCCGCTAATGACCTCAGGTTAGCATCCTCAATAATCAGAACCTCCCACTCCCGTCTCCAAGACTTTACACGTGCTGCGCCGATTCTTTGGAATACACTACCTAGGTTAATACGATTATTCCCCAATCCCCACAGTTTTAAGTATGCCCTAAAAACTCATTTGTTCAGATTGGCCTACCGCCTAAACACATTAACCAAACTATCCCTGTGTGGCCTATCATAACAAAAAAAAACATAATCAGGTTCCTCGTATCATGTTCTCATACACTTTATGCAGTTAATAGCCCTCTGTGTCTGTACTGCTACATACTTAGGCAGGTAACTGGTTCATGCAGCTTTACATGAACACCCGAGCCTTACACTATGGCCGGTCCGAATAACTAAAGCAATTGTTACCATCCACCTCTCGTGTCTCCCCTTTTCCTCATAGTCTGTAAGCTTGCGAGCAGGGCCCTCATTCATCTTGGTATCTATTTTGAACAGTGATTTCTGTTATGCTGTAATGTCTATTGTCTGTACAAGTCCCCTCTATAATTTGTAAAGCGCTGCGGAATATGTTGGCGCTATATAAATAAAATTATTATTATTAAAATTATTATAAATGTATATTAAAAAAAACTTTTGACATATAAGTTATTGCATGTTATTGATTGGTAGAGGTCTTGATTTTGGGGGTCCCAGGGCTGCTGGAACAACTGGGCAGAACTCAGTGGACTGCTGAGCCTGCGTGGCTCCTGCGTTCGGTCTCGTAAAAACGTCTACGGTTCATACCTTGAGCCAATCTCTACAGATTGAATTCAATGTGGAAAGTCGATCGGCTCAGCCAGTGAAATTCAGTAATCACTGATCAAAACCCCCAAAATATCAAAGCATTTTAGCCCTCATTCACATTTGCATTTTTTGTTTCTTTTGTGTTTTTTGCTTATTTTAGCCTTGATTCTTTTAAATTAAAACTCTGGGAAAAAATGTATGACTATAGTACATATGCCCAGATAGGGGCCAGTTGGGGCAAGGCATTACATTGTGATTTCCCTTTTTGACAGCTCTCCTTGGTTTTGTGCCATTACAATATACATAGTCCAAATGCTTATTAGGAAATATGGACTCCATCAGGGTGAAAACCTCACTCAGGATCTCCAATTCTGGTAAACTTTAGCCTACCATGTAATACAGGGTGGGCCATTTATATGCATACACCTGGGTGGGCCATTTATAAACTGTTGATCCAAAATGGCCAACTTCAAAACGGCCGCCATAGTCACCACCCATCTTGAAAAGATTTCCCCCTCCCATAAACTAATGTGCCACAAACAAGAAGTTGATATCACCAACTATTCCCATTTTTTTTTTTTTAAACATCATTTTTATTGGTTGTTTTTTTTTTTTTTTTAAACAAATAAGTACAATACATATTGCAAGTGTTACTTTAAATTATTACACAGAAATAAAACACTCGTTAATCTTTATAACACAAATAATATTAACATGTCCCCTAATGTCCACATCTAACCCACTTCAATGATTGGAGTCCGACAATCAAATCTAGAACATACACCAACTGATGCCTTTATCATGTGACAAATTTTAATTTATCCAAACTACCACTTAAATCTTCTAACAAATACCAATCTGAATTAACAAAGGGCCTCATTATCTCTTGAATTTCCCCTGTCGACAATAGGGATTCTATGAACACTCTCCATTTTTTGAAAAATCTTTTCGTCATCTTATCTTTATCCCTTTCTGCTTCTCTTTTTTCTAAATATAGGACAGCCATTAGTCCTGCTTTAATCTCTTTTATCCCTGGGAGTAAACTAGCCAACCAATATTGCAAAATTAAACGTTTTGTCACCAAAGCAATAGTATGGAACAGATCATGTAACTGTCCCCCTCTTGTTTTGCCTGTCGTATAATGAAACAACCAGCACATCGGGCTAGAGTCTACCCAAATCCCACACATCTGTAGATACATATCTTGAACCATGGTCCAAAGCTCTTGTGTCTTGGGACACGACCACATGCCATGCTCCATATCTGTTCTTGATGCGCTACATTTGGGGCAACTCATCTGCCTATCAGGGTTCTGTGGAGTTGGCGGTATATTAAAGCCACATATTATTTTATGCATTATTCTAAATTGGCTATCCCTCCATTGCTCATTTATGATATGTTCCCTTACCAATTTCCATCCATGTAGTATTTTATGCTCAAGTTCTTCATCTTGCATGAATTTTTCCCATTTGCAAAACACTTTGTCTGACCCTGATGGTCGTAATACATCTCTCAACGACCCATATATCGAGGAGATCGATATTTCCTTAATGTCTTTAGTGACTAAGTCTCCCCACACATCTGAGTCAACCTCCTTCCTTACATCTTGTAAGAGATCTAGTACATAATGCTTCAGTTGACTATATAGCATCAAATGGAATCCCGGTAGCTCATATTTGTCTAATACCTCAGATCCCGTCAGCCACCGACCTTCCTGTAAATGTAGTAAATCTTCTAGTGTCTGTACTCCTTTTCTAGACCATTCTATGAATAATTTATTTTCCCTTCCCAATTTAAAGGCTGGAAATGACCAAGGATTCAGGTGCTTTGACACTCTCCATGACATTTTCAGTTTTTTCCTTACTGCTTTCCATGTAGCAATAGTGTCTTTACAAATAACCGAGTGTTTAATATTTGGTGGTAAGTATGACAGTGGCGTGTGAAGCAATGCTGTCAAATCCCATGAGCCACAAAATTCCGTTTCTAGTGTATAATCTGTATAGTGTCCTGTCTTTTTAATCCAATCAACTACATTCCTCATTAAGCACGAGAGATTATACCCTCTAATATTCGGCAACCCTACTCCTCCTCCCTCTTTTGGACGCATTAGTGTTCTCATAACAAGTCTCGCTTTTCTCCCCCTCCAAATAAATTTAGAGAAAGCCCTTTTCAATTTGAGAACATCGACGTGTCGGATTAGCATTGGAATAGTCTGCATTGGATATAATAATCTCGCAAAGCTTGTCATCTTAATTAGATGACAGCGGCCTAGTAGTGAGAGGGGTAGATTTCCCAATCTTTCCAATTCTTTCTCTATTTTGTCAATAATAGGCTTATAATTTAGGTCATATATTTGTTTCGGCGAACTTCCCAAATGTATTCCCAAATATTTTACAGATGCTGTCGCTTTCGGGATGCCCATTATATTATTTCCCTGACCACGTTTCACATTATTTCTCATGAACAGAATTTCACATTTAGTCTTGTTTAATCGAAAGCCCGAGAATTCCCCAAATTTTTCAATCTCTAATAGTAACCTAGGGAGATCTTCTTCTGGATTTCTCATGAACAAAATTATGTCATCTGCAAACAAAGCAGTTTTGACCACCTCCTTTCCCACCTTTATCCCCTTGTAAGAGCTATGATCAGTTAGGTACCTTGACAAGGGTTTGATTGCTAGATTAAACAACAAAGGAGATAAAGGGCATCCCTGCATTGTTCCCTTCTTCAGCTCAAAGGCATCGGAAAGAAACCCCGTTGTATATACCTTTGCCTTGGGGTTATGGTACAATACCTCCAGAAATTGCCTAAATGGGCCTACTAGGTTTATTTTGTCTAGTACTTGACCCAGCCATGGCCACCTCACATTATCGAATGCTTTTTCTGCATCTAATGTGACCATTGCTGGATCCTCCCCCTTTTCCAATTGTTTGTTCCTAACCATGTCTAACAACAACATGGCTTTTCTTATATTAGCAACGGCTGACCTTCCCTTTACAAAGCCTGTTTGATGTTTCGATATTTATCTTGGCAGTATTTTAGCCAACCTATCTGCCATAATTTTTGAGAGGAGTTTGACATCTTGATTTATCAGTGATATCGGTCTATAACCCGAGGGGTCCTCTAAGTCTTTCCCTCCCTTTGGGAGAAGTTTTATGTAAGCCGTATTCATGACTTCTGACATAGTTTCTCCTTGTAAAATACGATTATATAAATCTTTAAGTGTGGGAGTTATTTGCTCACTCATTGCTTTATAGAAAGAACCATTAAATCCATCGGGTCCAGGTGCCTTATTGGCTCCCATCCGCTTTATTGCCATACTAATTTCTTCTTCCGTAATGCATCCATTCAATTCTTGTAGTTCCTCATCTGTCAATCCGGGAATTTTAATTTTGTCAAGCCATACATCCCCTGCTACGTCCTGTCGTCCCTCCTCTTTGTACAACTTAGTGTAAAATTTGCCCAATTCCTTATTTATATCTTTGGGGTCCATCAGGCGTTGCCCTCTTGAGTCTCTAATTGCCATTATAGATGCATAAGCATATCTTCCCCTAGCTAGATTAGCCAATATTTTCCCTGCTTTATCCCCATATCTATTCAACTCTATTTCCAAGTTACTTTTATATAATTGTTCCCTTTTTTCCGCCCACTCTTCAAAATTTTTTTTGGCTCGTATCCAATTATTTTTATCCTCATCTAACAGTGAGTTTTTATACGTTATATACGTGGTCCTAACTTCACTGCTTGCCATTAAGAACTGGTCTTTTATGCGCTTCTTTAATCTCTGTGTGTGAGCTATAATGTTTCCCCTTAGTACCGCCTTTGCAGTTTCCCAATATAATCTAGAATTTGATTTATGTTCTCCGTTATGAGATGCAAATTCCGTCCACCATTCCCTCATCCGTTTCACAAAATCATGATCTTTTGTCATGGTCTCTGGGAAACGCCATAAATAGTCTGTCCCTTTCCGATGTGTGTCAGCCAAATCTAGAGTAACAGGGCTATGATCCGAGATCACCATGTCCTCAATATTAGTATCTAGCATTTTATGTAATACCTTGTCTGAAATATTATTATTATACATTTATTATTATTATTATTATACATTTTTATAGCGCCATTTATTCCATGGCGCTTTACATGTGAATACAGGGCAAATATAGACAAATACATTAAACATGAGCAGATAACAAGGCACACGAGTACATAAGGAGGGAGGACCCTGCCCGCGAGGGCTCACAGTCTGCAGGGGGTGGGTGAGGATACACTAGGAGAGGGTAGGGCAGGTTGCGCGGCTGAAATAAAGAACATGTCTAATCTTGACCATGTCTTGTGTGCGTGAGAGTAATGTGTGTACTCCCGATCCATAGGATGTGTTGTTCTCCACGCGTCTTTCAGCTGCCAATTCGTTATCATGTCTTCTAAATAGCCTTTTTTCCCTGTAAGTCTACTTCCACCACCTAAACTCAGTCTCATTAAACTCCCCTGTCTGTCTTCCTCCTCCCTAAGCACTTCGTTACAGTCTCCTCCTATAATTATGTTGTCACTATTGTCAGTCAGCACTTTATTCTGTAGAGACATAAAGAATTTCTTTTGGTTTGCGTTAGGAGCATATATGTTATATAAACTAATACTGTCATTGTGTATCTGGAGTTTCAAATGAATCAACCTGCCCTCCTGGTCCATTTCTGCAGATGTTACTTTATGCGCCAGCGCTTTATGTATAAGTATTAAGACCCCCGCTTTCCTATCTAATGAACTAGAGCCATAGACTTCACCCACCCATAACTTCTTCATCCTAAAAAAATCTTCTTTATCCAGATGTGTCTCTTGAAGCAAGGCTATATCTACTTTTAATCTTTTCAGGTGACGGAGTATCATCAGCCTTTTGTTCGGTGAACGCAGCCCTTTTATATTCCAAGTTATTAACCTAACCATTTTTGACTACAAAGCATTTTCTTCTGCGAGATCTAGTGGAGTTCTTCCCGTTCGGATATGATCTGTCAAACAATGTCATCACAGCTGGTAGTAAGCTTATTAGTATATTAGAAGTGGACTCATGAACATTTACTTCCCTCCCTCCCCTTCTTTCTCTCCCTCCCCCCCCCTCCCCCTCCCCACACATTAACCTCTTCATTGACTTCTCTTTTTTCCGCCATTAACTAAACCAAACCAAACTGATCAGTCTCCCGTCCGCCTACTTTTTTTTTTTTTTTTTTAAATTTAATAATAACATCTAATGTTATATACATTTAATACCTGAGCCCTGAACTTCTTGCAACCCTGAAACTTCAAAAACATAAAGCGCCTTATATTTTTCCTAAATTCTCATAGACATTTTGGCGTTTTCAATATCTATAGCAGTAACAGTTTCCTTCCACCTCTCCCACGTTGAAACTAGAGGGATATGAGGCTCGCCCCCCCCCCCCCTCAAAAATCTCCTCATTCAAGATTAACATTTACGAGGTAAATCTCCCCTAAAAGGGGTTTTAGTATGAAACATAGTAATATATTCAATTTGAACATTATGTATCCACCCGATGTGTGAATCAAAACTGTTCATCAATGTCCAAATTTCACATAAGTCTCTCTTTTGCGAAAATCACTCAGTACCAGTAAAACCGGAAGTCGCAGATTTTCTACCAGCTGCCACGTGATGAGATCATCACCCCAGATTCTCTATTCGGTCTTGTTGTACCTGTAAAAAGTGAGAGAGAGAGAGAAGAGAAAAAAAAAAAAAATATATAATAATAGGGGGAGGTTTTCGGAGACACTCTCCACCACCATCTTCATATTCATATTGCCGTGTGAGAGATTCCAGCTTTAGCTGAACACTTTTGCTGATCATAAAAGCCGCCTCTCAATTGTTGATTATTCCTTTGACGACTTGTCTTGCCTGGTTCTTTTTAAATGATCTTGTCACAGGGGTTCTCTGTTCTTTAGCCGTTGTATTTTTCCCACTATCTCTCTCTGTCAGTATCTCCGATCGCAGTCTATAAGGGCCGGTCATCTCCCTCACTTCTTCAGCTTCATCTCCCACTACCTCTCTCGGGGGACTTCCATTGCCTGATGAGGGTTGACCAGATGCTGATCGTTGCTGGGATATATATCCCATGGCCTCCTTGGGGTCTGTATATGAACACATCATGCCCTCTCTTGTTTTAAATCGCAAAGTTGCTGGGTAACTTAGTTGGAATCTGATATTGCGTCTGAACAGCAGAGTACATATTTCGCTGAATGCCCTCCTTTTTCGTGTCACCTCAGCCGAAAAGTCTCCAAACAACAGAATTTTATGTCCCTGGATTGTCAGTGGTCCTCGTCTTCCTTTATAAGCCCTGAGTATTTCCTCCTTATCTTTGAAATTCAGGTACTTTGCCACTGACTGACGTGGTCTCTGTGTTTCCTTGTTGTTTTGCTTATTTCTGCCTCCACCAGGTTCTGGAGACTCTCTGGGGGGCCTATCCTGTGAGCACGCTCTACTCTGCATTTATGTGGTAATCCCAACTCCTTTGGCAATTCCACCTCAAAGATGTCATTTAGCTGCTGCGTATTTATTGACTCTGGGAGACCTATTAATTTCAGGTTATTTCTGCGGGACCTGTTTTCCAAATCCTCTAGTTTATCCATAGTGTATGAGGACTGTTTCTTTAAATCATTAACTTGTTTCTCTAGCTGATTAACTTTGTCTTCAGCCTCAGATATCCTTTGCTCTGCCTCTTGTAATTGCTTTTCCTGGTGAATCACCTTATTCTGCAGATCCTTAGTGGTAGCTTGTATCATGTCAGCTACAGCCTGTTTAAAGTCCTCAGCCAGATAAAGTGCCATTTCTTTTGCCAACTGCTTAAAGTTTAGTGGGCTATGGGCCTGTAGCTGCTTTTCTAATGTGTCTCCCAGCTCTGCAGTATTTTGTTGGCTATAGCTCTCTTCTATCGCTGGGGACTCCTTCCCCTGTTCTATCTCTCCCAGCATCTGACCTGTCTGTGACTCCGCCGCCATTGTCTCTTTCCCGCTCTGTAGGTCTCCTCCGTTCTCTTCATCCTCCTGCTCTTTCCCCGTGCCTCTGATAACAAAGCGGTCCATGTTGTGACAGCTTTACGATCCGTCCTGAGACTCCCCCGATGTCTGGTTTGTGTCAGGGCTCTGTGTAATTGCAAGATTGCTGCGGAGGTAACAGGAGCTCCTTCACACACGTCTGCACATGGCGGCGCCGGAACCGGAAGTCTCTATTCCCATTTTATTTAGGTGTATCCATATACATGGCCCACCCAGGTGTATCTATATAAATTGCCGACCATGTACATATGAATCATTGCTATGCATTTCTACACTGTCAGAAAGAAAATTTTTTGCTTGTTATAGCTTCTCACCCACAAAATAAGGAGCCAGAATTCAACCCAAAATGCAGTCGTTTAATAAGCAAAAATTGCTGAAAACCATGGATTGTCCATCTGTACATATTTATTTTTGCAACCAGATGCATAAAAAAGGAATAATAGCAGAACATATAAATGTTACCGTTGCCTTTCGAAGAATCCATGAAAACAGGTATGTTGGGTCTGTCGGTGAAGATCTCTGCTTGGTTCACAAGAGCTTCTTTCACAACGTCATATCCGGACAATACAACCATCTCCTGAACTCCAATCTTTATACTGTAGACTGGACCATACGTCTTTGCAAGCTGCAAGTGCATACAACGAACAGTTCTGTTTTAACTGGACCACAGAAGGTTGGAGTTTACTCAAAATGAGTATTTCTAACATTTTTTTTTTACTTTTCTAATTTTTCAGGGCATAATGAAGGCAAGGTTACAGTTACTCAATGATTTGGAATTCAAAATGTTTGTAAGTATGCAAATACTCAAGTAGTTGTCACCTGAAATATGTTGCTAAGTTGTAAACTACAACACTGAAGAATTAGTCTGCTTCTTCTAATACGCAAGAATCTCAATCCCATCACTATATTTTTAACTTGAAAAAGGGCTGGACTTAATTAATAACAGTGTAAAATATTTTTAATAATCAGAGGCATAACTGAAAGTCTTGGCAAAACCTTCAGCAGGGACCCTAAGTAACGTGTTCCAGTTATGACTGATAGTAGAGACACAGTAAAGGGACTGCATACCTAAAAGTACTTGGTGATGCTTCAGATATTTATTGACCAGCAATTCACATTTTTTGGTGAAACACTGCGGTAAGTACAGTATTACATATTGTTTCGAGTGAAGACCTTTAATCAGATGTATAGGCTATGTTCACTGCATATAGGTCAAGGGGATCAAGGGAGAGGGACTTAATTCAGCTGGATCCTGGTTGTCCCTGTTTGGGGAAATCCCACGCCACATCCTGAATTCCATTGACCTATATGCAGTGAACATAGCCTACATGTCTCATGAAGGGTTTTCACCCAAAATGTTACTTAATACTGTACTTACCACGGTGTAACTAATGAATATTAAATACTGTCAATAAATCCTACTTGAAGCATCTCCAAGTACCTATAGATATGCAGTTCTTTCACTCTGTCTACTATTCGTCTGCAGGAGCTCAGTGGTGGGCTCCAGAGGAACCAACACTTCTCAAGCTAAGACTCTGTTACTGGGTGTGTCACATACCTGTTTGATTATTTATGACTCTGCTGTCTGTGTATGTGGAAGATAGGTGTAAGTTTGTGATCTGGCCTGTATCTGATCTCAAATGCTACTTTCTCTAATTACTTACCTTGGGTAGTATCACTGTGATAGAGTAATGCTAGTAAGTAGGTATTTTAACCCTACATGAGTATGAGAAATAGGTCTGTTTCTGTTTACAGGTCTACCTTATAATTCACCACTAAACTTTAAGATGTCCTAAGAGGCACTGGAGATATGTATAAGATGACAGACCAGCATTATGTTCTTTCAAGATGGCCAATCAAGTGATTTGTCTTAAGCCATGTCAACCAATTGACAACCAATTGCTTTATAATGTATGTATTATCATCCGTTTTAAGATATTCTCAGCCTTTGAAGGCATATACAGATGATGAAAAGTCAATGATCTCTAGATCTTACCTCTTGAAATGATAAGTAAGGTTTCTGAACATCCAAGTTGAGAATATTTCCGATTATTGGCCATGGCTTTGGACCAGGAGGATAATTTGGGTGAACACGTTCCTTCTGTTTATACATAACAGTTGCCAAGAAAATGCATGTTACAATGGACAAGAGAACTGTGACTGGATTGAGGGGCAACATGTCCTCAGAAGAACCTGTGGTGGAGAAATAAGAGTCCTTCATTGCAGTGTAATGTTTATAGCTAATGACATGCATCTTCCTAACCACTGATGAGCACAGGATTTGGTAGGATTGAGATTCAGAAATCTTTCATTCCACCATATTCTACAGAGTTGGTCACTTAACATGAGCAGGTCAACCTAACTTTACATACTGTAATTACTTTCTAGCTATTCCATGCTTACAACATGTTTTAGAAAGATTAGTAATCATTTCACGTTTTTCAGTAAATGGAACCCATTTGAAAAGCAACTACTCATGTTTAACATTTTGGCAGACCAAATTAAATCTTTCATTCATCCACACTTTACACAATTGGTGTCTTAAAGGGGAACTCCGGGGAGATAAAACATTATTTTTACTGCCCCTGCCTTATAAACTATAATTATGAGATACCCAGAGCCGTTAAATTATCTTTATAACACTTGTAATTCAGTGTGACAGGAGCTGCTCCTCACTGACCTCCCCCACTGTAAGGGGCAATACCTCACTCTCCAGTGTGCAGCTCCCTGCTGTGAGGAATAGCCAGCCTGGAAAGATGGTGGCCTGGCCACACCGCCTGTTTTCTGCAGAGAAACAGCTATTATCAGAAGACTGACTGATAGCAACAGCAGGGAACTGCACCCTGCTGAAATGTCCCAAAAAAGGGTGAGCAATGAAGAGCAGCTGTTGTCACAATGAATTACAAGAGTTACAAAGATAATACACTGGACGTCTCATCTTATTAGTCAATGAGTGCAGTTACTGTACAATTTTTTTTATATCCCCAGAGTACCCCTTTAACATGAGCAGATCAACATAATGTTGCATACTATAATTACTTTCTAATTATTCCATGCTCACGTTTTTTTTTAGAAAATGTAATAATTTAATTTTTACTGTAATTTAAACCCATTCGATAAACAACTACTCATGATTGATATTTTGGCAGACCAAACGTTTTCCAATGCCAACTGTTATGAGTGTGATACTGTCTCCTAGAAGAACTGACTCTTGAATCCACAAGTAAGATGTAAGATGTACAATGTATGCAACTTACTTACATCAAGAACATAAGTTACCTCCTAGTTATTAAAGTGTGAAATGATAACATTGTGAATGAAGCCTTGTTTACATTGGACAATTACTGTAAGTGTTGCTAAAAAAAAGTTATTCCGAAGCTGTCCATAAAGAGTATCTGTCATTTCAATTATTATTTATAAATCAATAATACACATGAAAGATAAGAAACTGTGAAATATATTTTATAAAAAAATCTGCTTTCTTCTCGACCAGGACTGTTTGTTTGTTCATTATTTAAATAAAAATTAAAACAATAATTACACTTTAGGGTTCTCTTATCAATTTCTATTTCCATTAGTCTCGGCATGTACAGTTTATTGAAGAACTTTCCTGACATGTGTGGTAAATCTGCAGAACCAATATCATAATAATGTACCGTATATATATATATATATTTTTCTAACATAAACCAAAACCAATCACCAAACCCCCTGCCGAAGGAATTTAGTTCCGAAACGCGCGTCGGGTGTGTGCATGTACTCAGGAAGGCGTGGTGCCCTAAGGTAATATCCACTAATATCCACTATTTTTCCCTGAAATCTGTTATAGTTCAGCACTTAGCACTTTGTCTCTATCAGCACTGTAGTTTTTTATATATTGTATCGCTGCTTGATAATAAATTAATAAAGGAATATATTTCGATCCAGTCTGGTCTTCCTGGTGCATCCATTGGTTTGGTGATTGGTTTTGGTTCTTGGTTTAAGTGGTTTCCACTTTCTTTTTACTCAAAAGACACCCGGGTGAGCTAATATCACAATATTTATGATTGTGATACTGATTTATATATAGCCTTTATTTTATTTGGGTTGTTCTTTTGTAATTTTCTCTAATTTTTTCTAACATTGAGGACTTTCACTTAGAACCACTGGCTTTCTGGGGTTTAGAACCTCAGTGAAAACCTCAGTAAAAATTAAAACTATAATTACACTTTAGGGTTCTCTTATTAATTTATATTTCCATTAGTCTCGGCATATACAGTATATTGGAAGAACTCAACTGACATTTGTGGTAAATCTGCAGAACCAACATCATAAAAATGTATATATATATATTTCTAACATTGAGGACTTTCACTTAGAACCACTGACTTTCTGGGGTTTAGAACCTCAGTGACTTCTGCATATCCTGGGCCAACTACCCCAACCAGTAGCATCCCAATTTTGGCTGGCACCCACAGAGAGGAGGTAGCGACAAGCTTAGGAAGCTGACCGAGTACAGTGAGAGTTGTGGCAAGGTGACCTGATTGCCCTAACCTGGGTTCTCCAGACTTCTTTGTGGGTTCAGTGATGGGCAGTGGTCACTTGGGGTAATGTCCTGTAGAGTCTCTCTGAAAACAAAGGCAGATTCCTTTTCTATTCCACAACGTCCTTTCGGGTCTTTTTCCCACAGGATTGGGAAAGGTGGGGAGATGTAAACCCTTCCTGTTCGATTGTTCATTTAACCTGCATTTTTGTCCTCAAAGGTGTGTGGACTAGTAAAGTGCAGGTAGCTTCTGCAGTATGTAATCAGCAGGCATTCCACAAATTAACAAGCAACAAGAGTCAATGTACAAGCTCGTATGAAAGAATTGTGCATGTCCCTGGACCTAACAAACAGAGGAATAATACCTTTGGTATAATTAAGAATAATCCACCCCTATCCCAGTAGCCAGATGGCTGCTGTGTGGTCTCAGCCAGTATACTAGCTAAGGAGCACAAACTTACAAACCCTTGCTATGGAGCTTGCACATGTAGTTCTTTAGCTAACTGGATCGCTGTACTCGGCCATTTTTGTTTCCCTGCTCTCCTCTGATGTTGCAGAAGCAAAGCTAACTTGTGAAAGTGCCCAGTTTGGACCAATGGTGCCACCATGCTTCTGGTCTAAACTGTCAATCATGAGAAGCGGACCTTCCCTGCAGCAAGCAGGAGGCAGAGGAGCAGTGCGCTCCTAGATATGGGATAATCAGACAACATCTGTAACTTCCCATTCAGAATCAAATGCGACATTTTCAGGGATGCTTTAATGAAGAACATGATCAGTCATCTCTGCTTATATTCTCCCATAAATAGGAAAATGCATTTACAATGTAGCTAAATGCAAGAATAACATAAACAGAGAATATTACATACTTTAGATTACATTAGATACTCTGTCATAGTTACTTTGTGAATTTTTTAAAGAAATTATACTTTTATATTATATTAATTTATATTTATTTTTTAAAGCAATTTAAAGTCATTTTTAAATGTTATAGAAACCAGTTGAAAGACTAAATTGCTTACCAGGCAATTCAGAGAATACAGCTGGATGCCTGTTGTCTCTTCAGTCCGTCTGTAATATATTATCACGGAGCCTTATATATAGCAGCAAATACTGAGAAAATATTTAAAACATGAACTGACGTCACCTGGTGCATTGTAACTCAAGAAGATCTATAGATATTGCAAAACTTTTCCTTTCAATAATTCCTCCAGTAATAACATTGCATATCTCCCCATTGTTAATTAATTTCTTGTAGACGAGCCGTAATATAATGGTGAAATCCGTGATATTCAGACATATTGCTTTGAAAGTTATAGTTCTAGAGAGTTTTTTTCTATATGTGGAGTTTACATAGAGATATTGTCCACAAGTAGGGTTGAGCGACCTTTACTTTTATAGGATCGGGTTTCACGAAACCCGACTTTTTCAAAAGTCGGGTCGAGTGAAATCGGCCGATCCTATAAAAAAGTCGGGGTCGGGGTCGGCCGAAACTCGAAACCCAATGCAGTGCATTGGGTTTCCATGGTTCCCAGGGTCTGAAGGAGTGGAAACTCTCCTTCAGGCCCTGCAATCCATATTTTAGTGTAAAATAAAGAATTAAAATAAAAAATATCGCAATACTTACCCTCTGACGCGCCCTGGTATTAACCGGGAACCTTCCTTCCTTAGAATCAGCCTTCCAGGACCTTCGGTGACGTCGCCGTGACGTCGCGGCTTGTGATTGGTCGCGCAAGTGGTCACATGGACGGCCGCGCGGCCAATCACAAGCCGCGACGTCACCGCGACGTCACCGCAAGGTCCTGGACGGCTGATTCTAAGGAAGGAAGGTTCCCGGTTAGTACCAGGGCGCGTCAGAGGGTAAGTATTGCGATATTTTTTATTTTAATTCTTTATTTTACACTTAAATCTGAATTCCGATACCAATTCCCGATATCTTAAACATATCGGGAATCGGTATCGGAATTCCGATTCTAGATTCAAAAGATCGCCGACTTCATGGCCGACCCCACACAGGGGTCGGGTCGGGTTTCATGAAACCCGACTTTGCCAAAAGTCGGCGACTTTTGAATATTTTCGACCCGTTTCGCTCAACCCTATCCACAAGTAAGTTGCATTTAAACAGACATTGCATTAGTTATATTGCACTGATCGTAAATTACCGCTATCAGTGACCCTGCTGTTTGGAATCTCCTTTTCTTACTTGGTGCAACTTCAGGATATCTTCCTCTACCACCAGTAAAAGATGAATTGAACTTTTGCTTTTAACCTGAGAGAATGCTTGTTTTATACTACAGAGCTGCAATCACAATTCTGTTGATTGTGAATATAAAGCAAGCTTAGAAAACAATAGTCAGCAAGTTTGCAATACCTTATATTAAATAACAAGGGCTAGAGCCTGAATATGCTAAAAGATGTCCTCCTGATTACATTCCAGAGGTTTTAAATGGGGTTCAGGTCTGGAGATTGGGCTGCCCATGACAGGGATTTGATGTGGTGGTCTCTTAATTGTTGCCAGAGCTGTTATGTCCTGCCTGGTCGCTGAGTTGAGCATGAAAATGGTCGTCATTATAGGGTGTCAACCTTTGTGGCCAAGCAGAACATACATCTATAGGGCTAATGCGAGTCGGAAGGATTTTTTGGTTGTGATTTATCTTTATAATCCTGATCTTTATTATACAGTGGGTATGAAAATTATTCAGACCCCTTTAATTTTTTCACTCTTTGTTTCATTGCAGCCATTTGGTAAATTCCAAAAAGTTCATTTTTTTTTCTCATTAATGTGCACTCTGAACCCCATCTTGACTGAAACAAAAAGAGAAATGTAGTAATTTTTGCAAATGTATTAAAAAAGAAAAAGAGAAATATCACATGGTCATAAGTCTTTAGACCCTTTGCTCAGTATTAGGCTTGAGCGAAACGGATCGGACAAATTCAAAAGTCGCCGACTTTTGGCAAAGTTGGGTTTCATGAAACCCGACCCGATCCTAGTGTGGGATCGGCCATCCGGTCGGCGATCTTCGCGCCAAAGTCACGTTTTGTATGATGCGTTTGGCGCCATTTTTTCAGCCAATGAAGGAGCGTGGGGAGAGTGATGGCATAGGTCTTAGGGGAGTGGACGCCTATCGCCATCTTGTCTCTTGTGCGCTGTAGCGATTTGCAATGTGTAACACCAGCTTTTCTGTTCAGGGACGGAGGAGAGAGAGAGAGAGAGAAAGAGAGAGAGAGAGAGAAAAAAAAATAGATTTCCCATTGACTTTGCATTGGGTTTCGTGTTTCGGTCGATCCCCGACTTTTTGCCATAATCAGCCGATTTCACTCGACTCGACTTTTGAGATAGTCGGGTGTTAGGTCTCGAGTTCCCGCTTCTGCACAGGGGGAATCTCGAGCCATCTCCGCTGCGGTCTCCCATCCTTATCCAGCCGCAGTGGAGTCTGCTCAGCAGGGACGTCGGTCCCAGCGTCTTGCTCAGTCTCACTCTGTACAGAGAGTTACTGCTGCTTCTTCAGCTTCTGCCATTAGAGCCAGTGCTGGTCAGCAGCGAGCGAAATTCTCTGGGACTAAGTCCTTGTCTGCACACACTGAGCATGCCCAGGGCAAGATCTCCCGTTGGAGATCGAGGGTCATGTGCTCAGGCTCTGCAGCACATTCCATTGGTCCTCTTGGCAGGTCTTGGAAGGGCAAAGTTTCTGTGGCCACTTCCTGTGCTGCAACTATATAAACTGCGCATGACCGCACGGCCATGCGCTAGTGTACATTTGCTTACGTGTGTTTGTTGTGAGTGCAAGTTGTCCTTGGATACCCCTTCCCTATTGAATGTCTGTTCGCGGAAGGTGTATGGTTGCTATCTAGCGCCAAACTTATCCTACAGCACGTATCACACAGTACAGCGTCCAGTTGCTGTGACCGCCAGTACGGCGCCGTGCACTTCCTCTGTGCTTTCCTTACCCAAGTTTGGGTGGTTAGTGGCGTTCGTCAGTGCGGCACCGCATGCACTCTTGTGCCCTAATATTGTTATTCAGCTTCCTTACACACCCAGTTGCGGTGTTGCGCCAGCAAGGGTCTAATCGGACTTCAATCCTAGTTGGGGTTGAGTTCGCTGACTACTTGCTCACGCTCTATGTGCGGTACCGCGATCCTGTGACGCAACAGGATCACTTCCTTCAC
The DNA here is from genome assembly GCF_032444005.1 of Ranitomeya imitator. NCBI lineage: Eukaryota > Metazoa > Chordata > Amphibia > Anura > Dendrobatidae > Ranitomeya > Ranitomeya imitator. Next base: position 672,444,534 of record NC_091286.1, on the reverse strand, counting down.
GCTGGGTGAAGTTTAACCCACGTGTGTATACTTATGAGTACCGCCATATAGTCCGTCATTACTTGGCAGCAGGTTCCATCTCTGCACGGTGGACCCCGGGCTGCGAACGCACCATACTCTATCTGTCCTATTATTTGGTGCGTTCCGCTAGCCCTAACAGTCGGGTTTCGCGAAACCCGACTCGACCCTAAAAAAGTAAAAGTCGCTCAACCCTACTCAGTATTGAGTAGACGCACCTTTTTTTTCACACCTTGATTTGGTTATCCTTTGCCATTCTTCCTTGCAGATCCTCTCCCGTTCTATCAAGTTGGATGGTGAACGTTGGTGGACAGCCATTTTCAGGTCTCTCCAGAGATGATCAGTTGGGTTGAGGTCAGGGCACCGGCTAGGCCAGTCAAGAATGGTCACAGAGTTTTTCTGACGCCACTCCTTTGTTATTTTAGCTGTGTGTTTAGGGTCATTGACTTGTTGGAATGTAAACCTTTGGCACAGTCTGAGGTATAAAGCACTCTGGAAGAGATTTACACCAGGATATCTCTTTACTTGGTCATATTCATGTTTCCTTCAATGGCAACCAGTCGTCCTGTCCCTGCAGCTGAAAAACGTCCCCATTGCATGATGCTGTCATCACCATGTTTCACTGTAGGGATTGTATTGGGCAGGTGATGAGCAATGCCTGTTTTTTTCCACACATTCCGCTTAGAATTGTTACCAAAAAAGTCTATCTTCATCTTATCAGGCCAGAGAATCTTATTTATCATAGTCTGGGAGTCCTTCATGTGATTATTTGCAAACTCTATGCGGGCTTTCATATGTCTTGCACTGAGGAGAGGCTTCTGTCAGGCCACTCTGCATTAAAGGCCCGACTGGTGGAGGGCTGCAGTGATATTTGACTTTGTGGAACTTTCTCCCATCTCCCTACTACATCTCTGGAGCTCATCCACAGTGATATTGGGGTTCTTCTTTACCTCTCTCACCAAGGATCTTCTCCCATGATTGCTAGGTTTGGCTGGACGGCCAGGTCTAGGAAGACTTCTGGTGGTCCAAACTTCTTTCATTTAAGGATTATCGTTGCTTTTTGTGACGTAGCAACGATATCGTTAATAAAATCGTTATGTGTGACAGCGACCAACGATCAGGCCCCTGCTGTGCCATCGTTGGTCGCTGAACAAAGTCCAGAACTTTATTTCGTCGCTGGATCTCCCGTGGACATCGCTGGATCGGCGTGTGTGACACCGATCCAGCGATGTCTTCACTGGTAACCAGGGTAAACATCGGATAACTAAGCGCAGGGCCGCGCTTAGTAACCCGATGTTTACCCTGGTTACCTTCCTAAAAGTAAAAAAAACAAACAGTACATACTTACCTAACGCTGTCTGTCCCCGGCGCTGTGCTCTGCACTCCTCCTGTACTGGCTGTGAGCGTCGGTCAGCCAGAAAGCAGAGCGGTGACATCACCGCTCTGCTTTCCGGCCGCTGTGCTCACACAGACAGTACAGGAGGAGTGCAGAGCACAGCGCTGGAGGACAGACAGCGTTAGGTAAGTATGTACTGTTTGTTTTTTTTACTTTTAGGAAGGTAACCAGGGTAAACATCGGGTTACTAAGCACGGCCCTGCGCTTAGTTACCCGATGTTTACCCTGGTTACCGGCATCGTTGGTCGCTGGAGAGCTGTCTGTGTGACAGCTCTCCAGCGACCAAACAGCGACGCTGCAGCGATCCGGATCGTTGTCGGTATCGCTGCAGCGTCGCTTAATGTGAAGGGGCCTTTACATGCTCAAATAAGACAAATATTAGGAAACTTCTTTTAAAAGTGCAACTTATCCATTAGGATTGTTAATGGAGAGGGTATTTAATTGTAACAATTCCAAATTTAGTAAATAAATGAATAAAAAAATTAGATGCATGAAAAAGATATAAAATACATAAAACGCAAATCTTTCAAAAAGTGAAATTCACATTTGATGCCTTTTACATATTTAGGTTTTTAGAATATCTTTTTTATTTTTTTATTTGTTGTATTTCGGATTGTTAGAAATTTACCTTTTCACTTTAGAAACATGGATGAATAGATGATTAGAACCTTTCAATAGGATTTCTATTTTTGTGCTTATTTGCTCTTGGTCTATTTTATTAGATCACATATGGAGAAAAGCCTGAGCGTTGTGCATCTAAGTGACCTACAAGAAATGTTTTCTTTTGATACAACAAGCAATGATTTGCTCCCGATCTGTGCTCGATTATCACTAAATCTACTAAACAAAGAGAAGTTACACATCTTGGAACAATTCCGTTGCTATTTTTGTGCAATGCACGGTCATAGTGATATTATGAATAGCTAATGTGGTTGTTACGGCTTTAATCTCGCTTACACTCCACGCTTCAAGAACTCAGTTTAACTCTTATATCAGTTTAGAAAAGAAACTCGGCTCACCTTTCCCTATCAGGTTGACAGAACAATCATCTCTGTTCAAGAACTCGAGTCACCTACATCTACCTTTATAGTCTGGAATTTGTAGTATGTACATGTATGTGGAAATTCATGGAAGGGCTGAATTCTCCCTGAAATATTTGGGTGATGTAGCAATTGATTGAAAATTGAGGGTTTTTATTTCACATGATTTCATACTTACCTGTGAGAAAAAAAATGATCACTGCTATGTAGCAGAGCCGATCGAGTTGTGCCAGCTTCTAGCCTCCTATGGAGGCTATTGAAGCATGGCAAAAGTAAAAAAAAAAGTAAAAAAAAAATAAATATGAAATATGAAAAAAATAATAGATATATAATAGTTTAAATCACCCCCCTTTCGCCCCATTCAAAATAAATCAATAAAAGAAAATCAAACCTACACATATTTGGTATCGCTGTGTTCAGAATTGCCCGATCTATCAATTACAAAAAAGGATTATCCTGATCGCTAAACGGCGTAGCGAGAAAAAAATTCGAAACGCCAGAATTACGTTTTTTTGGTTGCCACGACATTGCATTAAAATGCAATAACGGGCAATCAAAAGAATATATCTGCACCAAAGTGCTATCATTAAAAGCGCCAGCTCGGCACACAAAAAATAAGCCCTCACCTAACCCCAGATCATGAAAAATGGAGACGCTACGGGTATCGGAATATGGCACAATTTTTTTTTTTTTAGCAAAGTTTGGAATTTTTTTTCACCACTTAGATAAAAGAGAACCTAGCCTTGTTTGGTGTCTATGAACTCGTAATGACCTGTAGAATCATAATTGCAGGTCAGTTGTAGCATTTAGTGAGCCTAGTAAAAAAGCCAATCAAAAAACCAGTGTGGGATTGCACTTTTTTTTGCAATTTCACCGCACTTGGAATTTTTTTCCCGTTTTCTAGTACACGACATGCTAAATCCAATGTACAATGTACAAAAGTACAACTTGTTTCTCAAAAAATAAGCCCTCAAATGGCCGTATTGATGAAAAAATAAAAAAGTTGTGGCTTTGGGAAGAAGGGGAGCAAAAAACGAACACGGAAAAACGGAAAATCCCAAGGTCATGAAGGGGTTAATAACTATGTTACTCTTCCTGCTCCTGTGACTCTCTCTGCCTCTATACTTAATGGAGAATGTATGTGATACAAAGGGCAAAGCACAAGATTAGCCATGACAAGGGCTGTTAAAATGATGGTTCTGCTTCAGCAAAAGTATCAACAGTACAGGACTCTGAATCGTTATACTGTGCACACACAGACTACATAACACTATATGGCTGAGAAATGGAACCCGACAAAATGGATGAATTTATTGCAAGTAAAACGCATATTAAACCGGTAAGTGGGAACACCATCTTACATGCTGCTAGCAGTCATCCAGCCCACACAATAAAAGCCATACCGGTTGGCGAATTTATTAGATTCAAACGCAATTGCAGCAAGGAGGAAGATAGATTAAGGGAATTTAGGGAATTGAAGAAAAAGTTTAGTGCCCGTAAATATCCACATTGGTCGCTAAATAGAGCCACAGAAATAGTGAATAAAAAATGTAGAGATGATTTACCGACATCAAATAGAAACAACCTTTCTGCGAGACATAATTATAATAATAAGCCTCATGTGTGTCTTCAGTATAGTTCCCAGTTTGGACAAATTAGGAATATTATCAAAAAAAAGATTACCCATCTTGTATGAGGATCGTATTCTTATGGATATCTTAAAAGATGGGGTGTTAGGAGTCGAGTTTCCACTGCTGCACAGGGGGAATCTCGATCTGTGTCTGCTGTGGTCTCCCATTCTGCTTCGGCCGCAGTGGAGCCTGCTCAGCGGAGGCGTCGCTCCCAGCGTCTTGCTGGGACTGATTCTGTGCAGGGGGTTACTGCTGCCTTTTCTGGCTCTCCTGTTGTACCCTGCACTGATCTGCGGCGAGCGGGCTTCTCTGGGACTAAGTCCTTATTTGCACACACTGAGCATGCCCAGGGCAAGATCTCCCGTTGGAAATCGAGGGTCACATGCTCAGGCACTGCAGCAGATCCCATTGGTCCTCTTGGCAGGTCCTGAAAGGGCAAAAGTTCTGTAGCTGCTTCCTGTGCTGCAATTATATAAACTGCGCATGACCGCACGGCCATGCGCTAGTATTGTCTTGTTATAATGTGTGTGCGTAGATGGATGTATGTCGATGGCTGTATTGGGCAGGTAATGAGCAATGCCTGTTTTTTTCCACACATACTGCTTAGAATTGTCGCCATAAAAGTCTATCTTCATCTTATCAGGCCAGACAATCTTATTTGTCATAGTCTGGGAGTCCTTCATGTGTTTTTTAGCAAACTCTATGCGGGCTATCACATGTCTCGCACTGAGGAGAGGCTTCCGTCAGGCCACTCTGCCATAAAGGCCCGACTGGTGGAGGGCTGCAGTGATAGCTGACTTTGTGGAACTTTCTCCTATCTCCCTACTGCATCTCTGGAGCTCATCCACAGGGATCTTGGGGTTCTTCTTTACCTCTCTCACCAAGGATCTTCTCCCATGATTGCTAGGTTTGGCTGGACGGCCAGGTCTAGGAAGACTTCTGGTGGTCCAAACTTCTTTCATTTAAGGATTATGGAGGCCACTGTGCTCTTAGGAACCTTGAGTACTGCAGATATTCTGATGTAACCTTGGCCAGATCTGTGCCTTGCCACAATTCCTTCTTTTAGTCCTTGGCCAGTTCCTTTGACCTCTATTTCTCCTTTGGTCTGCCATGCACTGTGAGCTGTGAGATCTTATATAGACAGGTGTGCACCTTTCCAAATCAAGTCATATCAGTTTAATTAAACACAGCTGGACTCCAATGAAGGACTAGAACCATCTCAAGGAAGATCACAAGGAAATGGGCAGCATGTGACTTAAATATGAGTGTCTGAGCAAAGGGCCTGAATACTTATGACCATGTGATATTTCAGTTTTTCTTTTTTAATACATTTTCAACAATCAAGTTTTTTTTTAAGTCAAAATCGGGTGCAGAGTGTACATTAATGAGAAAAAAATGAACTTTTTTGAATTTACCAAATAGCTGCAATGAAACAGAGTGAAAAATTTAAAGGGGTCTGAATACTTTCCGTACCCACTGAACTTAAATTATTGTGCAGTCATTTAACCCCTCATATTGCCAGACGTATCTAATTATGGTGGCTCTTTTGGGCTCAATTTTCTAAATATATGTCTTGGTTCTTATGAATATTTTTGTTGTGTGTATTTTCATTGAAGTTTAATGAACATTAATGGCTTTAATTTGTGCAGTTTAGTTTCCAGTAGCCTTGATAGACTTGTCAATCAGATTTATTTTTATATCTTGTGTCTGTAAACTTACATGCTCAAATAAGACAAATATTAGGAAACTTCTTTTAAAAGTGCAACTTATCCATTAGGATTGTTACTGGAGAGGGTATTTAATTGTAACAATTCCAAATTTAGTAAATAAATGAATAATCAATTAGATGCATGAAAAAGATATGAAATACATAAAACCCAAATCTTTCAAAAAGCGAAATTCATATTTGATGCCTTTTACACATTTAGGTTTTTAGAATATATTTTTTATTTTTTTTATTTGTTGTATTTCGGATTGTTAGAAATTTACCTTTTCACTTTAGAAACATGGATGAATAGATGATTAGAACCTTTCAATAGGATTTCTATTTTTGTGCTTATTTGCTCGTGGTCAATTTTATTAGATCATATACGGAGAAAATCCTGAGCGTTGTGCATCTAAGTGACCTACAAGAAATGTTTATTATTGATACAAGCAAGAAATGATTTGCTCCCGATCTGTGCTCCATTATCACTAAATCTACTAAACAAAGAGAAGTTACACATCTTGGAACAATTCCGTTGCTATTTTTGTGCAATGCACGGTCATAGTGATATTATGAATAGCTAATGTGGTTGTTACGGCTTTAATCTCGCTTACACTCCACATTTCAAGAACTCAGTTTACCTCTTATATCAGCTTAGAAAAGAAACTCGGCTCACCTTTCCCTATCAGGCTGACAGAACATTCATCTCTGTTCAAGAACTCGAGTCACCTACATCTACCTTTATAATCTGGAATTTGCAGAATGTACATGTATGTGGAAATTCATGGAAGGGCTGTCTTCTCCCTGAAATATTTGGGTGATTTGGCAATTGATTGAAAATTGAGGGTTTTTTATTTCACATGATTTCATATTAACCTGTGAGAAAAAAAATGATCACTGCTATGTAGCAGAGCCGATCGAGTTGTGCCAGCGTCTAGCCTCCTATGGAGGCTATTGAAGCATGGAAAAAGTAAAAAAAAAGTAAAAAAAAAAAAATGAAATATGAAAAAAATAAAAGAAATATAAAAGTTTAAATCACCCCCCTTTCGCCCCATTCAAAATAAATCAATAAAAGAAAATCAAACCTACACATATTTGGTATCGCTGTGTTCAGAATTGCCCGATCTATCAATTACAAAAAAGGATTATCCTGATCGCTAAACGGCGTAGCGAGAAAAAAATTCGAAACGCCAGAATTACGTTTTTTTGGTTGCCACGACATTGCATTAAAATGCAATAACGGGCGATCAAAAAAATGAATCTGCACCAAAGTGATATCATTAAAAGCGCCAGCTCGGCACGCAAAAAATAAGCCCTCACCTAACCCCAGATCATGAAAAATGGAGACGCTACGGGTATCGGAATATGGCGCAATTTTTTTTCTTTTTAGCAAAGTTTGGAATTTTTTTTCACCACTTAGATAACAGAGAACCTAGCCTTGTTTGGTGTCTTTGAACTCATAATGACCTGTAGAATCATAATTGCAGGTCAGTTTTAGCATTTAGTGAGCCTAATAAAAAAGCCAATCAAAAAAACAGTGTGGAATTGCACTTTTTTTTGCAATTTCACCGCACTTGGATTTTTTTTCCCGTTTTCTAGCACACGACATGCTAAAACCAATGATGTCTTTCAAAATCTACAACTTGTTTCTCAAAAAAATAAGCCCTCAAATGGCCGTATTGATGAAAAAATAAAAAAGTTGTGGCTTTGGGAAGAAGGCGAGCAAAAAACGAACATGGAAAAACGGAAAATCCCAAGGTCATGAAGGGGTTAATAACTATGTTACTATGTTACTCTTCCTGCTCCTGTGACTCTCTCTGCCTCTATACTTAATGGAGAATGTATGTGATACAAAGGGCAAAGCACAAGATTAGCCATGACAAGGGCTGTTAAAATGATGGTTCTGCTTCAGCAAAAGTATCAACAGTACAGGACTCTGAATCGTTATACTGTGCACACAGACTACATAACACTGTATGGCTGAGAAATGGAACCCGACAAAATGGATGAATTTATTGCAAGTAAAACGCATATTAAACCGGTAAGTGGGAACACCATCTTACATGCTGCTAGCAGTCATCCAGCCCACACAATAAAAGCCATACAGGTTGGCGAATTTATTAGATCCAAACGCAATTGCAGCAAGGAGGAAGATAGATTAAGGGAATTTAGGGAATTGAAGAAAAAGTTTAGTGCCCGTAAATATCCACATTGGTCGCTAAATAGAGCCACAGAAATAGCGAATAAAAAATGTAGAGATGATTTACCGACATCAAATAGAAACAACCTTTCTGCGAGACGTAATTATAATAATAAGCCTTATGTGTGTCTTCAGTATAGTTCCCAGTTTGGACAAATTAGGAATATTATCAAAAAAAAGATTACCCATCTTGTATGAGGATCGTATTCTTATGGATATCTTAAAAGATGGGGTGTTAGGAGTCGAGTTTCCACTGCTGCACAGGGGGAATCTCGATCTGTGTCTGCTGTGGTCTCCCATTCTGCTTCGGCCGCAGTGGAGCCTGCTCAGCGGAGGCGTCGCTCCCAGCGTCTTGCTGGGACTGATTCTGTGCAGGGGGTTACTGCTGCCTTTTCTGGCTCTCCTGTTGTACCCTGCACTGATCTGCGGCGAGCAGGCTTCTCTGGGACTAAGTCCTTATTTGCACACACTGAGCATGCCCAGGGCAAGATCTCCCGTTGGAAATCGAGGGTCACATGCTCAGGCACTGCAGCAGATCCCATTGGTCCTCTTGGCAGGTCCTGAAAGGGCAAAAGTTCTGTAGCTGCTTCCTGTGCTGCAATTATATAAACTGCGCATGACCGCACGGCCATGCGCTAGTATTGTCTTGTTATAATGTGTGTGTGTAGATGGATGTATGTCGATGGCTGTATTGGGCAGGTAATGAGCAATGCCTGTTTTTTTCCACACATACTGCTTAGAATTGTCACCATAAAAGTCTATCTTCATCTTATCAGGCCAGACAATCTTATTTGTCATAGTCTGGGAGTCCTTCATGTGTTTTTTAGCAAACTCTATGCGGGCTATCACATGTCTCGCACTGAGGAGAGGCTTCCGTCAGGCCACTCTGCCATAAAGGCCCGACTGGTGGAGGGCTGCAGTGATAGCTGACTTTGTGGAACTTTCTCCTATCTCCCTACTGCATCTCTGGAGCTCATCCACAGGGATCTTGGGGTTCTTCTTTACCTCTCTCACCAAGGATCTTCTCCCATGATTGCTAGGTTTGGCTGGACGGCCAGGTCTAGGAAGACTTCTGGTGGTCCAAACTTCTTTCATTTAAGGATAATGGAGGCCACTGTGCTCTTAGGAACCTTGAGTACTGCAGATATTCTGATGTAACCTTGGCCAGATCTGTGCCTTGCCACAATTCCTTCTTTTAGTCCTTGGCCAGTTCCTTTGACCTCTATTTCTCCTTTGGTCTGCCATGCACTGTGAGCTGTGAGATCTTATATAGACAGGTGTGCGCCTTTCCAAATCAAGTCCTATCAGTTTAATTAAACACAGCTGGACTCCAATGAAGGACTAGAACCATCTCAAGGAGGATCACAAGGAAATGGACAGCATGTGACTTAAATATGAGTGTCTGAGCAAAGGGCCTGAATACTTATGACCATGTGATATTTCAGTTTTTCTTTTTTAATACATTTTCAACAATCAAGTTTTTTTTAAGTCAAAATCGGGTGCAGAGTGTACATTAACCCCTTTCTGCCATCAGACGTACTATTGCGTCCATGGGGGGTGGGCCCTACTTCCCAAGGACGCAATAGTACGTCATATGCGATCGGCAGCGCTCACGGGGGGAGCGGCGCCGATCGCGGCCGGGTGTCAGCTGCCTATCGCAGCTGACATCCGGCACTATGTGCCAGGAGCGGTCACGGACCGCCCCCGGCACATTAACCCCCGGCACACCGCGATCAAAGATGATCGCGATGTGCCGGCGGTGCAGGGAAGCACCGCGCAGGGAGGGGGGCTCCCTGCGGGCTTCCCTGAGACCCCCGCAGCAACGCGATGTAATCGCGTTGCTGCGAGGGTCTTGCCGCCCTCCCTCCCTGCTCCAGGTCCCGGATCCAAGATGGCCGCGGATCCGGGTCCTGCAGGGAGGGAGGTGGCTTCACAGAGCCTGCTCAGAGCAGGCACTGTGAAGCCTGCACTGCTGCATGTCAGATCAGTGATCTGACAGAGTGCTGTGCAAACTGTCAGATCACTGATCTGTGATGTCCCCCCCTGGGACAAAGTAAAAAAGTAAAAAAAAAATTTTCCAAATGTGTAAAAAAAATAAAAAAAAAATATTCCTAAATAATGAAAAAAAAAAAAAAATATTCCCATAAATACATTTCTTCATCTAAATAAAAAAAAAAAAAAACAATAAAAGTACACATATTTAGTATCGCCGCGTCCGTATCGACTCGCCCTATAAAACTGGCACACTAGTCAACCCCTTCAGTAAACACCGTAAGAAAAAAAAAAAAAAACGAGGCAAAAAACGACGCTTTATTATCATACCGCCGAACAAAAAGTGGAATAACACGTGATCAAAAAGACAGATATAAACAACCATGGTACCGCTGAAAGCGTCATCTTGTCCCGCAAAAAACGAGCCACCATACAGCATCATCAGCAAAAAAATGAAAAAGTTATAGTCCTGAGAATAAAGCGATGCCAAAATAATTATTTTTTCTATAAAATAGTTTTTATCGTATAAAAGCGCCAAAACATAAAAAAATGATATAAATGAGATGTCGCTGTAATCGTACTGACCCGAAGAATAAAACTGCTTTATCAATTTTACCAAACGCGGAACGGTATAAACGCCTCCCCCAAAAGAAATTCATGAATAGCTGGTTTTTGGTCATTCTGTCTCACAAAAATCGGAATAAAAAGCGATCAAAAAATGTCACGTGCCCGAAAATGTTACCAATAAAAACGTCAACTCGTCGCGTAAAAAACAAGACCTCACATGACTGTGTGGACCAAAATATGGAAAAATTATAGCTCTCAAAATGTGGTAACGCAAAAAATATTTTTTGCAATAAAAAGCGTCTTTCAGTGTGTGACGGCTGCCAATCATAAAAATCCGCTAAAAAACCCGCTATAAAAGTAAATCAAACCCCCCTTCATCACCCCCTTAGTTAGGGAAAAATAAAAAAATGTATTTATTTCCATTTTCCCATTAGGGCTAGGGTTAGGGCTAGGGTTAGGGCTAGGGTTAGGGCTAGTGTTAGGGTTAGGGCTAGGGTTAGGGCTAGGGTTAGGGCTAGGGTTAGGGCTAGGGTTAGGGTTAGGGTTAGGGTTAGGGCTAGGGTTAGGGCTAGGGTTAGGGTTAGGGCTAGGGTTAGGGCTAGGGTTAGGGCTAGGGTTAGGGCTAGGGTTAGGGCTAGGGTTAGGGTTGGGGCTAGGGTTAGGGCTAGGGTTAGGGCTAGGGTTAGGGCTACAGTTAGGGTTGGGGCTAAAGTTACAGTTAGGGTTTAGATTACATTTACAGTTGGGAATAGGGTTGGGATTAGGGTTAAGGGTGTGTCAGGGTTAGAGGTGTGGTTAGGGTTACCGTTGGAATTAGGGTTAGGGGAGTGTTTGGATTAGGGTTTCAGTTATAATTGGGGGGTTTCCACTGTTTAGGCACATCAGGGGCTCTCCAAAAGCGACATGGCGTCCGATCTCAATTCCAGCCAATTCTGCGTTGAAAAAGTAAAACAGTGCTTCTTTCCTTCCGAGCTCACCCGTGTGCCCAAACAGGGGTTTACCCCAACATATGGGGTATCAGCGTACTCAGGACAAATAGGACAACAACTGTTGGGGTCCAATTTCTCCTGTTACCCTTGGGAAAATACAAAACTGGGGGCTAAAAAATAATTTTTGTGGGAAAAAAAAGATTTTTTATTTTTACGGCTCTGCGTTATAAACTGTAGTGAAACACTTGGGGTTCAAAGTTCTCACAACACATCTAGATAAGTTCCCGGGGGGGTCTAGTTTCCAATATGGGGTCACTTGTGGGGGGTTTCTACTGTTTAGGTACATTAGGGGCTCTGCAAACGCAATGTGACGCCTGCAGACCATTCCATCTAAGTCTGCATTCAAATGGCACTCCTTCCCTTCCGAGCCCTCCCATGCGCCCAAACAGTGGTTTCCCCCCACATATGGGGTATCAGCGCACTCAGGACAAATTGGACAACACATTTTTGGGTCCAATTTCTCCTGTTACCCTCGGGAAAATACAAAACTGGGGGCTAAAAAATAATTTTTGTGGGAAAAAATTTTTGTTTTATTTTTACGGCTCTCCATTATAAACCTCTGTGAAGCCCTTGGTGGGTCAAAGCGCTCACCACACATCTAGATAAGTTCCTTAGGGGGTCTACTTTCCAAAATGGTGTCACTTGTGAGTGGTTTCTACTATTTAGGTACATTAGGGGCTCTGCAAACGCAACATGGCGTCTCATCTCAATTCCTGTCAATTTTGCATTGAAAAGTCAAACGGCGCTCATTCCTTTCCGAGCTCTCCCATCCGCCCAAACAGTGGTTTACCCCCACATATGGGGTATCAGCGCACTCAGGACAAATTGTACAACAACTATTGGGGTCCAATTTCTTCTCTTACCCTTGGAAAAATAAAAAATTGGGGGCGAAAAGATAATTTTTGTGAAAAAATATGATTTTTTTATTTTTACGGTTCTGCATTATAAACTTCTGTGAAGCACTGGGTGGGTCAAAGTGCTCACCACACCTCTAGATAAGTTCCTTAGGGGGTCTACTTTCCAAAATGGTGTCACTTGTGGGGGGTTTCAATGTTTAGGCACATCAGTGGCTTTCCAAACGCAACATGGCATCCCATCTCAATTCCTGTCAATTTTGCATTGAAAAGTCAAACGGCGCTCCTTCCCTTCCGAGCTCTCCCATCCGCCCAAACAGTGGTTTACCCCCACATATGGGATATCAGCTTACTCAGGACAAATTGTACAACAACTATTGGGGTCCAATTTCTTCTCTTACCCTTGGAAAAATAAAAAATTGGGGGCGAAAAGATAATTTGTGTGAAAAAATATGATTTTTTATTTTTACGGTTCTACATTATAAACTTCTGTGAAGCACTTGGTGGGTGAAAGAGCTCACCACACCTCTATATAAGTTCCTTAGGGGGTCTACTTTCCAAAATGGTGTCACTTGTGGGGGGTTTCAATGTTTAGGCACATCAGGGGCTCTCCAAACGAAACATGGTGTCCCATCTCAATTCCTGTCAATTTTGCATTGAAAAGTCAAATGGCGCTCCTTCGCTTCCGAGCTGTGCCATGCGCCCAAACAGTGGTTTACCCCCACATGTGGGGTATTGGCGTACTCAGGACAAATTGTACAACAATGATTGCGGTCCATTTTCTCCTGTTACCCTTGGTAAAATAAAACAAATTGGAGCTGAATTAAATTTTTTGTGAAAAAAAGTTAAATGTTCATTTTTATTTAAACATTCAAAAAATTCTTGTGAAGCACCAGAAGGGTTAATAAACTTCTTGAATGTGGTTTTAAGCACCTTGAGGGGTGTAGTTTTTAGAATGGTGTCACACTTGGGTATTTTCTATCATATAGACCCCTCAAAATGACTTCAAATGAGATGTGGTCCCTAAAAAAAAATGGTGTTGTAGAAATGAGAAATTGCTGGTCAAATTTTCACCCTTATAACTCCCTAACAAAAAAAAATTTTGGTTCCAAAATTGTGCTGATGTAAAGTAGACATGTGGGAAATGTTACTTATTAAGTATTTTGTGTGACATATATCTGTGATTTAATTGCATAAAAATTCAAAGTTGGAAAATTGCGAAATTTTCATAATTTTCGCCAAATTTCCGTTTTTTTCACAAATAAACGCAGGTACTATCAAAGAATTTTTACCATTGTCATGAAGTACAATATGTCACGAGAAAACAATGTCAGATTCACTGGGATCCGTTGAAGCGTTCCAGAGTTATAACCTCATAAAGGGACAGTGGTCAGAATTGTAAAAATTGGCCCGGTCATTAACGTGCAAACCACCCTTGGGGGTAAAGGGGTTAATGAGAAAAAAATGAACTTTTTTGAATTTACCAAATAGCTGCAATGAAACAGAGTGAAAAATTTAAAGGGGTCTGAATACTTTCCGTACCCACTGAACTTAAATTATTGTGCAGTCATTTAACCCCTCATATTGCCAGACGTATCTAATTATGGTGGCTCTTTTGGGCTCAATTTTCTAAATATATGTCTTGGTTCTTATGAATATTTTTGTTGTGTGTATTTTCATTGAAGTTTAATGAACATTAATGGCTTTAATTTGTGCAGTTTAGTTTCCAGTAGCCTTGATAGACTTGTCAATCAGATTTATTTTTATATCTTGTGTCTGTAAACTTACATGCTCAAATAAGACAAATATTAGGAAACTTCTTTTAAAAGTGCAACTTATCCATTAGGATTGTTACTGGAGAGGGTATTTAATTGTAACAATTCCAAATTTAGTAAATAAATGAATAAACAATTAGATGCATGAAAAAGATATGAAATACATAAAACCCAAATCTTTCAAAAAGCGAAATTCATATTTGATGCCTTTTACATATTTAGGTTTTTAGAATATCTTTTTTATTTTTTTATTTGTTGTATTTCGGATTGTTAGAAATTTACCTTTTCACTTTAGAAACATGGATGAATAGATGATTAGAACCTTTCAATAGGATTTCTATTTTTGTGCTTATTTGCTCGTGGTCTATTTTATTAGATCATATACGGAGAAAAGCCTGAGCGTTGTGCATCTGAGTGACGTACAAGAAATGTTTTCTTTTGATACAAGCAAGCAATGATTTGCTCCCGATCTGTGCTCCATTATCACTAAATCTACTAAACAAAGAAAAGTTGCACATCTTGGAACAATTCCGTTGCTATTTTTGTGTAATGCACGGTCATAGTGATATTATGAATAGCTAATGTGGTTGTTACGGCTTTAAACTCGCTTACACTCCACATTTCAAGAACTCAGTTTAACTCTTATATCAGCTTAGAAAAGAAACTCGGCTCACCTTTCCCTATCAGGTTGACAGAACATTCATCTCCGTTCAAGAACTCGAGTCACCTACATCTAGCTTTATAATCTGGAATTTGTAGTATGTACATGTATGTGGAAATTCATGGAAGGGCTGAATTCTCCCTGAAATATTTGGGTGATTTGGCAATTGATTGAAAATTGAGGGTTTTTTATTTCACATGATTTCATATTAACCTGTGAGAAAAAAAATGATCACTGCTATGTAGCAGAGCCGATCGAGTTGTGCCAGCTTCTAGCCTCCTATGGAGGCTAATGAAGCATGGCAAAAGTAAAAAAAAAGTTTAAAAAAAAAAAATGAAATATGAAAAAAATAAAAGAAATATAAAAGTTTAAATCACCCCCCTTTCGCCCCATTCAAAATAAATCAATAAAAGAAAATCAAACCTACACATATTTGGTATCGCTGTGTTCAGAATTGCCCGATCTATCAATTACAAAAAAGGATTATCCTGATCGCTAAACGGCGTAGCGAGAAAAAAATTCGAAACGCCAGAATTACGTTTTTTTGGTTGCCACGACATTGCATTAAAATGCAATAACGGGCGATCAAAAAAATGAATCTGCACCAAAGTGATATCATTAAAAGCGCCAGCTCGGCACGCCAAAAATAAGCCCTCACCTAACCCCAGATCATGAAAAATGGAGACGCTATGGGCATCGGAATATGGCGCAATTTTTTTTCTTTTTAGCAAAGTTTGGAATTTTTTTTCACCACTTAGATAATCATTGAATATCATTGAAAGCGCCAGCTCAGCACGCAAAAAATAAGCCCTCACCTAACCCCAGATCATGAAAAATGGAGACGCTACGGGTATCGGAATATGGCGCAATTTTTTTTCTTTTTAGCAAAGTTTGGAATTTTTTTTCACCACTTAGATAACAGAGAACCTAGCCTTGTTTGGTGTCTTTGAACTCATAATGACCTGTAGAATCATAATTGCAGGTCAGTTTTAGCATTTAGTGAGCCTAATAAAAAAGCCAATCAAAAAAACAGTGTGGAATTGCACTTTTTTTTGCAATTTCACCGCACTTGGATTTTTTTTCCCGTTTTCTAGCACACGACATGCTAAAACCAATGATGTCTTTCAAAATCTACAACTTGTTTCTCAAAAAAATAAGCCCTCAAATGGCCGTATTGATGAAAAAATAAAAAAGTTGTGGCTTTGGGAAGAAGGCGAGCAAAAAACGAACATGGAAAAACGGAAAATCCCAAGGTCATGAAGGGGTTAATAACTATGTTACTCTTCCTGCTCCTGTGACTCTCTCTGCCTCTATACTTAATGGAGAATGTATGTGATACAAAGGGCAAAGCACAAGATTAGCCATGACAAGGGCTGTTAAAATGATGGTTCTGCTTCAGCAAAAGTATCAACAGTACAGGACTCTGAATCGTTATACTGTGCACACAGACTACATAACACTGTATGGCTGAGAAATGGAACCCGACAAAATGGATGAATTTATTGCAAGTAAAACGCATATTAAACCGGTAAGTGGGAACACCATCTTACATGCTGCTAGCAGTCATCCAGCCCACACAATAAAAGCCATACCGGTTGGCGAATTTATTAGATCCAAACGCAATTGCAGCAAGGAGGAAGATAGATTAAGGAAATTTAGGGAATTGAAGAAAAAGTTTAGTGCCCGTAAATATCCACATTGGTCGCTAAATAGAGCCACAGAAATAGCGAATAAAAAATGTAGAGATGATTTACCGACATCAAATAGAAACAACCTTTCTGCGAGACGTAATTATAATAATAAGCCTCATGTGTGTCTTCAGTATAGTTCCCAGTTTGGACAAATTAGGAATATTATCAAAAAAAAGATTACCCATCTTGTATGAGGATCATATTCTTATGGATATCTTGAAAGATGGGGTCAATGTGGTAGCCAGAAAAGCTCAAACTATTGGGGACATTATTGCTCCAAATACAATCACAGCTAAACCAAAAATGAACACATGGTTAGAATATAAGGGTTTCTTTAAATGTGGCACTACGGCGTGCAGTACGTGTGCACATTCTCTAACTGGGAACACTTTCACCAACTCAGAAAAAAATAAAAAATTATAAAATAAACAATTTTATTAATTGTCATACAAAAAATGTAGTATACAAAGTAGAATGTACAGCCTGTCAACTATCGTATATAGGCTGTACAACACGTAAATTAAAAACGCGCATCACAGAACATATTAGGGATGCTAATATTGCTAACTTTACTACTAGGAATGTATCCATGGTTTTTAAACATTTTAGTGCGGTACATAGGGGGGATATCACAACCTTAAAAGTTCAGGGTATTGAGAAAGTTTACTCACATAGTCGTGGGGGTGATATAAAAAGGCGGTTATTAACCAGAGAAGCCTTTTGGATGTACAATTTAAACACCCGTTTCCCTGTAGGTTTGAACAAAAGGAATGAAATTTCATACCACTATTGCTGATATCTTTCATATGTATTTTCTATATGTATTTTTAGTGCATCTTTCCATTCTGTTGTGCGATAAAATGCATTCAGTCGCGATCTGTAGGACCTTTTCATTTATCATGTGACTCTGCCAGATTGGCTGTATACCTGTTTTTTTTGTTTGTTTGTTTTTTTTTTTTTGAAGGTTAGAACAAAAGGAATGACATTTCATATCACTATGTTTGATATTTTATATATGTATTCTTTATATGTATTTTCATTGTACCTTTCCATTCTGTCTTGTGATAAAATGCATGTAGTTGCGATCTGTAGGACCTTTCTATTTATCATGTGATTCTGATAGAGTGTGTGATAGGTCCATTTTTTCTATATAAGCAAGACTGAATGTGGGTTTTATATGGGCATGAATAAGATCCTGTGTGATCGAAACGCGTTGCCTATATTCATCTAACCACCTGTGCCCTGTTTACTCTGTAAGGATGTCCGTTTTAATGAAGTTGGACTAATAAAGAATTTTGCCATTTTATTGGAGCTGGAGCTTCCACGTTTTCGTATACTGCTACAAAATGTTTACAAGCTTTTTTCAGTTCTTGAGATGACAGAAATGATCGCATATTCACAGACCATGTAACACTGTATGGTTGAGAAAAGGAACCCTAGAAACATTTTACTGCTTTTTTTCAGTGTTAGAGGTTACAGAAATGTTCACAGACCACATAACAATCTATGGCTGAGAAATAGAACCCTACAAACGTTTTAAAAGCTGTTTTTCAGATCACAGAAATGTTCACAAACCATGTGTTAGGCACCAGTTCTCCCGCTGCATGGAGGAGATCCCAAGCCTTGCCTGCATCTGCGGTCTCCCATTCTGCTTTGACCACTGTGGGTGCTGTTGAGCATCAACATCTGTACCAGAGTCTTGCTCACACTCGGGATATTCGTCTGATTGCTGTTGGCTCTTCAGCCAAGCCTATGCTAACCAGCGGTAGTCAGCGACGAGCGAACACTTTGCAGACTAAGTCCAGAAATTACTCTACTGAACATGCTCGCGATGTGGCGATTAGGGTTGAGCGAAACGGATCGTTCATTTTCAAAAGTCGCTGACTTTTGGCAAAGTCGGGTTTCATGAAACCCGACCCGATTCCTGTGTGGGGTCGGCCATGCGGTACGCGACTTTCGAGCCAAAGTCGCGTTTCGTATGACATGCTTGGCGCCATTTTTTCAGCCAATGAAGGAGCGTGGGCAGAGTGATGACATAGGTCTTAGGGGCGTGGACGCCTATCGTCAGCTTGTCGATTGTGCGCTGTAGCGATTTGCAATGTGTAACACCAGCTTTTCAGTTCAGGGACGGGAGAGAGAGAGAGAGAGAGAGAGAGAGGGAGGGAGAGGGAGAGGGAGAGAGAGAAAAAAATAAAATAAAAAATAAAACAAAACAAACAAACAAAAAAATTCCCTTTGACTTTGCATTGGGTTTCGTGTTTCGGTCGATCCCTGACTTTTCGCCATAATCGGCCGATTTCACTCGACTCGACTTTAGAGATAGTCGGGTTTCGCGAAACCCGACTCGACCCTAAAAAAGTAAAAGTCGCTCAACCCTAGTGGCGATGTCTCATTCGTGGTCAGTCGTCAGGTGTTATGGCAGGCCCACATTGGTCCACGGGCAAGGGCCTGTCTGACTGGACTTGAGCTGCACGTATAAAAGGTACTCAGAGGCACACGCCGGTGCACTAGTATCAATCTAATTTTATGTGTGAATGTACTTTGCAGCTTTGTGGTCTGTGTCAGCATGTGCTAAGGGTCAGCTGTTAGCCGTTAGAATTCTGGCACCTCCGGAAAGGAGTTTGTGTGGATTGCGTGCTGACGTAATGCCACTAGAATTCTGGCACCTCCGGAGAGGAGTTGTTTGAGTGCTTTTTCTGACTGTCTGACCAATGTTGTTACATGCAGTTAGTGGCCTTCGAGCCTCTGTGAAGTTATCAGGGATCGTGTCTAGCGTCATATCTTTCGTTACTGTGTGCAAGTGACACAACTCTTTTGCTGAGCATCTGCTTCGTTACTGTGTGTGATTGACACAGCTCTACTGCAGAGCACAGCTTCATTACTGTGTGCGAGTGTCACTACCTTGTGTGCTGCTCACCAAATGGCCAGGAGCAAAGGTCGGGGCAGGGCACCGATATGCATTGGCGGAGGACCTCATTCTCTCCTTGGAGGCCCGGATGGCATCCTGAGTGCGGTCCCAAATGTCCCGTGCCTCCACAGCCCAGTCTGCCACCCTGGAGTCAGCAGAGGACATGGGCACAGGCACAGGAACCCACGGATGCTGGCCGTAATTAAGGAGGAAAGGAGTCTGACCAGTGGAGTCGGCTACAGCGTTGTTAAGGGCAAACTCTGCCCAAGGTAACAAGGATGCCCAGTCATCCTGCCTGGCAGAAACAAAATGTCATAAATATGTGACCATAGTCTGATTGGCCCTCTCTACCAACCCATTCGTCTTGGGATGACATGCAGAAGAGAGATTTAACTCAATGCTGAGAAGACGACACAGCTCTCTCCAGAACCGAGACGCAAACTGGGGACCCCGGTCAATGACAATTTTGTCCGGCATGCCGTGTAGGCGGAAGATGTGTTTAATGAACAACACTGCCAAGGCCCATGCAGAAGGTAACCGTGGAAGCGGCACCAAATGCACCATTTTCGAGAAATGATCGGTAATAACCCAAATGATGGTACAGGCACGAGACTTGGGCAAACCCACCACAAAGTCCATCCCGACCATCTCCCTGGACCTATCTGCCACCGGCAAGGGATGGAGCAAGCCAGCTGGCCATTGTCGAGGAGACTTATTTTTGGCGCAGGAGACACACGCCAGAACATAATCTCTGACATCTCGGAGCATATGCGGCCACCAGTACGTCCTCGCCAGCAGCTCAGATGTCCTCTTTGTCCCAAAGTGTCCACCCACCCTGGACGAATGAACCCAAGAGAGAACCTCCGGTCACAAATTTATGGGCAAAAAATTCTTCCCCGGAGGCACAGACTATAGCGACACCGGAGCTACGGTTCTCAGGCTCTCAGAGGGGACAATAAACCGAGGTTCTCCTTCCTCCTCCTCAGATGATACAACAGAGCGAGAAAGGGCATCAGCACGAATGTTCTTCTCCCCAGCGAGAAAATGGAGGGTGAAGTGGAACCGAGAGAAGAACAAGGACCATCTGGCCTGGCGAGAATTTAGCCGCAGGGATGTTTGCAAATATAGCAAATTTTTGCGGTCAGTGAAAACTTGAAAGGGAAAACGAGCCCCCTCCAAGAGATGTCTCCACTCCAAAAAGGTCAACTTCATCGCTAGCAACTCCCTGTCCCCGATGGAATAATTCCTCTCCGCTGGTGTGAAGGTCTTGGAGAAGAAGAAGCAAGGATGCTTCCGACCTTGAGCATCCTTTTGGAAGAGGACTGCTCCTGCACCAACGGAAGAGGCCTCCACCTCCATTATAAATGGCTTATCCACATCGGGACGATGTAGAATGGGAGTGCTAGAAAATGAAAGTTAATAGAAGAAAAGGCCCTGGAGACCTCTTCAGACCACAACTTGGGATTTGCTCCCTTCTTGGTGAGAGCCTCCAAGGGAGCTACCAAAGTTGAGAAGTGGGGAATGAACTGGCGGTAATAATTAATGAACCCCATAAAGCGCTGCACCGCCTTAAGAGAATGGGGCTCTTGCCAGTCCATCACAGCCTGTAGTTTGGCAGGATCCATTGCCAATCCCTGGACGGAGATGATATAGCCCAGGAAAGGTAAAGACTCCTGCTCAAACATACACTTCTCCAACTTTGCATAAAGAGAGTTTGCCCGTAGGAGGTCGAAGACTCTGCCAACATCTCTCCGGTGGGAGTCAATATCTGGAGAAAAGATAATAATATCATCCAGATAGACTACGACCGAGGTGGAAAGCATATCCCAGAAGATGTCGTTGACAAAGTCTTGGAAAACGGCTGGGGCATTACAGAGCCCGAAGAGCATCACCAGATACTCATAGTGCCCATCTCTGGTGTTAAACGCCATTTTCCATTCGTCCCACTCACGGATGCGAATCAGGTTGTAAGCACCCCGCAGATCTAGTTTAGTAAACACCCTTTCTCCCCGAAGCCTATCAAAGAGCTCAGATATCAAGGGCAAAGGATACTTATTCTTAATGGTGATGGCGTTAAGACCCCTGTAGTCTATGCATGGACGTAGTTCCCCATTCTTCTTCTGCACGAAAAAGAACCCTGCCCCAGCAGGTGACACTGACTTCCTGATGAACCCTCTTGCCAGATTCTCTTGAATGTACTGAGTAATTGCTTCCATCTCTGGGAGAGATAACGGATAGACTCGACCCCGGGGAGGCTCAGCACAAGGCAAGAGATCAATAGGACAGTCATAGGGTCGATGGAGCGAAAGGGTCTCCGCCGCCTTTTTGGAGAACACGTCTGCATAAGACCAATATTGCTTGGGGAGAGAGGATAGATCTGCGGGTACCTCTGTAGTAGCAACCTGAACGCACTCCCTCTGACACCTACCCCCACAACATTCACCCCATCCCAGAATCCTGCCTGAGGACCACTCGATGTGAGGAGAGTGGTACCGTAGCCAAGGTATCCCCAACAGGACCTCGTCAATTCCCTCAAAAATGACGAGCAGAGATATAATCTCCTGATGGGATGGCGACATGGACAGAGTAAAAGGGATGGTCTGGTTTGTTATCTGTGAGGGCAGTATCGACCCATTCACCACTCGTACCGTTACTGGTTGAGCTAGCATAACCAGGGGTATTGCGTGACGCTGGGCAAAGGCAGAAGACATAAAATTGCCCTCCGCCCCAGAATCCACGCAGAGCTCTACCGAGTGGGAGAATGAGCCTATAATAATTGTTCCCTTGAAGGACAATTTGGAGGCAAACATCGCCGTGTCTAGTGTACCTCCACCTACTACCACTAGATGCTGAAGTTTCCTCGACCGCTGGGGACATCTGGTGGCTAGATGTCCTGACTGCTGGCAAGTATGACAGACCTTGAGTGCATAAGCGGTCCGGGACTTAAATCCCGCTTGTAACACTTCCATGGCCGTATGTCATGTGACTCAGGAACCTGGACCGGAGATTCCAGAGGTTTGCCGAAGATGGGTGCCAGCCGAAACCTCTGCCTACACTGGGCTCGCTCTAACCTCCGCTCGTTAAAACGGAGGTCAATTCGAGTAGAGACAGTTATTAATTCCTCCAGTTTGGCAGGAATCTCCCTTGTGGCCAGAGCGTCCTTAACGTGATCAGCCAGGCCCCTCCAAAATATGGGGATAAGGGCTTTATCCGACCACTCCAGCTCTGAAGCTAAAGTGCGAAAGTGGATGGAAAATGGCTGACCAAGGACTCACCCTGAGTTAATGCCAGCAGTTGGAGCACCGTGTCATGGGTGACTTGAGGTCCTAAAAAGACCTGCTTCAGAGTGCTCAGGAACAGCGGAGCACTCTGCACCACATGATCGCCACGCTCCCACAGCGGCGTAGCCCACTCCAACGCCCTGTCCGACAAGAGAGACACAATAAATCCCACCTTAGCCTGCTCTATGGGAAAACGTGCAGCCAGGAGCTCGAGGTGAATAGAGCACTGACTCAAGAAACCCTACAAGATTTGCTATCTCCAGAAAATTTTTCTGGCAGCGGGAGGCGAGATAATGTCTGAACAGGGGTGGCAGTGGACAAGGTTGCTGCAGCCACGCTAGCAGCCTGTACAGCATCTGCGGTAACATCCACAGCTGAGGTTGAGCTCTCGAGAGCCGCCAACCTACCCTCCAGCTGTTGTATATACCGCAAAGATTGCTGAATGTCCGCCATTTACTAGCCAGACCCTGGCGCTAGTATTCTGTTAGGACTGGCGGAACGCACCAAGTTTAAGATGGAATAGTATCAGGTGCGTTCGCAGTCCGGGGTCCACCGTGCAGGTGAAAACCTGCTGCTAGTGATGACGGACGATATGGCGGTACAATGTGAATTCACACACGGGTTTACTTCACCCTGTGTGAAGGAAGCGAACCCTGTTGCATCACAGGGCAGCGGTACCGCACCAAGAGCGCAAGTAAGGAGTCTCAGAACTCAATCCCAAGACACAGGAATAGAGTTCATAAAAACCTCATGCGCTCGACACCGCTACTGGGGTGTCAGAGTGACAGAAATAAATGTATTAAAGATGCACGTGAGTGCGTGCGGTGCCGCACTGGCGGACGCCACTAACCGCCCAGGCTTGGGTCAGGAAAGCGCTGAGAAAGTGCATGGCGCCGCACTGGCGGTCACAGCAACTAGACACTGTAATGTGTGTTTCGTGCTGATGGCTTAGTCAGGCGCTAGATAGCTACCATCATTCGCGAACAGTCAACAACACTAGGAATGGGAATGATTTAGGAGCTTTCATCCATCAACATACATCCATCTAAACACACATATTATATCAAGTCAATACTAGCCGTGCGGTCATGCGCAGCTTATATAGTTGCAGCACGTTCAGGACCTTCCAATAAAGGACCAATGGGAAGCTGCTACCGAAGTTTTGGACTTTCAGGACCTTCCTGGAGGACCAATGGGATGTGCTGCAGTACCTGAGCATGTGACCCTCAATCTCCAACAGGAGATCTTGCCCTGGGCATGCTCAGAAAGAGAAAAGCAGGACTTAGTCCCAAAAGCATCTGCTCGCCGCTGACCAACAATGACTTCAATGGCAGAAGCAGGAAAAGCAGCAGTAACACTTTGTACAGAGTGGGACTGAGCAAGACACTGGGACCGATGTCTCCTCTGAGCAGACTCCACTGTGGCAGGAGAAGAATGGGAGACTGCAGCGGAGACGGCCCGAGATTCCCCCTGTGCAGAGGCGAGAACTCGACTCCTAACAGAGACAGGTTATGGATGGCTTTGTAGGTCAGTATTAACCCCTTCACGATCTCCGTTTACTTGTACGGCGGAGGTCGGATCCCCTGCTTTGATGTGGGCTCCGGCAGTGAGCCTGCACCAAAGCCAGGACATGTCAGCTGTTTTGAACAACGGGAGTGAGAGGAAACAAAACAGACAACGGCCGTTTCGTGCACAGGCGCTTCTACGGGTCCAAGTGAATCGCCTGTGCGCGAAACGGCCGTCGTCTGTTTTGTCTCCTCTCACTCCCGTTCCCCTCTGCACTTCTGTCTATGCCGCACCACGTCCGAAATGGCTTGTAATGCTCAATAAAGGACATCTTGCTTTTGGAAGATTTTGGGTGAGTGCTGCATTCTTTTCCTCTTTTTTTAAACCATGGCCAAAAGTTTGAAAAGATATGAAAAAAAAAATAAAATAAAAGTTTAAATCACCCCACTTCCGCCCCATTCAAAAAGAAAACAATACAAAAAAAAAATCAAACCTACACTTATTTGGTATCCGCCGCGTTCAGAATCGGACGATATATCAACAAAAAATAAAGGATTAACATGATTGCTAAATGGCGTAGTGAGAATAAATCCGAAACGCCAGAATTATATTATTTTGGTCGCCATAACATATCATTAAAATGCAATAACGGGCGATCAAAATAATGTATCTGCACCAAAATGCTATCATTAAAAATGTCAGCTCGGCACGCAAAAAATAAGCCTCCACCTGACCCAAGATCACGAAAAAATGGAGACGCTACGGGTAGCGGAAAATTGCGCAATTTTTTTTTTTTTAGCAAAAGTTTGGAATTTATTTTACCACTTGGATAAAATATAACCTAAACATTTTTGGTGTCTATGAACTCGTCATGACGTGGAGAATCATAATGGCAGGTCAGTTTTAGCATTTAGTGAACCTAGCAAAAAAGCCAAACAAAGAACAAGTGTGGGATTGCAATTTTTTTGCAATTTCATCGCACTTGGAATTTTTTTCCCGGTTTCTAGAACAGGACATGCTAAAACCAAGGATGTCATTCAAAAGTACAACTTGTCCCGCAAAAAATAAGCCCCTTAATTGGCCATATTGATGGAAAAATAAAAAAATTATGGCTCTGAGAAGGAGGGGAGCGAAAAACGAAAACGCAAAACCGAAAAAGGGCAAGGTCTTGAAGGGGTTAATAATTTGAACAGCATACGCTGAGGGAATGAAATAGATAAATTTGAACTTTTTAAAATAGCTGAATAAATCACAGATAATATTTTTTATAACCGTGACACGATGGGTGATTCCAGACTACGGTCTCATGTATACAGCTGTAATAAACAGGCGCGATCTTATACTTTACCTTCATCTCATAACCAAGCACACAATGTTTTTTTCTCACAGGTAAATATGAAATCATGTGCAATAAAAAAAAAACCCTCAATGTTCAATCAATTGCTACATCACCCAAATATTTCAGGGAGAATTCAGCCCTTCCATGAATTTCCACATACATGTACATAGTACAAATTCCAGATTATAAAGGTAGATGTAGGTGACTCGAGTTCTTGAACAGAGATGATTGTTCTGTCAGCCTGATAGTGAAAGGTGAGCCGAGTTTCTTTTCTAAACTGATATAAGAGTTAAACTGAGTTCTTGAAGCGTGGAGTGTAATCGAGTTTAAAGCCATAACAACCACATTAGCTATTCATAATATCACTATGACCGTGCATTACACAAAAATAGCAACGGAATTGTTCCAAGATGTGCAACTTTTCTTTGTTTAGTAGATTTAGTGATAATGGAGCACAGATCGGGAGCAAATCATTGCTTGCTTGTATCAAAAGAAAACATTTCTTGTAGGTCACTCAGATGCACAACGCTCAGGCTTTTCTCTGTATCTGATCTAATAAAATAGACCACGAGCAAATAAGCACAAAAATAGAAATCCTATTGAAAGGTTCTAATCATCTATTCATCCATGTTTTTAAAGTGAAAAGGTAAATTTCTAACAATCCAAAATACAACAAATAAAAAAATAAAAGATATTCTAAAAACCTAAATATGTAAAAGGCATCAAATATGAATTTCGCTTTTTGAAAGATTTTGGTTTTATGTATTTCATATCTCTTTCATGCATCTAATTGTTTATTCATTTATTTTACTAAATTTGGAATTATTACAATTAAATACCCTCTCCATTAACAATCCTAATGGATAAGTTGCACTTTAATATAAAAAATAAATCTGATTGTCAAGTCTATCAAGGCTACTGGAAACTAAACAGCACAAATTAAAGCCATTAATGTTTATTAAAGTTCAATTAAAATACACACAATAAATATATTAATATGAAAAAAGACATATATTTAGAAAATTGAGCCCAAAAGAGCCACCACAATTAGATACGTCTGTCAATATGAGGGGTTAAATGACTGCACAAAAATTTAAGTTCAGTGCGTACGGAAAGTATTCAGACCCTTTTTTCACTCTTTGTTTCATTGCAGCCATTTGGTAAATTCAAAAAAGTTCATTTTTTTCTCATTAATGTACACTCTGCACCCAATTTTGACTGGAAAAACTGAAATGTAGTATTTGTTGAAAATTTATTAAAAAAGAAAAAATGAATTATAACATGGTCATAAGTATTCAGACCCTTTGCTCAGACACTCATATTTAAGTCACATGCTGTCCATTTCCTTGTGATCGTCCTTGAGATGGTTCTACTCCTTCATTGGAGTCCAGCTGTGTGTAATTAAACTGATAGGACTTGATTTGGAAAGGCGCACACCTGTCTATATAAGACCTCACAGCTCACAGTGCATGTCAGACCAAATGAGGATCATGAGGTCAAAGGAACTGGCCAAGGAGCTCAGAGACAGAATTGTGGCAAGGCACAGATCTGGCCAAGGTTACAACAGAATTTCTGCAGTACTCAAGGTTCCTAAGAGTACAGTGGCCTCCATAATCCTTAAATGAAAGAAGTTTGATCCACCAGAAGTCTTCCTAGACCTGGCCATCCAGCCAAACTGAGCAATCGTGGTAGAAGAGCCTTGGTGAGAGAGGTAAAGAAGAGCCCCAATATCACTGTGGATGAGCTACAGAGATGCAGTAGGGAGATGGGAGAAAGTTCCACAAAGTCAGCTATCACTGCAGCCCTCCACCAGTCGGGCCTTTATGGCAGAGTGGCCTGACGGAGGCCTCTCCTCAGTTTAAGACATATGAAAGACCGCATAGAGTTTGCTAAAAACACATGAAGGACTCCCAGACTGTGAGAAATAAGATTCTCTGGCCTGATAAGATGAAGATAGACTTTTTTGGTGACAATTCTAAGTGGTATGTGTGGAGAAAACCAGGCAATGCTCATCACCTGCCCAATACAATCCCAGCAGTGAAACATGGTGACGGCAGCATCATGCTATGGGGGAGTTTTTCAGCTGCAGGGACAGGATCACTGGTTGCCATTGAAGGAAACATGAATGTGGCCAAGTACAGAAATATCTTTGTGAAAATCTCTTCCAGAGTGCTCTGTACCTCAGACTGTGCCAAAGGTTTACCTTCCAACAAGTCAATGACCCACAGCACACAGCTAAAATAACAAAGGAGCGGTTTCAGAACAACTCTGTGACAGTTCTTGACTGGTCCAGCCAGAGCCCTGACCTCAACCCAACTGAGCATCTCTGGAGAGACCTGAAAATGGCTGTCCACCAACGTTCACCATCCAACCTGACGGAACTGGAGAGGATCTGCAAGGAAGAATGGCCGAGGATCCCCAAATCCAGGTGTGAAAAACTTGTTGCATCATTCCCAAGAAGACTCATGGCTGTACTAGCTCAAAAGGTGCTTCCACTCAACACTGAGCAAATGGTCTGAAGACTTTTGACCATGTGATATTTCTGTTTTTCTTTTGTAATACATTTGCAAAGCTTACTATATTTCTTTTTTTGTTTCAGTCAAGATGGGGTTCAGAGTGTACATTAATGAGAAAAAAAGGAACTTTTTTTAATTTACCAAATGGCTGCAATGAAACAAAGAGTGACTAATTAAAGGGTTATGAATACTTTTCGTACCCACTGTATAATAAAGATCAGGATTATAAAGATAAATCACAACCATAAAATCCTTCCGACTCACATTAGCCCTATAGATGTATGTTCTGCTTGGCCACAAAGGTTGACATCCTATAATGACGACCATTGTCATGGTCAACTCAGCGGCCAGGCAGGACATAACAGCTTTATATTCACAATCAACAGAATTGTGATTGCAGCTCTGTAGTATAAAACAAGCATTTTTTCAGGTTAAAAGCAAAAGTTCAATTCATCTTAACTGGTGGTAGAGGAAGACTTCCTGAAGTTGCACCAAGTAAGAAAAGGAGATTCCGAACAGCAGGGTCACTGATAGCGGTAATTTACGATCAGTGCCATATAACTAATGCAATGTCTGTTGAAATGCAACTTATTTGTGGACAATATCTATATGTAAACTCCACATATAGAAAAAAAACTCTCTAGAACTATAACTTTCAGAGCAATATGTCTGAATATCACTGATTTCACCATTGTATTACGGCTCGTCTACAAGAAATTAATTAACAATGGGGAGATATGCAATGTTATTACTGGAGGAATTATTGAAAGGAAAAGTTTTGCAATATCTATAGATCTTCTTGAGATAGAATGCACCAGGTGACGTCAGTTCAGGGTTTAAATATTTTCCCAGTGTTCCCTGCTATATATAAGGCTCCGTGATAATATATTACAGACGGACTGAAGAGACAACAGGCATCCAGCTGTATTCTCTGAATTGCCTGGTAAGCAATGTAGTCTTTCATCTGGTTTCAATAACATTTAATAATGACTTTAAATTGCTTTAAAAAATAAATATAAATTAATATAATATAAAAGTATAATTTCTTAAAAAAATTTACAAAGTAACTATGACAGAGTATCTAATGTAATCTAAAGTATGTAATATTCTCTGTTTATGTTATTCTTGCATTTAGCTACATTGTAAATGCATTTTCCTATTTATGGGAGAATATAAGCAGAGATGACTGATCATGTTCTTCATTAAAGCATCCCTGAAAACGTCGCATTTGATTCTGAATGGGAAGTTACAGATGTTGTCTGATTATCCCATATCTAGGAGCGCACTGCTCCTCTGCCTCCTGCTTGCTGCAGGGAAGCTCCGCTTCTGATGATTGACAGTTTAGACCAGAAGCATGGTGGCACCATTGGTCCAAACTGGGCACTTTCACAAGTTAGCTTTGCTTCTGCAACATCAGAGAGCAGGGGAAACAAAAATGGCCGAGTACAGCGATCCAGTTAGCTAAAGAACTACATGTGCAAGTTCTACAGCAAGGGTTTGTAAGTTTGTGCTCCTTAGCTAGTATATTGGCTGAGACCACACAGCAGCCATCTGGCTACTGGGATAAGGGTGGACTATTCTTAATTATACCAAAGGTATTATTCCTTTGTTTGTTGGGTCCAGGGACATGCACCATTCTTTCATATGAGCTTGTGCATTGACTCTTGTTGCTTGTTAATTTGTGGAATGCCTGCTGATTACATACTGCAGAAGCTACCTGCACTTTACTAGTCCACTGACCTTTGAGGACAAAAATGCAGGTTAATTAAACAATCGAACAGTAAGGGTTTACATCTCCCCACCTTTCCCAATCCTGTGGGGAAATGACCTGAAAGGGACTTGTGGAATAGAAAAGGAATCTGCCTTTGTTTTCAGAGAGACTCTACAGGACATCACCCCAAGTGACCACTGCCCATCACTGAACCCACAAAGAAGTTTGGAGAACCCAGGTTAGGGCATTCAGGTCACCTTGCCACAACTCTCACTGTACTCGGTCAGCTTCCTAAGCTTGGCGCTACCTCCTCTTCGTGGGTGCCAGCCAAAATTGGGATGCTACTGGTTGGGGTAGTTGGCCCAGGATATGCAGAAGTTACTGAGGTTCTAAACCCCAGAAAGTCAGTGGTTCTAAGTGAAAGTCCTCAATGTTAGAAATATATATATATACATTTTTATGATGTTGGTTCTGCAGATTTACCACAAATGTCAGGGGAGTTCTTCCAATATACTGTATATGCCGAGACTAATGGAAATATAAATTAATAAGAGAACCCTAAAGTGTAATTATAGTTTTAATTTTTATTTTATTAATGAACAAACAAACAGTCCTGGTGGAGAAGGAAGCAGATTTTTTTATAATATGTATTTCATAGTTTCTTATCTTTCATGTGTATTATTGATTTATAAAATAATAATTGAAATGACAGATACTCTTTATGGACAGCTTCCGAATAACTTTTTTTTAGCAACACTTACAGTAATTGTCCAATGTAAACAAGGCTTCATTCACAATGTTATCATTTCACACTTTAATAACTAGGAGGTAACTTATGTTCTTGATGTAAGTAAGTTGCATACATTGCACATCTTACATCTTACTTGTGGATTCAAGAGTCAGTTCTTCTAGGAGACAGTATCACACACATAACAGTTGGCGTTGGAATAAGTTTGATCTGCCAAAATATCAATCATGAGTAGTTGTTGATCGAATGGGTTTAATTTACTGTAAAAATTAAATTATTACAACATTTTGTTAAAAAAAACGTGAGCATGGAATAATTAGAAAGTAATTATAGTATGCAACATTATGTTGATCTGCTCATGTTAAAGGGGTACTCTGGGGATATAAAAAACATTGTACAGTAACTGCCCTCATACACTAAAAAGATGAGACGTCCAGTGTATTATCTTTGTAACTCTTGTAATTCATTGTGACAAGAGCTGCTCTTCATTGCTCACCCTTTTTTGGGACATTTCAGCAAGGTGCAGTTCCCTGCTGTTGCTATCAGCCAGTCTTCTGATAATAGCTGTTTCTCTGCAGAAAACAGGGGGTGAGGCCAGGCCACCATCTTTCCAGGCTGGCTATTCCTCACAGCAGGGAGCTGCACACTGGAGAGTGAGGTATTGCCCCTTACAGTGGGGGAGGTCAGTGAGGAGCAGCTCCTGTCACACTGAATTACAAGTGTTATAAAGATAATTTAACTGCTCTGGGTATCTCATAATTACAGTTTATAAGGCAGGGGCAGTAAAAATAATGTTTTATCTCCCCGGAGTTCCCCTTTAAGACACCAATTTTGTAAAGTGTGGATGAATGAAAGACTTAATTTGGTCTGTCAAAATGTTAAACATGAGTAGTTGCTTTTCAAATGGGTTCCATATACTTAAAAACTTGAAATGATTACTAATCTTTCTAAAAACATGGTATAAGCATTGAATAGCTAGAAAGTAATTATAATATGTAAAGTTAGGTTGACCAGCTCATGTTAAGTGACCAACTCTGTAGAATATGTATCTGCAATCCTACCAAATCCTGTGCTCATCAGTGGTTAGGAAGATGCATGTCATTAGCTATACACATTACACTGCAATGAAGGACTCTTATTTCTCCACCACAGGTTCTTCTGAGGACATGTTGCCCCTCGATCCAGTCACAGTTCTCTTGTCCATTGTAACATGCATTTTCTTGGCAACTGTTATGTATAAACAGAAGGAACGTGTTTACCCAAATTATCCTCCTGGTCCAAAGCCATGGCCAATAATCGGAAATATTCTCAACTTGGATGTTCAGAAACCTTACTTATCATTTCAAGAGGTAAGATCTAGAGATCATTGATTTTTCATCATCTGTAGATGCCTTCCAAGGCTGAGAATAACTTAAAACAGATGATAATACATACATTATAAAGCAATTGGTTGTCAATTGGTTGATATGGCTTAAGACTTGATTGGCCATCTTGAAAGACCATAATGCTGATCAGTCATCTGATACATATCTCCAGTGCCTTAAGACATCTTAAAGTTTAGTGGTGAATTATAAGGTAGACCTGTACACAGAAACATACCTATTTCTCATACTCATGTAGGGTTAAAATACCTACTAACTAGCATTACTCTATCACAGTGATACTACCCAAGGTAAGTAATTAGAGAAAGTAGCATTTGAGATCAGATACAGGCCAGATCACACACTTAAGCCTTTCTTCCACATACACAGACAGCAGAGTCATAAATAATCAAACAGGTATGTGACACACCCAGTAACAGAGCCTTAGCTTGAGAAGAGTGTTGGTTCCTTTGGAGACCACCACTGAGCTCCTGCAGACGAATAGTAGACAGAGTGAAAGAACTGCATATCTATAGGTACTTGG
The DNA here is from genome assembly GCF_032444005.1 of Ranitomeya imitator. Lineage (NCBI taxonomy): Eukaryota > Metazoa > Chordata > Amphibia > Anura > Dendrobatidae > Ranitomeya > Ranitomeya imitator. Next base: position 672,412,101 of record NC_091286.1, on the reverse strand, counting down.
AGATGCTTCAAATAGGATTTATTGACAGTGTTTAATATTCATTAGTTACACCGTGGTAAGTACAGTATTAAGTAACATTTTGGGTGATAACCCTTCATGAGACATATAGGCTATGTTCACTGCATATAGGTCAATGAAATTCAGGATGTGGCATGGGATTTCCCCAAACAAGGACAACCAGGATTCAGCTGAATTGAGGCCCTCTCCCTTGATCCCCTTGACCTATATGCAGTGAACATAGCCTATACATCTGATTAAAGGTCTTCACTCGAAACATTAAGTAATACTGTACTTACCGCAGTGTTTCACCAAAAAATGTGAAATATGGTTCAATAAATATCTGAAGCATCACCAAGTACTTTTAGGTATGCAGTCCCTTTACTGTGTCTCTACTATCAGTCATAACTGGAACACGTTACTTAGGGTCCCTGCTGACGGTTTTGCATTGGTGGCCAAGACTTTCAGTTATGCCTCTGATTATTAAAAATATTTTACACTGTTATTAATTAAGTCCAGCCCTTTTTCAAGTTAAAAATATTTTGATGGGATTGAGGTTCTTGCATGTTAGAAGAAGCAGACTAATTCTTCAGTGTTGTAGTTTACAACTTAGCAACATAGCAACAGGTGACAACTACTTGAGTATTTGCATATTTACAAACATTTTGAATTCCAAATCATTGAGTAACTGTAACCTTGATTTCGTTATGCCCATAAAAGTTAGAAAGTAAAAAAATGTTAGAAATACTAATTTCGAGTAAACTCCAACCTCCTGTGCTCCAGTTAAAACAGAACTGTTGGTTGTATGTACTTGCAGCTTGCAAAGACGTATGGTCCAGTCTACAGTATGAAGATTGGAGTTCAGGAGATGGTTGTATTGTCCGGATATGACGTTGTGAAAGAAGCTCTTGTGAACCAAGCAGAGATGTTCACTGACAGACCCAACATACCTGTTTTCATGGATTTTTCGAAAGGCTACGGTAACATTTATATGTTCTGTTATTATCTTTTTTTATGCATCTGGTTGGAAAATTTAATAGGCAGAATTGGATCATCCATGGTTTTCAGCAATTTTTGCTTATTAAATGACTGCTTCTTGGGCTGCATTTTGGCTCCTTATTTTGTGTCCGAGAAGCTATAACGAGCAAAGAATTTCCTTCTGATAAATTTAAATTAGTAATGCATAGTAATCATTCATATGTACTACATGGATGACTAACGTCTATCAGAATTGGAGATCCTAAGTGACGTTTGCACCCTGATGGAATCCATATGTTAGGAGTCGAGTTTCCTCTGCTGCACAGGGGGAGTCTCGATCCGTGTCTGCTGCGGTCTCCCATTCTGCATCGGCCGCAGTGGAGCCTATTCAGCGGAGACGTCGCTCCCAGCATCTCGCTGAGACTGGTACTGTGCAAAGGGTTACTGCTGCCTCTCCAGGCTCTGCTATTGTACCCTGCACTGTTCTGTGGTGAGCAGGCTTTTCTGGGACTAAGTCCTACTTTGCACACACTGAGCATGCCCAGGGCAGGATCTCTCAGTGGAGATCTAGGGTCACATGCTCAGGTACTTCCATTGGTCCTTCTTTGAAAGGTCCTGAACGTGCTGCAACTATTTAAGGCTTGCAAGGCCGCACGGCCATGCGCTAGTATCTTCATATGTTATGTGCTTTGCGCCAGTATGGTCATGTGTTTGCATGTGTTTTCGGGTACCCGGCTGAAATAAGCAGCTAGAATGCTGGCACTTCCGGCGAGGAGTTTGTGTTTATGTGTGTTCAGGGACCCGGCAGAAACAAGCCCCTAGAATGCTGGCACCTCCGGCGAGGAGTTTGTGTTTATGTGTGTTCAGGGACCCGGCTGAAATAAGCCCCTAGAATGCTGGCACCTCCGGCGAGGAGTTTATGTTTATGTGTGTTCAGGGACCCGGCAGAAACAAGCCCCTAGAATGCTGGCACCTCCGGCTAGGAGTTTTGTGTACATGCGTGACCACTGAATGCTCTCATTGAGTGGTTAGCCTGTGCCTCTGTGAAAGTCTAACAGGGCACAGAGCTTTGCCTTCTCGGCTGCTCTGTGAAGCTAACAGAGCTGGTTCATACCGCCATAAAGTGCCGCCATTTACTTAGCAGCAGGTTCTTTCCTGCAAGGTGGATCCCGGGTTGCGAATGCACCAATCTCACTTAATAAATATATTCGGTGTGTTCCGCCAACCCTAACACCATATTTCTTAATAAGCATTTGGATATTGTAATGGCACAACACTAAGGAGAGCTCTCAAAAAGGGAAATCGCGATATAATGCACTGCCCCATCTGACCCCAATCTGGGCATATATACTATAGTCATACATTGTTTTTTTTCCCCAGAGTGTTTAAGTGAATCAAGGCTAAAATAAGCACAAAAAAAACAAATGAAGCAAAAAATGTAAATGGAAATGAGGGCTAAAATGCTATGATATTTTGGGGGTTTTGATCAGTGATTACTGAATTTCACTGGCTGAGCCGATCGACTTTCCACATTGAATTCAATCTGTAGAGATTGGCTCAAGGAATGAACCGTAGACGTTTTTACGAGACCGAGCGCAAGAGCCACCCAGGCTCAGCAGTCCACTGAGTTCTGCCCAGTCAATAACATGCAATAACTTACATGCCAAAAGTTATTGTTTTAAATATGCATCTGAGAGATAGTAGGGTGTTTACACCTTAAAAACTAGGTTTGAAAAGGCATTGATTGGTCAATGTTAGTTTAATAAAAGCCAAATTTAGTCAGTGGAATAAAGAGCAAAACTGTAAATCACTTACATTGTGAGGAAATGTTGTCTTACCCCTGTAAAAATGCCCTGGATGCTAAATGTCTCCATCCTCTTTGTCCAATTTATCGTGTAGTTGTAGAGTCAATTTTCCTCTTAATGAACATCTCCATCTATTAGACTGAGGCCCATTTAATGCGATATTATTTTATACAAGGAAAGGATTTTGAGAAGATGAAAAATGGTTTATTATGTCTATTTCACAGGTATTGTCTTCTCTAATGGACATAACTGGAAAGCCATGCGACGGTTTACTCTTTCCACATTACGTGATTATGGTATGGGGACAAGAGCCATAGAAGAGAAGATTAATGAGGAAACCAATTATCTAATGAAAATATTTAGATCCTACAAAGGTCAGAAAAAAAGTATTATTATACTGAAATGTATGTATGTATGTAACTGAGTGCTAAATAGTGATGAGCGAGTGTACTCGTTGCTCGGGTTTTCCTGAGCACATTTGGGTGATCTCCGGGTATTTGTTAGTGTTCGGAGATTTAGTTTTCATTGCCTCAGGTGAATGATTTACATCTACTAGCCAGGCTGAGTACATGTGGGGGTTGCCTGGTTGCTAGGGAATCCTCACATGTAATGAAGCCGACAAATAGCTGTAAATCATTCAGCTGGGGCAATTAAAACGAAATCTCTGAACACTAAAAAATACTCGGAGATCACCCGAGCGTGCTGGGGAAAACCCGAGCAATGAGTACACTCGCTCATCACTAGTGGTAAACCATTGGTAAATCGTGTCATGGCCATAACTCCTACACTGCAAAAAAAATACTACACCAACTGTACAATACTAAGCTCTATGAGAAAGAAAACAATTACTTTAATTCTTCTCTATATAAAAATATAACTACTATAATACTGCTCCTATGTACAAGAATATAACTACTATAATACTGTCCCTATGTACAAGAATATAACTACTATAATGCTGCCCCTATGTAAAAGAATATAACTACTATAATACTGCTCCTATGTACAAGAATATAACTACTATAATACTGCCCCTATGTATAAGAATATAACTACTATAATACTGCCCCTATGTACAAGAATATAACTACTATAATGCTGCCCCTATGTAAAAGAATATAACTACTATAATACTGCTCCTATGTACAAGAATATAACTACTATAATACTGCCCCTATGTACAAGAATATAACTACTATAATACTGTTCCTATGTACAAGAATATAACTACTATAATACTGCCCCTATGTACAAGAATATAACTACTATAATACTGCCCCCTATATAAAAGAATATAACTACTATAACACTGCTCCCTATATGCAAGAATATAACTACTGTAATACTGTCCCTATGTAAAAGAATATAACTACTATAATACTGACCCTATGTAAAAGAATATAACTACTATAATACTGCTCCTATGTACAAGAATATAACTACTATAATACTGCTCCTATGTACAAGAATATTACTACTATAATACTGCCCCCTATGTAAAAGAATATAACTACTATAATACTGCCCCCTATGTAAAAGAATATAACTACTATAGCACTGCTCCCTATATGCAAGAATATAACTACTGTAATACTGTCCCTATGTAAAAGACTATAACTACTATAATACTGCCCCTATGTACAAGAATATAACTACTATAATACTGCCCCTATATACAAGAATATAACTATGGTAATACTGCCCCTATGTACAAGAATTTAACTATCATAATACTGCCCCTGTGTACAAGAATATAACTACTATAATACTGTTCCTATGTACAAGAATATAAATACTATAATACTGCCCCTATGTACAAGAATATAACTGCTATAATACTGCCCCTATGTACAAGAATGTAACTACTATAATGCTGCCAATATGTACAAGAATATAGCTACTGTAATACTGCTCCTATGTAAAAGACTATAACTACTATAATACTGCCCCTATGTACAAGAATATAACTACTATAATACTGCCCCTATGTACAAGAATATAACTACTATAATACTGCTCCTATGTACAAAAATATAACTACTATAATACTGCTCCTATGTACAAGAATATAACTACTATAATACTGCTCCTATGTACAAGAATATAACTACTATAATAATGCCTCCTATTTAAAAGAATATAACTACTATAATACTGCTCCTATGTACAAGAATATAACTACTATAATACTGCCCCTATGTACAAGAATATAACTACTATAATACTGCTCCTATGTACAAGAATATAACTACTATAATACTGCCCCTATGTACAAGAATATAACTACTATAATACTGCTCCTATGTACAAGAATAAAACTACTATAATACTGCCTCCTATGTACAAGAATATAACTACTATAATACTGCCCCTATGTACAAGAATATAACTACTATAATACTGCTCCTATGTACAAGACTATAACTACTATAATACTGCCCCTATATACAAGAATATAACTACTATAATACTGCCCCTATGTACAAGAATATAACTACTATAATACTGCTCCTATGTACAAGAATATAACTACTATAATACTGCTCCTATGTACAAGAATATAACTACTATAATACTGCCCCTATGTACAAGAATATAACTACTATAATACTGCTCCTATGTACAAGACTATAACTACTATAATACTGCCTCTATGTACAAGAATAAAACTACTATAATACTGCCTCCTATGTACAAGAATATATCTACTATAATACTGCTCCTATGTACAAGAATATATCTACTATAATACTGCTCCTATGTACAAGAATATAACTACTATAATACTGCCCCTATGTACAAGAATATAACTACTATAATACTGCTCCTATGTACAAGACTATAACTACTATAATACTGCCCCTATGTACAAGAATATAACTACTATAATACTGCTCCTATGTACAAGAATATAACTACTATAATACTGCTCCTATGTACAAGTATATAACTAATATAATCCAGCCACCTATGTAGAATCATTTATTTACCATGATAAAGCCTCAATGTACTGAAAGGGGTTTTCCCACATAGAAAGTTAATTTTAGTCAATAGATCTTTGAATAGTAATACGTTCTCCATTTTGATGTGTTTAAAAAAATTGTGTCTTTGTGGAGATAATCTTATACATGTGCCCCTGCTGTGTACTGTGTAATGTCCATGTCTCACCGTACAGGGATATTGCTGTTTATATCACAGCTCCTGGGCAGGGGAGGAAGAAAAAGAGTATACAGACAGAACAGTATGGGATCACAAATTATTCTTTCTTTATGGTAAAAAAAAATTGCTTGAAAACTGGCAGTAAAATGCTTTGTCCCGCAAAAGAATCAGCTGTGATCTTCTGCTGTAATGTCTGTATAGTCTTTTGCTTCCTCCCCCTCCCAGGAGCTATGGTATGATCAGACCATGTTCTTGGACAGTCAGACAGCCATTAAACAGTAGAAAGCAGGAGCACATTTATAAGATTATCTCAGCACTGGAAAAACATTTTTTAACACAATCAATTGTGAAACTTATTTTTATTCCAAGATTTATTAACTAAAATGTACTTTGTTAATGGATAAACCCCTTTAACTATTACTATTAATGGGAACCGGTCTCCTAAAAAACACTGCTTAGCTGCAGGTATAGCATTAATCTGTAGTAAATAGGATATAGCTCATGTTAGGCTGGTCTCTTGCAAGCTCGGCTGCAGGGAGAAAATGAACTTATATCCTCCCTGCAGCCGATCACTTCCAGTCACAAACAAGCTGCCGATATGCTGTCAGTCAATGTGTAGAGGGAGCGATAACAGCACGCTGACTGTGTTGTGACTGTTACTGCCCCCTGAGCTACTCCGACAACTGGAAACAAGCGGCTGCAGACAATATATAATATCTGTATTTTCTCCCTGTAGCCGCTTTTCCAGTTACACTGCCACACATGAATTTTGCCTGCAGATAAACAATGGTTTCATAGGTGACAGGTTCCCTGCAAACTCTCTTCTTTATTATCTTAATATATTTCTGTATTTCCTAACAGTTGTCAGGAATCTATTTTTATTTTCTGTCTTTATACTGATCAATAAATTCAGCTTTCAGCTTTCCAATCATTATTCTCCATTTTTTTTTTGCTGTTCTTTTAGGTGAACCCTTTGACAACACCATGATCATGAACACTGCCATCTGTAATATCATTGTATCTATATTATTCGGCCATCGCTTTGACTATGATGACCAAAAACTTCACAGACTTTTGAAATTAGTAATGGAGTCGGCCATGATTGCTGGTAGCCCCATGGCCTTGGTAAGCTACTGATGTGGTAAATGGTTGCAGAGTTCGGCAATGGGTGTGGGAGGGTGCACCGTCTGCTGTCAAACGTTGCTTAACCATCACACCATCAAACATTTTTATAATTTGCATACATTTCTCTCCTTCTTGGCATCACCATAGAGCTCATAAATTGGTAGCAACGGTCAAATGCTGTGTAACTAGGACATGACTGCTAGAGACTTTCAACAAGGACAGGGGGCACGGGCTGAGAGGCAGCTCTTCACCTGAGGTGGATGAGTAAAGATTTGCTTATATACAGTGGGCAAACTGTTGTGAATTCAGCTTTTGGGCTCCCTCCGGTGGTTGTAGAGGGTAATGCAGTTGTGCCTGGACTGCAGGAGTGGACAGGTGTATCTACTAATTGCAAAACTGACTGGGGTATATAGCTTTGCAGGATCCTTTAGTCAGTGCCAGTTGTCCATTGTTCTTGAAGGATTCACTTCCCTGCTGGTCTCTCCAGTTTGCTGTGTTTTTCTACAAAGATAAGTCCTGGCTTTGTTTTTGCTGTCCACCTGCTGTGGACCTTATAGTTCTGTGCATTTTCATGTTTTTGTCTTGTCCAGCTTAGTCTGTGAAGGATTTTTTGCAGCCTAGCTATTTCTCTGATATACCCCCCATGTCTTTAGTCAGATGTGGTGATTCGTATTTTCTGCGGTGGATATTTTCTAATGTTTTTATACTGACCGCATAGTACTCTGTTCTATTCTTTCTTTTTAGCTAGTATGGCCTCCTATGCTAAAATCTGATTTCATATCTGCGTATGTTATTTCCCTCTCCTCTCACAGTCAATATTTGTGGGGGGCTATCCATCCTTTGGGGATTTTCTCTGAGGCAAGATAGGTTTCCTGTTTCTGTCTTTAGGGGTAGTTAGATCTTAGGCTGTGCCGAGGGGTCTAGGGAGTGTTAGGTACCCCCCACGGCTACTTCTAGTTGCGCTGCTAGGTTCAGGGTTTGCGGTCAGTACAGGGACCACCTTCTCCAGAGTCCGTCTCATGCTGCTCCTAGGCCACCAGATCATAACAGCAGACCAGTGACTGAAAACAAAAAATATATTATTAATCTTGCATAACCAATTTAAAATGGGACAAAATTAACCTGGAATTAATCCTTCTACTCCATAGCGCCATATATGCCAAATGATGGAGCCAAGTAGATAAGTCATAACATGCAGGTTGCACGCTTCCAGCCTAGCGTAGTTGTGATATTGGCATAGTTGCCATGAGAAACCACTGAGTCGTGGAGAGAGACTCACAAAGTTGTGAAACCCCATGCCTTTAGCATATACGGTGGGAGGCTGTGTGAGATGGTAACCTCATAGTGGCACGGAACTGTGTCCTGTTGGAGAAGACTCCTAGGTGAGAACTACTGAAGATAGAGGTCACTTTTGCTAGACTAAGAATTTCTTGTAAGGATGTTAGTCTATTGTTCCCCTGTAGGTGTAGGCCAAGGCAAAATCCAATGTTGTTTCCTGGGTGTAAAACGATATCCTTAATGGGATTCAATAAATGTGAAGGTCTGGACGCAATTGGTCAAAGTATGGGGAAACCTTTTGATGTACTAAAATATTTTTTCCCAAAGTATGAGCAGAGTAGACTTGAACCCAGCCAGAAGTGTCTGCCCTGTAGCCTAGTGAGAGTCCTTAGGGTTGAAGTCCAGCTGAGTAACCTGATATGCTCAATCTAGGTATTGTGAAACCCCCAAAACACAAGAAATAAATAATCATCCATCTTTCTGAGTACGGAGAAAGTTAAAGTTTTGCATCATCAATTGGAAGGTAGTAGTAATGGTACAATGTATGTAATACTGATGAGTTGTTACACCCATCAGTACTCCTAGATGCAATTACTTCATATGCATTTCCCTCCACAGTTGTACAACGCATTTCCTTTCCTGATGCGCTGGTTTCCTGGAACTCATAAATGTATCCATCAAAACGTTACTGAATTACATTCATTTGTTAAAGAGGTCTTCACCAAACAAAGGAAGGAACTGGATGTGAATGACCAGAGTAGTCTTATAGATTCTTTTTTGGTCAAGCAAAAAGAGGTACAGTAATAAGAAAAATCTATATATATAATTGCCTAATGGTACTTCCGTCTGTTTGTCTGTAACTTCCATAACGGAAATCCTGGGTCGCTGATTGGGGTGGGATTTGAACACCGCTTCACTTTTTACTATTGTTGCTGCCTATGCAGCATCAATAGTAAAAACATAAAATGTTAAAAATAATAATAAAAAAAAACAAACATGATATTCTCACCTTCTGAAGTCCGCCGCAGCCTTTTCCGCTCCTTGCGCTCCGGTCCCAAGAATGCATTGTGGCAATGACTCAAGATCACGTAGCGATCTCGCGAGATGATGACGTAGCGGTCTTACGAGACCTCTACATGATCTCGACTCATTGCCGCAATGAATTCTTGGAACCAGAGCGCGAGGAGCATCGGTAAAGGCCTCGGCTGGATCCAGGGCCGATGGAAGGTGAGTATATAACTATTTTTTATTTTAATTGTTTTCTTAACAGGTATATGGTGTCCACATTGCTATATACTACGGGGCTGTGTTATGTACTAAGTGGCCTGTGTTATACACTGCGTGCGCTGTATATATATACTGCGTGGGCTGTGTTATATACTGGGTGGGCTGTGTTATATACTACGTGGGCTTTGTAATATACTACGTTGGCTGTGCTATATACTTTGTGGGCTGTGTTATATACTGCGTGGCTGTGCAAATACTGCGCGGACTGTGCTATATACTATGTGCCTGTGCAATATACTATGTGGCTGTGCTATATACTGTGTGGGCTGTGCTATATACTACGTGCCTGTGTTATATACTACGTGGCTGTGCTATATACTACATGGGCTGTGTTATATACTACGTGGCTGTGTTATATATACTGCTTGGGCTGTGCAATATACTATGTGGCTGTTGTATATACTACGTGGCTGTGTTATCTTCTATGTGGCCTGTGTTACATACTGTGTGACCTGTGTCATATACTATGTGGGCTCTGCTATATACTACGTGCCTGTGCAATATACTATGTGGCTGTGTTTTATACTGTGTGGGCTGTGATATATACTACGTGCCTGTGTTATATACTATGTAGCTGTGTTATATACTGCATGGGCTGTGTTATATACTGCATGGCTGTGCTATATACTGCATGGGCTGTGCTATACACTGCGTGGGCTGTGCTATATACTACGTGGGCTGTGCTATATACTATGTGGACTGTGCTATATATTACGTGGGCTGTGTTACATACTGCGTGGGCTGTGTTATATGTTACGTGGCTATGCTATATACTATGTGGGCTGTGCTATATACTATGTGGGCTCTGTTACATACTGCATGGGCTGTGTTATATACTACATGGCTGGGCAATATACTATGTGGCTGTGCTATATACTATATGGCTGTTTAATATACTACGTGGGCTGTGTTATATACTGCGTGGATGTGCTATATACTACATGGGCTGTGTTATATACTATGTGGCTGTGCTATATACTATGTGGCTGTGTTATATATTACGTGGCTGTGCAATATACTACGTGGCTATGCTATATACTACATGGGGTGTGTTATATACTATGTGGGCTGTGTTATATACTATTTGGCTGTGCATTCTAGAATACCCAATGCGTTAGAATCGGGCCACCATCTAGTGTTTAATAATACTGGTTTTCTGGGACAAAAGGAGAAGGTTAATATTTGCTGAGCACGGCAAAAGGCCAGAGTAAAAATGCTGGGGCCCCTGGGAATCTATTCTTCATGATATAATGCAATAAAACTAGTTTTGACAAAGCTTTTAAAGGTGGAAGTCAAAAGTCTTTGAAACATGGACAGCATTCGAAGAAAAGTTCTGAACTCTGTCCTCCAAGACAAACTCTCGTGCTTTATTCAAAAATTATTGGCACAGACAACATTTAAAAGCATGTATCAAAACATCTTATGCCATTCAAAATTAATTCTTTAATCATAGCTATGAGCTATGGTGACACTCTTGACCTGAGCTAACTGCTTGTATATTTCAATGGAAAAGTTATTTCAAGTCTGGAGTCCTGACTGTCAGTTTGGATATTGTGATACGATTACTGTCTATTTTTTATTTTTCATGGACATGAAAATATAGTTTAAAGAGTTTGCTCAGAATTTTTACAATACTGATCTATCCTTAGGATCGGTCATCAATGTCTGATCTGCTGGGGTCTGACACCTGGCACCCTCCAGATCAGCTGTTATTGGTTTCAGTGATGGTGGCAACCATCCAGAAGTGCTCACTTGCTGAGCTTCTCCATCTACTTGTAGTGCAGTACCAAGCCCCGGACACTACAAGTAGATGGAGCTGCTCGGCAAGTGAGTACTTCCGGCCGGTGCCGACACCGATAACAGCTGATCTGGAGGGTGCCAGATGTCGTACCCCAGCCTATCAGACATTGATGACAGATCCAAAGGTTGGGTCATCAATGTAAAAATAGTGGACAACCTCTTTAAGCAAAATTTACATGTCCATGAAAAATAGACAGAGCTTGGATCACAATGACCAAACTGACAGTAGGGACTTGGTCTGCAAAGAATTAGGAAAAATGGATGCCAATATTACACCAGCCACCAGATCAATGCTGCCTGTGATTGGCTGCAGCAGTCAGATGACTTTGTGAAGTGCATCACCATATAACATCTGATGACACGCTGCTCAAATCGCCTGACTGCTGCAGCCAATCACAAGCTTCAGTGGTCAGGCATCTAGGGGCAACAGGGACATCACTGCTTCCTGTCGCTGCAAAGACTACATTGTGGCCTGTGTTGGATCCTAGTGGATGCTGATGAGTGAGTACGGTTGAGTTTTCCATTTGGTACAAATCCAGTTTCCTGAGCAAAATTTTGTTTTGCTGAGACAAACCCATGAACTCGAGTGATCCAGTGATCTTTTGCTTTGTAACTTAATGCTATTTCCTGGGTGGATTCTATGATATCATCACGGGACCAATAGGGAATTTTTAATGCAAGAATATTACAAAATAGTATAGATCACGTCAACATATAGAAAGGGATTAAGAATGAAAATGACTTTGTCTTTGGATCACCCCTATAACTATGACAATGTGACAATGCTTCTGGGTCATACCTTGGTCTAAAGCAAGCCATAAATTAGATGTCTGTCAACTGAATGATTGTTTGGCCGATCATTTGGCTGGCAGCCATCTCTGCTGCTTCTCCCAAACCCATTAGGGCTGATCCAGCAGAGCGCTCCTGTCCTTTCTATGAGAGGTCCGCTGCCAGTCTGCTGCCTTCTCAAATTATTTTTTATCTCATCTCCATCTATAGATAACCACTTTTACTGGGTCTTATTTCTCATTTGATGCTTTAGTTCATTTTAAGCCAGTCTTTTGATGCTTTGTGAACAATATCTTCTATGACATTTCCTATTACAATGTCCTATATTATCCTGGTGATAGTCTGATCTAATTGAAAGATCAATAAATTCTATCAGCCCAAATGTTTGATTAGTTTAGTTCAGGTGCAGGACTCTAAGATTGAAAAGTGCCTGCCAAAAGGAACCTGTCACCAGGTTTCTAAAGAGTGGCCATCACTTTTCAGGCCTCTTTTACACCATTCTGGCATGTTGTATATATGTCTCCAATCCTCTTTGCATAGCACAGAAAATACCTTTCATGATACCCACAGACAGAGCGGTCCGGTTAAATGGGCATCTCTGGCCTTGATCTGGGACCTCATCTCTTCTTACAATTGCGGTCCTTCTTCCCGCTTCATGTGGATGATGCGTCCTATGCCATCCACACAGTATACCACAATTGCACTCCTGCTTAGGTGCATTTCTCTCTGCCTTGACGAGGGTAGAGTACTGTAGTGCGCATGCGCCATGAAAGGCCACCCAGTATCGATGACTCTGAAGTGAAGCCGACACATGCACACTATAGTACTTTGGTTGTGTTAATTTACTGGAAGGAATATGGCGGAGAAGAGAGGTGAGAAATTCCAAATTGAATCTAGAGGTCTGTTACTCATTAAGACATTCCATTTGAAGGACCCTTTCAAACCTTACTGGATTCCTTCAAGGAAAGGCTGTTAGTGGGAGGGGGGACCATTCTCTGTATTCATAAGATCTCTAGACCACAACTTTGTTCTTTGTTCATAGTCTCACCCCTTCTCAGTCTTCCTGGGTTATGGTACCATTTCATAGCTTGGGTTATTCGATAGCTAGCTACCATTTACAACTGACACTGACTGATGATATCCTTTCGTCGTACATGTATGGCAATTTATGGAAATCACTTTCCGCTGAAAGAGGTAAAAAAAATCCTCCTCTCCATATTCATCTGCCACCAGCATTTCAGAAGGGTAGGAAAGAAACCCCTCCACTCCAAAATTTAGACAGATTGTGCTCTGGTGTAATGTCAGTAAGGGGCGACAACAAGCTTCTTCTACGATCTGCTCTGTGCTGTCCCGAGAGCTTCAGTGACCTGTGGGCCACAGTTGACAGCCTCAAGGGCTCCATGTGGGGTCAGACCATGTGTTAGAGATCAATGCTTTAATGCAGTGGTGGGCAAATAATTTTCCTGAGGGGCCACATGAGAGACCGCGACTGTTGTTGAGGACTGCACCAATAAGCCAAAATTAATTCTGCTCAATATTAACATCAATATCTTATAATTATTATATTATTGATAATTATATTAATATTAATTGTATCACTTAATATTGAGCAGAATTAAGTTGACATTCCCTTATATATCGTTTGAACCCAAATACAGCCCCTTCTGTATATCGTATGAGACCCCCACAGAGCCTTATATGCTATAAGAACCCCTACATAGCCTCCCTATATAAAGCATGAGCCCCACACAGCCTCCCTATATAATGAATGAGCCCCACACAGCCTCCCTATATATGGCATGAGCCCAACACAGCCTCCCTATATACTGCATGAGCCCCACACAGCCTCTCCATATACTGAATGAGCCCCACACAGACTCCCCATATACTGAATGAGCCCCACACAGACTCCCCATACACAGCGTGAGCCCCACACAGCCTCCCCATACACAGCGCGAGCCCCACACAACCTACTCTCATACTGCATAAAGCCCACACAGCCTCCCAATGTGGAGAATGAGGCCTCCATAGCCTCCCCTTGTGCAGCACAAGGCCCCCATTGTCTCCCCTTGTGCAGCACGAGGCTCCCATAGCCTCCTCTTGTGCAGCACATGGCTCTGTAGCCTCCCTATGTGCACCACGAAACCCCAATAGGATCCCCATGTGCAGCACAACACCATGTAGCCTCTCTATATGCAGCCTCCGCATGTACATCATAACACCTCCATCTCCTCCACATGTGCATATCGACACCCACATAGCCTCTCCAAGCTGATTGGTGGAGGAAGTGGACAGAGGCCCCTCTTCCTCCAAAGAAGTCAGCGCAAATGGAGACAGCAAGCAGGTAGGCACGGGGGGGGGGGGGGGGAGGGGGGTGGTGGCAGTGGAACTCTGTTTTCCAGCCCCACGGCTATCTCGGTCCACGGGTGGAATTTCTATTCTCTAAGAAATAATTTTTTTTCTACTCATAATCCTTTTTGATGCAGAACAATTGTTTTTATTGAGTGCATTAATTAAGTTTGAGCTGAAGTATGGTTCACAAGCTACTATCTAACACGGTAATTTGCTAAAGCCATCTAAACACCCTTATACATTATTGTGTTGGCATCCTGAAGTCACCACTAGAAGGAGATTTCTGCACACTGATTGTACCTTGAACTCAATAATCACACAGTACACAGTAAGCTCCCTCTATTGGTCCCGCTCGTCAACACTAGCGGGCAAGTTTACATTTAATAGAAGATCTATACAGGGGATTTGGAGTTCTGTATATCCAAAACAAAAATTCAAGTGCTCTTAAGTTATAGTTAGAAATTATTCAAAAACAATTGAAATAAAAAATGAAACAGTATTAAAAAAATGGAGATTTACTTTGCTCCAATATCCTTTTTGCTTTTTCTAGTATTTGTCTACAGTGTTCCCTAATAGATGTATTCTGCATTTTGTGCTTTTCAGGAGAAACCAAATCCTGAATTATATTTTCATGATGAAAACTTAACAGCTGTTGTAACTGACTTGTTCGCTGCTGGAATGGAGACGACTTCTACCACCCTGAGATGGGGCCTTCTACTAATGATGACATATCCAGAAATCCAAAGTAAGGAGACATGACTAATGATTGTTGTAAATACAATAGAAATATACAAGCAGTTATGTCTAACTGTGACTGATAGAAGCTACACTGTTGATTTAGAATAATCCATCAACTATAGTGGATACAACTGTAATTGCTGACAGGGAATGGTTAGCTTAACCACGGGGGATAATGGGAAATTTGTTATTGTGTTCTGGACATCTAAGAGTAAGCTATGTGCTAAAGAATCTCCTGTCAGACTGAAATCAGACAAGCTGTATAGACCAGTTCTTTTGGAAAATACATCTTTATTACCTAAAAATAGAAGTGAGAGAGCTACAGCACTGAACTCATCCCCCTCACCCACCTCACTTCAAGACAACTTCATGTCTCACTTTGCAAGGGGGTGTGGAACACCACTCTTGGAGCCAGACCAGTGTGAAAAGGTTGTTGGAAGGATAGCAGATAAATGCTTCCAGTCAGCTTGCCAGCATATCCCTGTCTTCCATAAGGTCAAGTATCAGTATCCAAGTAGGGGGAATCACCGGAAAAATACTTGTGTTCCCCATTGACTTCCAGTATACTTGTTACTCGGGTTGAGGACCTGAGCATTACGACTTGAATAACAAGCACCCGAGCCAGAGGCATAGCTAGGGTTTTGGTTAAGGGGGGTGAAGCTTCTGAGAGGGCCCCTAACCAGGTAACCTTGATTACAACTGGGTGACGCACCCTAATAGTGGAGGAGAACCTCAGCAGATGACCGCGCTATTACTGAAGATAATCTCTATATAAAGACCAACATGGATATTACCGCCATATGGTCAGTGGTAGATACCAACCCTACAGAACATATAAGAGATCACAGCACAGATAATGTCTTACCGCTGACGTTCTTTCTCATGGAATCGTTCACTTTTCCCGTCTTTTCAATCTGGCCCAGACTGACATGACAACTTCTTCCACCCAGGACTCGGCTGCAGAGAACACAACAAAGACACATTTCACTTCTCATATTCCAGCTCCATCACATTTATTCCCAACCTGCACAACCTCCTCATCCTGCTGATACCCCGATACTGAGCCACTGCTGCCGTATGTGTCCTTATTACTGCTCCTGATACCCCAATACTGAGCCGCTGCTGCCGTATGTGTCCTTATTACTGCACCTGATACCCCAATACTGAGCTGCTGCTGCAGTATGTGTCCCTATTACTGCTCCTGATACCCCAATACTGAGCCGCTTCTGCCGTATGTGTCCCTATTACTGCACTTGATACCCCAATACTGAGCCACTGCTGCCGTATGTGACCCTATTACTGCACCTGATATCCCAATACTGAGCCGCTGCTGCCGTATGTGACCCTATTACTGCACGTGATACCCAAATACTGAGCCGCTGCTGCCGTATGTGTCCCTGTTACTGCTCCTGATACCCCAATACTGAGCCACTTCTGCCGTATGTGTCCCTATTTCTGCACTTGATACCCCAATACTGAGCCGCTGCTGCCGTATGCGTCCCTATTACTGCACTTGATACCTCAATACTGAGCCTCTGCCGTATGTGTCCCTATTACTGCCCCTGATACCCAATACTGAGCCGCTGCTGCCGTATGTGTCCCTATTACTGCACTTGATACCTCAATACTGAGCCTCTGCCGTATGTGTCCCTATTACTGCCCCTGATACCCAATACTGAGCCGCTGCTGCCGTATGTGTCCCTATTACTGCCCCTGATACCCCAATACTGAGCTGCTGCTGCCATATGTGTCCCTATTACTGCACCTGATAACCCCAATACTGAGCCACTGCTGCCGTATGTGTCCCTATTACTGCACCTGATACCCCAATACTGAGCCACTGCTGCTGTATGTGTCCCTATTATTGCCCCTGATACCCCAATACTGAGCCACTGCTGCTGTATGTGTCCCTATTATTGCCCCTGATACCCCAATACTAAGCCTCTGCCGTATGTGTCCCTATTACTGCCCCTGATACCCCATTACTGAGCCACTGCTGCTGTATGTGTCCCTATTACTGTCCCTGATACCCCAATACTGAGCCGCTGCTTCCGTATGTGTCCCTATTACTGCCACTGATACCCCAATACTGAGCCGGTGCTGCCGTATGTGTCCCTATTACTGCACCTGATACCCCAATACTGAGCTGCTGCTGCCATATGTGTCCCTACTACTGCACCTGATACCCCAATACTGAGCCGCTGCTGCCATATGTGTCCCTATTACTGCACCTGATACCCCAATACTGAGCCGCTGCTGCCGTATGTGTCCCTATTACTGCCCCTGATACCCCAATACTGAGCCGCTGCTGCCGTATGTGACCCTATTACTGCTCCTGATACCTCAATACTGAGCCGCTGCTGCCGTATGTGACCCTTTTACTGCACCTTATACCCCAATACTGAGCCGCTGCTGCCGTATGTGTCCCTATTACTGCACCTGATACCCCAATCCTGAGCCGCTGCTGCCGAATGTGTCCCTATTAATGCACCTGATACCCCAATCCTGAGCCGCTGCTGCCGTATGTGTCCCTATTACTGCACCTGATACCCCAATACTGAGCCACTGCTGCTGTATGTGTCCCTATTACTGTCCCTGATACCCCAATACTGAGACGCTGCTTCCGTATGTCTCCCTATTACTGCCACTGATACCCCAATACTGAGCCGGTGCTGCCGTATGTGTCCCTATTACTGCACCTGATACCCCAATACTGAGCTGCTGCTGCCATATGTGTCCCTACTACTGCACCTGATACCCCAATACTGAGCCGCTGCTGCCATATGTGTCCCTATTACTGCACCTGATACCCCAATACTGAGCCGCTGCTGCCGTATGTGTCCCTATTACTGCCCCTGATACCCCAATACTGAGCCGCTGCTGCCGTATGTGACCCTATTACTGCTCCTGATACCTCAATACTGAGCCACTGCTGCCGTATGTGACCCTTTTACTGCACCTGATACCCCAATACTGAGCCGCTGCTGCCGTATGTGTCCCTATTACTGCACCTGATACCCCAATACTGAGCCGCTGCTGCTGCTGCTGTTTGTGTCCCTATTACTGCACCTGATACCCCAATACTGAGCCGCTGCTCCCGTAAGTGTCCCTATTACTGCCCCTGATACCCCAATACTGAGCCGCAGCTGCCATATGTGTCCATATTACTGCCCCTGAAAGCCCAATACTGAGCCGCTGCTGCCGTATGTGTCCTTATTACTGCACCTGATACCCCAATACTGAGCCGCAGCTTCCGTATGTGTCCCTATTACTGCCCCTGATACCCCAATACTGAGCCGCTGCTGCCGTATGTGTCCCTATTACTGCCCCTGATACCCCAATACTAAGCCGCTGCTGCTGTATGCGTCCATATTACTGCCCCTGATACCCAATACTGAGCCGCTGATGCCGTATGTGTCCCTATTACTGCACCTGATACCCCAATACTGAGCCGCTGCTGCCGTATGTGTCCCTATTACTGCCCCTGATACCCCAATACTGAGCCGCTGCTGCTGTATGCGTCCATATTACTGCACCTGATATCCCAATACTGAGCCGCAGCTGCCGTATGTGTCCCTATTACTGCCCCTGATACCCCAATACTGAGCCGCTGCTGCCGTATGTGTCCCTATTACTGCCCCTGATACCCCAATACTAAGCCGCTGCTGCTGTATGCGTCCATATTACTGCCCCTGATACCCAATACTGAGCCGCTGCTGCCGTATGTGTCCATATTACTGCCCCTGATACCCCAATACTGAGCCGCTGCTGCTGTATGTGTCCTTATTACTGCACCTGACACCCCAATACCGAGCCTCTGCCGTATGTGACCCTATTACTGCACCTGCTGTGCGGTTCTCTTTGCCCTCTAAATTCTAAAGCAACCCACTATAATATAGTAATGCCAGGCACAAGTGCCCTAGAAAACAGAGCCCACATTTTGCCCCCTAGTAAGTAATATTGCCCTGTGTGCCCCTTTGATAGTCACAGTAACCTGAGTTCCCCTATAACAATAAGTGCCCACTTTACATTTAATAATGTCCTGAGTCACCCCCCCTGTACAGCTCATCGATACACAGTAGGATGCTCTCTTATGCACAGTATAATGCCCCCTCACTGTATAGTACCACTCACCCAGTATACTGGCCCCTTATTAGCCCCCAAACTGTTTGATGGCTCCAACACTGTATGATGGCCCCTTCACTGTAATCCCTACACTGCATGATATAATGTGCCAGATAGTCCTCAATATAGCACAAGGCAGCACCCCCATAGGCAGACCCTGCAGTATAAGACAGTACCCCATAGGCAGACCCTGTAGTATAAGACAGTACCCCATAGGCAGACCCTGTAGTATAAGACAGTACCCCATAGGCAGACCCAGTAGTATAAGACAGTACCCCATAGGCAGACCCTGTAGTATAAGACAGTACCCCATAGGCAGACCCTGTAGTATAAGACAGTACCCCATAGGCAGACCCTGTAGTATAAGACAGTAACCCCATAGGCAGACCCTGTAGTATAAGACAGTACCCCCATAGGCAGACCCTGTAATATAAGACAGAACCCCCATAGGCAGACCCTGTAGTATAAGACATTACCCCCATAGGTAGACACTTAGATCCTTTTATATAATACAGTACCCCCATAGGCAGACCTTTTTATATAATACAGTACCCCCATAGACAGACCCTTTTATATAATACAGTACCCCCATAGGCAGACCCTTTTATATAATACAGTACCCCCATAGGCAGACCCTTTTATATAATACAGTACCCCCATAGGCAGACCCTTTTATATAATACAGTACCCCCATAGGCAGAGCCTTTTATATAATACAGTACCCCCATAGGCAGAGCCTTTTAAATAATGCAGAACCCCCATAGGCAGACCCTTTTATATAATACAGTTACCCCATAGGCAGACCCTTTTATATAATACAGTACCCCCATAGGCAGACCCTTTTATGTAACGCATTACCCCCATGGGCAGAGCCTTTTATATAATACAGTACTCCCATAGACAGACCCTTTTATATAATAGAGTACCCCATAGGCAGACCCTTTTATATAATACAGTACCCCCATAGGCAGAGCCTTTTAAATAATGCAGAACCCCCATAGGCAGACCCTTTTATATAATACAGTTACCCCATAGGCAGAGCCTTTTATATAATGGAGTACCCCATAGGCAGACCCTTTTATATAATGCATTACCCCCATAGGCAGACCCTTTTATGTAATGCAGTACCCCATAGGCAGACCATTTATATAATGCAGTACCCCCATGGGCAGACCCTTTTATATAATACAGTGCTCCAGTAGACAGACCCTTTTATATAATACAGTACCCCAATAGGCAGACCCTGTAGTTTAAGGCAGCCCCCATAAAAAACACAATACTCACCTCTCTTCTTCCTGCTTCCTGCGCTGCGACGAGCTCCCACTCATCTCCGACACTGACAGCGATGACGTCACTGCCCGGCGCCTGCTGTCAGTGTCGGCGACGCCAGGAGGCCAGACGCTGACAGAGGAATGATGGAAGAAGGAGCGCACCGCTCCTTCTCCCATCAATGCGGTGAGCTGTATCGGCTAGCACAGGCACCGGGCCCCCCCCTGCTCAGGAGCCCCATAGCGGCAGAGCAGGGAGATCAATTTGATGCAGTTACAGTGGCGTAGCTCCTGGTGGGCCCCTTCTGAGCTCTGGGCCCGGGGCAACTGCACCCTCTGTGCCCCCGGTAGCTACGCTACTGACCCGAGCATTTTATTGCTCGCTCATCACTACTGAAAACACCTCTATATACAGTAGATAACAGAGGATTCACCATTCATAATAGGTAATGTCACAGCTCACCTCCCCTCCTCCTGTGAAATGTCTGATAACACCTATATATAAATAATCCACCATTTTCAATAGTTAATGTGACAGCTCACCTCTTCACCTTCCTGTGCAATGACTGATAAGACCTTTATATACAGTAGATAACACAAGATCCACCATTCACAATGCAGCATGTCACAGCCCACCTCCTTCTCCTTCCTTCACAATGACCTTTACACAGGCTCCTTAGATGCCTTTATGCAAATTAGTGGGACAAGGTCTGCTAATTTACAAGTACCTCTATGATTTTATGAGGGAAAGCTGGGGATCTGGGACTTTATAAAACAGGATACATGGTTCTAGTTAAGAATTGGAGATATTAAGGATAATTATTTCTTTAATAACAGAAAATGTTCAAAAAGAAATCGAAAAAGTCATCGGTTTAGCTGAACCTCAGATGATACATCGCAAAGAAATGCCATACACAGATGCTGTCATCCACGAGATTCAGAGATTTGCCAATCTTGTGCCAACCAATGTACCACGTCAGACCACTCAAGATGTCACAGTGAAGGGCTTCTTCCTGCCAAAAGTAGGTATTAAAAAAAGAATATTCCCTGGTAGCATCTTGCTTAGAGTTGAGTGAATCAATCCGCAGAGGAACAACTTCTAGTAGAATTTCCTGAAATTTGCAGATACTCACATAATCAAAAATGTTGCCATTGAGTTTGTGAGGATCGGCCAAAAGAAAAAAGTGCCCAGCATTGTTTAACGCACAACCAAAGACTAACAGTGGGGCAATAAAGTCATGCATTCCAGCATGGCTTCACCATGATACCCTACAGCTATCACATGACATGGACTAACACAGCCAATCATGGGGTTATCACAGGAAACCTAAAAGATGGGAGTTGGTCAAAGAGTGAAATTTTATGCTTTTACAGTTTTAAAAGAACCTGAAGACCCACCTCTTCCGACAAGCCTACAACCTGCAGTAACCACCGATCGACCAAACCGCTGCATGACCATCTCTACCCTCACCTCCTGTATCCTCACCCATCCCTTGTAGATTGTGAGCCCTCGCGGGCAGGGTCCTCATTCCTCCTGTACCAGTTATGACTTGTATTGTTTAAGATTATTGTACTTGTTTTTATTATGTAAACCCCTCCTCACATGTAAAGCGCCATGGAATAAATGGCGCTATAACAATAAATAATAATAATAATAATAATAATAATAATAATAATAAAAAAAAGGTCAGAGCACACAGCTCATTCCCCCTAGGGATAGATATAGGCCTAAGCAGTGAAACAATGTACCTGTATTGTCAGTGTGACTGCAAATTGATTGATCTGAGATAGACACACCTTAATATCAGCATTTTTTCACATACTGCCATCAAGGAGGGCAACAATAAGCCCCTCGGTGAAAATATTGCTACTGAAACAAAATCCCGAATCCAAGGCTGGAGTTCAAAAGAAAGTATGCTTCCTGCATTGCGAGATTGGCAAGACATATATATATATATATATATATATATTTATTTATTTATTTATTTATTTAATATCCAAAAGATAATTTGCCACCACCTCCACTTACCATCCATTTACACCTATTTAGATATATTGACATAATTTAGACATTAAAGAGGCTGTCTTTTCAATGCAGAGCTGAGAAAGGGTTCAATAAGCTCCTAGACGCGTTTGTTCAGGCAGTTAGAGACTTTTTAGGGATTTGTGGCAAATATATTCTAAGCAAATCAATTTTGTAGGTAAAGTTATCAAACCTGACAAATTCAAAGATTGAAAAGATCAACTTATCTCAATTCTTGATTAATGGGACCTCGTATTAATGGGACCTCGTATTTTTCCATAATGTATAGGACATCCTGAGGTATTAGGAAATATTAGAAGAGGTCATTTACTTAGTCATGCAATATGGAGATGTTATCAGGATTTTATACTCCAAACTAATGACAAGTATGTAAAAGGTCCCAAAGCCCCAATAACAGGATAACTAGGAGTCTCAGTGGTCAAAGCATCAGCAATCAGCAAGTTAAGATTTTTTGTAATACCCCTTTAACACAATGTCCCAGATTATTGTTCAGTTTCTCTTGCCTAAATAAATATATGTTTTGGGCCAAAGAGGCTGCATAGAGAGCACTTTCAGGTGTCACTTGATTTAGAAATGAGAGGTTGCTTGAGACGAAATACGCCAGCCTCCTCTGCTGTCCACAAAAAGTACTGAATACATTTCCACATGGGGATCTAATAATGTGCCCTTATGAGGTCCAGTTATTAGTGCTGAGGGTTCTGCCCTACATTTAGTACATCTTAGCATGAAGAATCATTCATGAATTCATGATTTTTTTTGCAGGGAACTCATGTAATACCATCACTGACATCTGTCCTTCGAGATGTCAAGTACTTCAAGAAACCTGACGACTTTTATCCTGAACATTTTTTGGACTCTGATGGAAATTTTGTCAAAAATGAGGCCTTTATACCATTTTCTGTTGGTGAGTATTCTCAAAAGTAGAGATGGTGAATAATTCAACCATCTCAGGGACCTTCTGACACCAGAACACTCCATGGTCTTAAGCCTTGTGTCTGCTCATTTTTTTATAGGGAAGAGAAGTTGTGCAGGAGAGAACTTGGCTAAAATGGAACTTTTCCTCTTCTTTACAAAGCTGCTTCAGAACTTCACGTTCAAGGCTCCACCTGGGGCAAAGCTGGATCTCTGTGGTGCTGTTGGCTTCACCACGCGCCCCCAGGAACATGAGATATGTGCAATTCCACATTATTAAACAAAACATATCAGCCACTGTGTTAGTGCTTAAGCTGGGGGCGATTTCATGATTAGCTCTAAATTCTGGAGGTCTTTAATGGATTGGGGATTACATTCAAGGGTAGTTATCTGGGTAAGTGTGAAACAAAATATTCTTGGTAATCTAGTGTGACCAAGTAGTTAATACATTGCTATCCTTGTTGTCCAAGGTGACCTAGGGGCTAATGGCAATATTCCTAATGGTCTAGGGTTCCGTAGTGATCTGGCATAGTGTGAGGGTCAATTAAATTTTCGATGATGTTCTAGGGTGTTCATTCCTTGCATGGGCTGTGGTAGGATGCTACATATATTTATCTGCTTGTGTCCAGCTCCTCCATCTTATCTACGTGTCTGCTCATCTACCCCTCATTTAGTCATCCCTGCTTATGACTAAACAGTATGGTGGCAATAAATTTACTCTTTTCACAAAAATCTCCAGTCAATCACTGTTTAGTATTACCCACAGTTCCTTCTACCCTATAACACTGTGTCTGTAAGGCGTGATCACTTTCAGTATTATCAATCAACGTAGATCACATATTCTCCTTGACCTAAAACACCTTTAATATATGATTGTTGGTGGGTCTCCTTTACGACAGTCAAAAATGGACCCATGTACTTGGGAAACATAACGTAAAGTCATTGACAACTCTCAGTTTCTTGAGGAGTGACTGTCATGATATGAAAATACATATTCCTGCCCTTTAATGCTATTTGTAAACAGATGTTATATCCTTTCATATTTCAGTGTTGTCAGTATTACGTGTGCATTTTGTAAGAAACCCAATAAAAATAGAATGAAAAAGTAACTCTGTCTCAGCTCCTGGTTTGAATGCAAAGGAACATGAAAACTATCAGCTGCAGATTAGCTTTTACAGATAACCTGATATCTTGCTCTGCTTATTGCTCTGGTAATGAGCCTCAGTTTAGTACTTTGCATTTACAAAGGTTCACTTATTAACAAGCTAGCTTCATTTATGACCTTGATAAATAATGAATAATACTGGTCAACGCAATTTTTCTGGCAAAAGGTTATAAAACATATTTTAAGTTTGGCTGCTGATTACGAATATGAACTCCGTTTTTGGCTATCACATCAGGATTTCGAGATATTTTCAATTTTTGATGAAAATTACTCCTAATGTTTTATGATAAAAACACATGATTTTCGGTACTACATTTTATATATTTTTAATCAAGGAATAACAAAGATTACAAAGTCTATGTACAGCAAATCAAATATACTTACAGAATTAAACTACAAAATATAAAAACACATATATATGGCGCACAGATGAAGGACAAATGTCAGTTATTTGAACTTTCTTTTCTTGGCTGATCTGTGATGTACAGCTTCTGGGTTCTCTCTCATCAAGCTCCAGGAATAGTCAGCCATCATATGTGAGTCCCACCGGCCTTCATACCGTTCTTCCATTGTTTTAATGTCCTGATGAAAACGCTCCCCTTGTTCCTCGCTCACATCCCCAAGGTTCTCTGGAAAAAAGTCCAAATGGCTGTTTAAATAATGAATCTTGATACTCATTCTATATCCAAGATTTTACAGACTCATTAGTAGCTCTTCCACAATCTCTTCTTAGTTGTCTGCTTTCTTATTCCCTAGAAAATTCTGCACCACATTACAAAATGCATTCCAAGCTCTTTCTTCTCTCTCATTCATTGATGTGATAACATTTGGGTCTCTCATAAGTGTTCTTATTTGAGGTTCATCAAATATTCCAGCCTTTTTCTTCTCTTCACGGAGACCAGGAAAAGTTGAACATATATAGTTAAAGGGAACCTGTCACCCCGAAAATTGCGGGTGAGGTAAGCCCACCGGCATCAGGGGCTTATCTACAGCATTCTGTAATGCTGTAGATAAGCCTCCAATGTTACCTGAAAGAGGAGAAAAAGACGTTATATTATACTCACCCGCTGCTGGTCAGGTCGGATGGGCGTCTCAGGTCCGCTGCGGCGCCTCCTATCTTCAATACAAGACGTCCTCTTCTGATCTTCAGCCACGGCTCCGGCCTCTTGAGGGCAGAGGATAGTACTGCAGTGCGCAGGCGCCGGAAAGGTCAGAGGCTCGGCGCCTGCGCACTGCAGTTCTTTGTCTGCCCTCAACAGGGCAGAGCAAAGTACGCCTGCGCCGGAGCCGTGGCTGAAGATCAGAAGAGGACGTCTTGTAATGAAGATAGGAGGCACCGCAGCGGACCGTAGACGCCCATCTGACCGGACCAGCAGCGGGACCGCCCCTGGGTGAGTATAATCTAACGTCTTTTTCTCCTCTTTCAGGTAACATCGGGGGCTTATCTACAGCATTACAGAATGCTGTAGATAAGCCCCTGATGCCGGTGGGCTTACCTCACCCGCGATTTTCGGGTTGACAGGTTCCCTTTAAAGCATTCTCCACTGTGATTGAGAGCTTTGATGAACTGCTTCATCAATCCAAGTTTTATGTGTAAGGGAGGAAAGACAATGTCCTTCCTATCCACTAGAGGATCATGGATGACATTCTTATCGCCAGATGCCAAACTTGGAAACAGGACTAAACAGGCAGCATAGCTTTGTTCAGTGGAGGACGACTGTAATGAGTGGCGCAGACACAGTTAGTAGGCCCAAATACAAAAGTAGGCTAAAAGCAGTTCAAAATTGGAAACAGGACTAAACAGGCGGCATTGCTTTGTTCAGTGGAATACGACTGTAATGAGTGGCGCAGACACAGTTTGTAGGCCCACAATACAAAAGTAGCCTAAAAGCAGTTCAAAATTGGAAACAGGACTAAACAGGTGGCATAGCTTTGTTCAGTGGAGGGAGGACGACTAATGAGTGGCGCAGACACAGTTTGTAGGCCCACAATACAAAAGTAGGCTAAAAGCAGTTCAAAATTGGAAACAGGACTAAACAGGTGGCATTGCTTTGTTCAGTAGAGTACGACTGTAATGAG
This sequence comes from Ranitomeya imitator, assembly GCF_032444005.1. Taxonomy (NCBI): domain Eukaryota; kingdom Metazoa; phylum Chordata; class Amphibia; order Anura; family Dendrobatidae; genus Ranitomeya; species Ranitomeya imitator. The sequence continues at coordinate 672,385,200 of NC_091286.1, read as the reverse complement.
TGGCGCAGACACAGTTTGTAGGCCCACAATACAAAAGTTGGCTAAAAGCAGTTCAAAATTGGAAACAGGACTAAACAGGCGGCATAGCTTTGTTCAGTGGAGGACGACTGTAATGAGTGGCGCAGACACAGTTTGTAGGCCCACAATACAAAAGTAGGCTAAATGCAGTTCAAAATTGGAAACAGGACTAAACAGGTGGCATAGCTTTGTTCAGTGGAGGACATCTGTAATGAGTGGCAGACACAGTCAGTAGGCCCAAATAATAAAGTGGGCAAAAAGTCTGCAAAAAAATTGTTCATAAATAAACAGGTGGCATAACTAGGTACAGGGGTGGGCTCCTCCACTGAGTAGCAGACAGTGGTAGTAGGCGCAAAGTATTAACTGGTCTAAATGGAGGCCAGGGCCCCTGTATATTTTAACTATCATCTATCATTTCAACACATTTGTATTGGCAGTGCCATTGAAGGATTTAACAGCACAGACTACACAGTGGTGGAGCAGGGAGAGGAAAGTATTGCAAGTGGTAGAGCACTGTTCGAGCTGGGGGGGAACACTTTCTCGTGAGCGGCGGTACTGGCACAGGGCCCCTCATATTACGATGGTGTGTCTGACATTGATTGTGCACCACCACCATCAGAGACACTTCATTGTACTATGAGGGACCCTGTCCAAGTGCCGTCGTCCAATAGTGGGCCCACCCACCTGTCCAGGCAAATGGCACTCGCACGGGTGCTTGTGCCAGGTGGTGACCGCGGCCCTGAGGTTGGAGTCAGCCCATTTAGGGAGGTATAAAAAAGGCCTATGGTGGACATTCAGCAGCTGCAAATGGAGGAATTGGAGAAGTCAGTAATAGGAGGCCAAAAGCAAGACATTTTTCAGGCAAGCTACGTGTCAGCAGGGGAAGGCAGGGCAAAATAATTTGAAATCTATGATTGGTTCATTTTAATGAAAGTTAGATCATCAATATTCTGGGAAGCCAGACGTGTCCTTTTTTCCATCAGTATTGAACCAGCAGCACTGAAGACTCTTTCTGATAGCACACTAGCAGCAGGGCAAGAAAGCTCCTGTAATGCATATTCTGCCAATTCAGGCCAGGTGTCTGTTTTAGATGCCCAGTAATCAAAGGGGAATGACCTGTGAGGGAGAACATCGATAAGGGAGGAAAAGTAGTTTGTAACCATACTGGATAAACGCTGTCTCCTGTCACTTTGAATCAATGCAGCAGTACCTGTCGTGTCAGCGGTCATTGCGAAATCACTCCACAACCTGGTCATAAAACCTCTCTATCCAACACTACTTCGGATTTGTGCACCTCTAACACCTCTGCCATGTTGCCCCCTACGGCTTGTGTGAGAACCATCACCGTCGCTGTGTGCTGGGAATGCATGAACAAAACGGTCAACAAGAGTTGCTTGTTTGGTAGCCAATACTTGCTCAAGGTTCTCATGTGGCATGATATTTTGTAATTTTTCTTTATATCGTGGATCCAGGAGGCAGGCCAACCAGTAATCGTCATCGGTCATCATTTTGATAATGCGGTGTTACCTTTTTAGGATACGCAAGGCATACTCAGCCATGTGGGCCAATGTTCCAGGTGTCAATTCACTGCATGTGCTGGGTTGAGGAGCACTTTCTTGCAAATCAACATCACTTGTGTCCCGCAAAAACCCTGTACCTGACCTTGCAACGCCAACAGTTTCTATTGCCCCCTGAGAAGCATCCTTCTCCCATAAATATTCATCCCCATCATCCTCCTCCTCCTCCTCCTCTTCATCCGCCACCTCGTCCAGGAGAGTTCCCTGAGCAGACAATGGCTGACTGTCATCAAGGCTTCCCTCCTCCTCGGCTGCAGATGCCTGCACCTTAATGTGCGTCAAACTTTGCATCAGCAGACGCATTAGTGAGATGGTCATGCTTATGATGGCATCGTCTGCACTTACCAGCCGTGTGCATTCCTAAAAACACTGAAGGACTTGACAGAGGTATTCTAGCTTCGACCACTGCACACCAGACAACTCCATGTCTGCCATCCAAGTGCTTGCTCATGTATGTGTATCCTCCCATAAATTAGTTACAGCATGCCTCTGTTCGCACAGCCTCTGAAACATGTGCAGTGTGGAGTTCCACCTTGTTGCAATGTCGATTATTAGGCGGTGCTGGGGACGATTCAGCGTTCGCTGATGGTTCAGCATACGGCTGGAGTGTACGGGCGACCGGCGGATGTGCGAGCAAAGTCTTTGCACCTTCAGGAGCAGGGCTGGTAACTCCGGATAATTTTTGAGGAAGCACTGCACCAGCAGGTTCAAGGTGTGAGCCAGGCAAGGTATGTGTTTCAGTTCTGAAAGGGCTATGGCAGCCAAATAATTCCTTCCGTTATCACTGACTACCTTGCCTGCCTCAAGATGTACACCATGACTGAGTTTGTTGCTGCAAGTACTCGGCTAGTACTTCCGCGGTGTGTCTGTTGTCGCCCAAACACTTCATTTGTAACACAGCCTGCTGATGCTTACCACTAGCTGTTCGATAATAGAACACCTCGTGTGCAACACTGGCAGCTGCAGATGTAGTGGTCATGCGACTGCGCTCTTTGGATGAGCTTTCACTTCTGGAGGAGAATGAGGAGGAGGAGGAGGGGTGGCAAACGCCAACAGCCAACTGTTTCCTAGACCGTGGGCTAGGCAGAACTCTGCTACTTTGGCTGTCCCTGTGGACCCTGCATCCACCACATTAACCCACGGCGCCGTGATGGACACGTAACGTCCCTGGCCATGCCTACTGGTCTATGCATCTGTTGTGAGGTGCACCTTTCCACTGACTGATTGCCTCAGTGCATGGACAATGCGGTCTTTGACATGCTGGTGGAGGGCTGGGATGGCTTTTCTCTCAAAGAAGTGCCAACTGGGTCTTTGAAAGCTTCACTTTCAACTAACCGGTAGGGCATCATCTCTAACGAGATTAGTCTAGCAATGAGGGCATTCAAACCCTGTGTACGCGGATGAGAGGATGAGTACTTTCTTTTCCTAACGAGAGTCTCTTGTAGGGTGAGCTGGACTGAAGAGCTGCATATGGTGGGACTAGCGGTGGTGGTGGTGGACATGGCGGATTGAAAGAGGGTTGGTGATGGTATTCTTGATGTTGGCCTACATACAGTGTTTCCTACCAATAACTTTGTGATTCCCTGACTGCTTGGCTTTGCGATGATACCTCCACATTTGCTGCTGGTGGTGTCCTAATTGGTGGGCTTACAGTGAGGGAAGCAATGTAGCGTTGCGGACTACTTTCATTCTGAGCAGGTGCACCAATGGTACGGGTCGTTTGGTAGTTAGTCCAGGCTTGCAAGTGCATGCTGGTTAAATGTCTAAGCATGCACGTTGTATTTAAATTTTGAAGATTCTTCCCTCTGCTAAATGTCTTTGAGCATTTCTTACAGATAACTTTTGACTGATCATTCGGATCTTGGTTAAAAAATTGCCACACTGCACTCTTCCTACTATGGAATACCTTTTCAGGCATTGCACGTTGTGCTACTTTCACTGGATGGCCACGCTGTCCTAAAACTATTTTTGTTTTTGACAAACGTTTTTGGCCTGAGACGGGCCTGCCAGGTGACAGCTGTTGCGATGTAGATGGCTGCTGCGGATCATCCTCCTCCGCTTCTTAGCTACTGGCAGCGGCATCCTCTTCCCCCAATGGCTGCCAATCTGGGTCAACAACTGGGTCATCTATCACCTCCTCTTCAATGTCATGTGCACCTTCCTCTGTGTCACCATGTAAGGTGCTATAGCTTTCGGGACGGGGCACCATAGTCTCATCAGGGTCAGATTCTGTCTCAGTACACTGCGAGGGTAATGTAGTGATCTGAGTCAATGGAACAGCATTATAATCTAGCTGTGGCTGTGCATCTGTGCACTCCATGTCCGATTCATCTTGTAATGGGCAGTTAACAATTTCCCTGTCTAACCCAGGCACGGTATGTGTAAAGAGCTCCATGGAGTAACCTGTAGTGTCGCCAGCCTCATCCTTCACTTTTGGTTTGGGTGAAGGACACAAGGAAGCGAGTTGTTCCTGACTGGGAGCATCCACTGACGACTCGCTGCTTTTAGATTTCGAACCTTCTGAAGAGGAGGCGAAAGAGCTTGAGGCTGAGCCAACAAGGAAAGACAAAACTGTTTCCTGCTGCTCCGGCTTTAAAAGCGGTTTTCCTATTCCCAGATAAGGGAGCCTCTGAGGCCTTGTGTAGCCAGACGATGACGCTGGCTCAACAACTCAAGCCTTTGGTGCTATTTTGTTTTTCCCACTACCACCAGATGCTCTACCACCACCACCACCATCAGTACCAGCTGGCAACGACCGCCCACGGCCTCTTCCACCAGACTTCCTCATTTTTGGAAAAATCTAACCAAAATAACAACCATTATATGGTACTGTGAAACAAGGTAGAAGGTGTATATAAACTTGTGTAGAACTTAAATCTCCCTTTTTTGGGGGTTGGAGACTGCAACAAAACTCAGGCCCAGTGCATTACACTACACAATGTAAGTGGCAGAACGTGGCTGGAAGATGTACGACAAACTAACAGAATTGTGACATAGATCCACTTAGTGCCAATTTAAATATCCCTTTTTTTTTTGGGGGGGGGGAGACTGCAACAAAACTCAGGCCCAGTGTATTACACTACACAATGTAATTGGCAGAACGTGGCTGGAAGATATATGAAATTGTACTACAGTCCTTGTATTTTTTTAATCTCCCTACAATGATCTCAGGACAAGTATGTCCACAGCGGCGTACAAACAGCAATGCAGCTATCAGGGAGCCTTATAAGGCAGCCTAATAAGCTACAGAGCTGATTCACAAAAATATAAACTCCACTGTTCCTGCAAAGAAAAGGTGGTGTTGGACAGTGAAAATCGCTACAGCACGAGCAGTTTGGGGGTTAATCTTCCCTCCCTAACTACATCCCTTCTTCTGATGCAGCTGCAGCAACCTCTCCCTATGCTACGATCGGCAGAAGTAAGGTGGCGGTCAGCGTGCACGCCCCTTTATAGCCCCAGTGATGCTGCAGAAAATGGTAGTTACCTGCCGATAACGGTATTTCTCTGATCCCATGATGGCACCACGGAGAGAGGGGTCCGCCCCCAGGGACAGGAAACCTACAGATGAAAAAGGGCGTACCTCTCTCCCACATCAGTTGGATTACAGAGCCTTATACAGAACTTCAGCTGCAACTCAATATTTGCACAAATTAAACTTAACCTATTTAACTTAACAGAGGCACCATGACTAAAATTAATTACTAGTACATTATCAAGTGCACACCTGTGTGTGAAAAGGGAGGGAATATACGGGTGCCATCATGGGATCAGAGAAATACCGTTATCGGCAGGTAACTACCATTTTCTCTATCCCCATGATGGCACCACGGAGAGATTTGAATAGATAGAACTCTTAGGGAGGGACCACTGCCTCTAGAACCCTTCGCCCAAAGGTAGGATCAGAGGAGGTCAAGTCTAAGCGGTAATGCTTGAAAAATGTAGACTGGGAAGACCAAGTGGCCGCTCTACATATCTGTTGTATTGAAGCGCCAGCTCTCTCCGCCCAGGATGATGCCACTGCTCTGGTCGAATGAGCTTTTATGTTCTCTGGGATGGCTGTCCCACAGGATGAGTAGGATAGGGCGATGGCGTCTCTTATCCATCTTGCTAATGTGGCTTTCGATGCTTTTTGTCCCTTGCGTGGACCCTGGAAGCAGACAAACAGAGCCCTATCCTTCCTGCACTCCCTAGTGGCTGATAGATATTGGACCAGACATCTTTTTACGTCTAGAGTATGTAGTGTTTTTCCCCCTCATTTTTAGGGTTGGGACAAAAGGAAGGTAAAGAAATTTCTTGCGTTCTATGAAACTGTGACGCTATTTTAGGGAGGTAAGCCGGGTCAGTTTTTAAAATGACTCTGTCATCAAGTATCTGAGTAAAGGGCGGGCATGAAGATAACGCTTGTATATCGCTGACACGACGAGCCGAGGTCAGGGCCACTAGGAGTGTGGCTTTTAAAGATAAGATCTTTAAAGGAACTTCTGTCAGGGGCTAAAAGGGAGGTTTGGTTAGAGCGTTTAGTACGAGGTTTAGATCCCATGGAGGAGAGTTGTGGAGGGGAATGGGTCTGGACCTAGATGAGGCTTTAATAAATCGCATGACCCACCGATTTCTGGCCAAATCATAATTATACAGTGCTCCCAAGGCTGCTACCTGAACCTTTAGAGTGCTTGTAGCCAAACCTCTTTCCAGACCTTTCTGTAAAAACTCAAGGATTTTCCCTATAGGAATTTCCCCGGACGGGTCTGCCCCTGATACCGACATAAATTTTTTCCAAACTTTCCCATATATTTTAGTGGTTATGGGTTTTCTACTCTGTAAAAGCAACCTCCTTTCAAAAGCCATGCTGTCATGTGTAAATTCTTTACATTGGGGTGAAATACTGGACCCTGGGACAGAAGCTTCGGAGTGTCTGGTAGAACCCATGGACTTGATATGGACATTTTTCTTAGCCAAGAAAACCATATTCTGCGGGGCCAGAATGGCGCTATTATTATCACTGTAGCTCCCTCCTCCCGAATTTTCCTCAACACTAAGGGGATGAGCGACATTGGAGGGAACGCATAGGCAAGGTGATAGTTCCAAGGAATTGTCAGTGCGTCTAGAGCTACAGGGTTTCCCCGGGGGTCGATTGAGCAGAATGTTTTTACTTTGCGGTTCTGGCTGTTCGCGAATAGGTCTATTTCTGGTAGGCCCCAGAGATTCACGATTTGATCGAAGACCGTCTGGTTTAGCTCCCACTCCCCCTGCTTTAAGCATGTTCTGCTCAGGAAGTCTGCAGTTTGGTTTTCTGAGCCCTTTAAGTGGAGAGCTGTCAAGCATTTTAGACTGTGTTCCGCTATGTGGAAGATGGATTGGGTTACCTCCATCAGTGCTCGACACCTGGTTCCCCCTTGGTGGTTTAGATATGCAACCACTACCTGGTTGTCTGAAAAGACTTTTACATGATGGCCGTGAAGGAGATATAGAAAGTGTGTTAGGGCCAGTTTTACCGCTAACAGTTCTTTCATGTTGGAAGAGTCTAGCTCTTGACTTTTGTTCCAATTCCCCTGTGCCACTTGATCGCTTATATGTGCTCCCCAACCCCAGGGGCTTGCATCCGTCGTTAGAATCTTCTCCGTCGGTAGTGCCCAAGAAACCCCTTTGGTTAAATTCCCTGGGTCTGCCCACCATACTAGGAAGTGTATCGTATTTGGTGATATACTTAACTGCCCGTCTAAATTTCCGTGCAGAGATATGCCTGAATTTAAAGTCTCCCATTGTAGATCCCGGGAATGACATTGTGCCCACTGTACTGCCGGGATACAGGCAGTCATAGAGTCCAGCAGGGACATTGCTTTCCTCAGAGTAGTGACTGGGGATACCGTCAGCTGTAACACTGCCTGTGTCATTCTTTGAATCCTCTCCTGAGGAAGATAGCATGTCTGCGTGATCGAGTCTAGGACTATCCCTAAGTACTCCTGTACCTGGGATGGCACCATTTTGGACTTGGGTATCTTTAGCAGCCACCCTAGACTCGACAGTGAAGCCATGACCAGATTCAACTGTTGTTCGCAGTGTTGAAATGAGTTCCTTACCACGAGGAGGTCGTCCAGATAGGGAACTATTAGGATATTCTGTTCCCGTATGTGGGCCATTACCTCTGACATTATTTTCGTGAATACCCGAGGAGCGATGGCTATCCCGAAGGGGAGAGCCCGGAATTGGAAGTGTTTTACTTCCCCCTGGATATTCACTGCCAGTCTGAGATATTTTTGATAATCTCTGTGGATGGGCACATGGTAATATGCGTCTCGTAAATCTAGAACAGTCATGAAACACAAGGGAAAGAGTATTCTCACGCAAGATTTTATTGTCTCCATTTTGAAATGTTGTATCTCCAGGAAACTGTTTAATTTTTTGAGATTTATGATCGTTCTGTACGATCCGTCCGGTTTCTTGCGGAGGAAGAGAGGAGAATAGAAACCCGTGCCTCTTTCCTGGTATGGGACTTCTTGCAATACACCTTTCTGGATTAGGTTCAGAATCTCCTTCTGGAGAGCTGACTGTTCGAGTGATTGTTTTTGAGGCGTTATCATGAAGGAGTTGCCGGGAGGGATATTTGAATTTGAGGCCTTCTCGTATAATACCTAGAATCCAAGGACTGTTTGAAATTCTTTCCCAGGCTGGAAGAAACTCGGCTAGTCTCCCTCCGACCCGGGGAGTACCTTCATTGAGATTTTTTATTATCTGGAAGGGGGGGTTTGTTGTACAAGAAGCCCCTGTTTTTGTTTCTTCTGTCTTCCCATCCATCTTTATTTCCTTTTGGGGGTCTTCTCCGCATGAACTTTCTGTTCCGAAAGGAGCGCCTATATGACTGGTTGGGGAACCCGGGGAAAGATTTCTTTTTATCTCCTGCTTTGTCGAGGATGTCGTCCAATGTTGATCCAAACTGAAATTCTCCTTCGCAAGGTATTGAGCATAGCTTGGTCTTTGTTTGCAGGTCCCCCGGCCAGCACTTTAGCCACAGGGCACGTCTTGCGGCGTTTGAGAAAGAAGCCGACCTGGCTGCTAATCTCGCTGAGTCCACCGAAGCGTCCGCCAAAAATCATGGACACTGACTTTTGTATTGTCTCTCTTGAAACTTTCTCCTTTGGTTGGGAATCTAAATGCTCAAGCCACACCATTAAGGCGCGGGCCGTGCAGGTGGCTCCGATGGCTGGTTTTAGACCACCTCCTGCTGCTTCCCAGGAGTTTTTTAAGAAAGTGTCTGCTTTTTTGTCCATCGGATCCTTTAGAGTGCCCATGTCCTCGAAGGGCAGGGCGAATTTTTTAGAGGCCTTTGCTATGGCCACATCCAGTTTGGGTGCCTTGCTCCAGGATGAGCAGGCTGGGTCGTCGAACGGGTACTTTCTCTTGGGGGTCAAGAGAACTTTTTTATCCGGTTTCTTCCATTCTTTCTTGATTAAAGAATGAATTTTCTCATTTATTGGAAATACTCTTCTTTTCTTTGGTCTAGTCCGCTGAACATTATGTCCTGTGCTGTTCTTTTAGGACGTTCGTCTACCAGACCCATGGTTGTTCTGATGGCCTTTATCAGTGCGTCTGTCTCTTCGATGGGGAAACAACTGCGTCCCCCCTCTGACGATAGTGAAGAGGTCTCGGATGTCGACGAATCGTTAGAGTCAGATGTTTCATTTTCTGATTCGTCTATACTAGATTCGGGAGACTTATGACTCGTTCTATGTTTTTTCCTCGGAATTTTAATGCCTTTGAGGGCACTCTCCACTTGATTTTTTATTAGTGTTTTCAGGTCTGATGCGAACGCCAGAGATTCCTCCTGAATGGTTTTTTCTATGCAGGACCTGCATAGCTTTTTTTCCCATGAGAAACGAAGTTCTTCCGAACATATCGCACACTCTTTGTGCTTTGATTTGCCTGTGCATTTTCTTCCCTAGGAGAAAAAATAGTCTCGTATTACATTATTACTTTCACGTAGATCACTCACCCCTTTCAACTAAGAGATACCGTCTCTGGCCTCGGGACGATATCCACTGGATTCGTCGCCGGCCGCGTATTTTTCCCAGAGACTCGGCTGCGTTGTGACCCTGAGCATCCGCTGCTGCTGCGCTGCTGGGAGGAAGCATTTCCCTTGCGCTGATGCTGTGAGCGCGGGTGCCGCAGTACTTGCTCAGGTGACAATTGTGCACACTCCTGTGCCTCTTGCTGCTCTTTACCACTCATAGTGGCACCGCTCTGCGTTTTCAGCAAAGAGAGGGTTTTCCATGCTTCCCCCTCAGGAAACGCTGTTTTTAAACTTGCCGCCGGCAGAAGCGGCCATCTGCGCATGCGCGCGCGTCACTTCCGGTTCGCGGCACAGGCGCCCTATAGGGAGGATATTATCGGGGACGCCTGTGCGCGCGTTCTATCGTTCCGCCCCCGTCCTGCTGCCCCCGCCCGCACTTCCGGTTTGGGCGGCGGTGTCCAGCGGTGTCATGAGCGCTTTTGCGCACTCTAGCGCTCCTGCGCCCGCCATGGTAGTGTAGCCGCCGCTACCTCCATGTACCGATTAGCGGTACAGAAGCTGTATCGGTGACCGCCGTCACCTGCCTCTTTCCTCCCCCTTTTTTTTTTTTTCTCCACGGGGAAGGCAGGCTCTTCACTGCCTCCCCCTGCTACACTCACCCATAGGGCCCGCCTACCCCAGCGGTGGTGCTTCAGGGTCGGAAGAAAAGGGGGGGAAAACCTGCTGGACCCAGCCGTGACAGGGCGCCCCCTGTCAGGAACCGACCGGCCAGCTCCCTGGAATCCCACGAAGAATCCTTCAGGTACGTGCTGTAGGTTCCCTGTCAGGGACAGGAAACCAACTGATGTGGGAGAGAGGTACGCCCTTTTTCATCTGTAGGTTTCCTGTCCCTGGGGGCGGACCCCTCTCTCCGTGGTGCCATCATGGGGATAGAGAAAGCAAGCCAATCACTGTCATGCCCTTCTCTAAGATGGTGGGGACCGAGACCTATGTCATTACGCTGCTCACACTCTGCGTCCTCCTTCATTGGATGAAAAATGGCGCTGAAAATGTCATACGAAACGTGACTTTGGCACGCTGATCGCTGACCTCATGGGTGATCCCACACTAGGATCGGGTCGGGTTTCACGACACCCGACTTTGCCGAAAGTCGGCGATTTTTCAATTCGTCCGATATGTTTCGCTCAACCCTACTGTGGAGTGTAACATTCCAAAAATCAGAAACTGAACTTAATTAAAAAAATACAAAATTTTTACTGAACAAATTTAGACAAAACAAGTACAAAATTCAGTGGTTGGAAAGAAAGAATGGTGATGACACAATGACAAAAATGACGCACCTAAAAACCATGTGTTGCCAAAAATGGCATCGCACCAGAGCGAGACAATCAGAGATGTGGGTACTGATAATAATAAAGAAGCAATATAAACCAAATTAGAGAGACACAGGTGTGATTACCCGAATGAACTATGCATGCAAAACTGGCCTAAGTTCAATAGGGAGTATGGTACCTGCGATACCCAGAGTAAAAGGCCAAAATTACATGTGCCTGAACTTAAATCAGTCTAAATAAAGTACCACATGCCTACAGAAAGTGCCATACATAGTGCTGCTTACCCATGTGGGACATGGAGAAGATGTGTGCACTGTCAAGAACCCCAATGCACATTTTGCGCTGATGGCTTCCACGGGGGGGCCTTGTGTCACATCTCCATGTTTGGCATAAAGGCAAAACAGCTCATCACCCTGAACACACCATCCCCGCTGTTAAACATGGTGGTGGCAGCATCATGGTTTGGGCCTGCTTTTCTTCAGCAGGGACAGGGAAGATAGTTAAAATTGATGGGAAGATGGATGGAGCCAAATACAGGACCATTGTTGAAGAAAACCTGTTGGAGTCTGTAAAAGACCTGAGACTGGGATGGAGATTTGTCTTCCAACAAGGCAATGATCCCAAACATAAAGCAAAATCTACAATGGAATGGTTCACAAATAAACGTATCCAGGTGTAAGAATGGCCAAGTCAAAGTCCAGACCTCAATCCAATCGAGAATCTGTGGAAAGAGCTGAAAACTGCTGTTCACAAACGATCTCCATTAAACCTCACGGAGCTCGAGCTGTTTGCCAACGAAGAATGGGCAAGAATTTCAGTCTCTCGATGTACAAAACTGATAGAGACATACCCCAAGCGACTTGCAGCTGTAATCACAGCAAAAGGTGGCGCAACAAAGTATAAAGTTAAAGGGGCCGAATGATATTGCATGCCCCACTTTTCAGTTTTTGAACTTCCACAAAAATTTAAAATCACCAATAAATTTTGTTCAACTTCACAATTGTGTTCCACTTGTTGATTCATCATCAAAAATTTACATTTAGTATCTTTATGTTTGAAGCATGATATGTGGAAAAGGTTGAAAAGTTCCAGGGGGCCGAATACGTTCGCAAGGCACTGCATAATGAATGTGTTACTAGTGCTCTGTATATAGTGTATACTGCAAGAAATTGCAAAATGAACAACTCAATACTTTATTGAAAAATTTGCATACACATTATAAAAAGTAACATAACCATCATGAGGAATATACACATTAAATCATTAACAGTGGGAGGGGTTCCTGAAGCTCCAGAGATCTTATTTTTTTTACATACAGTTATATACCTGTCTCACAGATACAATAAACCACCAGTCCTAACTTTTCTCCTCCTGATTCTAAGGAAATATGCCAGTGATCAGAACAAAGATCCACTAGACTAACCATATTTTTTTACATAAATATCTGTGATCATGCCCATAATGAATCAAAACATAACTGCAGGAATAAATGAATCATAAGACACCCTCGGTATTAATCACGTGGGCTAAGAAAGGGAGAAGAAGCAAGCCGGTCAGGCAAGTGCCCTGCTCTTTAATTCACTCATTTATTTTTTTATTGTTACGTGAGCCATCAATATTTTGCATATAAGAATTACTGGACGCCATGTCTTAGCTGTGAGGTATTGCACAGATTTCAAAAGGTTTGGGTGGATTTGTAGACCCGAATGCAGGAGTAAGGTCCAGTTGAGCGCCTGGTGGGGCCTTGAATGTGAAATCTTGCAAAAGTGATGTGAAAAACAGAAAGATCTCCATTTTAGCCAAATACTCCCCAACACAGCTTCTTCTACCTAGAAAGCATAATTAAAAACCATATTATAATTAAGTAATAAGACGAGTATACGAGTCTACTAGGTAAAAAGGAGATTCAACTCATGTTAGCACTTAGAAACCAATAGCAATATCTCTAAGGCTAGTTTCACTCTAGCACTTTGTTGAGCTATGGACTTCCTCTTTGAAGCCTGCCAATGGCATGGAATTTATTTTTTTCTCAGCATCGTCAAAACGATGCATTTAGAGGCTTCCGCATACATCCGCACGACCTGCGTACCTAATGTTAAAGATAGGTAGGCAGGCCGCATGCGGACCTAGGCGGAGCTGAGTGGCAGAGGTGCGGCCATGGGTAGGGCTTCACGGAGGAATTCCATAGCCCTCCACAGCTCAGCAAAACGCTAGTGTGAAACTAGCCTAAGCACCAGATACACTAAAGTCAAAATGCTGCCAGTGAGGGAAACAATGTGTCACCAGAAACTCCAGGTACTAAAGTAAAATCTGTAAGTGGGTCCCCCAAATAGCACTGGTCTCATAAAATGATGCAGAGTTTTTCAACTTCCTTAGGGTAAACTCACACAATGCAACCATCCCGAGGGATTTTTTAAAATCTTTGCCAAAAATTATATTTTTAGAAAATTGCAAAATTAACATGAAGCATGAAGGCATAGTGTGAACACAATCAAAGAAAGAATCGACTTCCTTTCGTAACAGTTTAACCCCTTCACCACCTTGCGATTTTCCATTTTTGTTTTTTCCTCCCTGTCTTTTGGGGCTTGTTTTATGTGCCACGAGTTGTACTTTTGAGCGGCACCATTGATTTTATCATATAGTGTAATGGATAGTGTTGAGCGATACCGTCCGATACTTGAAAGTATCGGTATCGGATAGTATCGGCCGATACCCGAAAAATATCGGATATCGCCGATACCGATATCCGATACCAATACAAGTCAATGGGACATCAAGTATCGGAATATATCCTGATGGTTCCCAGGGTCTGAAGGAGAGGAAACTCTCCTTCAGGCCCTGGGATCCATAGTGAGTTGTAAAATAAAGAATTTAAATAAAAAATATTGATATGCTCACCTCTCCGGCGGCCCCTGGACATCACGCTGGTAACCGGCCGGCTTCTTTGTTTAAAATGAGCGCCTTTAGGACCTGCGAATGACGTCGCGGCTTCTGATTGGTCGCGTGCCGCTCATGTGACCGCCACGCGACCAATCAGAAGCCGCGACGTCATTGGCAGGTCCTCAATTCCTAGAATTAGGAGTTTAGTGAATGAGAATGACGTCGCGGCTTCTGATTGGTCGCGTGGCGGTCACATGGGCAGCACGCGACCAATCAGAAGCCGCGACGTCATTCTCAGGTTCTAAAGGCGCTCATTTTAAACAAAGAAGCCGGCCGGTTACCAGCGTGATGTCCAGAGGCCGCCGGAGAGGTGAATATATCAATATTTTTTATTTTAATTCTTTATTTTACACATCCCTATGGATCCGATACCGATACCCGATACCACAAAAGTATCGGATCTCGGTATCGGAATTCCGATACCGCAAGTATCGGCCGATACCCGATACTTGCGGTATCGGAATGCTCAACACTAGTAATGGAAAATGGGGAAAAAAAAGAGAGTGGCCACCCAGAGGTCGAGATACCGATGGCATCCTTCCTGAGTTTTTTTAAACACCTACCAATTTGAAGTCTGACCACTAGTGTTGAGCATTCCGATACCGCAAGTATCGGGTATCGGCCGATATTTGCGGTATCGGAATTCCGATACTGAATTCCGATACTTCCCGCGTATCGGATACCGGAATCGGAAGTTCCCAGAATTCAAATTGAACGCAGCAGCCAATGAGGAATGAATGAAAGTGTGGGCACATCCTGTTTAGCATGGTGGGGATGTAAGTACTGGCAAGGCTGGGATTGGCTGCTGAAATGATGTCACTCTGCACTATAAAAAAGCGCTGCCGCCATTTTGCGCTCACTCTGCTGTGATTTCAGTTAGGGACAGGACGCTGTGTTCTAACTGAGGGCCAGTTGAGCTTGCTAATTGCTTTATTTTCCTTTCCAAAGGCTAATTTAGCAAAACGCTGTGTGTTCTTCACTGTTCACCTTGCTCTTGCCTTGCAGCGCTGTTTTAACAGCGTTCTGCAAGGTCTCTGTGTGTGTGTGTGTGTGTGCAGCTCACTCTGTAGTCTGTGTGCAGCCATATACCCGGTTGTATTCAGCTCAGGGGGGGTTCACACTGCCTCACACAGTTGTTCTTTTTTGCTCATAGTGCAGCCTGCTGCACATTTTTTCTCAAATTTCCTATTAGTGTTTTTCCACCAGTCTCCAGCTCTATTGTGGAAAAACACTACATAGGATAACCTAGAGGGGGGTTTTTGGGCCTTGCAGCGCCGTTTACGGCTGTCTGCACGGTCTCCGTGTGAGCCCAGCTCGCCCTGTAGTCTGTGTGCAGCCATAGCCGGTTGGATTCAGCTCAGGGTTCGTTACTGGCTCATACCTTGAGAAAAATTTTCCTTTTTTTCAAATAGTGCAGCCTGTTTAAAATTTGAAAAAAAAAATTCCTATTAGTGTCTTTCCACTCGTATCCAGCTAAATAGTGGAAAAACACTATATAGGATAACCTAGAGGAGGGTTTTTTGGCCTTGCAGCGCCGTTTACGGCTGTCTGCACGGTCTCCGTGTGAGCCCAGCTCGCCCTGTAGTCTGTGTGCAGCCATAGCCGGTTGGATTCAGCTCAGGGTTCGTTACTGGCTCATACCTTGCGAAAAATTTTCCTTTTTTTTCAAATAGTGCAGCCTGTTTAAAATTTGAAAAAAAAAAATCCTATAAGTGTCTTTCCACTCGTATCCAGCTAAATAGTGGAAAAACACTATATAGGATAACCTAGAGGAGGGTTTTTTGGCCTTGCAGCGCCGTTTACGGCTGTCTGCACGGTCTCCGTGTGAGCCCAGCTCGCCCTGTAGTCTGTGTGCAGCCATAGCCGGTTGGATTCAGCTCAGGGTTCGTTACTGGCTCATACCTTGAGAAAAATTTTCCTTTTTTTGAAATAGTGCAGCCTGTTTAAAATTTGAAAAAAAAAAATTCCTATTAGTGTCTTTCCACCAGTCTCCAGCTCAATTGTGGAAAAACACTACATAGGATAACCTAGAGGTTTTTTTTGGGGCCTTGCAGCGCCGTTTACGGCTGTCTGCACGGTCTCTGTGTGAGCGCAGCTCGACCTGTAGTCTGTGTGCAGCCATAGCCGGTTGGATTCAGCTCAGGGTGCGTTACTGCCTCATACCTTGAAAAACAATTTCCTTTTTTTCAAATAGTGGAGCCAGTTTAAAATTTGAAAAAAAAAATTCCTATTAGTGTCTTTCCACTTGTATCCAGCTAAATAGTGGAAAAACACTATATAGGATAACCTAGAGGAGGGTTTTTTGGCCTTGCAGCGCCGTTTACGGCTGTCTGCACGGTCTCCGTGTGATTTAAACTAGCTCTGTAGCCCGATCTGCACCAAAAAAAAAGTTAAGTTCACCAAATACAACTTAACACTTGTGTAGGCCACATTTGAAAAATAATAAAGTTTAGTCCACAATTTACAACATTAGTGTTTCTTACACCTGTTAGGAGGAGCATTACAGGAATAAGCACACTAAGGCCTTAGTACTTTTCTGCTTATCTTTATCTGTCAACCAAGATGAAGAGGGCAGGGAGTAAGGCACGTGGGCGTGGGCGCGGAGCAGGGAGAGGAGCAGGGAGAGGACGTGGTGATTCTGTGCCTGCTGCGGGCGCCGGTGACTCGTCGTCACTCAGTTTCAGCAGGGAACAGTCCTTCATGCGCAGCTTTGTCGGAGAGCGCCGTGCACCGCTGCTGCGTGAAGACCAAATTGAAGCCGTTGTCGGGTGGATGGCAGCTAACGCCTCGGCATCGACTTCAGTTAGTGCCACATCCTCTCAGGCACAGAGCACTGGAGAGCAGCCATCTGTCTCTTCACCACCTGCCAAATTGGCCAGGCAGTCAGAGAGCCCAGGACAGGAGCCGTCTCTACTTCTGTTCTCTGAATCTCTTGGCTTGGAAACAGGGGGCCAGCCAAGCAGCATTGGAGAAATGGAAGAAGAGGCAGTGTGCAGTGATGCCCAACACCTTTTTCTCTCTGACTCTGAAGAGGCAGGTGGGCCAGTGCCTCCGGTGACCACAGCGCAGTACGCATCTGATGATGAAACTCAGGTGCGGCTTTCTCGTGCGTACTGTGCTGCTGAGACTACCCAGGAGGAGCAGTTGGTGGCAGAGGGTATTGGAGATGATGAGGTCCTTGACCCATCGTGGCGTGAGGAACAGGAAGGTGGTGGGAGCAGCTCAGAGGAAGAGCTTCCTCTTACGGGCCAAAGAGGGAGAGGGAGGGGGAAGACTGCGGAGCCTGTAGCCTCCACTTTGGCACCCGTTAGGAGCCTGTCTCTTTCCAAAGCCAAAAAGGGCGCTCCCAAGACTTGCAGTGCCTGGTCCTTTTTTGACACAGTTGCAGATGACATTTGTTTTGTCAAATGCAAGCTGTGTCATCATAAAGTAAAAAGAGGGAAAAATGTCAGCAACCTCAATACCACAAATATGTGGAAACATGTGCGGACCAGGCACGCGGTGGAGTTACAGAAACACACTGAAGATGTAGGCCAACCAACAGCGGCAGCTACCACCTCTTCAGCTCGTGTTGCCTCTTCCTCCAGCTCACGCACAGCTGGTTTGGCTTCCTCCCAGAGACCTTGTGTAATTCCACCCACAGCACCACCTTCCCAGTCATCCTCACACTCCCAGTCTACTCTACAGCCATCGGTAGTACAGGCATGGGAGAAAAGGCGGGCATTCTCGGCCAACCACCCCCGAGCACAGGCTCTGAATGCAGGCATTGCCAAACTGTTGTCCCTGGAAATGCTCTCGTTCAGGCTGGTGGAGACTGACAGCTTCCGTGACTTGATGGCATTGGCAGTCCCACAGTACAAGGTGCCCAGCCGCTTTTACTTCAGCAGGCAGGCTGTCCCTGCCCTGCACAGGCATGTTGAGGCAAACATAAAACATGCGCTACTGAACGCCGTCAGTAGCAAGGTCCACCTCACCACCGATGCGTGGACCAGTCAGCATGGACAGGGGCGATATGTTTCCCTCACTGCCCATTGGGTTAATGTTGTTGAGCCAGGTACAGATCGTGCGAGTGGCGCAGGACGTGTCCTGCCCACTCCAAGGATTGCAGGAATCCAGTCTGTACGCATCGACTCCTCCTCTTACACCAGTTCCTCTGATTCCTCTCTGCAGGATCCGTCACAGTCCACCCCCACATGGACCCGTGAACGTTTACCTATGACCGACATGAGCACAGCCGTGGCCAAACGTCAGCAGGCCGTCTTGAAACTAGTTTCATTGGGGCATCGAAGCCACACAGCGCAGGAGCTCTGGAATGCCATCAAGCAGGAGAGCGATGTGTGGTTACTGCCAGCGAATCTCCAGCCAGGCATGGTAGTGTGTGACAATGGCCGAAATCTGGTGGCAGCTTTGGCCCTTGGCAACCTCACTCACATCCCATGTCTGGCACATGTGCTCAATTTGGTTGTGCAGAGTTTTCTGAGGGACTATCCGGATCTTGATGCCCTGCTGCACAAGGTCCGTCTAGAGTGTGCTCACTTGCGGCGTTCCAGCTTGGCCAGATCCCGCATTGCTGCTCTGCAGCGCCGATTCCGCCTTCCGGAACACCGCATCATATGTGACCTACCTACCCGGTGGAATTCCACGTTACATATGTTGGAGCGGTTGTGTGAGCAGCAGCAAGCAGTTATGGAGTACCAGCTGCATCAGGCGCAAAGAAGTCGCAGTCAGCGCCGATCAGACTTCACAACCACAGAGTGGGCCACTATGAAGGACGTCTGCCAGGTTTTGCGTCCTTTTGATTATTCCACGCGGATGGCAAGTGCAGATGATGCACTAGTCAGCATGACTGTCCCCCTTATCTGCCTGCTTCAGCAAACTTTGCAAGGGTTAAGGGATGATGTGGTGGAAGAGGTGGAGGATGAGGAGTCACCTTTTCCATCAGCTTCTGGAGAGTCAGCGCCACGTGGTTCCTCACAAAGGGGTACGCAGGGGCCAATTTGTGAGGAGGATGAGGAGGAGTCAATGGAGGAGGAAGAGCTCCGTCCAGAGGAGGGAGCGACACAATTGTCCAGTGGTCAGTGTGTACAGCGAGGGTGGGGTGATGACGAGCGGGCAGAGATCATGTCTCAAGCAGGGGACAGCGTTTCTGGGCCAGTTGGCACTCTGCAGCACATGGTGGATTTCATGCTGCAGTGCCTGAGAAACGACCGCCGCATCGACCACATTCTCAACATGCCTGATTATTGGGTGTTCACCCTCCTCGATCCTCGCTACCGGGACAACGTCCAAAACCTCATCCCTGCGTTGACCCGGGAGCGTAAATTGCGGGAGTACCACGACACACTGGTGAATTCCATCATCTTCTCCTGTCCAACTGAGAGGAGTGCTGCTAGTGCTTTACAAAGCAGCTCAGTGCGTCGAGGCAGTGGGGGAGGCTCTGCCCAAAGAGGGAGCAGAAGCAGTGCCTCTGCCCAAGGCAAGCCCAGTATGGCACAACTCTGGCACACTTTTGTGTGCCCGCCCCAAATGTCTACACCATCACCGGCGGCTCCAGTCAGCAGGAGGCAACGGTTCCGTCAGATGGTGACAGACTACATGGCTTGCCCTCTTACTGTACTCCCAGACGGCTCTTCCCCGTTCAAGTTTTGGGTCTCTAAGCTGGATACATGGCCAGAGCTAAGCCAGTATGCATTGGAGGTGCTGGCTTGCCCTGCGGCTAGTGTCTTATCGGAACGTGTCTTTAGTGCCGCAGGTGGTGTACTAACAGACCGTCGCATGCGACTATCCTCCGATAACGTTGACCGGCTTACTTTCCTGAAAATGAACCAGGCCTGGATCTCGCAGGAATTTGCCACTCCTCTGCCTGATTAAGTAATTGGGTGTCATCCAGGTCTCCTGCTGTGTTCATCTTTCTACCACCTGAACTGCTATTCCTGGGCTCCAACACCGCCAGTTGCGGCTCAGAAGTGCAGGCTGCACAGTAAAAACATACGACCCAGTGTTATTGGGTTTCAGTAACGTCAGCTGATCCCCAGCTGTGTAGCCGGCAATGTGTCCTGCGACCGCCACGCTGGCACAACAACCTAAATGTAAGGGAACCTGTCCCCCCCCCCGTCGTTTGTTACTGAAAGAGCCATCTTGTGCAGCAGTAATGCTGCACAAGGAAAAGGTAGCTCTTTTTTTTTAGCTCTTTGCACACGCAGAACTTAACACTTATAAAATGTGTTCACTGATACCGTTATACCGTCCCGGAGCTGGGACTTTCCTTCGTAATGTGACGCAGCACAGCCGTCATTCCTACCCCCTTGGTGCCATGCGCTGCCTCCTCAGCGTTGTTTTAAGCTGTCACGGAGCCTGCGCTGTTCTGTTATCCCTTGGGCATGCCCTATTTGCGCTGCCTGTCTTCTGACATAATTTGGTGTCAGGCTGGCTGCGCCTGTGCGGCCGCGGTGCCCGAGATCCCGCCTCGCAGTGTCTTCTGATTGAGTCACACTGCGGGCCTGGGATCCATGGGCATGCGCAGTGCATATCTTCCCCTCGGGCTCTCGCTCATTTCCCTCCGCCTTCTTTAGACTGTGCGCCGTCAGCTGATCCCTAGCATGCCACGGCCGTGACACCGCACAGTCTGAAGAAGAGGGAAGGAGGGGAGTGAGAGTCGAGGTTATGCACTGTGCATGCCCATGGTTCCAAGGCCCGCAGTGGGATTACGTTAGATGAGACTGCGAGGTGGGATCTGGAGCAGCGTGGACGCACAGGCACTGACAGCGTGACACCAAATTATGTCAGAAGACAGGCAGCGCTAATTGGGCATGGCCAAGGGCTAACAGAACAGCGCAGGCTCGTGACAGCTTAAAACAACGCTGAGGAGGCAGCGCACGGCATCAAGGGGATAGGAATGACAGCTGTGCTGTCTCCCATTACGAAGGAAATTCGCACCTCCGGAACGGTTTAACGGTATAAAGGGACACATTTTTAGTGTTTACTTCGGTGTTTGCAAGGAGCATAATTAAAAGAGCAACCTTTTCCTTTTGCATCCTTAGTGCTGCACAACATGGCTCTTTCAGCTACAAACGTCTTGGGGGGGGGGTTAAAGGTTTCCTTTCAACTTGCTCCAATCAGGCTTCGGCCTACACTCTGTTCCTCTGCTCCTCCTGCTGTCCCTGGGCTCTAACACCGCCAGTTGGTGCCTGGAAGTGCTGTGTGCACAGTCAACAGTCGCTCCTCTGTTATTGGGGTTCAGTAACGTCAGCTGATCCCCAGCTGTGTGTGCGGCAATACCTCCAATCTGCTCCTCCTGCTGTCCCTGGGCTCTAACACCGCCAGTTGGTGCCTGGAAGTGCTGTGTGCACAGTCAACAGTCGCTCCTCTGTTATTGGGGTTCAGTAACGTCAGCTGATCCCCAGCTGTGTATCCGGCAATGTGTCATGCGACCGCCACGCTGGCACAACTAAAATGTAAGGGGACCTGTCCCCCCCCCCCCCTAGGCGTTTGTTACTGATAGAGCCACCATGTGCAGCACTAATACTGCACAAGGGAAAGGTCGCTCTTGAAATTATGCTCCTTGCAAACGCTGAACTACACACTCATGTAATGTGTCCCCTCACACCGTCCAACCGTCCCGGAGGTGGGACTTTCCTTTGTAATGTGACGCAGCACAGCCGTCATTGCTACCCCCTTGGCACCGTGCGCTGCCTCCTTAGCGTTGTTTGATTCCGTCATGGACCCTGCGCTGTTATGTTATCCCTTGGCCATGCACAGTTTGCGCTGCCCGTCCTCTGACATCATTTGTTGTCGTCCTGGCTGCGCCTGTGCGTCCACGCTGCCCGAAATCACACCTCGCAGTGTCGTCTAATGTGATCCCACAGTGGGCCTGGTATCCATGGCCATGCGCAGTGCATATACTAGCCTCTCACTCCCCTTCTTCACGCTTCTTCAGACTAGGCGGCGTCAGCTGATCCCTAATAGCATGCCACGGCCGTGACGCCGCACAGTCTGAAGAAGCAGGAAGGAGGTGAGTGAGAGGCGATGATATGCACTGCGCATGCCCATGGATCCCTGGCCCGCAGTGGGACTACATTAGATGACAATGCAAGGTTGGATCTCGGGCAGCTTGGACGCACAGGCACTGCCAGCCTGACACCTACATGATGTCAGAAGACGGGCACCGCTAACTGTGCATGGCCAAGGGATAACATTACAGCGCGGGCTCCGTGACAGAACCAAACAACGTTGAGGAGGTGGCGCCCGGCACCAAGGGGGTTGGAATGACGGCTGTGCTGTGTCACATTACAAAGGAAAGTCCCACTTCCGGGATGGTTTGACGGTGTGAGGGGACACATTATATGAGTGTGTACTTCAGCGTTTGCAAGGAGCATAATTTTCGGAGCCACCATTTTCCATGTGCAGTATTACTGCTGTACAAGATGGCTCTTTCAGCAACAAATGCCTGGGGGGGGGGGGGGTTAAAGGTTCCCTTTCAACTTGCTCCACTGCAGGCTTCGGCCTACACTCTGCTCCTCTTTCATTCCCTGGGTTTCAACACTGTCAGTTGCCACCTGGAAGTGTTGTCTACACAGAAAAAACACTAGGTGATGTGTCAGTGGGGTTCAGCACCGCCAGCTGTTCCCCTGCTGTGTAGTCGGCAACGTGTCCAGCACAAGCTACGCTGGCACAACAGAACAAAAGCTGCCACCAGTGCAGGCTTCGGCCTACACTTTGCTCCTCTCCTCCTCCTCCTGCTGACCCTGGGCTCTAACACCGCTAGTTTTTGCCCGGACATGCAATCTGCACAGAGAAAAACACCAGTCAATGTGTCAGTGGGGTTCAGCAACGCCAGCTGTTCCCCTGCTGTGTAGCTTGCAACGTGACCTGCAAACGCCATGCAGGCACATGAACTGAAATTGAAGGGAGCCTGCCCCCCACCCACAGGTGTTTCTATGTATAACAGCCACCTTGTACAGCAGTACTGCTGCATTTGTACAAGGTGGCTGACTTTTTCTCCTTGCCCACGTGGAACTCAACACGTACAAAATGTGTCTCATTAGAGACCATTACAATGTCCCTGAGGTGTGACTTTCCTTTGTAATGACACGCAGCACCACCCTTGTTAGCGCTGCCCGTCTTTTGACATCATTGGTTAGCTGGCTGCGCCTGTGCATCTCCCCTGCTGGAAACAACGCCCCTCGGTGTCTTATTTTTTTGGACAGCGAGGGTGTGATTGATGGGCATGTGCAGTGCATATGTTTGCCTGTGTTCACTCATCTCCTTCCGCCTTCTTCAGACTGGGTGTCCTCATGGCCGCGGCAGGCGATAAGGGATCAGATGAGGCCGCCCAGTCTGAAGCAGGTGTAAGGACATGTGTGAGCGGCAAACATATTTAGTGCACCAGGGCACGAATCCCAGCACCGCAGTGTGATTTTTTAAAAACACACTGTGGGTCTGGGATTCATGTCCATCGCTAACCGCAACGGCCAACATGAAATGAGGTCATAAGACAGGAAGCGCTCACAGCGCATGGCCAAAGGATCACAAGAGCGCAGACTCCTATACAGCAACTAACAACGCTCAGGAAGCTGCGCCCATGCAAAAAGGTGTTGTTTTCGACACCTGTGCTGCTTTTCTTTAAAAAGACAAGTCACGCCTCCACTACTGATTAACAGTATAATGGGCTAAATAGTCTACGTGTTGCATTCAGCTTGTGCAAGTAGACAAATTAATAGAGCAACCTTTTACTTGTGCAGCATTAATGCTGCAGAAGGAGTGGCTCTTGTACTTTGTAACACCTGAGGGGGGGTTAAAGGTAACCTTTGAAATTGGTTCAACTAGGCTTCGGCCTACACTCTGCTCCTCTCCTCCTCCTGCTGACCCTGGGCTCTAACAACGCTAGTTTTTGCCCGGAAATGCTAGCTGCACAGAGAAAAACACCAGCCAATGTGTTAGTGGGGTTCAGCAACGCCAGCTGTTCCCCCGCTGTGTAGCCGGCATCGTGTCCAGCACAAGCCACACTGGCACAACCGACCAAAAGCTGCCACCAGTGCAGGCTTCGGCCTACACTTTGCTCCTCTCCTCCTCCTCCTGCTGACCCTGGGCTCAAACACCGCTAGTTTTTGCCCGGAAATGCTAGCTGCACAGAGAAAAACACCAGCCAATGTGTTAGTGGGGTTCAGCACCGCCAGCTGTTCCCCCGCTGTGTAGCCGGCATCGTGTCCAGCACAAGCCACGCTGGCACAACCGACCAAAAGCTGCCACCAGTGCAGGCTTCGGCCTACACTTTGCTCCTCTCCTCCTCCTCCTCCTGCTGACCCTGGGTTCAAACACCGCTAGTTTTTGCCCGGAAATGCTAGCTGCACAGAGAAAAACACCAGCCAATGTGTTAGTGGGGTTCAGCACCGCCAGCTGTTCCCCTGCTGTGCAGCTTGCAACGTGACCTGCAAACGCCACGCAGGCACATGAACTGAAATTGAAGGGAGCCTGGCCCCCACCCCCAGGTGTTTCTATGTATAACAGCCACCTTGTACAGCAGTACTGCTGCATTTGTACAAGGTGGCTGATGTTTTCTCCTTGCCCACGTGGAACTCAACACGTACAAAATGTGTCTCTTTGAGACCATTCCACTGTCCCTGAGGTGTGACTTTCCTTTCTAATGATACGCAGCACCCCCCTTGTTAGCGCTTCCCGTCTTCTGACATCATTGGTTGGCTACTTGCGCCTGTTCGTCCGCCCTGCCTGAATAAAAGGCTCCTCGTTGTCTTAATTATTTTGACTGCGAGGGTGTGATTGATGGGCACGAGCAGTGCATATCTTCGCCTGTCTTAACTCATCTCCTTCCGCCTTCTTCAGACTGTGCAGCCTCATGGCCGCGGCATGCGAGAAGGGATCAGCAGAGGCCGCCCAGTCTGAAGCAGGTGTAAGGACGTGTGTGAGCGGCCAAAATATTTACTGCTCAAGGCCACGAATCCCAGCACCGCAGTGTGGCTTTATGAAAAGACACTGTGGGTCTGGGATTTATGGCCATCGTTAACCGCACCGGCCAACATGAAATGATGTCATAAGATGGGCAGCGCTAACAGGGCATTGCCAAGGGATAACACAAGAGCGCAGACTCCTGTACAGCAAATAACAACGCTCAGGAAGCTGCGCCAAGCACCAAGGCGTTATTTAGGACACCTGTGCTGCGTCTCATCAAAAAACCAAGTCACGCATCCACTACAGTTTGACTGTAGAATGGGGTAAATTGTGTATGTCTTTCATTCAGCGTGTGCAAGTAGACAAATTAATAGAGCAACCTTTCACTTGTGCAGCATTAATACTGCACAAGGTGTGTCTCTTGTACTTTGTAACACCTGAGGGGGGGGTTAAAGGTTTCCTTTGAAATTGGTTCAACTAGGCTTCGGCCTACACTCTGCTCCTCTCCTCCTCCTCCTGCTTCAACACGGGCTCTAACATCGCTAGTTTTTGCCCGCAAGTGCTAGCTGCACAGAGAAAAACACACGCCATTGTGTTAGTGGGGTTCAGCAACGCCAGCTGTTCCCCCAGTGTGTAGCCGGCAAAGTGTCCTGCAAACGCAACGCAGACACAAAGCTGCCTCCAGTGCAGGCTTCGGCCTACACTCATCTCCCCCTGCTTACCCTTTGCTCCAACACCGCTAGTTGGGGCTCTAGGAAGACAATCTTTAATAGGCAAGGCAACGCATCTGGGTTCCAGCACCGCCAGCTGGTTCTCGGCAGTGTTCTTGTCACAGGTACTCCCTCGTGCCAAGCCTGGTTTCAGCACCGTCAGCTGTTTCCGGGTTGTGTCAACTTCACTGAGACGCCTATGCTTGCCCCGTCGTGGTGCGGTCGAGTTAGCCAACTCCAGGGTGCCTCCAGTTTAGGAGCTTCCTATGTGGGCTGCGTGAACTGGTAGTCAAGGCTGGTTCTGTAGTGCCAGTAGGCCCAGCTCCCCCTGTAGGACTGTTGGGGTTCGGTAACTGCGGCTGCCTCGCGGCCTAGCTGTTCTCTCCTCTCCTGTGGACCTTCGGGTCCACCACATGGTTCCAGCAACGTCAGCTGGTTCCGGGCCGAGCCTTTGGCTTAGGTGCCTCCTCCTGGGTATCCGAGTTCCGCCAACGCCAGGCGGTCCTTGGTAGTGCTTTTAAGCGCGGGCACCTACAGCTTAGTAACCGGGTTCCAGCACCGTCAGCTGGTCCTCGGTCGTGCCATTGGCTCTTGCACACTGGGGCAACGCATCCGTGTTCCAGCACCGCCAGCTGGTTCTCGGCAGTGTTCTTGTCACAGGTACTCCCTCGTGCCAAGCCTGGTTTCAGCACCGTCAGCTGTTTCCGGGTTGTGTCAACTTCACTGAGACGCCTATGCTTGCCCCGTCGTGGTGCGGTCGAGTTAGCCAACTCCAGGGTGCCTCCAGTTTAGGAGCTTCCTATGTGGGCTGCGTGAACTGGTAGTCAAGGCTGGTTCTGTAGTGCCAGTAGGCCCAGCTCCCCCTGTAGGACTGTTGGGGTTCGGTAACTGCGGCTGCCTCGCGGCCTAGCTGTTCTCTCCTCTCCTGTGGACCTTCGGGTCCACCACTTGGTTCCAGCACCGTCAGCTGGTTCCGGGCGAGCCTTTGGCTTAGGTGCCTCCTCCTGGGTATCCGAGTTCCGCCAACGCCAGGCGGTCCTTGGTAGTGCTTTTAAGCGCGGGCACCTACAGCTTAGTAACCGGGTTCCAGCACCGTCAGCTGGTCCTCGGTCGTGCCATTGGCTCTTGCACACTGGGGCAACGCATCCGTGTTCCAGCACCGCCAGCTGGTTCTCGGCAGTGTTCTTGTCACAGGTACTCCCTCGTGCCAAGCCTGGTTTCAGCACCGTCAGCTGTTTCCGGGTTGTGTCAACTTCACTGAGACGCCTATGCTTGCCCCGTCGTGGTGCGGTCGAGTTAGCCAACTCCAGGGTGCCTCCAGTTTAGGAGCTTCCTATGTGGGCTGCGTGAACTGGTAGTCAAGGCTGGTTCTGTAGTGCCAGTAGGCCCAGCTCCCCCTGTAGGACTGTTGGGGTTCGGTAACTGCGGCTGCCTCGCGGCCTAGCTGTTCTCTCCTCTCCTGTGGACCTTCGGGTCCACCACCTGGTTCCAGCACTGTCAGCTGGTTCCGGGCCAAGCCTTTGGCTTAGGTGCCTCCTCCTGGGTATCCGAGTTCCGCCAACGCCAGGCGGTCCTTGGTAGTGCTTTTAAGCGCGGGCACCTACAGCTTAGTAACCGGGTTCCAGCACCGTCAGCTGGTCCTCGGTCGTGCCATTGGCTCTTGCACACTGGGGCAACGCATCCGTGTTCCAGCACCGCCAGCTGGTTCTCGGCAGTGTTCTTGTCACAGGTACTCCCTCGTGCCAAGCCTGGTTTCAGCACCGTCAGCTGTTTCCGGGTTGTGTCAACTTCACTGAGACGCCTATGCTTGCCCCGTCGTGGTGCGGTCGAGTTAGCCAACTCCAGGGTGCCTCCAGTTTAGGAGCTTCCTATGTGGGCTGCATGAACTGGTAGTCAAGGCTGGTTCTGTAGTGCCAGTAGGCCCAGCTCCCCCTGTAGGACTGTTGGGGTTCGGTAACTGCGGCTGCCTCGCGGCCTAGCTGTTCTCTCCTCTCCTGTGGACCTTCGGGTCCACCACCTGGTTCCAGCACCGTCAGCTGGTTCCGGGCGAGCCTTTGGCTTAGGTGCCTCCTCCTGGGTATCCGAGTTCCGCCAACGCCAGGCGGTCCTTGGTAGTGCTTTTAAGCGCGGGCACCTACAGCTTAGTAACCGGGTTCCAGCACCGTCAGCTGGTCCTCGGTCGTGCCATTGGCTCTTGCACACTGGGGCAACGCATCCGTGTTCCAGCACCGCCAGCTGGTTCTCGGCAGTGTTCTTGTCACAGGTACTCCCTCGTGCCAAGCCTGGTTTCAGCACCGTCAGCTGTTTCCGGGTTGTGTCAACTTCACTGAGACGCCTATGCTTGCCCCGTCGTGGTGCGGTCGAGTTAGCCAACTCCAGGGTGCCTCCAGTTTAGGAGCTTCCTATGTGGGCTGCGTGAACTGGTAGTCAAGGCTGGTTCTGTAGTGCCAGTAGGCCCAGCTCCCCCTGTAGGACTGTTGGGGTTCGGTAACTGCGGCTGCCTCGCGGCCTAGCTGTTCTCTCCTCTCCTGTGGACCTTCGGGTCCACCACCTGGTTCCAGCACCGTCAGCTGGTTCCGGGCGAGCCTTTGGCTTAGGTGCCTCCTCCTGGGTATCCGAGTTCCGCCAACGCCAGGCGGTCCTTGGTAGTGCTTTTAAGCGCGGGCACCTACAGCTTAGTAACCGGGTTCCAGCACCGTCAGCTGGTCCTCGGTCGTGCCATTGGCTCTTGCACACTGGGGCAACGCATCCGTGTTCCAGCACCGCCAGCTGGTTCTCGGCAGTGTTCTTGTCACAGGTACTCCCTCGTGCCAAGCCTGGTTTCAGCACCGTCAGCTGTTTCCGGGTTGTGTCAACTTCACTGAGACGCCTATGCTTGCCCCGTCGTGGTGCGGTCGAGTTAGCCAACTCCAGGGTGCCTCCAGTTTAGGAGCTTCCTATGTGGGCTGCGTGAACTGGTAGTCAAGGCTGGTTCTGTAGTGCCAGTAGGCCCAGCTCCCCCTGTAGGACTGTTGGGGTTCGGTAACTGCGGCTGCCTCGCGGCCTAGCTGTTCTCTCCTCTCCTGTGGACCTTCGGGTCCACCACCTGGTTCCAGCACCGTCAGCTGGTTCCGGGCCAAGCCTTTGGCTTAGGTGCCTCCTCCTGGGTATCCGAGTTCCGCCAACGCCAGGCGGTCCTTGGTAGTGCTTTTAAGCGTGGGCACCTACAGCTTAGTAACCGGGTTCCAGCACCGTCAGCTGGTCCTCGGTCGTGCCATTGGCTCTTGCACACTGGGGCAACGCATCCGTGTTCCAGCACCGCCAGCTGGTTCTTGGCAGTGTTCTTGTCACAGGTACTCCCTCGTGCCAAGCCTGGTTTCAGCACCGTCAGCTGTTTCCGGGTTGTGTCAACTTCACTGAGACGCCTATGCTTGCCCCGTCGTGGTGCGGTCGAGTTAGCCAACTCCAGGGTGCCTCCAGTTTAGGAGCTTCCTATGTGGGCTGCGTGAACTGGTAGTCAAGGCTGGTTCTGTAGTGCCAGTAGGCCCAGCTCCCCCTGTAGGACTGTTGGGGTTCGGTAACTGCGGCTGCCTCGCGGCCTAGCTGTTCTCTCCTCTCCTGTGGACCTTCGGGTCCACCACCTGGTTCCAGCACCGTCAGCTGGTTCCGGGCCGAGCCTTTGGCTTAGGTGCCTCCTCCTGGGTATCCGAGTTCCGCCAACGCCAGGCGGTCCTTGGTAGTGCTTTTAAGCGCGGGCACCTACAGCTTAGTAACCGGGTTCCAGCACCGTCAGCTAGTCCTCGGTCGTGCCATTGGCTCTTGCACACTGGGGCAACGCATCCGGGTTCCAGCACCGCCAGCTGGTTCTCGGCAGTGTTTTTGTCACAGGTACTCCCTCGTGCCAAACCTGGTTTCAGCACCGTCAGCTGTTTCCGGGTTGTGTCAAGCTCACTGAGACACCTATGCTTGCCTCGTCGTGGTGCGGTCGGGTTAGCCAACTCCAGGGTGCCTCCAGTTTAGGAGCTTCCTATGTGTGCTGCGTGAACTGGTAGTCAAGGCTGGTTCTGTATTGCCAGTAGGCCCAGCTCCCCCTGTAGGACTGTTGGGGTTCGGTAACTGCGGCTGCCTCGCGGCCTACCTGTTCTCTCCTCTCCTGTGGACCTTCGGGTCCACCACCTGGTTCCAGCACCGTCAGCTGGTTCCGGGCCGAGCCTTTGGCTTAGGTGCCTCCTCCTGGGTATCCGAGTTCCGCCAACGCCAGGCGGTCCTTGGTAGTGCTTTTAAGCGCGGGCACCTACAGCTTAGTAACCGGGTTCCAGCACCGTCAGCTGGTCCTCGGTCGTGCCATTGGCTCTTGCACACTGGGGCAACGCATCCGTGTTCCAGCACCGCCAGCTGGTTCTCGGCAGTGTTCTTGTCACAGGTACTCCCTCGTGCCAAGCCTGGTTTCAGCACCGTCAGCTGTTTCCGGGTTGTGTCAACTTCACTGAGACGCCTATGCTTGCCCCGTCGTGGTGCGGTCGAGTTAGCCAACTCCAGGGTGCCTCGAGTTTAGGAGCTTCCTATGTGGGCTGCGTGAACTGGTAGTCAAGGCTGGTTCTGTAGTGCCAGTAGGCCCAGCTCCCCCTGTAGGACTGTTGGGGTTCGGTAACTGCGGCTGCCTCGCGGCCTAGCTGTTCTCTCCTCTCCTGTGGACCTTCGGGTCCACCACCTGGTTCCAGCACCGTCAGCTGGTTCCGGGCCGAGCCTTTGGCTTAGGTGCCTCCTCCTGGGTATCCGAGTTCCGTCAACGCCAGGCGGTCCTTGGTAGTGCTTTTAAGCGCGGGCACCTACAGCTTAGTAACCGGGTTCCAGCACCGTCAGCTAGTCCTCGGTCGTGCCATTGGCTCTTGCACACTGGGGCAACGCATCCGGGTTCCAGCACCGCCAGCTGGTTCTCGGCAGTGTTTTTGTCACAGGTACTCCCTCGTGCCAAACCTGGTTTCAGCACCGTCAGCTGTTTCCGGGTTGTGTCAAGCTCACTGAGACACCTATGCTTGCCTCGTCGTGGTGCGGTCGGGTTAGCCAACTCCAGGGTGCCTCCAGTTTAGGAGCTTCCTATGTGGGCTGCGTGAACTGGTAGTCAAGGCTGGTTCTGTAGTGCCAGTAGACCCAGCTCCCCCTGTAGGACTGTTGGGGTTCGGTAACTGCGGCTGCCTCGCGGCCTAGCTGTTCTCTCCTCTCCTGTGGACCTTCGGGTCCACCACCTGGTTCCAGCACCGTCAGCTGGTTCCGGGCCGAGCCTTTGGCTTAGGTGCCTCCTCCTGGGTAACCGAGTTCCGCCAACGCCAGGCGGTCCTTGGTAGTGCTTTTAAGCGCGGGCACCTACAGCTTAGTAACCGGGTTCCAGCACCGTCAGCTGGTCCTCGGTCGTGCCATTGGCTCTTGCACACTGGGGCAACGCATCCGGGTTCCAGCACCGCCAGCTGGTTCTCGGCAGTGTTCTTGTCACAGGTACTCCCTCGTGCCAAGCCTGGTTTCAGCACCGTCAGCTGTTTCCGGGTTGTGTCAACTTCACTGAGACGCCTATGCTTGCCCCGTCGTGGTGCGGTCGAGTTAGCCAACTCCAGGGTGCCTCCAGTTTAGGAGCTTCCTATGTGGGCTGCGTGAACTGGTAGTCAAGGCTGGTTCTGTAGTGCCAGTAGGCCCAGCTCCCCCTGTAGGACTGTTGGGGTTCGGTAACTGCGGCTGCCTCGCGGCCTAGCTGTTCTCTCCTCTCCTGTGGGCCTTGGGGTCCACCACCTGGTTCCAGCACCGTCAGCTGGTTCCGGGCCGAGCCTTTGGCTTAGGTGCCTCCTCCTGGGTATCCGAGTTCCGCCAACGCCAGGCGGTCCTTGGTAGTGCTTTTAAGCGCGGGCACCTACAGCTTAGTAACCGGGTTCCAGCACCGTCAGCTGGTCCTCGGTCGTGCCATTGGCTCTTGCACACTGGGGCAACGCATCCGGGTTCCAGCACCGCCAGCTGGTTCTCGGCAGTGTTCTTGTCACAGGTACTCCCTCGTGCCAAGCCTGGTTTCAGCACCGTCAGCTGTTTCCGGGTTGTGTCAACTTCACTGAGACGCCTATGCTTGCCCCGTCGTGGTGCGGTCGAGTTAGCCAACTCCAGGGTGCCTCCAGTTTAGGAGCTTCCTATGTGGGCTGCGTGAACTGGTAGTCAAGGCTGGTTCTGTAGTGCCAGTAGGCCCAGCTCCCCCTGTAGGACTGTTGGGGTTCGGTAACTGCGGCTGCCTCGCGGCCTAGCTGTTCTCTCCTCTCCTGTGGGCCTTGGGGTCCACCACCTGGTTCCAGCACCGTCAGCTGGTTCCGGGCCGAGCCTTTGGCTTAGGTGCCTCCTCCTGGGTATCCGAGTTCCGCCAACGCCAGGCGGTCCTTGGTAGTGCTTTTAAGCGCGGGCACCTACAGCTTAGTAACCGGGTTCCAGCACCGTCAGCTGGTCCTCGGTCGTGCCATTGGCTCTTGCACACTGGGGCAACGCATCCGTGTTCCAGCACCGCCAGCTGGTTCTCGGCAGTGTTCTTGTCACAGGTACTCCCTCGTGCCAAGCCTGGTTTCAGCACCGTCAGCTGTTTCCGGGTTGTGTCAACTTCACTGAGACGCCTATGCTTGCCCCGTCGTGGTGCGGTCGAGTTAGCCAACTCCAGGGTGCCTCCAGTTTAGGAGCTTCCTATGTGGGCTGCATGAACTGGTAGTCAAGGCTGGTTCTGTAGTGCCAGTAGGCCCAGCTCCCCCTGTAGGACTGTTGGGGTTCGGTAACTGCGGCTGCCTCGCGGCCTAGCTGTTCTCTCCTCTCCTGTGGGCCTTCGGGTCCACCACCTGGTTCCAGCACCGTCAGCTGGTTCTAGGCAGTGTCTTTTGCTCTTGTACCTTCTGCTCCCCATCCTGATTCCAGTAACGTCAGCTGGTTCCGGGCAGAGCCTTTGGCTTAGGTGCCTCCTTCTGGGTATCCAAGTTCCACCAACGTCAGGTGGTCCTTGGTAGTGCTTTCAGGCACGGGTACCTCCTGCTTAGTAACCGGGTTCCAGTAACGTCAGCTGGTCCTCGGTAGTTCCATTGGCTCTTGGACCTTCGGCTACCCATCCGGGTTCCAGTACCGTCAGCTGGTTCTCGGCAGTGTCTTTTGCTCTTGTACCTTCTGCTCCCCATCCTGGTTCCAGTAACGTCAGCTGGTTCCGGGCAGAGCCTTTGGCTTAGGTGCCTCCTTCTGGGTATCCGAGTTCCGCCAACGTCAGGCGGTCCTTGGTAGTGCTTTTTAGCACGGGTACCTCCTGCTTAGTAACCGGGTTCCAGTAACATCAGCTGGTCCTCGGTAGTTCCATAGGCTCTTGAACCTTCGGGTAGCCATCCGAGTTCCAGTTCCATCAGCTGGTTCTTGGCATTTTCTCAGCCTTCTTGTACCTTCTGCTACATTTCCAAGTTGAAGACCCTAAAGTCGACGACCCGGAAGACCACCCCGATGACGACGACGACGACGACCCGGAAGACCACCCCGATGACGACGACGGCGGAGACGACGATGGAGACGACGACGGCGGAGACGACGACGGCGGAGATGACGACACTGAAGACGACGACCCTGGAGACGACGACATGGAATACCGAGAAGCAGAAGAACAAGAGGCTGCAGAACAAAGAGCAGAAGAACATTAAGCATAACACTTAATATCAGAGCAAAAGATATTATCTAAATTATATGCAGAAGAAGACTAAGCAGTGTATGGGGGTGAGTCCGTTCCTCCTCGTGGTGCCCCTGGATAAAGCCTGATGCTGCAGGCCAAACTGAACGCGGACAAATGTAACTTTTGTGACTGGCAGAACGGAAGGTGTAATCTTCCAACTTTTATAGATAACAACTACGGGAATGCCTGTCACAAATGAGAATATGATGAAGAAGTAGAATAGGAAGAATAATAACAGTGGAATAAAAAGAATATGTAGAATAGGAAGAATAATAATAGTTGAAGAAAATGAATATGAAGAATGTAATAAAAAAAAAAAAATAGGTAGAAGATGAAGAAGAAGATGAATAAGGTGAAGAAGTTGATGTCAAAGATGCTGATGATGATGAAGATGAAAGTGTGGGAAAAGGAAAAAAAAGAAGGGGAAGGTCGTGGAATAGTGAAACATCAATATCTGACAAAATAAAAAAAATTTACATAGTCAATATCTTTTTCAATCCGAACGTCTTTAGAAAAAAAAAAAAATCATGCTATTCTATTTGATTGGACTAATCCTCATTGCCTTTAATGTCTCCGCCACCTCCCCCATACATCCTACATTATTCTTAGTTGTTTTCCTTCATGTAGAATGAACCTACAAGGAAAGAAAGGGTTTATTTTAATTCCGATATTTTGGTCCCATTGACTTGCATTGGGATCGGGTATCGGTATCGGCGATATCCGATATTTTTTGAATATCGGCCGATCCAAACCGATACCGATACTTTCCGATATCGGAAGGTATCGCTCAACACTACTGACCACTCTTCAATGACTGCAGAGTGGCGTTTTTGAGATGGTTGCAAATCCCATTCTAGCTGATTGATAATGCTCCAGTGTGAATTATGTGCTACAAATAGCATCTATTACATCAGTAAGGTGCTGTCCTAGACTCTTCTAATATAAGCATTAATGTTACCTATTGAAAACGGTATGAGGGCCTCGTTCTTTTTGAAATTTCCATTTGAGTCAAGAAAGTGTTCTGGATAAAACTCATCTGCTTTCTCAAAGTATTCTTTGTCTTTGTGTATAGAATGCAGCACCGGGAGGATAGTCGTTCCCTGGGGGCGGGAGAAAGCAGATATGATCAAAAATAGCATTAAAGGATTTAAGATGTACAATGTGATATATTTAATACATCTAACAAATAGTAAAGTTTTGGTGTTCTAGGAATGAGTTCCAATGGAAAGCCGGCATCCTTACCTTTCCTTGATTTCAGACAAAGGGTTCTTACATCTGGTGATCCTTGAAAGTGCACTTTTAGGCCATATCACATGCCCCATGCTATCACTTTTATGCCATAGCTCAAGAAATGGCAATCATAGAGAGCATTCTCTACTAGAAACATCATTGTACGAGCCAGAAATGGACCAATGGCTTTTGCACTGGTGGAGTTGAGATGTCCATGTATGTACCTTATAAGGTTTTCATATTATATCTCTTTTTTATGCAAACAAACCTATTCATCCTAGCAAAAAAAGTACTATCGTTCCGATTCATCAAAGCACTTATACCAGAATACCGGCATCAATTTGAAAAGTCTCAAACTTTTTGTGCAATGAGAAGTTACGCATAAATGTAGCGACTTTTGCCTTTTTAATTCTAGTATCACCTGGGTGGGACAGGTGCTTTATGGGGAGTGACGTCACAGCTGGTCTAATCCATGATGAACTGTGGCATTTCTTACTACCGAGGTAACATTCGTGACTAGGGTTGAGCGACCTTTACTTTTATAGGATCGGGTCGGGTTTCACGAAACCCGACTTTTTCAAAAGTCGGGTCGAGTGAAATCGGCCGATCGTATAAAAAAGTCAGGGACGGGGTCGGCCGAAACCTGAAACCCAATGCAGAGCATTGGGTTTCCATGGTTCCCAGGGTCTGAAGGAGTGGAAACTCTCCTTCAGGCCCTGCGATCCATATTTTAGTGTAAAATAAAGAATTAAAATAAAAAATATCGCAATACTTACCCTCTGACGCACCCTGGTACTAACCGGGAACCTTCCTTACTTAGAATCAGCCTTCTAGGACCTTGCGGTGACGTCGCGGCTTGTGATTGGCCGCGCGGCCGCCCATGTGACCGCTCGCGCGACCAATCACAAGCCGCGACGTCACCGCGTCGTCACCGAAGGTCCTGGAAGGGCTGATTCTTAGGAAGGAAGGCTGCCGGAAAGAATCAGGGCGCGTCCGAGGGTGAGTATATTAATATTAGGTATATACTCACCCTCGGATGCGCCCTGCTTCTTTCCGGCAGCCTTCCTTCCTAAGAATCAGCCCTTCCAGGACCTTCGGTGACGTCGCGGTGACGTCGCGGCTTGTGATTAGTCGCGCGAGCGGTCACATGGGCGGCCGCGCGGCCAATCACAAGCCGCGATGTCACCGCGACGTCACCGCAAGGTCCTGAAAGGCTGATTCTAAGGAAGGAAGGATCCCGGTTAGTACCAGGGCGCGTCAGAGGGTAAGTATTGCGATATTTTTTATTTTAATTCTTTATTTTACACTTAAATCTGAATTCCGATACCAATTCCCGATATCTTAAACATATCGGGAATCGGTATCGGAATTCCGATTCTAGATTCAAAAGATCGCCGACTTCATGGCCGACCCCACACAGGGGTCGGGTCGGGTTTCATGAAACCCGACCTTGCCAAAAGTCAGCGACTTTTGAAAAATTTCGACCCGTTTCGCTCAACCCTATTCGTGATGCATGCCACTCTTCAGACACTCCTTGTTTCCTTGGGAGGCGCGCATCTCCTAAAGAATAGCTCCCATAAACTTGTTTTTCTCTAAATCTTTGTATGTGTGTATGCAGTTTGGAATAAGTGTCTTAACAGACACACCAATCACCATCTGCTCCGATATTCAACGATGTGAAAGTGACTTTTACAATGTAAACCTATGACGCATTAGAATAAGTATAGGAGAGAGATGTTTGGGAGCGGTCAACCCAATCCAAATACAACCAAATGAGGCTGAGTCCAATCTGAACCACAGGTGGGTGCCGGCTAGTGAGCGCTACCTTGTAGGAAAACTGGAGAGGAATGGATCCATCACACCAACACCATTTATAAAAATTCAGACATACTTTATTCCACCATATCAAGCCATGGTTAAAAATAAAAAGAACACCTGATGCATTTCCAGGGCATTAAAGGCGCCCTTAGTCATAGGATAATGACCGGAAAAATAAATAGAAAAAAGCAACCAATCAGCAACAAGTTACTGATTACATTAATATGCACAAGCTGTTACTTGTGCATATTAATGTAATCATTAACTTGTTGCTGATTGGTTGCTTTTTTTCTATTTAATTTTTCCGGTCATTTTGTCAGCGATATCCTATAACTGAGTGTGCTTTTAACGCGCCGGAAATGCGTCAGGTCTTCTCTATGTTTTTTAACCATGGCTTGTTATTCTGGACTAAAGAACCGTATATACTCGAGTATAAGCCGACCCGAGTATAAGCCGACCCCCCTAATTTTGCCACAAAAAACTGGGAAAACTTATTGACTCGAGTATAAGCCTAGGGTGGAAATGTAGCATTTACCGGTGAATTTCAAAAATAAAAATAGATCATTATTTCCCCATAGCTGTGCCATATAGTGCTCTGCACCGTTCATATTGCCCCATAGATGCTGCACAGATGCCCCATATAGTGCTGTGTGCCGTTCATACTGCCCCATAGATGCTGCACAGATGCCCCATATAGTGCTGTGTGCCGTTCATACTGCCCCCATATAGTGCTGTGTGCCGTTCATACTGCCCCCATAGATGCTGCACAGATGCCCCATATAGTGCTGTGTGCCGTTCATACTGCCCCCATATAGTGCTGTGTGCCGTTCATACTGCCCCCATATAGTGCTGTGTGCCGTTCATACTGCCCCCATATAGTGCTGTGTGCCGTTCATACTGCCCCCATAGATGCTGCACAGATGCCCCATATAGTGCTGTGTGCCGTTCATACTGCCCCCATATAGTGCTGTGTGCCGTTCATACTGCCCCCATATAGTGCTGTGTGCCGTTCATACTGCCCCATAGATGCTGCACAGATGCCTCATATAGTGCTGTGTGCCGTTCATACTGCCCCATATAGTGCTGTGTGCCGTTCATACTGCCCCCATATAGTGCTGTGTGCCGTTCATACTGCCCCATATAGTGCTGTGTGCCGTTCATACTGCCCCCATATAGTGCTGTGTGCCGTTCATACTGCCCCATAGATGCTGCACATATATCTGTGCCATGGCCGCTGCTGCTGCTGCAATAAAAAAAAAAAACCACATACTCACCTCCCTTGATTGCAGCTCCCAGCGTCCGGTCCCGGCGCCTCCATCTTCCCGGCGTCTCTGCTCTGACTGATCAGGCAGAGGGCGCCGCGCACACTATATGCGTCATCGCGCCCTCTGCCTGAACAGTCAGAGCGCAGACGCCGGGAAGATGGAGGCGCCGGAAAGATGGAGCGACGCCCGGCGGCTGGAACGCGGACAGGTGAATATAACATACTTACCTAGTCCCAGCGATCCTCGAGCTGTCCCTGCCTTCCTCCCCGTCTTCTGTGCTGCAGCATCTTCCTGTCAGCGGTCACCGGCACCGCTGATTAGAGAAATGAATAGGCGGCTCCGCCCCTATGGGAGGTGGAGCCGCTTATTCATATCTCTAATGAGCGGTCCCACGTGACCGCTGAAGAGGGGAAGACGCTGCAGCACAGAAGACGGGGAGGAAGGCAGGGACAGCGCGAGGATCGCTGGGACTAGGTAAGTATACCTCAGCGCCCTCTCCCCCTCACCCGCAAACCCCACCACTACCGTGACTCGAGTATAAGCCGAGGGGGGCACTTTCAGCCCAAAAATTTGGGCTGAAAATCTCGGCTTATACTCGAGTATATACGGTACGTTTGAATTTTTATAAACAGCGTTGGTGTGCCGGATCCATTCCTCTCCACTTTTCCTTAGAATGAGTATGGAGAGAGCCGGAGAGTTGGAAGAGGAGATTTTGATTGTAACATACCCCCTAATGAAGACCAATCTTGATGAATCGGGGCTTATAAATTTAGAAAAAAGGTCTCCTGTTCTCCAGAAACTGAGCGGAGATACACATTTAGACACAGGTCACAGTATGTATGATTAGTGAAGTTTCTGAAAGTGAATTAAAAAAACAAAAAACAAAAAAACAACCCCAACAGACTTTTCTTTCTAATCTTCAAACAGAAATTTTTCAATTGATATCTGATTGGTGCAAGTCTGGCTTACAGCGGCACTAAACAATAGGGTGGCACTAAAAAAAAAAAAAGTGCAGTGTCCCATTCAAAGAAAAGTAATTGATCTGCTGTGTACAGTACCAGGCACAGTTACATCATTTTGTATCTAAGGGGTAACATTTCTCCTTGTTTAGAGTGATATACCTGACATGCCTTGGTAAGGAGACTTTAAGGCCATGCAGTACTTCACTGGGAAATGAAATATGCAAATTGCCTCTTCAGAGAGGAAGAGGACAAACTCTTGTGCAAATCTACTAGAAGTGGCAATCCCACAAGTCAACCCTATAACGAGCCTTGACATACGACTTAGAATAAAAGCCAAAACAGAATCTCAATTTGTAGACACAGCGTTTCCATGCGCTGCTTATAAGCCTCCTTACTATGGCATGTCAGTCTCCACAAGAAGAAACATTACCCAGAAGATCCCAGTTAGAGGCCTCTCATACAGTCAAATCAGATCTCATGCTTTGCACTGATGAGGGGCAACACCCCAAAACTCAGTGTCTGCAAATTGATACACTGATTTGGCTTTTATCCTAAGTCGTGTGACAAGGCTCGTTGATGGATCGATGACTTTTAGGATCTCTACGTCCAATAGGTGGCTCTAAAGTTCAAGTCATCTTCCTCTCGGAAGAGGCAAATTGCATAACCTTTTGCATGGCAAGGTTGACAGGTACACAATTAAGGGGTTGAGGTGATTACCTTTGGAATGAAAAAGCCTCTGAACGTTACATCTTGAGACGCGACATGTGGCACTGTAGTCGGTGCGATATCCCCAAAGCGTTGAATTTCATGGACAACAGCATCCGTGTACGGCATTTGTTTCCTGTGCTCCATCTGAACTTGAGCCGACCCGATCACTTTATCAATTTCATTATGAATTTTTTCTGCAAGCGCAGAGATGTTTATTAATTAATAGGCAAAAGAATAAAAGGGATCAGCTTCAATGCTCTAATAGGGCATGTGGAAGAGGGGAGTCACCATCAGACATCCCCTATAGCTGTTTGTTGGTTTTAATTGCTTAATAACTTACCTTGTACTTCTGGATATTTTATCATTAATAGAAGAGCCCATCTCAATGTGGTTGCCGTGGTCTCCATTCCAGCACCAAACAGATCTGCCACGAGCACAGTCAGGTTCTCATTGTGGTAATACTGACTGGATTCTTGCTTTCCCTATGAAAAATACAATATATATGAAGAACGTTCTAATGTCGTTCAGTGAAAAGAATAAGGTCAAAGCCAAGGACATGAACCGGAACATATGTTGGTATAAGTGCAATGTTTGGTGTATGTTCACATTGCGGTCATTTAACAAAGCAGAAGAAAAAAAACCAAGGTGAGCATATACCCTGTAGCAAGTAATTATATAAATAGCAATAGCACATAGCAACATATAATAACATGGGGTACTTAGCTGACACTATTTTCATCAAAAAAGTGTAAAAGCCATCCCATCATGTCAAGATGTACCCAATCAAAATGGTCGGTATTAAAACCTCACCTTGTGTCAGCCAACCTCAATATAGATGGCGGCAGAGCAGGACCCAGGCCCGACTGTGCAACCACCTGCCCAATGGGTAGACCTTGTCACAATGGAATGCATATACTATTACTATTTATTTACTTACT
Source organism: Ranitomeya imitator (assembly GCF_032444005.1). Classification (NCBI taxonomy): domain Eukaryota; kingdom Metazoa; phylum Chordata; class Amphibia; order Anura; family Dendrobatidae; genus Ranitomeya; species Ranitomeya imitator. The sequence continues at coordinate 672,345,097 of NC_091286.1, read as the reverse complement.
TACTGCAAGGTATTTGCTCATTTTGCTTTGACCTTAGGTTTTGTCTGTTAGGTAGCCACAGTGTGAATGTGCATCTACACTTTGCTCATTTCTTTTGTTTTGCTGTAGTTTCTTGAACTTTCTACAAACAGGGGTGTTTCTCCCCTTTGAGGTAGTCAATTAGTCTACAAAGCTTCCCACAGGCAGGTGTCTGCACAGAAAGGCCTGGGACCTCCTCTGCCCCATCTATTTTGAGGTCTGCTGATAGAGAAGTTCAATACTAGAGATAGGGCTGTCCAAATTAGGGTACACCTTTTTTGGTGGGATACACCTTTTCCCGGTGGGATGACGCATTTTTGATCAAAATGGTGTTAACCAAGTACCCATTTTATTTACATGAACTATTACTATTTAACTTACTTACTACTGGGTATATTGTTTTTAGCTTAGATTTTGCCAAACTATAAGATCAAACATGTTAAAATTGAACATTCTGATCCTATTTCTCTTTAACATTTGCCATTGGGGGGAACATTGGGAGGCTCCAAAACACATTAGATAATCTGGCCATTCCTCAGAAATTGGAGGGTTTAACCATTATTTATCTAATGTACATTGGTAAGTTTGGTTGCACACCCATTCAATTTCCTTTTATCTCCCATAGAATCAAAGGAACAGGCATGTTAAAATCCAACATGCCCAAATCTTCATGTCTCCAATATCACTCATGAAGACACATTAGATAATTGTTTCACCTGTTGGTCTTGGAAATAACTGTGATTTATAAAATGCTTATAGACACTGTCACGCTGCTGCTATGCAGGTAGATGCAGCTCTACCTGATGGCAAAAGAGTGGAGGGAGGACTGCACACAACAGGAGCAGACCTGCAGCGCAGCAGCAAGGCTACCACCAGGTGGCAGCAGAATAGTAAAACAAGTCGGGTCGACATTAGTCTGTAGTGCAGTACCAAAGGAAAGCACAGAGTCAGAAACAAGCCAAATGGGTCAAAACCAGTCAGGAGCAAATATGCCAAAGACAAGAAACAAGACAGCAGGTCAGAATCCAAGCCAGGTCAGGTACCAGTGAATCTAAACACAAATGGGGAACAGAGAGTCAAGACGGGAAGAAGGGAATAAACAGACACGGGAAAAGACAGCAAAGCAGAAGGACGAATCATGGTACGCAAAGTCAGCTGCATACGCCGTAGGCAGAAACTTTAACTGACACTGCCTGCAGGATGCAGCGAAGCTAAATAGCAAACCTGAACCCGAATGAGGAAGAGCAAAGTTAACCCTTGACGTGATCAGCCCGGGAAAAGGGCAAACAGGACTCAAAACCTGTACTTGATCATGACAGGCACCTTTGCTCCAGATCTTCCTGACAGAATCTTGTCTTCCATGGCAAAAAAGCATCAGATATTGAAATCCAACCTGTCCAGTTCTTCACTTCACTGACATCTGCCTCCCGAGGACACTTAAACACATTTAATAATTGTCAGATCTCTTGAACTTGGAGGGTGCAGCTGTGATACATAAAATACTTATAGGCACCTCTATCAGCAGTCCTTCCTTGCAGCAGCTTATTCATATTATTTATGTTTTTTAACTCACTTAGGCTGGTTTCACATTAGCGTTTACCTGATCTGCGTCGGGCTGTAGACTTCCTCCGTGAAGCCCTGCCCTCGGCCGCACCTCCACCGCTAGCTCCGCCTACTTCTGCATGCGGCCTGCATACCTATCTTTAACATTAAGTACACAGGTCGTGCGGCTGTATGCGGATCCTTCCACATGCGTCGTTTTTTTTTACGTCAAAACGACGCATGCGGAAAGATCCGCATACAGCTGCATGACCTGCGTACCTAATGTTAAAGATAGGTAGACAGGCCGCACGCAGAAGTAGGCGGAGGTAGCGGCGGAGGTGCGGCCGAGGGCGGGGCTTCACGGAGGAAGTCCGCAGCCCGAAGCAGATCTGGTAAACGCTAGTGTGAAACTAGCCTTATAGAACACTATACCTTTCCAGAAAACTTTACAGACATTGGCATCACTGTCCCCATTGGGGCTCAGAATCTAAATTTAATTGACCAGAAGAAAGGACCAGAGATACTAAAATGCACAATACCTGTTCTTTGTTTCTTCCAACATTTGCCTTTGGAAAACTTCTTACACATGAGATAATAAGCTGATTTCACAAAAATGTTCAGGTTCAGATGATATTTATCTAATACCCAATAACCTCTAGCAGAACTATAAGTATAATTACATTATGGTACTGTGACGCTGAGTCACTTCTCACGGACAAGCCTTGAGTAAGGATAGTGAAGGAGTGAGGTCCAAAGCCAGGAGGGTATGTCAAACAGAGGCAAGAGATAAAGACAAAGTCAGGTGAAAGTCCGAAGTCAAAATATCAGGAGGATAGTGGATCAGAGCAAAGGGGTTAAACAGATGGAGGGTCGGAAAGAGGTCCAAGGTTAGTCAGCTAAAGATCATCCAGGAAAAACACTAGGCACAGAGAAAACCAACCACACTTAGGCAAAGCTACAGCTGGTAGAGGTCTGAGACTGACAGCCCAGCTAAGTAGCTGGGCAATCACCTGGGACAGGTAACACCTGAGAACAGCCCAGCACCTCCCAGTCTCAGATTAGTCAGCCAAGATGTCAAACCAAACACTGACAACTTTTTACACCCCTGCACTAGACTGGACAACTGAGCTGTCAGTAACTGCATCCTAGATATACTGTGGAATCATGGCCGGCAGCACATGATGGTCCAGTTGAGTGAGGTCCACTTGTAAGACCACTGCCTAGTTACGTATCTCAAGCATCTACCAAACTATAAGTATCTAATTATCTGTAAAATGACCATGAATTCTAAATATTTATCTAAAAATCAGTGAAACCTCTTACCTCTTGTTGTTTTGCTAAGAAGGCATCAACAAGGTTCCTCTGGTCATTTACATCCAGTTCTTTCTTATGTTTTGTGAATGTCATTCTAATAATACTTTGAAGCTCTTTAAAGTTTTCAAAAATTGTGTTGTGAGCTCCTGGTAGAATGTCCATTAGGGATGGAAAACTATTGTACAACTAAATAAATAAAATATTTTTCTTAACATTGAATCCATTGAATGTGATAAATTAATATATTTAGCATAAATTATAGAATATGCAAAATACTTTGACACATGAACATTGGTTCGATACTTGACAATTTCTGAGAGTTTAAAAAATGATTAAAATTGTTCACAATTAATTTAAAATAAAATGAATACAAAGTAGCTCTTCTTACAGAAGGAAGACAATTATTGTGCATAATAAACTCTCTCAAGGTCTCAAGCAGCATTGTAATAAAGAATTAGTCCAAGATGATCTCGCAAGTAGAATCAATACCCCTTGAGATCAAATAATTAAAAAAAATCATTTGTAATTAACTGTATTTATAATTAATAACAATCATGCTTTATTTTACACCAGGAAAACAGTAGTTTTACTTTTAGGCCACATTTACACATTCAGTATTTGTAAGTCAAAATCAGGATTGGAACAATGAAAGGAAAAGTATAATAGAAACACATGCACCACTTCTGCATTTTCACCCACTCTTGGTTACAAGTACCGAAGTGAAATACTGATCAATTACTGAATGTGTGAACATGGCCTTAGCAATAGTGATGGGAGAGCCCGTGGATGATCGGGTCTGGCAGGTTCTGCCAAACTTTTAAAAAGAGTTTGGTTCGGGTGCCAGAGCGGTACCCGAATCCAGACTCGGACACCATTCAAATAAATGGGGGCCCAAACACCCTGCCATCAGTGTGACAGCACGGGAGACCCCAGGACTGATCGGTGGTAACCTTACACATTAACACCTGTCAGAATGCTGTGGTTTCCACACTGGTAAACAGATGACCATGTGGAAGCCCGCCCAGCATCTGTGACCAGTGGTAAAAGCTACTACTCTCATCAGCGTATGTTTGCTCTTGTTGATAGGAGTGAGAGCAGGCAACGCTGATGGGAGTATTGCTGTCAGTATGATATAGTGCAGTCAGTGCATGTATTTTACTGTACAATGTATTTTTTGAATAAATTAAAAAATATTAAGTCCCCCATAATATTCATAACCAGCTGAGGAGAAGCCGACAGCTAGGGGCTGATGCAAAAATTTTGGTAATGGGCCAATTCCCGTAAAGGATCCAAGGCCATTACTATTAGCTGTCTGTGTAGGCTTTACTCGTTATTATAGGGGGAATCCTGCTTAAAAATGATGTGTCCCTCTATATTCAATAACCAGCAAAGGTCAAACAGACAGCTGAAGGCTGATAATAAAGGAAAGGCCCAGAGATATTGGCCCCCTCCAAGACTAACAACATCAGCTCTCAGCCACCACTGAAATAGGGCATCCATAAGGCACGCCAAATCTGGTGCTTAGCCTTGCTCTTCCCACTTGAACTGGTTTGGGGGCAAGTGGTGTAATATTTGTGAGGTTGATGTCAGCTTTGCAATGTCAGCTGACATCAACCCCAGGGGTTAGTGATAGAGAGGCATCTATAAAACACCCTAATTACTAACCCCTTAATCATATTGTAATAAAGATACAGAATAAAGTCCTTTAATTGAAATAAAAACAGACTCATTTATGTGAAAAAAACACTCCCCACCCTTTTTCACCTAATACTGTAAAATAAAAAAAATAATAAAACACCATACTCTTCACGTGTCTGATGATAATCCATATGTTCCTACTGAAACTCTGCTACATGTGAATTGCAGGGCTTAACGATGGCATGATGCGACTGCTCATCAGTGAGTCCAGAATATGCTGAGCTGAGCGTGGGAATGCGGCTGTGTGTAACTGGCGTAATCCAAATGACATCAGCCCTGATCACATGTAGTAAAGTTCTCACGCTCAGCTCAGTGCATCCTGGATTCACGTTTGAGCAGTCACTTCATGCTATTGCACTGCCATGCAATCCATCTGGATTTTTTTGTCAGACAGATGAGGAATATGGTGTTATATTACTGTATTTTTATATTTTACAGTAATAGTTGAAAGAGGGTGGGGAGTGTTAATTTCAAATAAAGGGGTCTGTTTTTATTTCAATTACAGGACTTTATTCTGTCTGTCTTTATTTAATTTTTACTTTGGGATTAGTAATGGGGGCATTTTGTAGACTTCTCTCCATTTCTAACCTCCGGACTTGATATCAGGTGACATAAAACAGATGCCATCAATCCCAAACCTATTACTCCGCCTCCCACCACACTAGGTCAAGTGGGAAGAGGCGGTCAAAGTGCCAGAATTGGCACATCTACAGTTATAGATGCACCTTTTCTGGGACTGATGTAGGCTATTATCTTTAGGCTGGGGAGAGTCAATATCCATGGCCGCTTCCCAGCCTCAGGATACCAGCCCTAAGCTGTAGCTTGGCTGGTTGTCAAAAAATGGAGAGGATCCCCTGTATTTTTTTAATTATTTAATTACATAATTATCAAAATTAGAGGAGTCCCACATGTTTTTTTTTAATCAGACATTTTCACCTGCTCTGGGACCACGCCTTTTCTTTTTTTACATAGTGTGAACCGGCTAATCACAGCCATGCCAATACTTGCATTGGCTGTGATTGAGCCTGAAGTGTCCACACCGGCAAAGTTTGTTGCCTGTCAACAAACTTAGATCCGGTGGCCAAACCCAAACAGTAGCACGGACCTCCTGGAGAAGTCTGTGTTCAGCATCCATGATTGGAACCAGTTGTTCAGTAGAGACTCCAAACTTTACCGTTCGGATTTGCCCATCCCTACTTAAAAACAGTCTGCAAAAAGAAAAAAGAAAATTGGAACTTGAAATCCAAATCAAAATTTAACTTCTTGTAATTTTTACAATAAACTTTAGATATTTGGATAATATAATTCTGAAAATGTTCAAAGTGAAAATGTTTACTTTTCTGGCAAAAAAGATAATAAAAGGAGGTTTAGCGGAGTAAATGTGTAGTAAACCTATAGAGAGGGCGCCGGAGGTAAATGCTCCGCCATCACAAATATCATAGAAACCCAAAAAGAAATGGACACTCGAGCTAAAAAAATAGCAATTTTATTGAGAGAACTATATCAAAAGTACATAAATAATACACATAGAAACTAGAATAAATGGATGCAATGAAAAAACAGAAAGGAGACACTAGTGCCACACACGGACGTAATACTAAACTGAAGAGCAGGAAAATCAATTGTACTCCTACCACGGGTGTATATATATCTACATATAAGTAGCATACATCATAGATAGAACAGTGCAAAATGCGTATAAAAAATTATTATTATGATTGTATTAAATAACCGGGCAGATGGTAACAGTAATCACAAACCAGAAGCTCTCAGATACTGAACAAGTGCAGGGAGATACTGAGTACAAGTCAAAGTACAAATAAAGTGCCTAGTGCAGACTTAGTATGGCAAGGTACCCCATATAGCGCGAAACGGCTGCAGGTTGGTACTTCTCTTGTGTGCCCCTCTTCACTGCTATGTAGGCATTAGTCTGGTTCTACCCATCTACGTATAGGAGATTTTCCCTTTATATTTGTACTCATGTGTTGATGGTAGCATAGCTATATGGGGTACCTTGCCATACTAAGTCTGCACTAGGCACTTTATTTGTACTTTGACTTGTACTCAGTATCTCCCTGCACTTGTTCAGTATCTGAGAGCTTCTGGTTTGTGATTACTGTTACCATCTGCCCGGTTATTTAATACAATCATAATAATAATATTTTATACGCATTTTGCACTGTTCTATCTATGATGTATGCTACTTATATGTAGATATATATACACCCGTGGTAGGAGTACAATTGATTTTCCTACTCTTCAGTTTACTATTACGTCCGTGTGTGGCACTAGTGTCTCCTTTCTGTTTTTTCATTGCATCCATTTATTCTAGTTTCTATGTGTATTATTTATGTACTTTTAATATAGTTCTCTCAATAAAATTGTTATTTTTTTAGCTCGAGTGTCCATTTCTTTTTGGGTTTCTTTTAGTGGAGTAAATGACTGATTCTTCTTACTAAAGAGAGCAGCTGAGTAAAAGCAATTCTCCACCGGAGAGATAGTGTGTAAACTAGCTCTCATGCAGATCGTATAAGCTAATGTCCGACCCTTAGGTCTTAACCCTGGTCATGTTGTAAGGCTTGCTAAAGGTTCGAACATAGACTTATAGGGTGGAGACCTTACTTATATGATACTTTGCAAAATATTATTTTTTGCTTCTAGATAAATATATTTGAAGTAACCACAACGCTTTGCAACCCTTTATAAATCTAAATATTTATGATTAACATTCATTAACATATTGCCATCATTTAAAGTAGTTTTTCTGGACTACAGGTTAGATCATAAATATTAGATTGATAGGGGTGGAATTGATCAGTAGATTGAGGGGTCAAAATGCTCTAGTTAACTTGTTATTGCAATTGCTCCAGTTCAATTCCATTCAGGCGAATAGGACCAAGCTGGGGGACCAGATTCTGCCACTATCAAACGTTTAGTGTTATAACTGGAGTTCCCTGGTCTTTTTAGGCAGCTGATCGGCCTTATTGCTGAGAGACTTAACCACTTAATCTGATATTGATGGTCTGTCCTAAGGAGCAATTTCGCAGTCCCAGATTATCTCTTGAAATTTTACATAAGCAATGAAATTTGGACTTACCCGGACCCACGGGCTTCCTAGGAGTCTTATGTTCTCATTAACCAAACTCATTGTTAGGGGTTGAGTTCCTGCCTCTGCACAGGGGGAATCTCGGGCCATCTCCGCTGCGGTCTCCCATTCTTCTCCTGCCGCAGTGGAGCCTGCTCAGCGGAGACGTCGATCCCAGCGTCTCGCTCACTCTGACTCTGTGCTAAGAGTTACTGCTGCGTTTCCTGCTTCTCCCATTGAAGTCAGTGCTGGGCAGCAGCGAGCGGACGCTTCTGGGGCTAAGTCCTGCTTTTCACATTCTGAGCATGCCCTGAGTAAGATCTCTCAGTGGAGATCGAGGGTCACATGATCAGATACTGCAGCTAAGGTCCTTGTAGCTGCTAGGACTAAATCCTGCTTTGCACTCTGAGCATGCCCAGGGCGAGATCTCTCAGTGGAGATCCAGGGTCACATGCTCAGGTGCTGCAGCACTCCATTGGTCCTTCTTTGTAAGGTCCTAAACATGCTGCAACTATTTAAGGCTCGCATGGCCGCACGGCCATGCGCTAGTATCAAGTCATATGTGCTTTGCGCCAGTGTGGTTATGCATAAGTGTGTTCAGGGACCCGGCTGAAATAAGCCCCTAGAATACCGGCACCTCCGGTGAGGAGATTGTATGAGAGTGTTCAGGGACCCGGCTGAAATAAGCCCCTAGAATACCGGCTTCTCCGGTGAGGAGATTGCATGTTGTATAACCACAGACTGCTATCAGCTTGGCAGTAAGCTTGTGCTCCTGTGAGGCTAACAGGGCGCAGTGCTTTCCTCTCGCGGCTGCTCTGTGAGGTAACAGAGCTAGTCTATACTGCCAAACAGTGCTACCATTCACTAGCAGCAGGTTCTCCCTGCACGGTGGACCCCGGGCTGCGAACGCACCATTTATAATAAATATCTATTTCTACTCGGTGCGTTCCGCTAGCCCTAACAGTATACTAGCGCCAGGGTCTGGCTAGTAAATGGCGGACGGTCAGCGTTTACAGCGGTGCATCCAGCAGCTGGATGGTAGGTTGGCGGCTCTCGAGCGCACAACCTCAGCTGTGGATGTTACCGCAGTAGCTGTTCAGGCTGCAAGTGTAGCTGCAGCCAGTTTGTCCTCTGCCACCCCTGCTCCGACTTTATCCCATCTCCCGCTTCCAGACAAGTTTGCTGGTGACAGTAAACAATGTCGGGGATTCGTGAGTCAGTGCTCCATACATCTTGAGCTTCTGGCTGCACGTTTTCCTACGGAACGGGCGAAAGTGGGATTTATTTTATCCCTTTTATCGGGCAGGGCGTTGGAGTGGGCAATGCCGCTATGGGAGCGCAATGATCGTGTGGTACAGAGTGCTCCTCTCTTCTTGGACGCTCTGAAACAGGTCTTTTTGGGACCTCGTGTCACCCACGATACCGCGCTCCAATTGTTGGCTACAACCCAGGGTTCGTCCATGGTCAGCCAGTTGGCCGTTCAATTCCGGACTCTGGTCTCGGAGCTGGAGTGGCCGGATAAAGTCCTTATTCCGGTGTTCTGGAGAGGACTGGCAGACCATGTGAAGGACGCCTTGGCCACCAGGGAGATTCCCGCCACACTGGAGGAGCTTATTTCTCTATCTACCCGCATCGACCTCCGTTTTAACGAGCGGAGGTTGGAGCGGGCCCAGTGTAGGCAGAGGTTTCGGCTGGCTCCCACCTTTGCCAGACCTCTAGAATCTTCCGTTCAGGCGTCCGACTCCCATGAGGCCATGGAGGTCTCTCGAGCGGGACCTAAGTCTCGGACCGCTCGAGTACCTGTGGTTTGCAGAAATTGCCAACAAGAGGGACATTATGCCAATAAATGTCCACGGCGGTTGGGTAAACGACCGTGTCTAGTGACCCTTGGAGGAGGTTCTCTAGACACAGCGGCTTTTTCCTCCAAGCTGTCCTTCAAGGGGACAATCATATTAGGCTCTCACTCTCTGACAGTCGAGCTTTGTGTGGACTCCGGAGTTGAGGGGAATTTCATGTCCTCAGCTTTTGCTCTGCGCCATGCAATACCTCTGGTGATGCTCGACAAACCGGTGACTGTCAGAGTAGTGAACGGGTCAACACTTCCATCTCAGATCACACACCAGACTGTCCCTTTCACGTTAGCTATGTCCCCATCCCACCAGGAGATAGTTTCCCTTCTTGTCCTTCCCGAGGGAATGGATGAGATTCTGCTGGGAATACCCTGGCTCCGTTTCCACTCCCCACATATTGAGTGGTCCTCTGGGAGGATATTGGGTTGGAGTGAATCCTGTAAGGGCAGATGTGTGAAAGAGTGCGTTCAGGTTTCCACCACTGAGATACCCGCAGATCTCTCTTCTCTCCCCAAATACAATTGGTCCTATGCAGACGTCTTCTCCAAAAAGGCTGCGGAGACCCTTCCACCTCACCGCCCCTATGACTGTCCTATAGATCTCTTGCCTGGAGCAGAACCTCCTCGGGGACGTGTCTTTCCCCTCTCTCTTCCGGAAACGGAGGCCATGTCCCAATACATCCAGGAGAATTTGGCAAGAGGGTTCATTAGGAAGTCAGTGTCACCAGCAGGGGCAGGGTTCTTCTTCGTGCAGAAGAAGAATGGAGAATTACGTCCTTGCATAGATTACAGGGGTCTTAACGCCATCACCGTTAAAAATAAGTATCCGCTGCCCCTGATTTCTGAGCTTTTTGATAGGCTAAGGGGAGCTAAGGTATTTACCAAATTGGATCTGCGGGGTGCTTATAACCTGATTCGCATCCGTGAGGGGGACGAATGGAAGACGGCGTTTAACACCAGAGATGGGCACTATGAGTATCTGGTGATGCCCTTCGGGCTCTGTAATGCCCCAGCCGTTTTCCAAGACTTTGTCAACAACATCTTCCGGGATATGCTTTCCACCTCGGTCGTAGTCTATCTGGATGATATTCTCATCTTTTCTCCAGAAATTGACTCCCACCAGAGAGATGTTGGCAGGGTCTTCGACCTCTTACAGGCAAATTCTCTCTACGCAAAGTTGGAGAAGTGTATGTTTGAGCAGGAGTCTTTACCTTTCCTGGGCTATATCATCTCCGCCCAGGGATTGGCTATGGATCCTGCCAAACTACAGGCTGTGATGGACTGGCAAGAACCCCAGTCTCTTAAATCGGTGCAGCGCTTTATGGGGTTCATTAATTATTACCGCCAGTTCATTCCCCACTTCTCAACTTTGGTAGCTCCCTTGGTAGCCCTCACCAAGAAGGGAGCGAATCCCAAATTGTGGTCTGAAGAGGTCTCCAGGGCCTTTTCTTCTATTAAATCCTGTTTTGCTAGCGCTCCCATCTTGCATCGTCCCGATGTTGATAAGCCGTTCATAATGGAGGTGGATGCCTCTTCCGTTGGTGCAGGAGCAGTCCTCTTCCAAAAGGATGCTCAAGGTCGGAAGCATCCGTGCTTCTTCTTCTCCAAGACCTTCACAACTGCGGAGAGGAATTATTCCATTGGGGACAGGGAGTTGCTAGTGATGAAGCTGGCTTTCTCGGAGTGGAGACATCTCTTGGAGGGGGCTCGTTTTCCCTTTCAGGTCTTCACGGACCACAAAAATTTGTTATACCTGCAGACAGCCCAGCGGCTAAATTCTCGCCAGGCCAGATGGTCCTTGTTCTTTTCCCGGTTCCACTTCACCCTTCATTATCTCGCTGGGGAGAAGAACATTCATGCAGACGCTCTCTCTCCCTCTGTTGTGTCATCTGAGGAGGAGGAGGGGGAGCCTCGGCTTATTGTCCCTTCTGAGAGCCCATTAATTTGCGACCGGAGGTTCTATCTTGGGCTCATTCGTCCAGGGTGGGTGGACACTTTGGGACAAAGAGGACATCTGAGCTACTGGCGAGCACGTACTGGTGGCCACATATGGTCCGGGATGTCAGAGATTATATTCAAGCGTGTGTCTCCTGCGCCAAAAATAAATCTCCTCGTCAAAGGCCAGCTGGGTTGCTCTATCCCTTGCCGGTGGCAGATAGGACCTGGGAGATGGTCGGGATGGACATTGTTGTGGGTTTACCCAAGTCTCGCGGCTGTACCATCATTTGGGTCATCACCGATCATTTCTCAAAAATGGTGCATTTGGTGCCGCTACCACGGTTACCTTCTGCACGGGCCTTGGCAGCGTTGTTCATAAAACACATCTTCCGCCTACATGGTATGCCAGACAAAATTGTCAGTGACCGGGGTCCCCAGTTTGCGTCTCGGTTCTGGAGAGAGCTTTGTCGTCTTCTCAGCATTGAGTTGAATCTCTCTTCCGCATATCATCCCGAGACGAATGGGTTGGTAGAGAGGGCCAACCAGACCTTGGTCACATACCTGCGACATTTTGTTTCAGCCAGGCAGGATGACTGGGCATCCTTGCTATTGTGGGCAGAGTTTGCACTGAACAATGCCGTAGCTGACTCCACTGGACAAACGCCATTCCTCCTCAACTATGGTCAGCATCCGCGGGTACCTGTGCCTATGCCCGTGTCTTCCGCCGACTTCAGGGTGGCAGACTGGGCTGTGGAGGCACGGGATATTTGGGACCGCACTCAGGATGCCATTCGGGCCTCCAAGGAGAGAATGAGGTCCTCCGCCGATGCACATCGGCGCCCCGCTCCGACCTTTGCTCCTGGCGACTTGGTGTGGCTCTCCGCCCGTAACATCAGGCTGCGAGTTGAGTCCACTAAGTTTGCTCCTCGCTACTTGGGTCCATTCAAGGTCCTCGAACAGGTTAATCCTGTGGTCTATCGTTTGGCCCTTCCGCCACGCCTGGGTATCACCGACACCTTTCATGTGTCCCTCTTGAAACCCGTGTATATGTCCCGGTTTTCCGAGTCATCTGCTGGGACATCGGGTTCGTCTACGGACGATTACGAGGTAAATGCTATTTTGGGGTGCAAGGTGGTACGTGGCAAAAAATTATATTTGGTGGACTGGAAGGGTTACGGCCTTGAGGATAGGTCCTGGGAGCCTGCTGAGCACATTCGGGCTCCGCAGCTCATTGCTGCCTTCGAACGTAGCGAGGCCCAAGGAGGGGGGGCCCTAGAGGGGGTAATGTTAGGGGTCGAGTTCCTGCCTCTGCACAGGGGGAATCTCGGGCCATCTCCGCTGTGGTCTCCCATTCTTCTCCTGCCGCAGTGGAGCCTGCTCAGCGGAGACGTCGATCCCAGCGTCTCGCTCAGTCTGACTCTGTGCTAAGAGTTACTGCTGCGTTTCCTGCTTCTCCCATTGAAGTCAGTGCTGGGCAGCAGCGAGAGGACGCTTCTGGGGCTAAGTCCTGCTTTTCACATTCTGAGCATTCCCTGAGTAAGATCTCTCAGTGGAGATCGAGGGTCACATGATCAGATACTGCAGCTAAGGTCCTTGTAGCTGCTAGGACTAAATCCTGCTTTGCACTCTGAGCATGCCCAGGGCGAGATCTCTCAGTGGAGATCCAGGGTCACATGCTCAGGTGCTGCAGCACTCCATTGGTCCTTCTTTGTAAGGTCCTAAACATGCTGCAACTATTTAAGGCTCGCATGGCCGCACGGCCATGCGCTAGTAGCAAGTCATATGTGCTTTGCACCAGTGTGGTTATGCATAAGTGTGTTCAGGGACCCGGCTGAAATAAGCCCCTAGAATACCGGCACCTCCGGTGAGGAGATTGTATGAGAGTGTTCAGGGACCCGGCTGAAATAAGCCCCTAGAATACCGGCTTCTCCGGTGAGGAGATTGCATGTTGTATAACCACAGACTGCTATCAGCTTGGCAGTAAGCTTGTGCTCCTGTGAGGCTAACAGGGCGCAGTGCTTTCCTCTTGCGGCTGCTCTGTGAGGTAACAGAGCTAGTCTATACTGCCAAACAGTGCCACCATTCACTAGCAGCAGGTTCTCCCTGCACGGTGGACCCCGGGCTGCGAACGCACCATTTATAATAAATATCTATTTCTACTCGGTGCGTTCTGCTAGCCCTAACACCCATAAGTCTTATTAAAGTCGGATCCTCGTAATCAAATCGTTTACTCAGCAGGATGGCCACAATGATATTGGCCACAGCAGCATTTAAACTGGTGAAATTGTCAAAAGGCTTTCCTGAAAAAAAAAAAAAATAAATCCAAATTCTGAAGTATATTTTAAACAAATACATAGTAAGAATTGACTTTACAGCTCAGTGATTAGCCCTGCTGCTTGGGAGCTTTTTTTTTTTATTGTGGCAACATATGGATACGAAACCTGGACGTTAAAAAGAAAAAAGACAGAAGGATGTTATCAATACCATGGATGGCAAGAAGAACAAGCAAATACATTTTGGAACAATTCAAGCCAGCCATGTCACTTGAAGGATCACCAAGCTACGACTTGCCTACTTTGGACGCATCATGTAAAGAGAAAAATCACTGGAGAAGGACATCATGGTTGAAATGATTTGAAAGGAGGTTGAAAGGAGGAAGAAGGCGAAGAGGAAGACAAGGAACCTGATAACTTGAAAGTATCAAGATAACGGCGGAGAATACCTAAGATTGATGTTCCTACAAATCATTCACTCAAATCATTTGCCATGGCTTGAGATCAGGCTAAAGGCTGTTAAAAAAATTAAAAAAAACAACAACACTACATAGTAAGTAATTCATTTTTTTAAAAGGAGTTTTTAAAGATTGTTTTTTACAATACAGGTAACTTTGACATAGTGGGAATAACCGAGACATGGTTAGATGAAAGCTATGACTGGGCAGTGAACTTACAGGGTTACAGTCTGTTTAGAAAGGATCGTAAAAATCGGAGAGGAGGAGGGGTTTGTCTCTATGTAAAGTCTTGTCTAAAGTCCACTTTAAGGGAGGATATTAGCGAAGGGAATGAGGATGTCGAGTCCATATGGGTCGAAATTCATGGAGGGAAAAATGGTAACAAAATTCTCATTGGGGTCTGTTACAAACCCCCAAATATAACAGAAATCATGGAAAGTCTACTTCTAAAGCAGATAGATGAAGCTGCAACCCATAATGAGGTCCTGGTTATGGGGGACTTTAACTACCCGGATACTAACTGGGAAACAGAACCCTGTGAAACCCATAAAGGCAACAGGTTTCTGCTAATAACCAAGAAAAATTATCTTTCACAATTGGTGCAGAATCCAACCAGAGGAGCAGCACTTTTAGACCTAATACTATCTAATAGACCTGACAGAATAACAAATCTGCAGGTGGTTGGGCATTTAGGAAATAGCGACCACAATATTGTGCAGTTTCACCTGTCTTTCACTAGGGGGACTTGTCAGGGAGTCACAAAAACACTGAACTTTAGGAAGGCAAAGTTTGACCAGCTTAGAGATGCCCTTAATCTGGTAGACTGGGACAATATCCTCAGAAATAAGAATACAGATAATAAATGGGAAATGTTTAAGAACATCCTAAATAGGCAGTGTAAGCGGTTTATACCTTGTGGGAATAAAAGGACTAGAAATAGGAAAAACCCAATGTGGCCAAACAAAGAAGTAAGACAGGCAATTAACAGTAAAAAGAAAGCATTTGCACTACTAAAGCAGGATGGCACCATTGAAGCTCTAAAAAACTATAGGGAGAAAAATACTTTATCTAAAAAACTAATTAAAGCTGCCAAAAAGGAAACAGAGAAGCACATTGCTAAGGAGAGTAAAACTAATCCCAAACTGATAGAATAGAGAAGATGGAGAATTTTATTTGAAATTTTTTTTTTCTATATTCTCCCCATCCAAGAAAAATGGATCACACTGTTATTACTCTCTGATCAGAGTGTGTTTAGCATAATCGGCCCAATTTTCTCGGAGGAGATAAATACGGTCGTCAGTAGTGTTGAGCATTCCGATACCGCAAGTATCGGGTATCGGCCGATACTTGCGGTATCGGAATTCCGATACCGAGATCCGATACTTTTGTGGTATCGGGTATCGGTATCGGATACATAGAGATGTGTAAAATAAAGAATTAAAATAAAAAATATTTATATATTTACCTCTCCGGCGGCCCCTGGACTCAGCGCGGGTAACCGGCAGGCTTCGTTGTTCAAAATCAGCGCTTTTAGGACCTGAGAATCACGTCCTGGCTTCTGATTGGTCGCGGGCCGCCCATGTGACCGCCACGCAACCAATCACAAGCCGCGACGTCACCGCAAGCTATTAACGCGCTCATTTTTGAAAAATGAGCGCGTTAATGACTTTCAAAGATGTAGCGGCTTGTGATTGGTCGCGTGGCCGCGACCAATCACAAGCCGCGACATCACCGCAAGCTATTAACGCGCTCATTTTTAAAAATGAGCGCGTTAATTGCTTTCAAAGACGTAGCGGCTTGTGATTGGTCACGTGGCCGCGACCAATCACAAGCCGCGACATCACCGCAAGCTATTAACGCGCTCATTTTTAAAAATGAGCGCGTTAATTGCTTTCAAAGACGTAGCGGCTTGTGATTGGTCACGTGGCCGCGACCAATCACAAGCCGCGACATCACCGCAAGCTATTAACGCGCTCATTTTTAAAAATGAGCGCGTTAATGACTTTCAAAGACGTAGCGGCTTGTGATTGGTCGCGGCCACGCGACCAATCACAAGCCGCTACATCTTTGAAAGTCATTAACGCGCTCATTTTTAAAAATGAGCGCGTTAATAGCTTGCGGTGACGTCGCGGCTTGTGATTGGTCGCGTGGCGGTCACATGGGCGGCCCGCGACCAATCAGAAGCCGGGACGTGATTCTCAGGTCCTAAAAGCGCTGATTTTGAACAAAGAAGCCTGCCGGTTACCCGCGCTGAGTTCAGGGGCCGCCGGAGAGGTAAATATATAAATATTTTTTATTTTAATTTTTTATATTACACATCCCTATGGATCCCAGGGCCTGAAGGAGAGTTTCCTCTCCTTCAGACCCTGGGAACCATGGGAATACCTTCCGATACTTGATGTCCCATTGACTTGAATTGGTATCGGATATCGGTATCGGCGATATCCGATATTTTTCGGGTATCGGCCGATACTATCCGATACCGATACTTTCAAGTATCGGACGGTATCGCTCAACACTAGTCGTCAGGGTAGGTTCATAAGAATGTCTAAAAAAATCTTCAGAGTTTTATTTAAGAAAACTTGGATAATTTTTTCTCACTTGTAATCCGTGTGCAATCTGCTTTTTTTTCACAGCAGTAACTATTACAAATTTGCAAGACCATTAGAGCCACGTTCACACTATCAGTATTTGGTCAGTATTTAACGTCAATATTTGTAGCCAAACCAGGAGTGGAACAAATAGAGGAAAAGTCTAATAGGAACTCGTCACCACTTCTGTATTTATCACCCACTCCTGGTTTTGGCTACAAATACTGATGTAAAATACTGAGCAAATATTGAACGTGGCCTTATGCTTCCCTATTTTAAAGAACTGCAATATATCCCTAAAAAAAGAAATGCTATATGGAAGTTCCATGCGGGATTTAGGCAGAATTGTGATAAATTGCAGCGATAATGGTGTTAAATACAATCAGTATAAACAATAGTGAATATCAAGAAAAAAAAACTATTTTATGCATGACAAAAATAAAACAGGACCAGTGAACTGCATCAAGGGAGTCCAGATATCCACCCTGGCTTATGAAAGTTTCGCACAGCGCGCTTCATCTAGGGGTCAAAGAACAATGTATGAAGCAAGTGTTGATCAGGGGAAGATAGAGACTGCTGCACTGCACTGGTGCTATGACGGTAATGTAATTTTTATTTTTGTTAAAAATAAAAGATGTATATATATATTTTTCTTCAGCCCTCCTTCACATGTCCTGATCCTTCTGCCTGATTAGCTCTTCTGTATTCTATCTTCTATCTACAGGGTGGGCCATTTATATGGATACACCTGGGCGGGCCATTTATAAAGATGTGATTCAAAATGGCCGACTTCAAAACGGCCGCCATGGTCACCACCCATCTTGAAAAGTTTTCCCCTTCCCATATACTAATGCACCACAAACAAGACATTGATATCACCAACTATTCCCATTTTATTTAGGTGTATCCATGTACATGGCCCACCCAGGTGTATCTATATAAATGGCCGACCATGTACATATGAATGATTACTATCCATTTCTACACTGTCAGAAGGAAATTCTTTGCTCGTTATAGCTTCTCGCCCACAAAATAAGGAGCCAGAATTCAACCCAAAATGCAGTCGTTTAATAAGTATGTAAGTATGCATCTGTTCTTATTTATTTTTGCAACCAGATGCATAAAAAAGGAATAATAACAGAACATATAAATGTTACCGTTGCCTTTCGAAGAATCCATGAAAACAGGTATGTTCGGTCTGTCAGTGAACATCTCTGCTTGGTTCACAAGAGCTTCTTTCACAACGTCATATCCGGACAATACAACCATCTCCTGAACTCCAATCTTCATACTGTAGACTGGACCATACGTCTTTGCAAGCTGCAAGTGCATACAACCAACAGTTCTGTTTTAACTGGACCACAGAAGGTTGGAGTTTACTCAAAATGAGTATTTCTAACATTTTTTTTTTACTTTCTAACTTTTATGGGCATAACGAAAGCAAGGTTACAGTTACTCAATGATTTGGAATTCAAAATGTTTGTAAGTATGCAAATACTCAAGTAGTTGTCACCTGAAATATGTTGCTAAGTTGTAAACTACAACACTGAAGAATTAGTCTGCTTCTCCTAATACGCAAGAACCTCAATCCCATCACTATATTTTTAACTTGAAAAAGGACTGGACTTAATTAATAACAGTGTAAAATATTTTTAATAATCAGAGGCATAACTGAAAGTCTTGGCCACCAATGCAAAACCGTCAGCAGGGACCCTAAGTAACGTGTTCCAGTTATGACTGATAGTAGAGACACAGTAAAGGTGCTGCATACCTAAAAGTACTTGGTGATGCTTCAGGTACTTATTGACCAGTATTTCAAATTTTTGGGTGAAACATTGCGGTAAGTACATAACATTTCGAGTGAAGACCTTTAATCAGATGTATAGGCTATGTTCACTGCATATAGGTCAAGGGGATCAAGGGAGAGGGACTTAGGTGGATCGTGGTTGTCCTTGTTTGGGTAAATCCCACGCCGCATCCTGAATTTCATTGACCTATATGCAGTGAACATAGCCTACATGTCTCATGAAGGGTTTTCACCCAAAATGTTACTTAATACTGTACTTAACACGGTGTAACTAATGAATATTAAATACTGTCAATAAATCCTACTTGAAGCATCTCCAAGTACCTATAGATATGCAGTTCTTTCACTCTGTCTACTATTCGTCTGCAGGAGCTCAGTGGTGGTCTCCAGAGGAACCAACACTTCTCAAGCTAAGGCTCTGTTACTGGGTGTGTCACATACCTGTTTGATTATTTATGACTCTGCTGTCTGTGTATTTGGAAGAGAAGCTTAATTGTGTGATCTCGCCTGTATCTGATCTCAAATGCTACTTTCTGTAGTTACTTACCTTGGGTAGTGTCACTGTGATAGAGTAATGCTAGTTAGTAGGTATTTTGACCCTACATGAGTATGAGAAATAGATCTGTTTCTGTTTACAGGTCTACCTTATAATTCACCACTAAACTTTAAGATGTCTTAAGAGGCACTGGAGATATGTATAAGATGTTAGGACTGGCGGAACGCACCAAGTTTAAGATGGAATAGTATTGGGTGCGTTCGCAGTCCGGGGTCCACCGTGCAGGTGAAAACCCTGCTGCTAGTGATGACGGACGATATGGCGGTACATTGTGAATACACACACGGGTTTACTTCACCCTGTGTGAAGGAAGCGAACCCTCTTGCGTCACTGGGCCGCGGTACTGCACCAAGAGCGCAAGCAAGGAGTCTCAGAACTCAATCCCAAGACACAGGAATAGAGTTCATATAAATCTCATGCGCTCTACACCGCTACTGGGGTGTCAAAGTGACAGAAATAAATGTATTAAAGAAGCACGTGAGTGCGTGCGGTGCCGCACTGTCGGACGCCACTAACCACCCAGGCTTGGGTCAGGAAAGCACTGAGAAAGTGCACGGCGACGCACTGGCGGTCACAGCAACTAGAAGCTGTAATGTGTGTTTCGTGCTGATGGCTTAGTCGGGCGCTAGATAGCTACCATCATTTGCGAACAATCAACAACACTAGGAATGGGAATGATTTAGGAGCTTTCATCCATCGACATACATCCATCTACACACACACATTATATCAAGTCAATACTAGCGCATGGCCGTGCGATCATGCGCAGCTTATATAGTTGCAGCATGTTCAGAACATTCCAATAAAGGACCAATGGGAAGCTGCTACCGAAGTTTTGCACTTTCAGGACCTTCCTGGAGGACCAATGGGATGTGCTGCAGTACCTGAGCATGTGACCCTCAATCTCCAATGCCCTGGGCATGCTCAGAAAGAGAAAAGCAGGACTTAGTCCCAAAAGCATCTGCTCGCCGCTGCCCAACACTGACTTCAATGGCAGAAGCAGGAAAAGCAGCAGTAACTCTCTGTACAGAGTGGGACTGAGCAAGACGCTGGGACCGACGTCTCCGCTGAGCAGACTCCACTGCGGCAGGAGAAGAATGGGAGACCGCAGTGGAGACGGCCCGAGATTCCCCCTGTGCAGAGTCGGGAACTCGACCCCCAGCATAAGATGACTGATCAGCATTATGTTCTTTCAAGATGGCCAATCAAGTGATTTGTCTTAAGCCATGTCAACCAATTGCTTTATAATGTATGTATTATCATCTGTTTTAAGATATTCTCAGCCCTGGAAGGCATCTACAGATGATGAAAAATCAATGATGTTCAGATCTTACCTCTTGAAATGATAAGTAAGGTTTCTGTACATCCAAGTTGAGAATATTTCCGATTATTGGCCATGGCTTTGGACCAAGAGGATAATTTGGATGAACACGTTCCTTCTGTTTATACATAACAGTTGCCAAGAAAATGCATGTTACAATGGACAAGAGAACTGTGACTGGATCGAGGGGCAACATGTCCTCAGAAGAACCTGTGGTGGAGAAATAAGAGTCCTTCATTGCAGTGTAATGTTTATAGCTAATGACATGCATCTTCCTAACCACTGATGAGCACAGGATTTGGTAGGATTGCAGATACATATTCTGCAGAGTTGGTCACTTAACATGAGCAGGTCAACCTAACTTTACATACTGTAATTACTTTCTAGTTATTCCATGCTTACAACATGTTTTTGGAAAGATTAGTAATCATTTCAAGTTTTTCAGTAAAAGCAAAACTACTCATGTTTAACATTTTGGCAGACAAAATTAAGTCTTTCATTCATCCACACTTTACACAATTGGTGTCTTAAAGGGGAACTCCGGGGAGATAAAACTTTATTTTTTACTGCCCCTGCCTTATAAACTATAATTATGAGATACCCAGAGCAGTTAAATTATCTTTATAACACTTGTAATTCAGTGTGACAGGAGCTGCTCCTCACTGACCTCCCCCACTGTAAGGGGCAATACCTCACTCTCCAGTGTGTAGCTCCCTGCTGTGAGGAATAGCCAGCCTGGAAAGATGGTGGCCTGGCCACACCGCCTGTTTTCTGCAGAGAAACAGCTATTATCAGAAGACTGGCTGATAGCAACAGCAGGGAACTGCACCCTGCTGAAATGTCCCAAAAAAGGGTGAGCAATGAAGAGCAGCTGTTGTCACAATGAATTACAAGAGTTATAAAGATAATGCACTGGACGTCTCATCTTTTTAGTGTATGAGGGCAGTTACTGTACAATGTTTTTTATATCCCCAGAGTACCCCTTTAACATGAGCAGATCAACATAATGTTGCATACTATAATTACTTTCTAATTATTCTATGCTCACTTTTTTTTTTAGAAAATTTTGTAATAATTTAAATTTTTCAGTAAATGAAACCCATTCGATAAACAACTACTCATGATTGATATTTTGGCAGACCAAACGTTTTCCAATTCCAACTGTTATGTGTGTGATACTGTCTCCTAGAAGAACTGACTCTTGAATCCACAAGTAAGATGTAAGATGTGCAATGTATGCAACTTACTTACATCAAGAACATAAGTTACCTCCTAGTTATTAAAGTGTGAAATGATAACATTGTGAATGAAGCCTTGTTTACATTGGACAAATACTGTAAGTGTTGCTAAAAAAAAGTTATTCCGAAGCTGTCCATAAAGAGTATCTGTCATTTCAATTATTATTTTATAAACTATGAAATATATTTTATAAAAAAATCTGCTTCCTTCTCCACCAGGACTGTTTGTTCATTAATTAAATAAAAATGAAAACTATAATTACACTTTAGGGTTCTCTTATCTACTATATAAAGCTGAATGTGTGTGTGTGTGTATGTGTGTGTATGTCCGGGATTGGCATCTGCACCGTCGCAGCTACAGCCACAAAATTTTGCAGTCACACGTCTGGACCCCGAGAGCGTCATAGGCTATGTTGTGAGGCGAAATTTTAACCCCGCACATTCCAATTCACCAAACAATTTTGCCCCTATCTACATAATGGGAAAAAATGAAAGGAAAAGTGTTGGAGGCAAATTGACAGCTGCCAGATGTGAACAAGGGGGACTTAAAGAATGAGAGCGATGGCGCCAAAGAGTGTATACCGTACAGTTGCTAAGGTGGGGCCCCGACATGGGATACTCACCACACACGGGGATATGAACACACACAAAATGCGCCACACACTACCACGTGCTTGAACACATATTACCCTCAGCACACATTTCACCACAAATACACCAACCTTGCCACATAAAAGTCGAAACACAAAAGTCGCCGCTCAAAAATCGCCACGCGCATACTATATACAGGAGGAGATGACACACAGATATATACTATATACAGGGGAGATGACACACAGGTATATACTATATACAGGAGGAGATGACATACAGGTATATATTATATATAGAAGGAGATGACATACAGGTATATACTATATATAGAAGATGACATAAAGGTATATACTATATACAGGGGAGATGACACACAGCAGGTATATTATATATACAGGGCAGATGACATACAGGTATATACTATATACAGGAGATGACATACAGGTGTATACTATATATAAGGTAGATGACAAACATGTATATACTGAGGTGAAAATGAAAAGGTGTGAGTGCAAAATGAGAGGAGTGAGGGAAAATAGTGGAGTGATCGGAAAATGACAGATGTGAGGTCGAAATTACAAGTGTTAGGGGGGAATGAGAGGAGTGAGGGAGAAAATGAGAGATATGAGGGGGAAAATGAAAGATGTGATTGGCTAAATGAGAGGCGTGATGGGAAAATAAGAGAAGTGAGGTGCTATAACTAACCACAGATATTTACTATGCCCAGGCAACGCCGGGCTCTTCAGCTAGTTAATTTATATTTCCATTAGTCTCGGCCTATACAGTTTATTGAAGAACTCCCCTGACAAGTGTGATAAATCTGCAGAACCAATATCATAAAAATGTATATATATATATATATATTTTTTTTTTTTCTAACATTAACCAAAACCAATCACCAAACCCCCTGACGAAGGAATTTAGTTCCGAAACGCGCGTCGGGTGTGTGCGTGTACGGCGCGGTGCCCTAAGGTAATATCCACTTATATCCACTATTTTTCCCTGAAATCTGTTATAGTTCAGCACTTAGCACTTTGTCTCTATCAGCACTGTGCAGGGTCTGGAAATAAGCAGTCCAGAGATGTGTAAAAGATATAAATTTTATTGAAAGATTACAAAAAACAGGATAATGTGACAACAGCTGTGAAACTACATAGAGGGCGTTAAAAATGAAACGCTAAAGGTCGGCAGAAACAACAATCAGCCTCATGCAACATTAGAGTACAAAAGAGAGTACAAAGATAGGCGAACAACACACTATATATGTGTATATCCCCATGGGGTATATCGTAATGGGGGTGGATATTTATAGCACTCAAGCTAAATCCGCATAGCATGAGGGTGTAAAAAGTATGGACTAATAGTCCCACCTCCAGCTAGCTGCTAGCCGTCCCAAATACAATAGTGCGATATACCGCAATAGTGAAGGTACATAGTTACCTGTGAATGCAGTTGCAAGGATGGCCCAGAGAGACTGCACATCTCTGGACTGCTTTTGTCGTGGGGTAGTTTACCTCTGGTTTTGTATCGTATAGCAACGACTGTCCATATTGAGTCCATTTAATTGGTGTAAATTAAGAAAATTTGGCTATATAATTTTTTATGTATATTATTGAGAATTGACCAATGTTTTTCATTAGTGTTTGCTAGGGTCTGGAAATAACCCTGATGGTTAAAACAATTGTGTTCTTTGAATTTATTTGCACTTCAGCACTTTTTTGCATATATTGCACATCAATTTTGGAGTTTTTATTATTTTTTATTATTGTTTGTATTCTAGGCAATTATATATTAGATAAGTGTTCTAAATAGGACATGATGGTGTAAAAAAAAATTTCAGTACATATGCATAGTAAAATACTAGTATATCAACACAAAGTAGTTAATTCCATATCATCTAATATATAATTGCCTAGAATACTACTTCCTGCAATTTGTGCCAACTTCCTGTCCGGAGCTAATGTCCGGAGCTAATGTCCGGAGCTAATGTCCGGAGATAAGTGACGTCAACAGTGTCCAGTGTCTGATTGGTTGCCGCCTGCTGCGAGCGACCAATCAGAAACGTGCCGTACTGTGACACACTCCGCCCGCCATTTTGGTGTGATTTTTGAATTTTTACCTCACAGCAAGTTTCTACTGCGTGGAGGCGGGCCCAGTGACGTTGCTCTTCAAGCTCCTGCCGAATTTCGTCAAAAAAATGATAATACCATTTACCAAAACTATATATATTTAGTTGTGAAGTGGTTCAGTGACATTTTCACACCAATTTTGAACTTTTGTTTGGTGTTTTCTCCATATACTGCCTATTATTCACTGACTGTTATACTGAGAGACTGCCGTTTATTAACCTCTTCTTTGCCACATTGGGTATATTGCTCTATTATTTGCCACATAAGGACATTGTCCATTATTGCCCAGCAATTTCTTAAATAACAAGAATTGTCAAGAGCTGGTAAGTGCAGCCATTTTTTGTTCTTTCTTACTATTATTTATTAATTGTATTATTCTTACATTTGAATAAATAAAGTATATATGGATTCTAGACTCCCGATTCTTTAGAATCGGGCTGCCATCTAGTATCACAATAATTTATAGCATTTATATTCTCTCAGTCAGGACAGATTCAATGAAGACGATCCACGTGACTCAATCCCACATCTCCGAAGACCAACTTCCCGGGGAGAACATGGAGTACCAGGATTCCACGAAGACTCAACATCAAATGAACACTCACACAGGTAAGTAATACAATTGCCTAAAATATGCAATAATGAGAATATTAATAACATATAATTGTACCAATATCGGTCAAGAAACCTAAAAACAATAAAACATAATAGTTAAAAATAATAAATACATATACACAAGATAAAATAGAACATGAATGGATACATAGAACACTAAAATTGTATGATGGTAAACCATGGATTACAGGGATGATCAATTTTATCCTAAACATGGAGCAAAACTCAGGTTTTCATTCAGGCCATTAGGGGAGACTGTATCTAGTAACCAAATCCATTTTGTTTCACGTTGCGCCAAAGGTATACTGATTTCCCCCCCCCCCTCTCGTTTGGTTTCATTTGGTCTATCCCGGATATGTGTAACAAGGAAGCATCACAGTTATGATATTGCTTAAAATGTTTGGGAATGGTTTTTAACGTTGTTATATCATCAATATTCCTTGCTGCCTGTATACTGTTTTTTATTATACACACTGCACTTTGGTTATTACTGTTTACATGTGAGCCTGCCACGTAATGAATTATCTTTGATATATATATAAGAGCACTGTGCACTTTTTCATGCGATTTCTTCATGCGGTATTTGTTTGACACTTTGCACTTTCTTGCCAGTAATTCCTGTGTGTGAACTCTACATATAATATAGGTATAGGATTTCATCTCTGTATTATTAGCACTAAGCACTTTCTAGGCATACATTTTTTGCTTGCTTGGAGTGTATATACATATTTTAGACACATAGAATATCCATTTTTTCTATAAATATTGAGTTTTTTTACATATATGATCTTAGCTTTTATACTTTTATACTTACTGGGATATCCAGCTTATATACCTATATTCATTTTGAAGACCTGCCTAATGTATCTATATGTTTTTATGTGCACGTAAGCAAATACATATACATAGTACTTTTATTCTTTTATTTTATTGATTCTTTTGCTGTTGCTATACATAAATATAAATAAAAGTAATTTATTCAAATATTCCCTGTCATCTTTTTTCTTCTTGGTCTGATCCAGATTCGGTGAATGTTCCCCTTGCTTTTCTAGTGGTTTCACTTATTTCTTTGACACAGGTGGTAGCCGGGTCTATTATTGATACTTATCTATGGGTATACTATTTATATAGCAGTTATATCTTTTCTATATATACCTGGTCTTTACTCCTGTGTTCTGTTGAATTATGTTATCACGGAGCCTAATATATAGCAGCAAACACCGAGAAAATATTTCAACCATGAACTGACGTCACCTGGTGCATTCTATCTCGAGAAGATCTATAGATATTGCAAAACTTTCCCTTTCAATATTTCCTCCAGTAATAACATTGAATATCTCCCCATTGTTAATTAGTTTCTTGTAGACGAGCCGTAATACAATGGTGAAATCAGTGATATTCAGACATATTGCTTTGAAAGTTATAGTTCTAGAGAGGTTTTTTTCTATATGTGGAGTTTACATATGGTCGTCATTATAGGATGTCAACCTTTGTGGCCAAGCAGAACATACATCTATAGGGCTGATGCGAGTTGGAAGGATTTTTTGGTCGTGATTTATCTTTATAATCCTGATCTTTATTATACAGTGGGTACGAAAATTATTCAGACCCCTTTAATTTTTTCACACTTTGTTTCATTGCAGCCATTTGGTAAATTGAAAAAAGTTCATTTTTTTCTCATTAATGTACACTCTGAACCCCATCTTGACTGAAACAAAAAGAGAAATGTAGTAATTTTTGCAAATGTATTAAAAAAGAAAAACATAAATATCACGTGGTCATAAGTCTTTAGACCCTTTGCTCAGTATTGAGTGGAAGCACCTTTTTTTTCACACCTTGATTTGGGGATCCTTGGCCATTCTTCCTTGCAGATCCTCTCCAGTTCCATCAGGTTGGATGGTGAACGTTGGTGGACAGCCATTTTCAGGTCTCTCCAGAGATGCTCAATTGGGTTTAGGTCAGAGCTCCGGCTGGGCCAGTCAAGAATGGTCACAGAGTTTTTCTGACGCCACTCCTTTGTTATTTTATCTGTGTGCTTAGGGTCATTGACTTGTTGGAAGGTAAACCTTTGGCACAGTCTGAGGTATAGAGCACTCTGGAAGAGATTTTCACCAGGATATCTCTGCACTTGGTCATATTCATGTTTCCTTCAATGGCACCCAGTCATCCTGTACCTGCAGCTGAAAAACGTCCCCATTGCATGATGCTGCCATCACCATGTTTCACTGTAGGGATTGTATTGGGCAGGTGATGAGCAATGCCTGTTTTTTCCGCTTAGAATTGTCACCAAAAAAGTCTATCTTCATTTTATCAGGCCAGAGAATCTTATTTATCATAGTCTGGGAGTCCTTCATGTGTTTTTTTGCAAACTCTATGCAGGCTTTCATATGTCTTGAACTGAGGAGAGGCTTCTGTCAGGCCACTCTGCGATAAAGGCCCGACTGGTGGAGGGCTGCAGTGATAGCTGACTGTGGAACTTTCTCCCATCTCCCTATTACATCTCTGGAGCTCAACCACAGTGATATTGGGGTTCTTCTTTACCTCTCTCACCAAGGATCTTCTCCCATGATTGCTTAGTTTGGCTGGACGGCTGTTGTGAATTCCATTCTGGAGCTCCCTCCTGTGGTTGCTAATGGTATTTTTGTGAGTTCTGCCCTTGGGCTCCCTCTGGTGGTTTCGAGTGGAACTGCTGCTCCTTTAGGTAGCTGTAGCAGCTGCCTTCACTAATCGCCTTGCCTGGGTTTGTTATTTAAACCTGCTCTGGGCTTTAGTCCATGCCTGCGGTCAATGTTCTTGGTTGAATTTGGTTCTCTCCTTGGAATTTTCATATGGCCAGTCCTTGTCTGCAAAAGATAAGTTTTTGCTAGTTTTTGTTTGTCCATTTGTTTGGACTCTATTGCTTTGCAAATATGTCTCTTTTTGTCCAGCTTGTCACTATGTCTTATTCAGGCTAGCTGGAAGCTCTGGGAAAGCAGATTTGCCCCTCCACACCGTGAGTCGGTGTGGAGTTCATTTTTGTAAACTCTGCGTGGATTTTGTAGTTTTTTATACTGACCGCACAGTATCCTTTTCTCTCTGTCTATCTAGTTTAGTATTGGCCTCCTTTGCTGAATTCTGATTTCATTTCTGAGTACGTCATTTCCCTCTCCTTTCACAGTCAATATTTGTGGGGGGCTTTCTTTCCTTTTGAGGGTTTTCTCTGAGGCAAGATAGCTTTCTATTTCCTTCTTTAGGGGTAGTTATTTCTTAGGCTGTGAAGAGGTGTCTAGGGAGAGTCATGAACATCCCACGGCTATTTCTAGTGTTGTTGTTAGGATTAGGGACTGCGGTCAGTAGAGACACCACCTTCTCAGAGCTCGCTCCATGTTGCGTTTTAGCCACCAGGTCATATCAGTGTGGTCTCTTAACCACCAGGTCATAACAGACGGCCAGGTCTAGGAAGACTTCTGTTGGTCCAAACTTCTTTCATTTAAGAATTATGAAGGCCACTGTGCTCTTAGGAACCTTGAGTTCTGCAGAAATTCTGTTGTAACCTTGGCCAGATCTGTATCTTGCCACAATTCTGTCTCTGAGCTCCTTGGCCAGTTCCTTTGACCTCATGATTCTCATTTGGTCTGACATGCACTGTGAGCTGTGAGGTCTTATATAGACAGGTGTGCGACTTTCCAAATCAAGTCCTATCAGTTTAATTAAGCACAGCTGGACTCCAATGAAGGAATAGAACCATCTCAAGGAGGATCACAAGGAAATGGACAGCATGTGATGAGTGTCTGAGCAAAGGGTCAGAATACTTATGACCATGTGATATTTCAGTTTTTCTTTTTTAATACATTTTCAACAATTACTACATTTCTGTTTTTTTCAGTCAAAATTGGGTGCAGAGTGTACCTTAATGAGAAAAATGAACTTTTTTGAATTTACCAAATGGCTGCAATAAAACAAAGAGTGAAAAATTTAAAGGGGTCTGAATACTTTCCGTACCCACTGAACTTAAATTATTGTGCAGTCCTTTAACCCCTCACGTTGCCAGATGTATCTAATTATGATGGCTCTTTTGGGCTCAATTTTCTACATATATGTCTTGGTTCTTACGAATATTTTTGTTGTGTGTATTTTAATTGAAGTTTAATAAACATTAATGGCTTTAATTTGTGGCTGTTTAGTTTCCAGTAGCCTTGATAGACTTGTCAATCAAATTTATTTTTATATCTTGTGTCTGTAAACTTACATGCTCAAATAAGCCAAATATTAGGAACTTATCCTTTAGGATTGTTACTGGAGAGGGTATTTAATTGTAATAATTCCAAATTTAGTAAATAAATGAATAAACAATTAGATGCATGAAATACATAAAACCCAAATCTTTCAAAAAGCGAAAATCACATTTGATGCCTTTTACATATTTAGGTTTTTAGAATATCTTTTTTATTTTTTTATTTGTTGTATTTCGGATTGTTAGCAATTTACCTTTTTGCTTTCAAAAAACATGGATGTGTGACGCCCGAGAGACCGGGGTACCCAGCACCGGACCAATGGGGTCTGTCTCTTGAGGGGGATGTCACGGGTGGCTTGACCCGGTGCTGTGGCCTCAGGCAATGCACAGTGTAAAGGGTATCATGAGGGAACAGGCACTTACTTGATCAGCAGCAGGTTCTCCCAGCGGTGATGATCTCAATCCTGGATAGATGGCTATTGTCCAAATGAAAGACTGAGGCACTGAAACGTTTAACCAGTTTACTTTAACAAAAAAAAGGATTTACAACCAGTCCTGTCACCGGAGTCTGTATGGGAACTCTGAGTTACTTTGACCCTGCCGGGGTCTTCGCCTCTTATTGTACGCAATATCTGTGTGGCCCTGCTGCTGTATGTGAACTGGCTGCCGGCCCAATCTGTCCCCTCCGGGTCCTGGTTCGACGGGCAACCCGAGTCCTTTTATCGGCTTACCCCCTCCGGGAGTACCGCTGAACTCTGTGTCTGTTGCTGCGTCCGACCCTAGTGAAGCTGATATCACCTCATGTTTTTCCGGTTGCTGTATTATATGTAATGAATACAGCCGCAGATCCGGTATCCGTCTTTGCGCCTGTTCTGGGTAGTGATTAATGCTACCCGGTTCTCACAATGTCATTTTTCTCTATCCCTCTTCTCCTCAGGCCGGTGATTTGGGCCTGGAAACCGTCATAGGGCTGTTAGAAATTCAGCTGCATGACCTCTCACTTTCAGCTCCTTAGCCCAACTGCCCAACTGCCAGTTCTTCTCTCAGACCAGAATGGATCAAGGGGAGTCTCTGGAGCTCCCCCTTCTGGCCGGAGGAGGTAGTGCAGTCTTGCTATTTTAGTATTTGTATTCAGTGTCAGTAACTATATTTGTGGCAAATACCTCTAGGGGTGCCACATTCCCCCTTAGTTAAGAACAGTACTCCGGGACTGTGGGACGATAACATTTTGAAATAACAATTAATATGTACAGAGTCTTAAAAATGAAAAGTTACAAAAACCACTCAAGGAAACAAAAATAGAGTTCTGTAAAAAGTCACTTCAAATAGCGTCCATTAATACAGTTCTATCCTTGAAGGTACTAGGAAAGGCACTGCACTTTGTGTCCAAGAATTTAGTTCCATTTTTCCAACGAAGTTATCAATATAACGTCTAAAGAAAGTTCAAAAAGAGCAAAAAGCAAAGTTCAAAAAGCAGTCTTTCCAGAGCTTTCATTTAGTGCCTCCGGGCTGATAAAAAGTTCAAGAATATGCAAGAAGTTCATACAGACAAGTCTCTGTAGGTACTGGGCTTAAACGTTGCAGATTGATAACAATGACTATAGTTTTATAGTTGGTAATCTGCATACCTGGCCGGTAATTGACCCTGGGTACTACGCTGTGATCTACGTAACAGCGGTATCTCTCCATGTGGTGTACTACTGTCTACTGCGGATGTAGTATCTGCCCGCTCTGCTAAAGATAATTCCACGACTATGGAGTTGGCAAGTCCACCGTGAATGGGATCACTCTGATCAGGAATCTGTTCTTCCTGGCCTGGAATCTCCTGTAGTACGGGGTCAGCCTCTTCCTGTCTTGGGACTTCTGGTATTGGGTTCGGTGTTGGGTAAAAGGCCACCATGGGAACCACTACTGCACCATGGTATGTTAGTAGGGTTTTGGGAAAGTCTCCTATACAGGTGTGATACATTTCCTCTTCTTTTTCCTTTACTGGTTGGACCTGCATGGGTTGAATAACTTCTGGTTCTGGCTGGACAACTTCTGTCTCTTTCAATGCTTCCGGACATAATTTAAGATTGTCTCTTGACACTAGTACAGATGATAAGCCCCCGTTTTTGCTAATGAGACACATTTTAGGATTATCCATTCTTGTTGGTAAAACTGTGTAGGGTACGGCTTCCCACTGATTGTCTAGTTTATTGGTTCGACGATTTCTCTTGAGCACTTGGTCACCCGGTCTTAATGGGGTCGCTAAAGCATTCTGGTTGAAAGTTCGCTCTTGTCTCTCTCTAGTTTGCTGAAGGCTTCTTTCCACACTCTCTTGCACTTGGCGATACTGCTTTTGCCGTATGATATCCCAATTGGAGTCTTGGACTTCTGCGTCTGGTTTCAGAATTCCCATTTCTAGATCGATTGGTAATTGGCCGGGTCTTGCACGCATAAGGTAAGCTGGGGTGCAATTGGTGGAACTCACCGGGACATGATTATACAGATCCACCAAGTCAGGCAATTTCTCTGGCCATTGATTCCTTTCTGCCTCAGGTAAAGTCTTTAGTAGTTCTATTACAATATGGTTCATCTTCTCGCATAAGCCGTTTGTTTGTGGATGATAGGCCGTCGTCCGGATCTTTTTGCAACCATACATATTACAGAATTCTCTGAAGATCTCTGATTCAAAGGCTGGACCTTGGTCGGTGAGAACCTGTTCCGGATATCCATGGGGTCTACAAAAGTACGTTTGGAACACTTTGGCTGCTGTTTTTGCTGTCAGATCTTTTACGGGTACTACTACCAAGAAGCGTGAATAATGGTCCACGATGGTCAAGGCATAGACATAGCCGGACCGGCTTGGTGTCAACTTCACGTGGTCTATGGCTACAAGTTCAAGTGGTTGTTTGGTGATTATGGGCTGCAGTGGTGCTCTTTGGTTCTTTTGATCGTTTCTTCTGAGGTTGCACGGGCCACAGTTTCTGCACCACTGTTCGATTGATTTTCTCATCCCGACCCAATAAAATCTTTCTCTTAGAAGTACTTCTAACTTTTTCCAACCGAAGTGACCAGCACCATTATGGTAAGCTTCGAGGACCATCTTCACATCTTGTTTAGGCACAATAATCTGCCAAACCAATTCATGTGTTTTCGGATTGGTGTACCTTCTACAGAGCTTCCCTTGATACAGGAACATTTTGCCTCTCTCTTTCCAGAGTTGATGCGTCTCTTCTGGGGCATCCTCATCGGGATATGCACTTTGCTCAGTCAACAGTTCCTTCACCAACTTCACAGCCGGATTGCTGTCTTGGGTGTCAGCCCATCCATAGTGTGCTAACGGATTAAAATTCACCTCTTGTTGTTTCTGATAGGTACTTGACTGATGATGTTTTGCCTTGGGATGATGGAAGGCTGGTAGTTCAATTTCTTCAAGCTCCCCCGTTTCCTCTTCTACATCTCTCAAGTGTGGCATCCGGGATAGGGCATCGGCATTTCCATTCTTGCGACCTGCTCGATACTTGATTATGAAGTTGTAATTAGATAACCGGGCTATCCATCGCTGTTCTAACGCACCTAATTTGGTTGTGTCCAGGTGGGTCAACGGATTGTTGTCAGTATAGACAGTAAATTCTGCAGCGGCCAGATAGTGTTTGAAACGTTCAGTCACAGCCCAAACTACTGCCAGTAGTTCCAATTTGAAGGAGCTGTAATTTTCTGAATTTCTTTCAATAGGCCGGAGCTTTCTACTTGCAAAGGCGATGACTTTCTCCCGACCTTCTTGCTTTTGTGACAGCACCGCTCCTAGTCCCACATTACTGGCATCGGTGTAGAGGATGAAAGGTTGATGGTAATCTGGGTATGCCAGAACCTCTTCTCCGGTTAATGCCTTCTTTAGTTGTTCAAAGGAGTCTTCCCTTTCATCGTTCCACTGAAAAGGAGGGTTTCGGTTTGAAGGTTTCTTCGTCTGCCCTACCAAGGCGTCTTGCAAGGGTGCTGCCAATTTGGTAAATCCTTTTATAAATCTGCGATAGTAACCCACCAATCCCAGGTATTGCCTCACTTCTTTTGCGTTGGTAGGTCTTGGCCAATCCCTTATGGCGCTTATTTTCTCGGGATCCGGTGCTACTCCCTCCGAACTCACGATGTGTCCCAGGTACTGTACCTTTGGCTTGAGAAGGTGACATTTGGATGGCTTGATTTTCATGCCATACCTGGATAAGGCTTCGAACACTTCTGCCAGGTCTATTAAGTGTTGTTCGTAAGTCTTTGAGTAGACGATCACATCATCTAGGTACAGGAGGACGGTCTCGAAGTTCTTGTGTCCGAGGCAGCATTCCATCAGCCGCTGGAAGGTACCGGATGCGTTGCAGAGTCCGAATGGCATGCGATTAAATTCACATAGACCCATTGGTGTGGTGAATGCCGTCTTTTCCTTATCTCTCTCAGCCACAGGGACTTGCCAATACCCGCTTGTTAAGTCTAAGGTGGAAAAATAATTAGCAGATTTCAAAGCAGTCAAGGACTCTTCTATCCTAGGCAAGGGGTAGGCGTCTTTATGGGTGATGTTATTAATCCGCCGGTAGTCTACGCACATTCTCATGGTTCCGTCCTTTTTTTTGACAAGCACTAGAGGGGCCGCCCAGGGGCTACAGCTGTCTCTTATTACCCTGGCCTGTTTCATCTCCCTCAGCATATCTTTTGCACATTGATAGTGAGCGGGCGGTATGGGTCTATATCTTTCTTTTATTGGGGGATGGTCACTGGTGGGGATTGTGTGTTCTACCCCTTCTATCCGTCCGAAGTCCAATGGGTGTTTACTGAAGACTTGTTCATATTCCGTCACTAGCCTATACACCCCTTGTTTTTGATGGGTAGGTGTTGAATTTATGCCCACGTGTAGCTGTTGACACCAATCCTCCAATTCTCCATCTGAGCCGTTGCCTTCGACCTGACAGGTTGGTTCTAAGGGCTCAATGGTTGTGATGGCATTGTTGTCAACAGTATATAGCTTTGCCACTGTAGCATACCTTGGCAAAGTGACCTCTTCCTCTCCACAGTTCAAAAGTCGTACCGGCACTCGTCCCCGGTGTACCTCGACTATCCCTCGTGCTGTGAGTATAGTGGGCCTGCTGTCGGTGTACACTGGTTCTATTAAGGCTTGATAATCTCGTCCCTTAGTACCAATGGCTGCTCTACACCATACCAGCATTTCTGTTTTTGGTGGGATTACAATAGATGTTGGATCACTTACCCTCACACTGCCGATTTCTCCACCTGCAACTTCTACCTGTTGCCTTAACATCAATACTTTTATTTCCCTTTGGAGAACTCTCTGCTGGCAGGATTGGGCAGTTTCAGCAATTTGCTGTAAGACAGAAATAACTTCGGAAAAGCAGTTCTCTAACACATTCATTCCTATCAATACAGTTGGTTCACAGTTCCGCCGGTCAACATCAACAACAATTATACCCTGTTTCTTCAATTCTACTTTACCAATCTTTATGGTCATCTCCCTGAAACCTAGTTTCGGTACCAACTTACCATTACTGGCCCATATATCTAGTTCAACATCAGAGGGCCCTTTATCAAGATCTGCATGAGCCCAGTACCTCTTATAAAGGATATACGGTATAGATGAAATCTGGGAACCTGTGTCCAGCAAAGCGTTGAGGGAAATTCCGTCCAGCACGATAGGGATAATGGGTCGTCCTCCGATGTACCTGTCGTGCCAGGGTGTTGGGCCTTGAAAGTTCATTACTGCGAAGTGGCCCGCAATCACAGGGGATTCCCGTTTAAATCACAATCTCGTGGCCTGGCTGCTGGCAACGGCGGCAAATGGGCTGTCCATCCGGTTGGTAGCGGTCGCGGGGTCGTCCTCTCCATGTCGGGTATCTCCGGGGTCTCATCCATGGAACATCCTCTCTACGGTTTGCGAACTCTATCTTGGGTCCTCTCATCTCCTGCATGGTTTTAGCCATTGAAGCAAAAACATCAGTTAAAGAGTCAAGCTTTTGTTGAAGAGCCTCATTAGTACTGGGCCCCAGGGGCTTAGCAATGGCCCCGGACATAGCTGATGTCACTGGCACTCCCTGTTGTTGAGGTGCCTCTGCCATAGGTTGCGCAGGATCCTGATCCCGAGGTGCCTCTGCCAGCTGGAGACGTATAGCGCTCTCCTTTAATTGGGCAAATGTCAATTCAGGGTTCATAAAAACAAGCATGCTCACATGCCCCCGGTGAGAAGGGGCGTAGAGTCCCTCAATAAATTGATCTCTTAGCAGTTTATCAGCTCCGGTGTTAAAAATGGGTTCAGCCAGTGTAAGTGATTTAAGGGCTTCCTGCAGGTTTAAGGCAAAGTCTCTCACGCCCTCATTAACTTTTTGTATGCAATTAAAGAATCGTATTTTAGCTTTGCTGCTGGCAGTGGTTTCAAATGTAGCTTTTAATCCAGCAAATATGAGTTCAACAGTGCCTTTTAGATCAGCTGCCCATGCTGTGACTTCTCGCTTAGCATGGCCACTTAACTGCATCATCAGGAGACTAACACGCTGAACTTCACCCACGGGGAACATGTTAAAATGGGCCAGCATCTTTTCTCTGAAATCGTCAAGGGTATTAGGCTCACCTTCATACATTGGAAGCCACGGGCCACCTGGGGTATATGGCATCAGCACCGGCATGATGGGCGCCACTCCTTGCACCGCTGCACTACCAGATGCTCTATCGACACTCTGTCTTTCAGCTGCATTAGCGCCGCCTGGTGCTGCGGCGTCTCCGTGCTGCGACATACTGTGCCCTCTTAGTTAATCCGGACCCTTCCGGTCCTCCGCTTCCGTCGGGATAGTGTAGATTCGTTCTGCTGTGCAGCAGGATTGGTTTTCCCCTTGCTCTGATGTCAGAGCGCTCAGCTTGGTGCTGCCCACAATGACACGCCCCCTGCTGCTCCCGCCCGCCGCGCGCTCTGTAATGGCGGATTCTGAAATTTTTCAGTTAGACTGGGGCTCAGGTAATGGCGTAGCTCAATTAACAGTCTCGCGCCCAACGGTTATGAGGTGATTACCTCAGGGGATGGCGGCCATCTTTACTCCATTATAACCAATGGGGAAAAGTCACTTTCAATAGTTTTTAATGGGAAATGGAATTTTCTTTAATAAAGTCAATTTTCACGATTTTTCATCCAAGTTTTCAAAGTTTTGGGCTCCAATCACGGCACACAATACCCGGTATATGGGCTGGCTCTATCCTGTTCGTGACGCCAATTGTGACGCCCGAGAGACCGGGGTACCCAGCACCGGACCAATGGGGTCTGTCTCTTGAGGGGGATGTCACGGGTGGCTTGACCCGGTGCTGTGGCCTCAGGCAATGCACAGTGTAAAGGGTATCGTGAGGGAACAGGCACTTACTTGATCAGCAGCAGGTTCTCCCAGCAGTGATGATCTCAATCCTGGATAGATGGCTATTGTCCAAATGAAAGACTGAGGCACTGAAACGTTTAGCCAGTTTACTTTAACAAAAAAAAGGATTTACAACCAGTCCTGTCACCGGAGTCTGTATGGGAACTCTGAGTTACTTTGACCCTGCCGGGGTCTTCGCCTCTTATTGTACGCAATATCTGTGTGGCCCTGCTGCTGTATGTGAACTGGCTGCCGGCCCAATCTGTCCCCTCCGGGTCCTGGTTCGACGGGCAACCCGAGTCCTTTTATCGGCTTACCCCCTCCGGGAGTACCGCTGAACTCTGTGTCTGTTGCTGCGTCCGACCCTAGTGAAGCTGATATCACCTCACGTTTTTCCGGTTGCTGTATTATATGTAATGAATACAGCCGCGGATCCGGTATCCGTCTTTGCGCCTGTTCTGGGTAGTGATTAATGCTACCCGGTTCTCACAATGTCCTTTTTCTCTATCCCTCTTCTCCTCAGGCCGGTGATTTGGGCCTGGAAACCGTCGTAGGGCTGTTAGAAATTCAGCTGTATGACCTCTCACTTTCAGCTCCTTAGCCCAACTGCCATTTCTTCTCTCAGACCAGAATGGATCAAGGGGAGTCTCTGGAGCTCCCCCTTCTGGCCGGAGGAGGTAGACCAGTCTTGCTATTTTAGTATTTGTATTCAGTGTCAGTAACTATATTTGTGGCAAATACCTCTAGGGGTGCCACAGATGAATAGATGATTAGAACCTTTCAATAGGATTTCTATTTTTGTGCTTATTTGCTCGTGGTCTATTTTATTAGATCAGATACGGAGAAAAGCCTGAGCGTTGTGCATCTGAGTGACGTACAAGAAATGTTTGCTATTGATACAAGCAAGCAATGATTTTCTCCCGATCTGTGCTCCATTATCACTAAATCTACAAAACAAAGAAAAGTTGCACATCTTGGAACAATTCCGTTGCTATTTTTGTGTAATGCACGGTCATAGTGATATTATGAATAGCTAATGTGGTTGTTACGGCTTTAAACTCGCTTACACTCCACATTTCAAGAACTCAGTTCAACTCTTATATCAGCTTAGAAAAGAAACTCGGCTCACCTTTCCCTATCAGGCTGAAAGAACATTCATCTCCGTTCAAGAACTCGAGTCACCTACATCTACCTTTATAATCTGGAATTTGTAGTATGTACATGTATGTGGAAATTCATGGAAGAGCTGAATTCTCCCTGAAATATTTGGGTGATGTAGCAATTGATTGAAAATTGAGGGTTTTTTATTTCACATGATTTCATATTTACCTGTGAGAAAAAAACATTGTGTGCTTGGTTATGAGATGAAGGTAAAGTATAAGATCGCGCCTGTTTATTACAGCTGTATACATGAGACCGTAGTCTGGAATCACCCATCGTGTCACGGTTATAAAAAATATTATCTGTGATTTATTCAGCTATTTTAAATAAGTGCAAATTTATCTATTTCATTCCCTCAGCTATTTTAAATAAGTGCAAATTTATCTATTTCATTCCCTTCAAGACCTTGCCCTTTTTCGGTTTTGCGTTTTCGTTTTTCGCTCCCCTCCTTCTCAGAGCCATAACTTTTTTATTTTTCCATCAATATGGCCAATTAAGGGCTTATTTTCTGCAGGACAAGTTGTACTTTTGAAAGACATCCTTGGTTTTAGCATGTCCTGTACTAGAAACCGGGAAAAAAATTCCAAGTGCGATGAAATTGCAAAAAAAGTGCAATCTCACACTTGTTTTTTGTTTGGCTTTTTTGCTAGGTGCACTAAATGCTAAAACTGACCTGCCATTATGATTCTCCACGTCATGACGAGATCATAGACACCAAAAATTTATAGGTTATATTTTATCCAAGTGCTAAAATAAATTCCAAATTTTTGCTAAAAAAAAATTGCTTAATTTTCCGATACCCGTAGCGTCTCCATTTTTTCGTGATCTTGGGTCAGGTGGAGGCTTATTTTTTGCGTGCCGAGCTGACATTTTTAATGATAGCATTTTGGTGCAGATACTTTATTTTGATCGCCCGTTATTACATTATAATGATATGTTATGGCGACCAAAAAAACGTAATTCTGGCGTTTCGGATTTGTTCTCACTATGCCGTTTAGCGATCAGGTTAATCGTTTATTTTTTGTTGATATATTGGCCGATTCTGAACGCGGCGATAGCAAATAAGTGTAGGTTTGATTTTTTTGTATTGTTTTATTTTGAATGGGGCGAAAGGGGGGTGATATAAACTTTTTTTTTTTTTTTTTAATATCTTTAAAACTTTTTTTTTTTACTTTTTCCATGGTTTAATAGTCTCTATGGGAGGCTAGCAGCTGGCACAACTGGATCGGCTCTGCTGCATTGGAGAGATCGTCAGTTCGCACCTACGTAGTAGATTTACTGCATTGCTATGAGCGCCGACCACAGGGTGGCGCTTATAGCAATCTGGCATCAACAACCATAGATGTCTCAAAGAGGCCTCAGGTTGTCATGCCGATGCATCGCTGACCCCCGATCATGTAAAGGGGTCGGTGATGCGCTCATTACCGGCCCGATACGAGAGAAAGAATAGAAAGGGGCGCACCAATATATTATATCACAGTAACCATGAAGGGGTGCAATACCTAGTCTACAAATGAGAACATGGCAAAAGAGAAGAAAAAGGGTTGACTAAAATGGTATGCACAACCCCGAATATAAAGACAGTATATAACTCTATATAGCAAAACACCTTTATTAAACACCTCAAAAAACATGTTAAAAACATTAAAACCGAATATCAAAATCCACACAACCACCATACCCTAAAATAAATGACAGTCCCATAATACAATCAGTTACAGGTAGACATATGCTGCCCTATATGCACCTAATCAGATGTACTATCCTGCAAGCAATGCCCATACGGGCTGAAAAAACCTGACCCCAATATGTCGGTACCCACCGCTCGACACCTGATAATGAAATGTCCATGCTATGCATAGCCCTGAAACCAAAATGTGATGGCATACTGGGTAATAGCCGTGGATACAACCTGTCCTAAGTAGAGTCTGGTACGCAAAGATGCAGCAGGGTCGAATGGCACAGGGCTACACCGCAGGGGTTAAATCCCCATAG
The DNA here is from genome assembly GCF_032444005.1 of Ranitomeya imitator. Classification (NCBI taxonomy): domain Eukaryota; kingdom Metazoa; phylum Chordata; class Amphibia; order Anura; family Dendrobatidae; genus Ranitomeya; species Ranitomeya imitator. The sequence continues at coordinate 672,305,323 of NC_091286.1, read as the reverse complement.
AGCCGGGATATGACAGAGCCAAATAGCCCCAAGATAGGAAGAGGGTATGGTGGGAGCACACCCCACGCGTATCGCTGCCGCAGCAGCTTCGTCAAGGGAAGTGAAACAAAGGTGCAATGGAGTGATTTAAATAGCGAATCTAATAAGGGAGATTACATACCACTGTGGGAGAAGGAGAGAGAGATGGAAGCCGGGAGGCGCCAGCCACGCCATGGCAGCAGCTGCACGGTGACCGGAAATCATGGAGCGTCCAATGGGTCACATGCGCATGCGCAAACCACGGTACCTGATAGGACCGCGTTGCGCACGTGCAGTACCAGCCAGCTAAGTGGACGTACCATAGAGAATCAAGCGACAGTACGAAATGGGGAATGGAGAGTGTTGTTAATTCTGTTGTCAAGCTCCCTCCTGTGGTCATGAATGGTACTTCGGCTGGTTCGGTCCATGGGCTTCCTCTGGTGGTTGTGAGTGGAGCTGCGGCTTCTGAGTTTCCTTCCACAGGTGACGAGGTTAATTCGTTAGCTGGCTGCTCTATTTAACTCCACTTAGATCATTGCTCCATGCCACCTGTCAATGTTCCAGTATTGGTCTAGTTCTCTCCTGGATCGTTCTTGTGACCTGTCTTCCCAGCAGAAGCTAAGTTCCTGCTTGTTTTTCTCTGGTTTGCTACTTTTCTGTCCAGCTTGCTATTTTGATTTTTGTCTTGCTTGCTGGAAGCTCTGGGACGCAGAGGGAGCGCCTCTGCACCGTGAGTTGGTGCGGAGGGTCTTTTTGCGCCCTCTGCGTGGTCTTTTTGTAGTTTTTTGTGCTGACCGCAAAGTTACCTTTCCTATCCTCGGTCTGTTCAGTAAGTCGGGCCTAACTTTGCTAAATCTATTTCATCTCTGTGTTTGTAATTTTCATCTTTACTCACAGTCATTATATGTGGGGGGCTGCCTTTTCCTTTGGGGAATTTCTCTGAGGCAAGGTAGGCTTTATTTTTCTATCTCTAGGGCTAGCTAGTTTCTTCGGCTGTGTCGAGTTGCATAGGGAGCGTTAGGAGCAATCCACGGCTATTTCTAGTGTGTGTGATAGGACTAGGGATTGCGGTCAGCAGAGTTCCCACGTCTCAGAGCTCGTCCTATATTATTAGTAACTATCAAGTCATTCTGTGTGCTCTTAACCACCAGGTCCATTATTGTCCTTACCACCAGGTCATAACAGTACAGGTGGTCCAAAGTATTAATGCATCTCAATAGAGGGATAAGAGAAGTTCTGAGACCATTTTTTTTCTTTGCAGTGTGTTTTGTCTCTCTTTTCCCCTTTACCTCTGGGTGGTTAAGGATACAGGTGTAGATATGGACATTCAAGGTCTGTTCTCTTGTATGGATAATCTCACTGCAAGGGTACAAAACATTCAAGATTTTATGGTTCAGAATCCGATATTAGAGCCTAGGATTCCAATTCCTGATTTGTTTTTTGGGGATAGAGCTAAGTTTCTGAATTTCAAAAATAATTGTAAATTGTTTCTTGCTTTGAAACCTCGCTCCTCAGGTGACCCTGTTCAACAAGTGAAAATCATTATTTCTTTGTTACGTGGCGACCCTCAAGACTGGGCATTTTCCCTTGCGCCAGGAGATCCGGCATTGCGTGATGTTGATACGTTTTTTCTGGCGCTCGGATTGCTTTATGATGAACCTAATTCAGTGGATCAGGCAGAGAAAATCTTGCTGGCTCTGTGTCAGGGTCAGGATGAGGTAGAAATATATTGTCAGAAGTTTAGGAAGTGGTCTGTACTCACTCAGTGGAATGAATGTGCCCTGGCAGCAATTTTCAGAAAGGGTCTCTCTGAAGCCCTTAAAGATGTCATGGTGGGATTTCCCATTCCTGCTGGTCTGAATGAGTCTATGTCTTTGGCCATTCAGATCGATCGACACTTGCGTGAGCGTAAAGCTGTGCACCATTTGGCGGTATTATCTGAGCATAGACCTGAGCCTATGCAATGTGATAGGACTTTGACCAGAGCTGAACGGCAAGAACACAGACATCGGAATGGGCTGTGTTTTTACTGTGGTGATTCCGCTCATGCTATTTCCGATTGTCCTAAGCGCACTAAGCGTTTCACTAGGTCTGCTACCATTGGTACGGTATAGTCGAAATTTCTTTTGTCCGTTACTCTGATTTGCTCTTTGTCATCCTATTCTGTTATGGCATTTGTGGATTCAGGCGCTGCCCTGAATTTGATGGACTTGGAGTTTGCTAGGCGCTGTGGTTTGTTCTTGGAGCCCTTGCAGTATCCTATTCCATTGAGAGGAATTGATGCTACGCCTTTGGCCAAGAATAAGCCTCAGTACTGGACCCAATTGACCATGTTCATGGCTCCTGCACATCAGGGGGATATTCGCTTTTTGGTGTTGCATAATCTGCATGATGTGGTCGTTTTGGGGTCACCATGGCTACAGGTCCATAATCCAGTATTGAATTGGAAATCTATGTCTGTGTCCAGCTGGGGTTGTCAGGGGGTACATGGTGATGTTCCATTTTTGTCTATTTCGTCATCCACCCCTTCTGAAGTCCCGGAGTTTTTGTCGGATTACCGGGATGTATTTGATGAGCCCAAATCCAGTGCCCTACCTCCTCATAAGGATTGCGATTGTGCTATCAATTTGATTCCTGGTAGTAAGTTTCCTAAGGGCCGACTGTTCAATTTATCTGTGCCAGAGCACGCCGCTATGCGGAGTTATGTAAAGGAATCCTTGGAGAAGGGTCATATTCGCCCGTAGTCGTCACCATTGGGAGCAGGGTTCTTTTTTGTGGCCAAGAAGGATGGTTCTTTGAGACCTTGTATTGATTACCGCCTTCTTAATAAGATCACAGTCAAATTTCAGTACCCTTTGCCGCTGCTGTCGGATTTATTTGCTCGGATTAAGGGGGCTAGTTGGTTCACCAAGATAGATCTTTGTGGTGCGTATAATCTTGTGCGTATTAAACAGGGCGATGAATGGAAAACAGCATTTAATATGCCCGAGGGCCATTTTGAGTACCTGGTTATGCCATTCGGGCTTTCCAATGCTCCATCAGTATTTCAGTCCTTTTTGCATGACATCTTCCGAGAGTACCTGGATAAATTCCTGATTGTATATTTGGATGATATTTTGGTCTTCTCGGATGATTGGGAGTCTCACGTGAAGCAGGTCAGAATGGTGTTCCAGGTCCTTCGTGCGAATTCTTTGTTTGTGAAGGGGTCAAAGTGCCTCTTTGGAGTTCAGAAGGTTTCATTTTTGGGTTTCATTTTTTCCCCTTCTACTATCGAGATGGACCCTGTTAAAGTCCAGGCCATTTATGATTGGACTCAGCCGACATCTGTGAAGAGTCTGCAAAAGTTCCCGGGCTTTGCTAATTTTTATCGTCACTTCATCAGTAATTTTTCTAGTGTTGCTAAACCGTTGACTGATTTGACCAAGAAAGGTGCTGATGTGGTCAATTGGTCTTCTGCGGCTGTGGAAGCTTTTCAGGAGTTGAAGCGTCGTTTTTCTTCTGCCCCTGTGTTGTGCCAGCCAGATGTTTCGCTTCTGTTTCAGGTCGAGGTTGATGCTTCTGAGATTGGAGCAGGGGCTGTTTTGTCGCAAAGAAGTTCTGATGGCTCGGTGATGAAACCATGTGCCTTCTTTTCTAGAAAGTTTTCGCCTGCTGAGCGCAATTATGATGTTGGCAATCGAGAGTTGTTGGCCATGAAGTGGGCATTCGAGGAGTGGCGTTATTGGCTTGAAGGAGCCAAGCATCACGTGGTGGTCTTGACGGATCACAAGAATTTGACTTATCTCGAGTCTGCCAAACGGTTGAATCCTTGACAGGCTATTTTTCTCCCGTTTTGATTTTGTGGTTTCGTACCTTCCAGGCTCTAAGAATGTGAAGGCTGATGCCCTGTCAAGGAGTTTTGTGCCCGACTCTCCGGGTGTTCCTGAGCCGGCGGATATTCTCAAAGAGGGGGTAATTTTGTCTGCCATCTCCCCTGATTTGCGGCGGGTGCTGCAAAAATTTCAGGCTGATAGACCTGACCGTTGCCCAGCGGAGAAGCTGTTTGTCCCTGATAAATGGACTAGTAGAGTTATCTCTGAGGTTCATTGTTCGGTGTTGGCTGGTCATCCTGGAATCTTTGGTACCAGAGATTTGGTGGCTAGATCCTTTTGGTGGCCGTCTTTGTCGTGGGATGTTCGTTATTTTGTGCAGTCCTGTGGGACTTGTGCTCGGGCTAAGCCCTGCTGTTCTCGTGCCAGTGGGTTGCTTTTGCCCTTGCCGGTCCCGAAGAGGCCCTGGACGCATATCTCTATGGATTTTATTTCGGATCTCCCTGTCTCTCAAAAGATGTCGGTCATTTGGGTGGTTTGTGATCGCTTCTCTAAGATGGTCCATTTGGTACCCTTGTCTAAATTGCCTTCCTCCTCTGATTTGGTGCCATTGTTTTTCCAGCATGTGGTTCATTTACATGGCATTCCGGAGAACATCGTTTCGGACAGAGGTTCCCAGTTTGTTTCGAGGTTTGGGCGAGCCTTTTGTGCTAGGATGGGCATTGATTTGTCTTTTCCTCGGCTTTCCATCCTCAGACAAATGGCCAAACCGAACGAACTAATCAGACTTTGGAAACATATCTGAGATGCTTTGTTTCTGCTGATCAGGATGATTGGGTGCCCTTTTTGCCTTTGGCTGAGTTCGTCCTAAATAATCGGGCCAGCTCGCCTACTTTGGTTTCGCCGTTTTTCTGCAATTCTGGTTTCCATCCTCGTTTCTCTTCAGGGCAGGTTGAGTCTTCGGACTGTCCTGGTGTAGATACTGTGGTGGATAGGTTGCAGCAGATTTGGACTCATGTGGTGGACAATTTGACATTGTCCCAGGAGAAGGCTGCAACGTTTCGCTAACCGCCGGCGCTGTGTGGGTCCCCGACTTCGTGTTGGGGATTTGGTTTGGTTGTCGTCTCGTTATGTTCCTATGAAGGTTTCCTCTCCTAAGTTTAAGCCTCGTTTCATTGGTCCGTATAAGATTTCTGAGGTTCTCAATCCTGTGTCGTTTCGTTTGACCCTTCCAGCTTCTTTTTCCATGCATAATGTATTCCATAGGTCATTGTTGCGGAGATACGTGGCGCCTGTGGTTCCATTCGTTGATCCTCCTGCCCCGGTGTTGGTTGAGGGGGAGTTGGAGTATGTGGTGGAGAAGATTTTGGATTCTCGTATTTCGAGACGGAAACTCCAGTACCTGGTCAAGTGGAAGGGTTATGGTCAGGAAGATAATTCCTGGGTCTTTGCCTCCGATGTTCATGCTGCCGATCTGGTTCGTGCATTTCATTTGGCTCGTCCTGGTCGGCCGGGGGGCTCTGGTGAGGGTTCGGTGACCCCTCCTCAAGGGGGGGGTACTCTTGTGAATTCTCTTGTCAAGCTCCCTCCTGTGGTCATGAATGGTACTTCGGCTGGTTCGGTCCATGGGCTTCCTCTGGTGGTTGTGAGTGGAGCTGCGGCTTCTGAGTTTCCTTCCACAGGTGACGAGGTTAATTCGTTAGCTGGCTGCTCTATTTAACTCCACTTAGATCATTGCTCCATGCCACCTGTCAATGTTCCAGTATTGGTCTAGTTCTCTCCTGGATCATTCTTGTGACCTGTCTTCCCAGCAGAAGCTAAGTTCCTGCTTGTTTTTCTCTGGTTTGCTATTTTTCTGTCCAGCTTGCTATTTTGATTTTTGTCTTGCGTGCTGGAAGCTCTGAGATGCAGAGGGAGCGCCTCCGCACCGTGAGTCGGTGCGGAGGGTCTTTTTGCGCCCTCTGCGTGGTCTTTTTGTAGTTTTTTGTGCTGACCGCACAATTACCTTTCCTATCCTCTGTCTGTTCAGCAAATCGGGCCTCACTTTGCTAAATCTTTTTCATCTCTGTGTTTGTAATTTTCATCTTTACTCACAGTCATTATATGTGGGGGGCTGCCTTTTCCTTTGGGGAATTTCTCTGAGGCAAGGTAGGCTTTATTTTTCTATCTCTAGGGCTAGCTAGTTTCTTAGGCTGTGTCGAGTTGCATAGGGAGCGTTAGGAGCAATCCACGGCTATTTCTAGTGTGTGTGATAGGATTAGGGATTGCGGTCAGCAGAGTTCCCACGTCTCAGAGCTCGTCCTATATTATTAGTAACTATCAGGTCATTCTGTGTGCTCTTAACCACCAGGTCCATTATTGTCCTTACCAGTAGGTCATAACAGGAGAGGGCGGGATTAAGCCAGAGGGCCGAAGCCAGCCCAAAAGGGGGGAGGAGAGAGCATGGTACAGAAAACCAGGGGGGCAAAGATGCATGTCAGCAGAGTGCCGAAATATATCCCAATCATGGATATACTGACGACTCACAGGAAAACACATAGAAGCACACAAAAGAGCTAAAAGGCCATGCATGTAAGGCCACCCAAATCGCCTAGAGGGGAGGAAAAATTGTTATTATTATTGGTAGGTGCATAATAATAAGTGCACATAAGTACACATATAACAGCCATGTACAGTATAAAACAATATGGAGCAAGGAGCACATACATAAGTATACACAGGCAGATGTTTATTGAGTCCGTGAGCAAATATAGGAATATTCTTTAGGTGCCGCTATATAAATGTCTATCATCCCGAACTTATAGTCCCATCGTAAGCGGGGCAGACACCATCCAGGTCCATACGAAAGGAAAAATTCTTCATCAAGGAACCTCCATCCGACTTGCCATCAAAAAGTCTGCTTGTTCATCCTGGATACCATGCGCATCCAAGCCCACAATCCGTGGTAGGCGTTTGCCATAGAGTCCGCGCTGTGGCTGTAGGAAAAAGATTTCTTCCACACAGAATGTCCTTCTATTCACTATAGTGGCATTCCACACATCCACCCTCCAAGGTCCACTCCATTGTCCGGTGTATCAGGGCAACGTACGCCCATGTTGACCCCCACAGTGAGCCAGTAATTTCCATATCAATATTCCCAGGGATTAGCATCACCCCTTTGGGTGCGTCCTCGGCCTTCCTAAATGGAAATAAATGCAGAGTTAAATGTGAGAGAAGGTAGAGGGGAGCCAAAACAGACGTCCAGGGAACAGAAGCTACCCCAATGAGTCCACATCCATCTATCCCAGGAACCCCGTAAAGAGCAGTTCTTCATTTAGGCCCATTGGTGCAACCGCCTGGAGATCGAAGATCCACCTGGACTCAGCACGCAAAAGATGGCTACATATATTGCTGCCCCTTTCGCCACAGAACACCCTCTGCAACCCCACCACTTGAAGATTAGTGGGCGAACCCCTATGTTTCAGCAAAAAATGCGCCGCCACGGGAGTCAGAATTTTACCTTTGCCTTGATCCGTAGCTGCCAGGCGTATGGTTGATATATGTTTTTGGAGCCTCTTGCGTAGTTCTTGGGATGTTTGCCCTACGTAAATCATGTTATAAGGGCAAATTAGCACATAGATGACATTTCTGGTCCTACAGTTAATGTAGGCCTTTAACGCATGTCTGCTAGAGTTCATGGGGTGTACAAATGTGTCTCGGGTGGGCATCATGAAGGGGCAGACATTACATTCCCCGCAGGGGAATGACCCCTTAAGGACAATACCCCTATTTAGTTTGACCGTAGGTCTAGAGAAATGGCTCCTGGTCAAAAGCTGCCTCAGGTTCGGGTTTTTTCTAGATGTTAAAAGCGGCCTATTACTGATAATTTGCGTGGTTTGCATATCTGTTTGCAGTATCGGCCAATGTCTGGTAAGGATATGTCTTACCTGCCCCCAGTTGTCGTTATAGTCCGTAATGTATCTCGTCTGCGATTCTCGGGAACGTCCAACAGAGATCAAAAGTGAGGCCTGATCACGTTGTCTTGCTCGCTGGAAGGCAGTAGCAATCACCCGTTTGGGATAGCTCCTCTGTCTGAAACGGTCCGTCAGATCCCGAGCTCGCATAAGAAAATCCTGATCCAGGGTGCAATTACGTCTAATGAGCAAGAATTGTCCCGTCGGGACGCCCACCTTAGTGTGCCAGGGGTGAAAACTATTAAATTCCAGAAGGGCGTTGGTGGCGGTGGGTTTCCGGAAGAGATCTGTCGCCAACCGATTCCCTTGCACGAAGACTCTCAGATCCAAAAAACTGATCGAACTGTTGGAAATAGAATGGGTTAGAAAGATGTTGTGGGGGTTGGAATTGAGACCATTGATGAAATCGATACAGCCCTCCCTGGTGCCCAACCAAATAAAGAATACGTCATCGATATATCGATGACAATTCCGGACCTGATGTTGAAATGTCAGGGATGGGTACACAAACATCTCCTCCCACCAACCTAAGAAGATGTTTGCATAGGTCGGTGCACATTTCGCCCCCATCGCCACTCCCGCTGTCTGTAAATAAAATGTTCTATCAAACAGAAAAAAGTTGTGATGGAGAACAAATGTAAGCAGATCCAAAAGAAAGGAATCATGCCCCCGGTCTATGTGTGGATGTCTGTCTAGAAAACAAGCCACCGCATTCAGGCCGTCCCTATGCTCGATGTTGGAGTACAAGGACTCCACATCACAAGTCACCAGGTAGAATTCTCCCGGCAGCTCTATCTGTCCACAGACCTCAATGAAATGGGCAGAGTCTCTTATGAAGGAGGGCAAAGCCGTAACTATTGGCTGGAAGAAGAAGTCTAAATACTCAATTGCCCGCTCACAGATGCTGCCGATACTAGAGACGATCGGCCTTCCCGATGGTTTCTTTTCGTCCTTGTGTATCTTCGGCAACATATAAAATGTTGCCGTGACCGGATGTCCCACCCATAGATATTTTTTCAGCCCGTATGGGCATTGCTTGCAGGATAGTACATCTGATTAGGCGCATTTAGGGCAGCATATGTCTACCTGTAACTGATTGTATTATGGGACTGTCATTTATTGTAGGGTATGGTGGGTGTGTGGATTTTGATATTCGGTTTTAATGTTTTTAACATGTTTTTTGAGGTGTTTTGCTATATAGAGTTATATACTGTCTTTATATTCGGGGTTGTGCATACCATTTTAGTCTACCCTTTTTCTTCTCTTTTGCCATTACCGGCACGATGGCCGGAAGCGGTAGTTAAATGATGTTGTCAGCAGCATTTAGCTAGTTAATAGCGGCGGGTGAATAGCAATTTCACCCGCCGCTATTGCAGGCACATGTCAGCTGTTCAAAACAGCTGACATGTCCTGGCTTTGGTGCAGGCTCACTGCCGGAGCCAACATCAAAGCAGGGGATCCGACCTCCGCCATACAAGTACGAATGCATCGCTGACCCCCGATCATGTGACGGGGTCGGTAATGCGCTCATTACCGGCACGATGGCCGGAAGCGGTAGTTAAATGATGTTGTCAGCAGCATTTAGCTAGTTAATAGCGGCGGGTGAATAGCAATTTCACCCGCCGCTATTGCAGGCACATGTCAGCTGTTCAAAATAGCTGACATGTAAAGAAGCTGCAGAGACACCATCACGTGTTTCTCGACGCAAGCAGTGAATAGCTTTCCTTCCCAGGCCTTTCCCCGGGAAGGAACAACCACGGGAAGGGTAGAATCCTATGAAGGAAAGCCACCTATGCCAAGCATGGTATCCATCCACAGACAGCTGTTTCGGGGTTTTTGCCCCTCATCAGTGTGGAGTAGGAATCTGGCTATTAGGAGCAGTGCCTAGTAAAAAGGCTATAAAGGCACAGATGATTGGCCTCGGGGAGACCAAAACATCCAACACCGCGGAGACACCATCACGTGTTTCTCAACGCAGTGATTCCAGAACACTGCCCCCATCCCTTATAGGAAATATGCAGATGCATGTAAAGAAGCTGCGGAGACACCATCACGTGTTTCTCGACGCAAGCAGTGAATAGCCAGGCCTTTCCCCGGGAAGGAACAACCACGGGAAGGGTAGAATCCTATGAAGGAAAGCCACCTATGCCAAGCATGTTATCCATCCACAGACAGCTGTTTCGGGGTTTTTGCCCCTCATCAGTGTGGAGCAGGAATCTGGCTATTAGGAGCAGTGCCTAGTAAAAAGGCTATAAAGGCACAGATGATTGGCCTCGGGGAGACCAAAACATCCAACACCGCGGAGACACCATCACGTGTTTCTCAATGCAGTGATTCCAGAACACTGCCCCCATCCCTTATGGGAAATATGCAGATGCATGTAAAGAAGCTGCGGAGACACCATCACGTGTTTCTCGACGCAAGCAGTGAATAGCCAGGCCTTTCCCCGGGAAGGAACAACCACGGGAAGGGTAGAATCCTATGAAGGAAAGCCACCTATGCCAAGCATGGTATCCATCCACAGACAGCTGTTTCGGGGTTTTTGCCCCTCATCAGTGTGGAGTAGGAATCTGGCTATTAGGAGCAGTGCCTAGGAAAAAGGCTATAAAGGCACAGATGATTGGCCTCGGGGAGACCAAAACATCCAACACCGCGGAGACACCATCACGTGTTTCTCAACGAAGTGATTCCTGAACACTGCCCCCATCCCTTATGGGAAATATGCAGATGCATGTAAAGAAGCTGCGGAGACACCATCACGTGTTTCTCGAAAGGCCTGGCTATTCACTGCTTGCGTCGAGAAACACGTGATGGTGTCTCCGCAGCTTCTTTACATGCATCTGCATATTTCCCATAAGGGATGGGGGCAGTGTTCAGGAATCACTGCGTTGAGAAACACGTGATGGTGTCTCCGCGGTGTTGGATGTTTTGGTCTCCCCGAAGCCAATCATCTGTGCCTTTACAAAATAGCTGAGATGTCCTGGCTTTGGTGCAGGCTCACTGCCGGAGCCCACATCAAAGCAGGGGATCCGACCTCTGCCATACAAGTACGCGGAGGTCGTGAAGGGGTTAATACTGACCTACAAAGCCATCCATAACCTGTCTCTGTTAGGAGTCGAGCTCCCTCCTCTGCACAGGGGAAATCTCGGGCCATCTCCACTGCGGTCTCCCATTCTTCTCCTGCCACAGTGGAGTCTGCTCAGCGGAGATGTCAGTCCCAGCGTCTTGCTCAGTCCCACTCTGTACAAAGTGTTACTGCTGCTTTTCCTGTTTCTGCCATTGAAGTCAGTGTTGGGCAGCGGCAAGCAGGTGCTTTTGGGACTAAGTCCTGCTTTTCTCTTTCTGAGCATGCCCAGGGCAAGATCTCCCGTTGGAGATCGAGGGTCACATGCTCAGGTACTGCAGCACATCCAATTGGTCCTCCAGGAAGGTCCTGAAAGTGCAAAACTTCAGTAGCAGCTTCCCATTGGTCCTTTATTGGAAGGTCCTGAACGTGCTGCAACTATATAAGCTGTGCATGACCGCACAGCCATGCGCTAGTATTGACTTGATATAGTGTGTGTGTGTAGATGGATGTATGTCGACGGATGAAAGCTCCTAAATCATTCCCATTCCTAGTGTTATTGACTGTTCGCGAATGATGGTAGCTATCTAGCGCCCGACTAAGCCATCAGCACGAAACACACATTACAGCGTCTAGTTGCTGTGACCGCCAGTGCGGTGCCATGCGCTTTCTCAGTGCTTTCCTGACCCAAGCCTGGGTGGTTAGTGGCATCTGTCAGTGCGGCACCACACACACTCACGTGCATCTTTAATACATTTATTTCTGTCACTCTGACACCCCAATAGCGGTGTCGAGCGCATCAGGTTTTTATGAACTCTATTCCTGTGTCTTGGGATTGAGTTCTGAGACTCATTGCTTGCGCTCTTGGTGCGGTACCGCGGCCCTGTGACTCAACAGGGTTCGCTTCCTTCACACAGGGTGAAGTAAACCCGTGTGTGTATTCAAATTGTACCGGCATATCGTCCGTCATCACTAGCAGCAGGTTTTCACCTGCACGGTGGACCCCGGACTGTGAACGTACCTGATACTATTCCATCTTAAACTTGGTGCGTTCCGCCAGTCCTAACAGAATACTAGCACAAGGGTCTGGCTAGTAAATGGCGGACATTCAGCAATCTTTGCGGTATATCCAGCAGCTGGAGGGTAGGTTGGCGGCTCTTGAGAGCTCAACCTCAGCTGTGGATGTTACCGCAGTTGTTGTACAGGCTGCTACTGTGGCTGCAGCATCCTTGTCCACTGCCACCCCTGTTCCGACATTATCTTGCCTCCCGCTGCCAGAAAAATTTTCTGGAGATAGCAAATCTTGTAGGAGATTCGTGAGTCAGTGCTCTATTCACCTCGAGCTCCTGGCTGCACGTTTTCCCACAGAGTCGGCTAAGGTGGGATTTATTGTGTCTCTCTTGTCGGACAGGGTGTTGGAGTGGGCTACGCCGCTGTGGGAGCGTGGCGATCATGTGGTGCAGAGTGCTCCGCTGTTCCTGAGCACTCTGAAGCAGGTCTTTTTAGGACCTCAAGTTACCCATGACACGGCGCTCCAACTGCTGGCATTAACTCAGGGTGAGTCCTTGGTCAGCCATTTTTCCGTCCGCTTTCGCACTTTAGCTTCAGAGCTGAAGTGGTCGGATAAAGCCCATATCCCCATATTTTGGAGGGGCCTGGCTGATCACGTTAAGGATGCTCTGGCCACTAGGGAGATTCCTGCCACACTGGAGGAATTAATAACTGTCTCTACTTGAATTGACCTCCGTTTTAACGAGCGGAGGTTAGAGCGAGCCCATTGTAGGCAGAGGTTTCGGCTGGCTCCCACCTTCGCCAAACCTCTGGAATCTCCGGTCCAGGTTCCTGAGTCACATGAGGCCATGGAAGTGTTACGAGCGGGATCTAAGTCCCGGACTGCTTGTGCACTCAATGTCTGTCATGCTTGCCAGCAGTCAGGACATCTTGCCATCAGATGTCCCCAGCGGTCGAGGACACGTCAGCGTCTAGTGGTAGTAAGTGGAGGTACACTAGACACGTTGATGTTTGCCTCCAAATTGTCCTTTAAGGGAACAATTATTATAGGCTCATCCTCCCACTCGGTAGAGCTCTGCGTGGATTCTGGGGCGGAGGGCAATTTTATGTCTTCTGCCTTCGCCCAGCGTCACGCAATACCCCTGGTTATGCTAGCTCAACCAGTAACAGTACGAGTGGTGAATGCGTCGACACTGCCCTCACAGATAAAACACCAGACCATCCCTTTTACTCTGTCCATGTCGCCATGGAATTGACGAGGTCCTGTTGGGGATACCTTGGCTATGGTACCACTCTCCTCACATCGAGTGGTCCTCAGGCAGAATTCTGGGATGGGGTGAATCTTGTGGGGGTAGGTGTCAGAGGGAGTGCGTTCAGGTTGCTGCTACAGAGGTACCCGCAGATCTATCCTCTCTCCCCAAGCAATATTGGTCTTATGCAGATGTGTTCTCCAAAAAGGCGGCGGAGACCCTTCCGCTCCATCGCCCCTATGACTGTCCTATTGATCTCTTGCCTGGTGCTGAGCCTCCCCGGGGTCGAGTCTATCCATTATCTCTCCCAGAGATGGAGGCAATGACTCAGTACATTCAAGAGAATCTGGCAAGAGGGTTCATCAGGAAGTCAGTGTCACCTGCTGGGACAGGGTTCTTTTTCGTGCAGAAGAAGAATGGGGAACTACGTCCATACATAGACTACAGGGGTCTTAACGCCATCACCGTTAAGAATAAGTATCCTTTCCCCTTGATATCTGAGCTCTTCGATAGGCTTCGGGGAGCAAGGGTGTTTACTAAACTAGATCTGCGGGGTGCTTACAACCTGATTCGCATCCGTGAGGGGGACGAATGGAAAACTGCGTTTAACACCAGAGATGGGCACTATGAGTATCTAGTGATGCCCTTCGGGCTCTGAAATGCCCAAGCCGTTTTCCAAGACTTTGTCAACGACATCTTCCGGGATATGCTTTCCACCTCGGTCGTAGTCTATCTGGATGATATTCTTATTTTTTCTCCAGATATTGACTGCCACCGGAGAGATGTTGGCAGAGTCTTCGACCTCCTACGGGTACACTCTCTTTATGCCAAGTTGAAGAAGTGTATGTTTGAGCAGGAGTCTTTACCTTTCCTGGGCTATATCATCTCCGCCCAGGGATTGGCAATGGATCCTGCGAAACTACAGGCTGCGATGGACTGGCAAGAGCCCCATTCTCTTAAGGCGGTGCAGCGCTTTATGGGGTTCATTAATTATTACCGCCAGTTCATTCCCCACTTCTCAACTTTGGTAGCTCCCTTGGTTGCCCTCACCAAGAAGGGAGCAAATCCCAAGTTGTGGTCTGAAGAGGTCTCCAGGGCCTTTTCTTCTATTAAGTCTCATTTTGCTAGCGCTCCCATTCTACATCGTCCCAATGTGGATAAGACATTTATAATGGAGGTGGATGCCTCTTCCGTTGGTGCAGGAGCAATCCTCTTCCAAAAGGATGCTCAAGGTCGGAAGCATCTTTGCTTCTTCTTCTCCAAGACCTTCACACCAGCGGAGAGGATTTATTCCATTGGGGACAGGGAGTTGCTAGCGATGAAGTAGGCCTTTTCGGAGTGGAGACATCTGTTGGAGGGGGCTCGTTTTCCCTTTCAAGTTTTCACTGACCACAAAAATTTGCTATATTTGCAAATAGCCCAGCGGCTAAATTCTCACCAGGCCAGATGGTCCTTGTTCTTCTTTCGGTTCCACTTCACCCTCCATTTTCTCGCTGGGGAGAAGAACATTTGTGCTGACGCCCTTTCTCGCTCTGTTGTATCTTCTGAGAGGGAAGAAGGAGAGCCTCGGCTTATTGTCCCCTCTGAGAGCCTGAGAACCGTAGCTCCAGTGTCGCTAGAGTCTGTGCCTCCAGGCAAAACTTTCGTGCCTATAAATTTGCGACCGGAGGTTCTCTCTTGGGCTCATTCGTCCAGGGTGGGTGGACACTTTCGGACAAAAAGGACATCTGAGCTGCTGGCGAGGACGTACTGGTGGCCGCATATGCTCCGAGATGTCAGAGATTATGTTCTGGCGTGTTTCTCCTGCACCAAAAATAAGTCTCCTCGACAACGGCCCGCTGGCTTGCTCCATCCCTTGCCGGTGGCAGATAGGCCCTGGGAGATGGTTGGGATGGACTTTGTGGTGGGTTTGCCCAAGTCTCGTGCCTGTACCATCATTTGGATTATTACTGATCATTTATCGAACATGGTGCATTTGGTGCCGCTTCCACGGTTACCTTCTGCACGGGCCTTGGCAGTGTTGTTCATTAAACACATCTTCCGCCTACAAAATTGTCAGTGACTAGGGTCCCCAGTTTGCGTCTCGGTTCTGGAGAGAGCTGTGTCATCTTCTCAGCATTGAGTTAAATCTCTCTTCCGCATATCATCCCGAGACGAATGGGTTGGTAGAGAGGGCCAATTTGACTCTGGTCACATATTTACAACATTTTGTTTTTGCCAAGCAGGATGACTGGGCATCCTTGTTACCGTGGGCAGAGTTTGCCCTTAACAACGCTGTAGCCGACTCCACCGGTCAGACTCCTTTCCTCCTTAATTACGGCCAGCATCCACGGATTCCTGTGCCTATGCCCGTGTCCTCTGCTGACTCCAGGGTGGCAGACTGGGCTGTGGAGAAACGGGACATTTGGGACCGCACTCAGGATGCCATCTGGGCCTCCAAGGAGAGAATGAGGTCCTCCGCCAATGCACATCGGTGCCCTGCCCCGACTTTTGCTCCTGGCGATTTGGTGAGCAGCACACAAGGTAGTGACACTCGCACACAGCAATGAAGCTGTGCTCTGCAATAGAGCTGTGTCAATCACACACAGTAACAAAGCAGATGCTCAGCAAAAGAGTTGTGTCACTCGCACACAGTAACGAAAAATATGACGCTAGACACGATCCCTTGTAACTTCACAGAGGCTCGAAGCCCACTAACTGCATGCAACAACATTGGTCAGACAGTCAGAAACAGCACTCAAACAACTCCTCTCCGGAGGTGCCAGAATTCTAGTGGCATTACGTCAGCACGCAATCCACACAAACTCCTCTCCGGAGGTGCCAGAATTCTAACGGCTAACAGACGACCTTTAGCACATGCTGACACAGACCACAAAGCTGCAAACTACATTCACACATAAAATTAGATTGATACTAGTGCACCGGCGTGCGCCTATGAGAACCTTTTATACAGTGGGGCAAAAAAGTATTTAGTCAATCAGCAATAGTGCAAGTTCCACCACTTAAAAAGATGAGACGCGTCTGTAATTTACATCATAGGTAGACCTCAACTATGGGAGACAAACTGAGAAAAAAAAATCCAGAAAATCACATTGTCTGTTTTTTTAACATTTTATTTGCATATTATGGTGGAAAATAAGTATTTGGTCAGAAACAAACAATCAAGATTACTGGCTCTCACAGACCTGTAACTTCTTCTTTAAGAGTCTCCTCTTTCCTCCACTCATTACCTGTAGTAATGGCACCTGTTTAAATTTGTTATCAGTATAAAAAGACACCTGTGCACACCCTCAAACAGTCTGACTCCAAACTCCACTATGGTGAAGACCAAAGAGCTGTCAAAGGACACCAGAAACAAAATTGTAGCCCTGCACCAGGCTGGGAAGACTGAATCTGCAATAGCCAACCAGCTTGGAGTGAAGAAATCAACAGTGGCAGCAATAATTAGAAAATGGAAGACATACAAGACCACTGATAATCTCCCTCGATCTGGGGCTCCACACAAAATCCCACCCCGTGGGGTCAGAATGATCACAAGAACGGTGAGCAAAAATCCCAGAACCACGCGGGGGGACCTAGTAAATGAACTGCAGAGAGCTGGGACCAATGTAACAAGGCCTACCATAAGTAGCACACTACGCCACCATGGACTCAGATCCTGCAGTGCCAGACGTGTCCCACTGCTTAAGCCAGTACATGTCCGGGCCCGTCTGAAGTTTGCTAGAGAGCATTTGGATGATCCAGAGGAGTTTTGGGAGAATGTCCTATGGTCTGATGAAACCAAACTGGAACTGTTTGGTAGAAACACAACTTGTCGTGTTTGGAGGAAAAAGAATACTGAGTTGCATCCATCAAACACCATACCTACTGTAAAGCATGGTGGTGGAAACATCATGCTTTGGGGCTGTTTCTCTGCAAAGGGGCCAGGACGACTGATCCGAGTACATGAAAGAATGAATGGGGCCATGTAGTGAGATTTTGAGTGCAAACCTCCTTCCATCAGCAAGGGCATTGAAGATGAAACGTGGCTGGGTCTTTCAACATGACAATGATCCAAAGCACACCACCAGGGCAACGAAGGAGTGGCTTCGTAAGAAGCATTTCAAGGTCCTGGAGTGGCCTAGCCAGTCTCCACATCTCAACCCTATAGAAAACCTTTGGAGGGAGTTGAAAGTCCGTGTTGCCAAGCGAAAAGCCAAAAACATCACTGCTCTAGAGGAGATCTGCATGGAGGAATGGGCCAACATACCAACAACAGTGTGTGGCAACCTTGTGAAGACTTCCAGAAAACGTTTGACCTCTGTCATTGCCAACAAAGGATATATTACAAAGTATTGAGATGAAATTTTGTTTCTGACCAAATACTTATTTTCCACCATAATATGCAAATAAAATGTTAAAAAAACAGACAATGTGATTTTCTGGATTTTTTTTTCTCAGTTTGTCTCCCATAGTTGAGGTCTACCTATGATGTAAATTACAGACGCTTCTTATCTTTTTAAGTGGTGGAAATTGCACTATTGCTGACTGACTAAATACTTTTTTGCCCCACTGTACGTGCAGCTCATGTCCAGTCAGACAGGACCTTGCCCGTGGACCAATGTGGGCCTGCCATAACACCTGACGACTGACCACGAATGAGACATCGCCACATCGCGAGCATGTTCAGTAGAGTAATTTCTGGACTTAGTCTGCATAGTGTTCGCTCATCGCTGACAACCGCTGGTTAGCATAGGCTTGGCTGAAGAGCCAACAGCAATCAGACGAATAGCACAAGTCTGAGTAAGACTCTGGTGCAGATGTTGATGCTCAACAGCACCCGCAGTGGTCAAAGCAGAATGGGAGACCGCAGATGCAGGCAAAGCTTGGGATCTCCTCCATGCAGCGGGAGAACTGGTGCCTAACACATGGTCTGTTAACATTTCTGTGATCTCTAAAACTGAAAAACAGGTTTTTAAAAGTTTGTAGGGTTCTATTTCTCAGCCATAGATTGTTATGTGGTCTGTGAACATTTCTGTAATCTCTAGCACTGAAAAAAAGCGGTAACATTTTTCTAGGGTTCCTTTTCTCAACCATACAGTGTTATATGGTCTGTGAATATGTGATCATTTCTGTCATCTCTAGAACTGAAAAAAGCTTGTAAACATTTTGTAGGGTTCCATTTCTCAGCCATACAGTGTTATGTAGTCTGTGTGTGCACAGTATAACGATTCAGAGTCCTGTACTGTTGATACTTTTGCTGAAGCAGAACCATCATTTTAAAAGCCCTTGTCATGGCTAATCTTGTGCTTTGCCCTTTGTATCACATACATTCTCCATTAAGTATAGAGGCAGAGAGAGTCACAGGAGCAGGAAGAGTAACATAGTAACATAGTTATTAACCCCTTCATGACCTTGGGATTTTCTGTTTTTCTGTGTTCGTTTTTTGCTCCCCTTCTTCCCAGAGCCATAACTTTTTTATTTTTCCATCAATATGGCCATTTGAGGGCTTATTTTTTGTGAAACAAGTTGTACTTTTGAAAGACATCATTGGTTTTAGCATGTCGTGTACAAGAAAACGGCAAAAAAAAATTCCAAGTGCGGTGAAATTGCAAAAAAAGGGCAATTCCAGACTTGTTTTTTGATTGGCTTTTTTCTAGGTTCACTAAATGCTAAAACTGACCTGCCATTATGATTCTACAGGTCATTACGAGCTCAAAGACACCAAACAAGGCTAGGTTCTCTTTTATCTAAGTGGTGAAAAAAAATTCCAAACTTTGCTAGGAAAAAAAAAATTGCGCCATATTCCAATACCCATAGCGTCTCCATTTTTCATGATCTGGGGTTAGGTGAGGGCTTATTTTTTGTGTGCTGAGCTGGCGCTTTTAATGATAGCACTTTGGTGCAGATACGTTCTCTTCATTGCCCGTTATTCCATTTTAATACAATGTCGTGGCAACCAAAAAAACGTAATTCTGGCGTTTCGAATTTTTTTCTCGCTACGCCGTTTAGCGATCAGGATAATCCTTTTTTTAATTGATAGATCGGGCAATTCTGAACACAGCGATACCAAATATGTGTAGGTTTGATTTTTTTTTTATTGAATTATTTTGAATGGGGCGAAAGGGGGGTCATTTAAACTTTTATATTTCTTTTATTTTTTTCATATTTCATATTTTTTTTTTACTTTTTTTTTTACTTTTGCCATGCTTCAATAGCCTCCATAGGAGGCTAGACGCTGGCACAACTCGATCGGCTCTGCTACATAGCAGTGATCATTTTTTTTCTCACAGGTAAATATGAAATCATGCGAAATAAAAAACCCACAATTTTCAATCAATTGCCAAATCACCCAAATATTTCAGGGCGCATACAGCCCTTCCATGAATTTCCACATACATGTACATACTACAAATTCCAGATTATAAAGGTAGATGTAGGTGACTCGAGTTCTTGAACGGAGATGAATGTTCTGTCAGCCTGATAGGGAAAGGTGAGCCGAGTTTCTTTTCTAAACTGATATAAGAGGTAAACTGAGTTCTTGAAATGTGGAGTGTAAGCGAGTTTAAAGCCGTAACAACCACATTAGCTATTCATAATATCACTATGACCGTGCATTACACAAAAATAGCAACGGAATTGTTGCAAGATGTGTAACTTTTCTTTGTTTAGTAGATTTACTGATAATGGAGCACAGATCGGGAGCAAATCATTGCTTGCTTGTATCAAAAGAAAACATTTCTTGTACGTCACTCAGATGCACAACGCTCAGGCTTTTCTCTGTATCTGATCTAATAAAATAGACCACGAGCAAATAAGCACAAAAATAGAAATCCTATTGAAAGGTTCTAATCATCTATTCATCCATGTTTTTAAAGTGAAAAGGTAAATTTCTAACAATCTGAAATACAACAAATAAAAATATAAAAAATATATTCTAAAAACCTAAATATGTAAAAGGCATCAAATGTGAATTTCACTTTTTGAAAGATTTGGGTTTTATGTATTTCATATCTTTTTCATGCATCTAATTTTTTTATTCATTTATTTACTAAATTTGGAATTGTTACAATTAAATACCCTCTCCAGTAACAATCCAAATGGATAAGTTGCACTTTTAAAAGAAGTTTCCTAATATTTGGCTTATTTGAGCATGTAAGTTTACAGACACAAGATATAAAAATAAATCTGATTGACAAGTCTATCAAGGCTACTGGAAACTAAACTGCACAAATTAAAGCCATTAATGTTCATTAAACTTCAATGAAAATACACACAACAAAAATATTCATAAGAACCAAGACATATATTTAGAAAATTGAGCCCAAAAGAGCCACCATAATTAGATACGTCTGGCAATATGAGGGGTTAAATGACTGCACAATAATTTAAGTTCAGTGGGTACGGAAAGTATTCAGACCCCTTTAAATTTTTCACTCTGTTTCATTGCAGCCATTTGGTAAATTCAAAAAAGTTCATTTTTTTCTCATTAATGTACCCGATTTTGACTTAAAAAAACTTGATTGTTGAAAATGTATTAAAAAAGAAAAACTGAAATATCACATGGCCATAAGTATTCAGGCCCTTTGCTCAGACACTCATATTTAAGTCACATGCTGTCCATTTCCTTGTGATCCTCCTTGAGATGGTTCTATTCCTTCATTGGAGTCCAGCTGTGTTTAATTAAACTGATAGGACTTGATTTGGAAAGGCGCACATCTGTCTACATAAGATCTCACAGCTCACAGTGCATGTCAGACCAAATGAGAATCATGAGGTCAAAGGAACTGGCCAAGGACTAAAAGAAGGAATTGTGGCAAGGCACAGATCTGGCCAAGGTTACATCAGAATATCTGCAGTACTCAAGGTTCCTAAGAGCACAGTGGCCTCCATAATCCTTAAATGAAAGAAGTTTGGACAACCAGAAGTCTTCCTAGACCTGACCATCCAGCCAAACTGAGCAATCATGGGAGAAGATCCTTGGTGAGAGGTAAAGTAGAACCCCAAATATCACTGTGGCTGAGCTCCAGAGATGCAGTAGGGAGATGGAAGAAAGTTCCACAACATCAGCTATCACTGCAGCCTTCCACCAGTCGGGCCTTTAAGGCAGAGTGGCCTGACAGAAGCCTCTCCTCAGTGCAACACATGTGATAGCCCGCATAGAGTTTGCTAAAAAACACATGAAGGACTCCCAGACTATGATAAATAAGATTGTCTGGCCTGATAAGATGAAGATAGACTTTTATGGTGACAATTCTAAGCAATATGTGTGGAAAAAAACAGGCATTGCTCATCACCTGCCCAATACAATTCCAAAAGTGAAACATGATGGTGACGGCAGCATCATGCTATGGGGACGTTTTTCAGCTGCAGGGACAGGACGACTGGTTGCCATTGAAGGAAACATGAATATGACCAAGTACAGAGATATCCTGGTGAAAATCTCTTCCAGAGTGCGCTATACCTCAGACTGTGCCAAAGGTTTACCTTCCAACAAGTCAATGACCCTAAGCACACAGCTAAAATAACAAAGGAGTGGCTTCAGAACAACTCTGTGACCATTCTTGACTGGCCCAGCCGGAGCCCTGACCTAAACCCAATTGAGCATCTCTGGAGAGACCTGAAAATGGCTGTCCACCAACGTTCACCATCCAACCTGATAGAACTGGAGAGGATCTGCAAGGAAGAATGGCCGAGGATCTCCCCAAATCAAGGTGTGAAATACTTGTTACATCATTCCCAAGAAGACTCATGGCTGTACTAGCTCAAAAGCTGCTTCCACTCAATACTGAGAAAAGGGTCTAAAGACTTATGACTAGGGTTGAGCGAAACGGGTCGGCCACTTTCAGAAGTCGCCGACTTTTGGCAAAGTCAGGTTTCATGAAACCCGACCCGACCCCTGTGTGGGGTCGGCCATGAAGTCGGCGATCTTCTGAATCTCGAATCGGAATTCCGATACCGATTCCCGATATGTTTAAGATATCGGGAATTGGTATCGGAATTCAGGTTTAAGTGTAAAATAAAGAATAAAAATAAAAAATATCGCTATACTTACCCTCTGACACGCCCTGGTACTAACCGTGAACCTTCCTTCCTTCGAATCAGCGCTTTCAGGACCTTGCGGTGACGTCGCGGTGACGTCACGGCTTGTGATTGGTCGCGCGACGGCCCATGTGACCGCCGCGTGACCAATCAGAAGCCGTGATGTCACCGCGACGTCACCGAAGGTCCTGGAAGCACTGATTCTTAGGAAGGAAGGCTGCCGGAAAGAAGCAGGGCGCGTCCGAGGTTGAGTATATACCTAATAGGAATTAGGCTGCTGGAGGGAGCTCGCCGCCTGGAGCGCTGGTCAGGTGAGGAGAACTCGGTTTGCTTGTTTTTTTGTTTTGTTTTTTGCTAACCTAATGGCAATCCGGGCAGGCCAGAATGCTGGTCAGTCAGTGACACTGTCTGATTGGGGGCAATATGCTGGAGCCGGAGGACACACTGGGGCAGATGATAGCTGGAGACACTGGGGCAGATTGCTGGACACACTTGGGGCAATGCTGGAGGACACACTGGGGCAGATGATTGCTGGATACACTGGGGCAATGCTGGAGACACTGGGGAAGACTGCTGGACACACTGTCCAGGGGCAATGCTGGACACTCTGGGGCAATATGCTGGACATACTGGGGCAGATTGCTGGATACTCTGTCGGGAGCAATGCTGAACACACTTGGGCAATATGCTGGACATACTGGGGCAGATTGCTGGACACACTGGGGGTAATATGCTGGACACACTGGGGCAGATTGCTGGACACACTGTCTGGGGGCAATGCTGGACACTCTGGGGCAATGTGCTGGACATACTGGGGCAGATTGCTGGACACACTGGGGGTAATATGTTGGACACACTGGGGGTAATATGCTGGACACACTGGGGCAGATTGCTGGACACACTGGGGCAGATTGCTGGACACATTGTCTGGGGGCAATGCTGGACACTCTGGGGCAATATGCTGGAAATACTGGGGCAGATTGCTGGACGCACTGGGGGTAATATGCTGGACACACTGTGGGGAATATGCTGGACACACTGGGGGTAAAATGCTGGACACACTGGGGCAAATTGCTGGACATACTGGGGCAGATTGCTGGACACACTGGGGCAGATTGCTGGACACACTGGGGCAGATTGCTGGACACACTGGGGGCAATGCTGGACACACTGGGGCAATATGCTGGACATACCGGGGCAGATTGCTGGACACACTGGGGGTAATATGCTGGACACACTGGGGGTAATATGCTGGACACACTGGAGCAGATTGCTGGACACACTGGGACAGATTGCTTGACACACTGTCTGGGGGCAATGCTGGACACTCTGGGTCAATATGCTGGACATACTGGGGCAGATTGCTGGACACACTGTCTGGGGGCAATGCTGGAAACACTGGGGCAATAAGCTGGACATACTGGGGCAGATTTCTGGACAAACTGGGGGTAATATGCTGGACACACTGCTGGTAATATGCTGGACACACTGGGGGTAATATGCTGGACACACTGGGGCAGATTGCTGGACACACTGGGGGTAATATGCTGGACACACTGGGGCAGATTGCTGGACATACTGGGGCAGATTGCTGGACACACTGGGGGCAAGACTGGAGGCATGGGCAGAATGTAGATACGGGGCATGATTGGAGACACAGGGCAGAATGAAAGACCTGGGACAGGATTGGATCATGGGGCAGGATAGATACAATGGAGACAGATGGGGCAGGATTGGGAGATCATATGGGGTAGAATGGATACTCATGAGGGCAGGATGCGAGAACATATTGCAGGAGCCAGGAATGAGATACACGGGGCCAGGATGGGGAATATTATTACCATAAGGGCTAATTAAGGGATATTATTACTGCAGTGATGTATTTATTTTATTTTTTGAGTACACTGTTTTAAATGGGGCGGGGGCGGTCCTGTTACTGTGCAGAGGGACACTATATTGCCTTTTTTTCTTCATGTGGTGTAATGTAGAAATTGGGAAAAATTAAGTAATGTGACTGCAAGCGGACGTTGAGATAACTGTTATTTTCTGCAGAAACGAGCCCTGGCTGGATGAAATGATGGCGGTCTGTGCTGGATGAAAGATGAAGGACTTCACCTAGAGACGTCACTGGTGAGTCAGTGTGTTACCTATACACTGACACTATACACTGTATACTATATACAGAGCTCCTGTGTTTAATGTCACTAGTGATCGCTGTATAACCTCTACACAGACACTGCATACTAGGTACAGATCTCCTGTGAATACTGGCACTTATGGTGATAGTCTTGTGTTTTTTGTTTTATTACTGATCAGTATTGAAGTATTCAGTCACTATGTGGTGGTAATATGTGGTCTGGAAATGGTGTTGTGGTATTTGTCCCTTGTATGTGCTATTTTGTCACCAAGTGGTGGTAATATGTGGTCTTGACATGGTGTTGTGGTATTTGTTCCTTGTATGTGATAATATTCGATCACTGTGGTTGTAATTTGTGGTCTGGTCATGGTGCGGTGGTATTTGTTCCTTGTATGTGATATTGGTAATTTTAAAAATTAAAAAATAAATCAAAATATACCTAAATTGTATTGCATATTTTAACAAATATTTAATAGGTTACAGTAGAGTAGGGCCCGGCCATTTCTCTGGAATAATCTGGTTCAGGTAAATCATGACCCCGTCACATGACCCCCGTCACATGACCCCCGTCTCATGACCCCCCCCAGCCCAAAAGTGTCTGAACAGCCCAAAAGTTAAAAAAAATGTTTTAAAAGATATGAAAAAAATAAAAAAAATAAAAGTTTAAATCACCCCCCGTTCACCCCATTCAAAATAAAACAATAAAAAAAATCAAACCTACACATATTTGGTATTGCGGCGTTCAGAATCGCCCGATCTATCAACAAAAAATAAAGGAATAACCTGATCGGTAAACGGCGTAGTGAGAAAAAAATCCGAAACGCCAGAATTACGTTTTTTGGTCACCATAACATATCATTAAAATGTAATAACGGGCGATCAAAATAATGTATCTGCACCAAAATGCTATCATTAAAAATGTCAGCTCGGCACGCAAAAAAAAAGCCTTCACCTGATCCCAATGGAGACGCTACGAATATCGGAAAATTGCGCAATTTTTTTTTTTTTAGCAAAAGTTTGGAATTTTTTTTTACCGCTTAGATAAAATATAACCTATACATTTTTGGTGTTTATGAACTCGTCATGATGTGGAGAATCATAATGGCAGGTCAGTTTTAGCATTTAGTGAACCTAGCAAAAAAGCCAAACAAAAAAGAAGTGTGGGATTGCCTTTTTTTGCAATTTCATCGCACTTGGAATTTTTTTCCCAGTTTCTAGTACTGGACATGCTGAAACCAATGATGTCGTTCAAAAGTACAACTCGTCCCGCAAAAAATAAGCCCTCACATGGCTCTGGGAAGGAGGGGAGCGAAAAGCAAAAGCGCAAAACCGAAAAAGGGCAAGGTCTTGAAGGGGTTAATAATTTGAACAGCATACGCTGAGGAAATGAAATAGATACATTTGCACTTATTTAAAATGGCTGAATAAATCACAGATAATATTTTTTATAACCGTGACACGATGGGTGATTCCAGACTACGGTCTCATGTATACAGCTGTAATAAACAGGCGCGATCTTATACTTTACCTTCATCTCATAACCAAGCACACAATGTTTTTTTCTCACAGGTAAATATGAAATCATGTGAAATAAAAAACCCTCAATTTTCAATCAATTGCCAAATCACCCAAATATTTCAGGGAGAATTCAGCCCTTCCATGAATTTCCACATACATGTACATAGTACAAATTCCAGATTATAAAGGTAGATGTAGGTGACTCGAGTTCTTGAACAGAGATGAATGTTCTGTCAGCCTGATAGGGAAAGGTGAGCCGAGTTTCTTTTCTAAGCTGATATAAGAGTTAAACTGAGTTCTTGAAGCGTGGAGTGTAATCGAGTTTAAAGCCGTAACAACCACATTAGCTATTCATAATATCACTATGACCGTGCATTACACAAAAATAGCAACGGAATTGTTCCAAGATGTGTAACTTTTCTTTGTTTAGTAGATTTAGTGATAATGGAGCACAGATCGGGAGCAAATCATTGCTTGCTTGTATCAATAGCAAACATTTCTTGTAGGTCACTCAGATGCACAACGCTCAGGCTTTTCTCTGTATCTGATCTAATAAAATAGACCAAGAGCAAATAAGCACAAAAATAGAAATCCTATTGAAAGGGTCTAATCATCTATTCATTCATGTTTTTTGAAAGTGAAAAGGTAAATTTCTAACAATCCGAAATACAAAAATAAAAAATATATTTTAAAAACCTAAATATGTAAAAGGCATCAAATGTGAATTTTGCTTTTTGAAAGATTTGGGTTTTATGTATTTCATATCTTTTTCAGGCACCTAATTGTTTATTCATTTAGTTACCAAACTTGGAAATATTACAATTAAATACCTTCTCCAGTAACAATCCTAAAGGATAAGTTGCACTTTTAAAAGAAGTTTCCTAATATTTGGCTTATTTGAGCATGTAAGTTTACAGACACAAGATATAAGTATTCAGACCCTTTGCTCAGACACTCATATTTAAGTCACATTTCCTTGTGATCCTCCTTGAGATGGTTCTTTTCCTTCATTGGAGTCCAGCTGTGCTTAATTAGACTGATAGGACTTGATTTGGAAAGGCGCACACCTGTCTACATAAGACCTCACAGCTCACAGTGCATGTCAGACCAAAGGAGAAATAGAGGTCAAAGGAACTGGCCAAGGAGCTCAGATACAGAATTGTGGCAAGATACAGATCTGGCCAAGGTTACAACAGAATTTCTGCAGTACTCAAGGTTCCTAAGAGCACAGTGGCCTCCATAATTATTAAATGAAAGAAGTTTGGACCACCAGAAGTCTTCCTAGACCTGGCTGTCCACCCAAACTGAGCAATCATGGGAGAAGATCCTTGGTGAGAGAGGTAAAGAAGAACCCCAATATCACTGTGGATGAGCTCCAGAGATGTAGTAGGGAGATGGGAGAAAGTTCCACAAAGTCAGCTATCACTGCAGCCCTCCACCAGTCGGGCCTTTATGGCAGAGTGGCCTGACAGAAGCCTCTCCTCAGTGCAAGACATATGAAAGCCCGAATAGAGTTTGCAAAAAAACACATGAAGGACTCCCAGACTATGATAAATAAGATTCTCTGGCCTGATAAGATGAAGATAGACTTTTATGGTGACAATTCTAAGCGGAATGTGTGGAAAAAAACAGGCATTGGTCATCACCTGCCCAATACAATCCCTACAGTGAAGCATGGTGATGGCAGCATCATGCTATGGGGACGTTTTTCAGCTGCAGGTACAGGATGACTGGGTGCCATTGAAGGAAACATGAATATGACCAAGTACAGAGATATCCTGGTGAAAATCTCTTCCAGAGTGCTCTATACCTCAGACTGTGCCAAAGGTTTATCTTCCAACAAGTCATTGACCCTAAGCACACAGCTAAAATAACAAAGGAGTGGCGTCAGAAAAACTCTGTGACCAGTCTTGACTGGCCCAGACAGAACCCTGACCTCAACCCAACTAAGCATCTCTGGAGAGACCTGAAAATGGCTGTCCACCAACGTTCACCACCCAACCTGATAGAACTGGAGAGGATCTGCAAGGAAGAATGGCCGAGGATCCCCAAATCAAGGTGTGAAAAAAAAGGTGCATCCACTCAATACTGAGCAAAGGGTCTAAAGACTTATGATCACGTGATATTTATGTTTTTCTTTTTTAATACATTTGCAAAAATTACTACATTTCTCTTTTTGTTTCAGTCAAGGGGTTCAGAGTGCACATTAATGAGAAAAAAATGAACTTTTTTTAATTTACCAAATGGCTGCAATGAAACAAAGAGTGAAAAAATTTAAAGGGTTATGAATACTTTTCGTACCCACTGTATAATAAAGATCAGGATTATAAAGATAAATCACAACCAAAAAATCCTTCCGACTCGCATTAGCCCTATAGATGTATGTTCTGCTTGGCCACAAAGGTTGACATCCTATAATGACGACCATTGTCATGCTCAACTCAGCGGCCAGGCAGGACATAACAGCTCTGGCAACAATTAAGAGACCACCACATCAAATCCCTGTCATGGGCAGCCCAATCCCCATTGAAAACCCCTGGAATGTAATCAGGAGGACATCTTTTAGCATATTCAGGCTCTAACCCTCCTTGTTATTTTATATAAAGTTGTTTTTTTTGCAAACTTGCTGACTATTGTTTTCTAAACTTGCTTTATATTCACAATCAACAGAATTGTGATTGCAGCTCTGTAGTATAAAACAAGCATTTTCTCAGGATAAAAGCAAAAGTTCAATTCATCTGAACTGGTGGTAGAGGAAGACTTCCTGAAGTTGCACCAAGTAAGAAAAGGAGATTCCGAACAGCAGGGTCACTGATAGCGGTAATTTACGATCAGTGCAATATAACTAATGCAATGTCTGTTGAAATGCAACTTATTTGTGGACAATATCTCTATGTAAACTCCACATTTAGAAAAAAACTCTCTAGATCTATAACTTTCAGAGCAATATGTCTGAATATCACGGATTTCACCATTGTATTACGGCTCGTCTACAAGAAACTAATTAACAATGGGGAGATATTCAATGTTATTGCTGGAGGAAATATTATAAGGAAAAGTTTTGCAATATCTGTAGATCTTCTCGAGATAGAATGCACCAGGTGACGTCAGTTCAGGGTTTAAATATTTTCTCAGTATTTGCTGCTATATATAAGGCTCCGTGATAATATATTACAGACGGACTGAAGAGACAACAGGCATCCAGCTGTATTCTCTAAATTGCCTGGTAAGCAATGTAGTCTTTCAACTGGTTTCAATAACATTTAAATATGACTTTAAATTGTTTTAAAAAATAATTATAAATTAATATAATATAAAAGGATAATTTCTTTAAAAAATTCACAAAGTAACTATGACAGAGTATCTAATGTAATCTAAAGTATGTAATATTCTCTGTTTATGTTATTCTTGCATTTAGCTACATTGTAAATGCATTTTCCTATTTCTGGAAGAATATAAGCAGAGATGACTGATCATGTTCTTCCTTAAAGCATCCCTGAAAATGTCGTATTTGATTCTGAATGGGAAGTTACAGATGTTGTCTGATTATCCCATATCTAGGAGCGCACTGCTCCTCTGCCTCCTGCTTGCTGCAGGGAAGCTCCGCTTCTGATGATTGACAGTTTAGACCAGAAGCATGGTGGCACCATTGGTCCAAACTGGGCACTTTCACAAGTTAGCTTTGCTTCTGCAACATCAGAGGAGAGCAGGGGGACACAAAAATGGCCGAGTACAGCGATCCAGTTAGCTAAAGAACTACATGTGCAAGCTCTATAGCAAGGGTTTGTAAGTTTGTGCTCCTTAGCTAGTATACTGGCTGAGACCACACAGCAGCCATCTGGCTACTGGGATAAGGGCGGATTATTCTTAATTATACCAAAGGTATTATTCGTCTGTTTGTTAGGTCCAGGGACATGCACCATTCTTTCATATGAGCTTGTACTTTGACTCTTGATGCTTGTTAATTTGTGGAATGCCTGCTGATTACATACTGCAGAAGCTACCTGCACTTTACTAGTCCACACCCTTTTGAGGACAAAAATGAAGTTTAATTGAGCAATCGCACAGTAAGGGTTTACATCTCCCCACCTTTCCTAATCCGGTGGGAAAATGACCTGAAAGGGACTTGTGGAATAGAAAAGGAATCTGCCTTTGTTTTCAGAGAGACTCTGCAGGACATCACCCCAAGTGACCACTGCCCATCACTGATGTTAGGGCTAGCGGAACGCACCAAATAATAAGACAGATAGTGTACGGTGCGTTCGCAGCCCGGGGTCCACCGTGCAGAGATGGAACCTGCTGCCAAGTAATGACGGACTATATGGCGGTACTCATAAGTATACACACGTGGGTTAAACTTCACCCAGCGTGAAGGAAGCGATCCTGTTGCGTCACAGGATCGCGGTACCGCACATAGAGGGCGAGCAAGTAGTCAGCGAACTCAACCCCAAACAGGATTGAAGTCCGATTAGACCCTTGCTGGCACAACACCAAAACTGGGTGTGTAAGGAAGCTGAATAACAATATTAGGGCACAAGAGTGCATGCGGTGCCGCACTGACGAACGCCACTAACCACCCAGGCTTGGGTAAGGAAAGCACAGAGGAAGTGCACGGCGCCGTACTGGCGGTCACAGCAACTGGACGCTGTAACGTGTGATTAGTGCTGTAGGATAAGTCGGGCGCTAGATAGCAACCATACACCTTCCGCGAACAGACATTCAATAGGGAAGGGGTATCCAAGGACGACTTGCACTCACAACAAACACACGTAAGCAAATGTACACTAGTGCATGGCCGTGCGGTCATGCGCAGTTTATATAGTTGCAGCACAGGAAGTGGCCACAGAAACTTTGCCCTTCCAAGACCTGCCAAGAGGACCAATGGAATGTGCTGCAGAGCCTGAGCACATGACCCTCGATCTCCAACGGGCCCTGGGCATGCTCAGTATGTGCAGACAATGACTTAGTCCCAGAGAAGTCCGCTCGCTGCTGACCAGCACTGGCTTTAATGGCAGAAGCTGAAGAAGCAGCAGTAACTCTCTGTACAGAGTGAGAATGAGCAAGACGCTGGGACCGACGTCCCTGCTGAGCAGACTCCACTGCGGCTGGATAAGAATGGGAGACCGCAGCGGAGATGGCTCGAGATTCCCCCTGTGCAGAAGCGGGAACTCGAGACCTAACAACTGAACCCACAAAGAAGTCTGGAGAACCCAGGTTAGGGCAATCAGGTCACCTTGCCACAACTCTCACTGTACTCTGTCAGCTTCCTAAGCTTGTCGCTACCTCCTCTCAGCCATAATTGGGATGCTACTGGTTGGGGTAGTTGGCCCAGGATATGCAGAAGTCACTGAGGTTCTAAACCCCAGAAAGTCAGTGGTTCTAAGTTAAAGTCCTCAATGTTAGAAAAAATTAGAGAAAATTACAAAAGAACAACCCAAATAAAATAAAGGCTATATATAAATCAGTATCACAATCATAAATATAGTGATATTAGCTCACCCGGGTGTCTTTTGAGTAAAAAGAAAGTGGAAACCACTTAAACCAAGAACCAAAACCAATCACCAAACCAAAGGATGCACCAGGAAGACCAGACTGGATCAAGATATATTCCTTTATTAATTTATTATCAAGCAGCGATACAATATATAAAAAACTACCGTTAAAAAATATATGATAAAAATACAAAACAATCATAGAAAAAAGTGTGCAGTACGGGACGGCATATAAAAATGAATATACGGATACCCAACTGCACAATAATAATAATTATTTATATATCCGTGCGAGGTAAGTATTACTCACAATTGGGGTATATTAGTTCCCTGAAAAATTGAGTGACACAATGTGGAAACAATAATAAAAAATAATAAAAACTCCAAAATTGATGTGCAATATATGCAAAAAAGTGCTGAAGTGCAAATAAATTCAAAGAACACAATTGTTTTAACCATCAGGGTTATTTCCAGACCCTGCACAGTGCTGATAGAGACAAAGTGCTAAGTGCTGAACTATAACAGATTTCAGGGAAAAATAGTGGATATTAGTGGATATTACCTTAGGGCACCGCGCCGTCCTGAGTACACGCACACACCCGACGCGCGTTTCGGAACTAAATTCCTTCGGCAGGGGGTTTGGTGATTGGTTTTGGTTAATGTTAGAAAAAAAAAAAATATATATATATATATATATATACGGTTCATTTTTATGATGTTGGTTCTGCAGATTTACCACACATGTCAAGAAAGTTCTTCAATAAACTGTACATGCCGAGACTAATGGAAATAGAAATTAATAAAAGAACCCTAAAGTGTAATTATAGTTTTCATTTTTATTTAATTAATGAACAAACAAAGAGTCCTGGTGGAGAAGGAAGCAGATTTTTTTATAAAATATATTTCATAGTTTCTTATCTTTCATGTGTATTATTGATTTATAAAATAATAATTGAAATGACAGATACTCTTTATGGACAGCTTCGGAATAACTTTTTTAGTAACACCTAATTGTCCAATGTAAACAAGGCTTCATTCACAATGTTATCATTTCACACTTTAATAACTAGGAGGTAACTTATGTTCTTGATGTAAGTAAGTTGCATACATTGTACATCTTACATCTTACTTGTGGATTCAAGAGTCAGTTCTTCTGGGAGACAGTATCACACACATAACAGTTGGAATTGGAAAACGTTTGGTCTGCCAAAATATCAATCATGAGTAATTGTTTATCAAATGGGTTTCATTTACTGAAAAATTTAAATTATTACAAAATTTTCTAAAAAAAAAGTGAGCATAGAATAATTAGAAAGTAATTATAGTATGCAACATTATGTTGATCTGCTCATGTTAAAGGGGTACTCTGGGGATAATAAAAACATTGTACAGTAACTGCCCTCATAGACTAAAAAGATGAGATATCCAGTGTATTATCTTTATAACTCTTGTAATTCATTGTGACAACAGCTGCTCTTCATTGCTCACCCTTTTTTGGGACATTTCAGCAGGGTGCAGTTCCCTGCTGTTGCTATCAGCCAGTCTTCTGATAATAGCTGTTTCTCTGCAGAAAACAGGCGGTGTGTCAAGGCCACCATCTTTCCAGGCTGGCTATTCCTCACAGCAGGGAGCTGCACACTGGAGAGTGAGGTATTGCCCCTTACAGTGGGGGAGGTCAGTGAGGAGCAGCTCCTGTCACACTGAATTACAAGTGTTATAAAGATAATTTAACGGCTCTGGGTATCTCATAATTATAGTTTATAAGGCAGGGGCAGTAAAAATAATGTTTTATCTCCCCGGAGTTCCCCTTTAAGACACCAGTTGTGTAAAGTGTGGATGAATGAAAGACTTAATTTTTTCTGCCAAAATGTTAAACATAAGTAGTTTTGCTTTTACTGAAAAACTTGAAATGATTACTAATCTTTCTAAAAACATGTTGTAAGCATGGAATAGCTAGAAAGTAATTACAGTATGTAAAGTTAGGTTGACCTGCTCATGTTAAGTGACCAACTCTGTAGAATATGGTGGAATGAAAGATTTCTGAATCTACAATCCTACCAAATCCTGTGCTCATCAGTGGTTAGGAAGATGCATGTCATTAGCTATAAACATTACACTGCAATGAAGGACTCTTATTTCTCCACCACAGGTTCTTCTGAGGACATGTTGCCCCTCGATCCAGTCACAGTTCTCTTGTCCATTGTAACATGCATTTTCTTGGCAACTGAAATGTATAAACAGAAGGAACGTGTTCATCCAAATTATCCTCCTGGTCCAAAGCCATGGCCAATAATCGGAAATATTCTCAACTTGGATGTACAGAAACCTTACTTATGATTTCAAGAGGTAAGATCTAGAGATCATTGATTTTTCATCATCTGTAGATGCCTTCCAGGGCTGAGAATATCTTAAAACAGATGATAATACATACATTATAAAGCAATTGGTTGACATGGCTTAAGACAAATCACTTGATTGGCCATCTTGAAAGAACATAATGCTGATCAGTCATCTTATGTTACGGGTTGAGTTCCCGCCTCTGCACAGGGGAAATCTCGGGCCGTCTCCGCTGCTGTCTCCCATTCTTCTCCTGACGCAGTGGAGTCTGCTCAGCAGAGACATCGGTCCCAGCGTCTTGCTCAGTCCCACTCTGTACACAGAGTTACTGCTGCTTTTCCTGCTTCTGCCATTGAAGTCAGTGTTGGGCAGCGGCGACTAAGTCCTGCTTTTCTCTTTCTGAGCATGCCCAGGGCAAGATCTCCCGTTGGAAATCGAGGGTCACATGCTCAGGTACTGCAGCACATCCCATTGGTCCTCCAGGAAGGTCCTGAAAGTGCAAAACTTCAGTAGCAGCTTCCCATTGGTCCTTTATTGGAAGGTCCTGAATGTGCTGCAACTATATAAGCTGCACATGACCGCACGGCCATGCACTAGTATTGACTTGATATAATGTGTGTGTGTAGATGGATGTATGTCGATGGATGAAAGTCCTAAATCATTCCCATTCCTAGTGTTGTTGATTGTTCGCGAATGATGGTAGCTTTCTAGCGCCCGACTTAGCCATCAGCACGAACACACATTACAGCTTCTAGTTGCTGTGACCGCCAGTGCGGCACCGTGCGCTTTCTCAGTGCTTTCCTGACCCAAGCCTGGGTGGTTAGTGGCTTCCGCCAGTGCGGCACCACACGCACTCACGTGCATCTTTAATACATTTATTTCTGACACCCCAGTAGTGGTGTCGAGCGCATGAGGTTTATATGAACTCTATTCCTGTGTCTTGGGATTGAGTTCTGAGACTCCTTGCTTGCGCTCTTGGTGCGGTACCGCGGCCCTGTGACGCAACAGGGTTCACTTCCTTCACACAGGGTGAAGTAAACCCGTGTGTATATTCACATTGTACCGCCATATCGTCCGTCATCACTAGCAGCAGGTTTTCACCTGCACGGTGGACCCCGGACTGCGAACGCACCCGATACTATTCCATCTTAAACTTGGTGCGTTCCGCCAGTCCTAACATCTTATACATATCTCCAGTGCCTCTTAAGACATCTTAAAGTTTAGTGGTGAATTATAAGGTAGACCTGTAAACAGAAACAGATCTATTTCTCATACTCATGTAGGGTCAAAATACCTACTAACTAGCATTACTCTATCACAGTGATACTACCCAAGGTACGTAATTACAGAAAGTAGCATTTGAGATCAGATACAGGCCAGATCACACAATTAAGCCTTTCTTCCAAATACACAGACAGCAGAGTCATAAATAATCAAACAGGTATGTGACGCACCCAGTAACAGAGCCTTAGCTTGAGAAGAGTGTTGGTTCCTCTGGAGCCCACCACTGAGCTCCTGCAGACGAATAGTAGACAGAGTGAAAGAACTGCATATCTATAGGTACTTGGAGATGCTTCAAGTAGGATTTGTTGACAGTATTTAATATTCATTAGTTACACCGTGGTAAGTACAGTATTAAGTAACATTTTGGGTGAAAACCCTTCATGAGACATATAGGCTATGTTCACTGCATATAGGTCAATGGAATTCAGGATGTGGCGTGAGATTTACCCAAACAGGGACAACCACGATCCACCTAAGTCCCTCTCCCTTGATCCCCGTGACCTATATATGCAGTGAACATAGCCTATACATCTGATTAAAGGTCTTCACTCGAAACGTTATGTAATTCTATACTTACCGCAGTGTTTCACCAAAAAATGTGAAATGCTGGTCAATAAATATCTGAAGCATCACCAAGTACTTTTAGGTATGCAGCACCTTTACTGTGTCTCTACTATCAGTCATAACTGGAACACGTTACTTAGGGTCCCTGCTGACGGTTTTGCATTGGTGGCCAAGACTTTCAGTTATGCCTCTGATTATTAAAAATATTTTACACTGTTATTAATTAAGTCCAGTCCTTTTTCAAATTAAAAGTATTGTGATGGGATTGAGGTTCTTGTGTATTAGAAGCAGCAGACTAATTCTTCAGTGTTGTAGTTTACAACTTAGCAACATATTTCAGGAGACAACTACTTGAGTATTTGCATACTTACAAACATTTTGAATTCCAAATCATTGAGTAACTGTAACCTTGATTTCGTTATGCCCAGAAAAGTTAGAAAGTAAAAAAAATGTTAGAAATACTCATTTTGAGTAAACTCCAACCTTCTGTGGTCCAGATAAAACAGAACTGTTGGTTGTATGTACTTGCAGCTTGCAAAGACGTATGGTCCAGTCTACAGTATAAAGATTAGAGTTCAGGAGATGGTTGTATTGTCCGGATATGACATTGTGAAAGAAGCTCTTGTGAACCGAGCAGAGATGTTCACTGACAGACCCAACATACCTGTTTTCATGGATTCTTCGAAAGGCTACGGTAACATTTATATGTTCTGTTATTATTCCTTTTTTATGCATCTGGTTGCAAAAATAAATAAGAACAGAAGCATACTCGCATACTTATTAAACGACTGCATTTTGGGTTGAATTCTGGCTCCTTATTTTGTGGGCGAGAAGCTATAACGAGCAAAGAATTTCCTTCTGACAGTGTAGAAATGCATAATAATCATTTATATGTACATGGTCGGCCATTTATATAGATACACCTGGGTGGGCTATGTATATGGATACACCTAAATAAAATGGGAATGGTTGATAATATCAACGTCTTGTTTGTGGCGCATTAGTATATGGGAGGGGGAAAACTTTTTAAGATGGGTGGTGACTATGGCGGCCATTTTGAAGTCGGCCATTTTGAAT
This sequence comes from Ranitomeya imitator, assembly GCF_032444005.1. Classification (NCBI taxonomy): domain Eukaryota; kingdom Metazoa; phylum Chordata; class Amphibia; order Anura; family Dendrobatidae; genus Ranitomeya; species Ranitomeya imitator. Next base: position 672,268,788 of record NC_091286.1, on the reverse strand, counting down.
CACATCTTTATAAATGGCCCGCCCAGGTGTATCCATATCAATGGCCCATCCTGTAGATAGAAGATAGAATACAGAAGAGCTAATCAGGCAGAAGGATCAGGACATGTGAAGGAGGGCTGAGGAAAATATATATATACATCTTTTATTTTTAACAAAAATAAAAATTAAATTACCGTCATTGCACCAGTGCAGCACAGCAGTCTCTATCTTCCCCTGATCAACACTTGCTTCATACATTGTTCTTTGACCCCTAGATGAAGTGCGCTGTGCGAAACGTGCATTGGCCAGGGTGGATATCTGGACTCCCATGATGCAGTTCACTGGTCCTGTTTTATTTTTGTCATGCATAAAATTGTTTTTTTTCTTGATATTCACTATTGTTTATACTGATTGTATTTAGCACCATTATCGCTGCAATTTATCACAATTCTGCCTGGATCCCGCATGGAACTTCCATATAGCATTTCTTTTTTAAGGATATATTGCAGTTCTTTAAAATAGGGAAGCATAAGGCCACGTTCAGTATTTGCTCAGTATTTTACATCAGTATTTATAGCCAAAACCAGGAGTGGGTGATAAATACAGAAGTGGTGACGAGTTCCTATTAGACTTTTCCTCTAATTGTTCCACTCCTGGTTTTGGCTACAAATATTGACGTTAAATACTGACCAAATACTGATAGTGTGAACGTGGCCCTAATGGTCTTGCAAATTTGTAATAGTTGCTGCTGTGAAAAAAAAGCAGATTGCACACGGATTACAAGTGAGGAAAAATTGTCCAAGTTCTTAAATAAAAGTCTGAAGATTTTTTTACACATTCTTATGAACCTACCCTGACGACCGTATTTATCTCCTCCAAGAAAATTGGGCCGATTATGCTAAACACACTCTGATCAGAGAGTAATAACAGTGTGATCCATTTTTCTTGGATGGAGAGAATATAGAAATAAAAAATTCCAAATAAAATTCTCCATCTTCTCTATTCTATCAGTCCGTGGAAATCGGACGGCACTCAGATGTTATCCGACTGCAGTCTGATAGTTTCCACGGACTCAGTGACTTGCTTTGCCAAGTGGGATCCAAGTATTAGGGTATGTGCACACGTTCAGGTTTTTTTGCGTTTTTTCGCGACAAAAGCGCCTCAGAAACTGCAGACATATGCATCCTATCATTTAGAATGCATTCTGCAATTTTTGTGCACACGATGCGTTTTTTTCTGCAAAAAAATGCATTGCGGTAAAAAAAAAGCAGCATGTTCATTAATTTAGCGTTTTTTTTTCGCGTTTTTCCGCTATTCTCTGCATTGGGGAAAAACGCGTCAAAACGCGCAAAAAACGCGTCAAAAATGCGGGGAAAAAACGCAGAAAAAACGCATGCGGATTTCTGGCAGACATGTCAGGTTTTTGACCGGAAAATTTCTGCCAGAAATCCTGACGTGTGCACATACCCTTAGATACAAATTCTGCACGCTGCAATTTCGATGCGATTCGATGCTGAAAATACGATCGTTTCCACCTGCCCTTAATGTCAGTGATTCATAATGTCCAACTCTTTTCATGTGTGTGGATTCACCTCTTCATTCTTATTTTATTATTATTTTGTCTTTTTAAAATGCATTCTTTTATACAGTTTCTAAATGATTCTGTATTATTCCTGGCCCCATTCAGTTCTGTGGTTGAAGATATTAAAGACATTTTATCGGACAGAATTAGCGAGCCGCAACAAAAAAATTGATTTAAAGCAAATCTGAGGGTTTTTCCCCAATAATTCAAGACAAATTAGATTCAGCTCAAACAGATTTGCTCGTCTCTAATGAGCGCTTCTTCTTCTTTGCAGTGAGCTGTCGTCCCACTTTATTGCATCTGCAACTTATAACACTGAGATATTCCTGTAGGTGGCGGCTTCTGTTCATTTGGAAATGTAAGGGTTAACTGCGCGGGTGGAGTAGACCGTGCCCAGGTTAAATATAAGCTAGGTGACTGTTTTATGCCGCAGTCTTCTCCTCGCACAGAGAGAAGTGAAAAGACCGGAGCAGAGCGGTGTGTCCTTTGTCCCGAACAAGAAAATCAACCTCAAGTAAGAACAAAAGTCGTAACTTTTTCATGAAAATTAATGTTATTGGCTTGCACCAAGAATGTGAGGTCAGGGATTGTAATTGTGTCATAGCTCTGGTGACTGAGTGAGGCCAATACCCCTCCGATATAGCACAAGATGATATTTTTGCATCGCACCCCAGAACTTGACAGGGTTAGACTTCAGCAGGAAAAATTATAAAGTCCAAGAATACCTGAAATAAATATTCCTATGCTTTATTGAGTCTTCAAATCAAGTCTTCGGGGATAAGCCTTAGTACATGGAGATGCGTAACAAAGTCCAAAAGTCCTTGCCCCTGGAGAGGTGGCAATCTAATTTTTGCCAATTTTACAAAAAACTATTTTATCCAAAAATAAGAGTTTTTTTTTTTACTGGATGAAAAGAAAATGATGCAAACAGCGAACAGCGAACAACAAAGTATGATCAGTCCCAGCGCTCCAAGGAAACAATGCTAGCTGCCGAGACTGTACAGGTGCATCTCGAAAATGAAAATATCGTCAAAAGGCTAATTTATTTCAGTTGTTCAATACAAAAAGTGAAACTCATATATAGAGAGTTATTACACACAGAGTGACCTATTTCCAATGTTTATTTCTGTTAATGTTGACGATTATGGCTAACAGCCAATGAAAACCCCAAAGTCAGTAAATTAGAATACTTTATAACACCAGCTTGAAAAAATGATTTTTTTAATCTGAAATGTATGCTCAGTAAATGCACTCAATACTTGGTCAGGGATCCTTTTGCATCAATTACTCCATCAGTGCGGCGTGTCATGGAGGCGATCAGCCTGTGGCACTGCTGAGGGGCTATGGAAGCCCAGGTTACTTTGATAGCATCCTTCAGCTCGTCTGCATTGTTGGGTCTGGTGTCTCTCATCTTCCTCCTGACAATACTCCATAGATTCTCTATGGGGTTAAGGTCACGTGAGTTTGATGGCCAATCAAGCACAGTGATACCATTGTTTTCAAACCAGGTATTGGTACTTTTTTGGGGGGCGCGTGTTGTGAGTTCTGTTTTTGGGCTCCCTCTGGTGGTTACTGATGGTACCGGGCTTTCTTGTCATTTCCCCGCCGGCTATCAAGGTTATCAGAGTGTTTTGTTACCTCAGCTTCTGGCTTCAGTAATCTTCAGGACAAGCTAAGTTTTTGATTTTCTTGTTCCACGTTTTGATTTATTTTTGTCTTGTCCAGCTTGCATATAATTGTTTCTTTGCTGCTGGTTGCTCTAGCGGGCTGTAATTGCTCCTCATGTTCCATGAGTTGGAACATGAGTTCAAGTAATTACAGGATGGTTTTTTGAAGGGTTTTTTGCTGACCGCGCAGTTTACTTTTGTATCCTCTGCTATCTAGTTTTAGCGGGATTTCATACTGTGTATGTGCCTTCCTCTCATTTCACCGTCATTATATGTGGGGGGCTGCTATTTCTGTGGGGTATTTCTCTGGAGGCAAGAGAGGTCTGTGTTTCTTCTAATAGGGGAAGTTAGATCTTCGGCTGGTGCGAGACGTCTAGGATCAACGTAGGCACGTTCCCCGGCTATTGTTATTTGTGTGTTCAGGTTTAGGGTCGCGGTGAGCTCAGGTTCCATCACCCTAGAGCTCGAAAAGAGGCCCGCTAATACTAGATAGCAGAGGATACAAAAGTAAACTGCGCGGTCAGCAAAAAACCCTTCAAAAAACCATCCTGTAATTACTTGAACTCATGTTCCAACTCATGGAACATGAGGAGCAATTACAGCCCGCTAGAGCAACCAGCAGCAAAGAAACAATTATATGCAAGCTGGACAAGACAAAAATAAATCAAAACGTGGAACAAGAAAATCAAAAACTTAGCTTGTCCTGAAGATTACTGAAGCCAGAAGCTGAGGTAACAAAACACTCTGATAACCTTGATAGCCGGCGGGGAAATGACAAGAAAGCCCGGTACCATCAGTAACCACCAGAGGGAGCCCAAAAACAGAACTCACAACAGGCGCGTGTGCACACAGACACTCACCCTCTAAGGTACCCTGTATGTTCGGATTAATTATATTGGCATCTCTGGTTTTGTTACATTTTTGGATATCTATGCTTCACCTACATAGGTACAGCTGTCTGACTGTGCCCTTACCAATATTCATTTTCTTATCAAAAAGTAGAAAGCATAAGGAAATAATAATGAGTTTGTTAGTAGTCTAAAATGTTACACGTATTTAAATATACTCGTTAATTTACATGTACAGAATATTAAAGTCAGTTCTCTGTTGTTTTCCCTCTCTATATCATGCAGATCTTGCCTCCAACATGGAGCTCGTCACTGTTCTCCTGTCCATCATTGTCATCATCTTCTTAGCTAAAGCTTTCAACAATCAAAAACAAGGAAAATATAAAAACTTCCCCCCTGGGCCAAAGCCTTTACCGATCCTTGGGAATATCCTCTCGTTGGATATGTCAAAACCTCATATAACGTTTCACCAGGTAAGGGTACATATTTTCAGTAAAGTGCTCCATTCTCTTCCAAAGTAATTTTTGACCTCTTTTCTTCTCCATCCTTTGGTGCTTATCTTTGATTTTGCTTTGAAAATTTTTCTGATTCTGGACCCTCACTTTTATTTATGGGGCCACCAGGGTAGCTAGACTCTAGCCTATCGTAAGTTGTGTGTAAAAGAAGAAAAATCTTGGAGAAAATGTTTGCATTAATTTTCACTTCATATTTGTCTTTACAGTTATCAAAGCAGTACGGCCCAGTCTTCAGTGTCCACATAGGAATGACAAAACAAGTGCTCCTATGTGGTTACGACACCATCAAAGATGCTCTGATTAACAATGCTGATGTGTTCTCCGACCGGCCCGACACTCCTATGTTCACTAAGGCAACAAAGGATCATGGTAAGTCGATGGAATTGCATTTTGGAGTTGGATGTTGTGACAGATTGTCGTATATATCATGGAGGGAATTACCGTTTGATTGAAGCCAAATTTTTTTTCACATTTGTGTCAATTTTTTGTCTTTTTAGATGCATTTTTAAAAATCTTTTGCCATTTTGAAAGCCTTTTGAATTGAGTCTATTAATTTTCATTTTCACTGTGTCAAATGAGACGAGTCCCTTGATGAGAAAAGGGGAAAGATGTGCTATACTTATTATTATTATTATTATTATTATTTATTATTATAGCGCCATTTATTCCATGGCGCTTTACATGTGAGGAGGGGTATACATAATAAAACAAGTACAATAATCTTGAAAAATACAAGTCACAACTGGTACAGGAGGAGAGAGGACCCTGCCCGCGAGGGCTCACAATCTACAAGGGATGGGTGAGGATACAGTAGGTGAGGGTAGAGCTGGCCGTGCAGCGGTTTGGTCAATCGGTGGTTACTGCAGGTTGTAGGCTTGTCGGAAGAGGTGGGTCTTCAGGTTCTTTTTGAAGGTTTCGATGGTAGGCGAGAGTCTGATATGTTGTGGTAGAGCATTCCAGAGTAGGGGGGATGCACGAGAGAAATCTTGTATGCGATTGTGGGAAGAGGAGATAATAGGGGAGTAGAGAAGGAGATCTTGTGAGGATCGGAGGTTGCGTGCAGGAAAGTACCGGGAGACGAGGTCACAGATGTATGGAGGAGACAGGTTGTGGATGGCTTTATATGTCATGGTTAGGCTTTTGTACTGGAGTCTCTGGGTGATGGGGAGCCAGTGCAAGGATTGACAGAGGGGAGAGGCCGGGGAATAGCGGGGGGACAGGTGGATTAGTCGGGCAGCAGAGTTTAGAATAGATTGGAGGGGTGCAAGAGTGTTAGAGGGGAGGCCACAGAGCAGGAGGTTACAGTAGTCAAGGCGGGAGATGATGAGGGCATGGACTAGGGTTTTTGCAGATTCTTGGTTTAGGAATGTGCGGATCCGTGAAATATTTTTGAGTTGGAGGCGGCAGGAAGTGGAAAGGGTTTGGATATGTGGTTTAAAGGAGAGATCAGTGTCAAGGATTACCCCAAGACAGCGGGCTTGTGGGACTGGGGAGAGTGGGCAGCCGTTTACTGTAATGGATAGGTTCGTTGGGGAGATCGCGTGAGATGGGGGAAAGATGATGAATTCTGTTTTGTCCATGTTAAGTTTTAGAAATCTAGTGGAGAAGAAGGATGAAATAGCAGACAGACATTGAGGGATTCTGGTTAGTAGGGAGGTGATATCTGGTCCAGAGATGTAGATCTGTGTGTCGTCAGCATAGAGATGATACTTATCAAACTGTAATGGTGTCGTAGAAAGGCAGCCTAAGGGGGCGTTAGCGGGAGCGCAGGGAGAGGGAGGAATGAGGCATGCAGTACACACAGGACCTGAACTAGGCAGGTCACGTGATCACTGCAGGGATGGTAGGGATGGAGCTACTGCGGGAGAACGGAGGGTCTGCAAGAAACGCAGGACACAGAGTACTAAGACAGAGACATGGTCAAAGGACAAGCCGAGGGACGGGAGTCAGACGGTAGCGAGGTACCAAGGGGCAAAACAGCAGATTAGTCAGAGACAAGCCAAGGGGTCAGAAAGCCAGGACAGACAGGGAAGTACCAAGAAGAAAAAAAGGGCACTAGTTAGAGGGCAAACCGGGTCACAAACAGCAAGGCACAGAGGCACAACGATTACAGACGAATAACCTGGGTCAGCTATCTCAAACCGGGTTGAAAGAAGTATAGCCTACTCAGAACCCTGGGACAACCAGCATTAAATAGCCGCCCCAGAACTAAAGAGAGGTGGACAGATTTAACCCAGACTTGACCAGGACGGAGCCAGAAACAGCCCATCCAGAGTCATGACACAAACATTGCATGACACTTTGTGAACCTTGGCACTAATAATTGCTAGACAGCTACATATAAAATTGTCTTTAAAAAGTCCCTTCATGTTAAATATCCACTGACGTGTCCAAAAGTAGGTGAATATCTGATCATCCATATGTCGTTTAGTTGGATATATCCCGTTCTGAAATAATGGACGTTAAGTTAGAGTTAGGACTCACTATTCTGAGAAGGCTTTCCACAAGTCTTTGGAGAATATATGGGAATATATATTTATTTATCCATAAAAAGCATTTATAAAGTCATGGATATTGGGAGAAGGCTTCTTATCTAAAATGACTTTAGGTCAGGGCTCTGTGATGATACTAAAGTTCTTCATTATCCTTATGGATCTCAGTCGTGCTAAAGCAGGAGTGTTAGTGTTAACATAATCTTTCAGAGGCACAAATCATCCAAAACGTACAAAAAGCAATGTACAAATTTACAACCTCATCCAATTTTTTAAGGGGGCACCATACATTCCAAGGCAGTGTTCTCCGAGCATCAGGCAACCTTCATTCATCGATCAAACTTCGGGATAGTAAAAGCTGATTTATCTTTCCAGAGAACACATTTTCACTCCTCCAGATTTCAGGGTTTCCACCACCCTATCCAACACTTAGCATTGTGCTTGATGATGTAAGGCTTACATACAGCTGCTTGGCCATGGACACCCATTCTATGATACTCCTTTCACTCTGTTTTGGGGCCAATGTCATTGTCATTTTCAGGGAATATTTAGAAAGATGTAACAAGATAGAGAATTTTCACCTACTTTGGGCTTCAGTATGTGCCAGTCTCATTCTGTCAATTGTTTGTCTTAAGAATCATAGATTGTTCCACTTCCCAAAGTGCCTGAGCACTTCAGTATGAACCAATGACTGACGAAAGCCTGACAGCATTTTCAGCCTATTTTCAGTACTTGACAGCTTAATTTGAGAAACACTGGTTTAGATATTTGGACTTTAGCATAACAAACTATTTGTATTACTTAGGTGTTGTATTTGCCAAAGGAGAGAATTGGAAAGTGATGAGAAGATTTGCACTCTCCACACTACGCGATTATGGAATGGGGAAGAGAACCATAGAAGAAAAGATCATTGAGGAGGCCGAGTGTTTAGCAGAGAAGTTCAGATCTTATGAAGGTGAGTGGTGACAATCGATACAAATTCAAGTCAAAGTTTATAAAATGTGCAAGTTCCGGTGAATTTAACCAATGCAAGATTTGATTAGTGCAAATCACAAAAAAGAGAACGATGCCTTTTGACACATTACAGAATATTACATTAGTCAAATTAAGGCTGACATGACCATGTGATTTTCCTCATAATGCATTTTAGTTTTTAGTTATAGATCGCCCCCGTAGGGCAGTGGGGTACTCGGTACCGGGCCCTTCGGTTCTCAAGGGGGATGTCACGGTGGCTGACCCAGTCCGTGGCCCTCAAGAGGTCCATTATAAATTGGGGGAAAGGTCTTTAAAGGGATATGTTCGTGACGCCATCTGTGGTATTTGGTCAGGGTGACCTATGCTGCTTAGGGGTCCGCTGGGGTGATGTGATGGCAGCTAGATGGTATACCTTCCCACAAGTGAAGTATGTCCCCAGGGCTTCCCAGAGTGTGGATGGTGGGAGGCGCAGAGAAGAACGAGGACACAAGGTTGCAGTCTCTTTACCTTTTTACTGAAGGCTTCAGCATCCACAGTCCAGAGCACCAGATCACAGGGTCTGAAGGCAAATCGAGAGACCCCTTTATCCAGGTGGAAATCAGAAGCCTTCCTCTAGCACCTGGATGTTGTAGTACCTTACTGCTGAGCTTCTCATAAGGTCCTCACAACTGTTGGTGGTGTTCTAGATGTTATGTCTTTCTCTCTGTCCCCCAGATGGATAGGAACAACCCGTATGACTGATAGCCTGAGGCTTTTTACAGGGACTCTAGCACGCCCCAGCCCCCAAATGTTGTCACCGTGACTCCTGGGTATAGGTGCGGATCAGCAATGTGCAATTAACTGTCCTGCCGGTCTCTGGAACAAGGCATGGAGACAACTGCTCCCTCTGTGTTCTGGCTACCGGATCCTGCACCTCAGAAGGAAGCAGCCTGCTCCTGGCTGATCTCCCTCTGATATTCCTCTCCTGTGCTCTGCTTTCCTGCACACTCTCTGCAATATGTTCTGCTTTCTATGTCTCTTCCCAGGAGCTGTAGTGTTATGACCTGGTGGTCAGGACAATAATGGACCTGGTGGATAAGAGCACACGGAATGACCTGCAAGATTTGATTAGTGCAAATCACAAAAAAGAGAACGATGCCTTTTGACACATTACAGAATATTACATTAGTCAAATTAAGGCTGACATGACCATGTGATTTTCCTCATAATGCATTTTAGTTTTTAGTTATAGATCGCCCCCGTAGGGCAGTGGGGTACTCGGTACCGGGCCCTTCGGTTCTCAAGGGGGATGTCACGGTGGCTGACCCAGTGACTCCTGGGTATAGGTGCGGATCAGCAATGTGCAATTAACTGTCCTGCCGGTCTCTGGAACAAGGCATGGAGACAACTGCTCCCTCTGTGTTCTGGCTACCGGATCCTGCACCTCAGAAGGAAGCAGCCTGCTCCTGGCTGATCTCCCTCTGATATTCCTCTCCTGTGCTCTGCTTCCCTGCACACTCTCTGCAATATGTTCTGCTTTCTATGTCTCTTCCCAGGAGCTGTAGTGTTATGACCTGGTGGTCAGGACAATAATGGACCTGGTGGATAAGAGCACACGGAATGACCTGATAGTTACTGATAATATAGGACGAGCTCTGGGACGTGGGAACTCTGCTGACCGCAATCCCTAATCCTATCAACCACACTAGAAATAGCCGTGGATTGCGCCTAACGCTCCCTATGCAACTCGGCACAGCCTAAGAAACTAGCTAGCCCTGAAGATAGAAAAATAAAGCCTACCTTGCCTCAGAGAAATTCCCCAAAGGAAAAGGCAGCCCCCCACATATAATGACTGTGAGTAAAGATGAAAATACAAACACAGAGATGAAATAGATTTAGCAAAGTGAGGTCCGACTTACTGAACAGACCGAGGATAGGAAAGGTTACTTTGCGGTCAGCACAAAAACCTACAAAAAGACCATGCAGAGGGCGCAAAAAGACCCTCCGCACCGACTCACGGTGCGGAGGCGCTCCCTCTGCGTCCCAGAGCTTCCAGCATGCAAGAACAATCGAAATAGCAAGCTGAACAGAAAAATAGCAAACCAGAGAAAAACAAGCAGACACTTAGCTTCTGCTGGGAAGACAGGTCACAAGAACGATCCAGGAGTGAACTAGACCAATACTGGAACATTGACAGGTGGCCTGGAGCAAAGATCTAAGTGGAGTTAAATAGAGCAGTCAGCTAAATTATTAACCTCGTCACCTGAGGAAGGAAACTCAGATACACCCACAGCCACCAGAGAAAGTCCATGGACAGAACCAGCCGAAGTACCATTCATGACCACAGGAGGGAGCCCGACAACAGAACTCACAACAGTACCCCCCCTTGAGGAGGGGTCACCGAACCCTCACCAGAGCCCCCAGGCCGACTAGGACGAGCCAAATGAAAGGCATGAACCAGATCGGCAGCATGAACATCAGAGGCAAAAACCAGAGGCAAAAATTTTCCTGACCATAACCCTTCCACTTGACCAGGTACTGGAGTTTCCGTCTCGAAACACGAGAATCCAAAATCTTCTCCACCACATACTCCAACTCCCCCTCAACCAACACCGGGGCAGGAGGATCAACGGATGGAACCACAGGCGCCACGCATCTCCGCAACAATGACCTATGGAACACATTATGGATGGCAAAAGAAGCAGGAAGGGCCAAACGAAATGACACAAGATTGATAACCTCAGAAATCTTATACGGACCAATGAAACGAGGCTTAAACTTAGGAGAGGAAACCTTCATAGGAACATAACGAGACGACAACCAAACCAAATCCCCAACACGAAGTCGGGGACCCACACAATGCCGGCGGTTAGCGAAACGTTGAGCCTTCTCCTGGGACAATGTCAAATTGTCCACCACATGAGTCCAAATCTGCTGCAACCTATCCACCACAGTATCTACACCAGGACAGTCCGAAGACTCAACCTGCCCTGAAGAGAAACGCGGATGGAAACCAGAATTGCAGAAAAACGGCGAAACCAAAGTAGCCGAGCTGGCCCGATTATTAAGGGCGAACTTAGCCAACGGCAAAAAGGACACCCAACCATCCTGATCAGCAGAAACAAAGCATCTCAGATATGTTTCCAAAGTCTGATTAGTTCGTTCGGTTTGGCCATTTGTCTGTGGATGGAAAGCCGAGGAAAAAGACAAATCAATGCCCATCCTAGCACAAAAAGATCGCCAAAACCTTGAAACAAACTGGGAACCTCTGTCCGAGACGATGTTCTCCGGGATACCATGTAAACGAACCACATGCTGGAAAAATAGTGGCACCAAATCAGAGGAGGAAGGCAATTTAGACAAGGGTACCAAATGGACCATCTTAGAAAAGCGATCACAAACCACCCAAATGACCGACATCTTTTGAGAGACGGGGAGATCCGAAATAAAATCCATAGAAATATGCGTCCAGGGCCTCTTCGGGACCGGCAAGGGCAAAAGCAACCCACTGGCACGAGAACAGCAGGGCTTAGCCCGAGCACAAGTCCCACAGGACTGCACAAAAGAACGCACATCCCGTGACAAAGACGGCTACCAAAAGGATCTAGCCACCAAATCTCTGGTACCAAAGATTCCAGGATGCCCAGCCAACACTGAACAATGAATCTCAGAGATAACTCTACTAGTACATCTATCAGGGACAAACAGTTTCTCTGCTGGGCAACGGTCAGGTCTACCAGCCTGAAATTTTTGCAGCACCCGCCGCAAATCAGGGGAGATGGCAGACAAAATTACCCCATCTTTGAGAATACCCGCCGGCTCAGGAACACCCGGAGAGTCAGGCAAAAAACTCCTTGACAGGGCATCAGCCTTCACATTCTTAGAGCCCGGAAGGTACGAAACCACAAAATCAAAACGGGAGAAAAATAACGACCATCGAGCCTGTCTCAGATTCAACCGTTTGGCAGACTCAAGATAAGTCAAATTCTTGTGATCTGTCAAGACCACCACGCGATGCTTGGCTCCTTCAAGCCAATGATGCCACTCCTCGAATGCCCACTTCATGGCCAACAACTCTCGATTACCAACATCATAATTGCGCTCAGCAGGCGAAAACTTTCTAGAAAAGAAAGCACATGGCTTCATCACCGAGCCGTCAGAACTTCTTTGCGACAAAACAGCCCCAGCTCCAATCTCAGAAGCATCAACCTCAACCTGAAACGGGAGCGAAACATCTGGCTGGCACAACACAGGGGCAGAAGAAAAACGACGCTTCAACTCCTGAAAAGCCTCTACAGCTGCAGAAGACCAATTGACCACATCAGCACCCTTCTTGGTCAAATCAGTTAACAGTTTAGCAACACTAGAATAATTAGCAATGAAGCGCCGATAAAAATTAGCAAAGCCCAGGAACTTTTGCAGGCTCTTCACAGATGTCGGCTGAGTCCAATCGTAAATGGCTTGGACTTTAACAGGGTCCATCTCGATAGTAGAAGGGGAAAAAATGAACCCCAAAAATGAAACCTTCTGAACTCCAAAGAGACACTTTGACCCCTTCACAAACAAGGAATTCGCACGAAGGACCTGGAACACCATTCTGACCTGCTTCACATGAGACTCCCAATCATCCGAAAAGATTAAAATGTCATCCAAATATACAATCAGGAATTTATCCAGGTACTCTCGGAAGATGTCATGCATAAAGGACTGAAATACTGATGGAGCATTGGAAAGCCCGAATGGCATAACCAGGTACTCAAAATGGCCCTCGGGCGTATTAAATGCTGTTTTCCATTCATCGCCTTGTTTAATACGCACAAGATTATACGCCCCTCGAAGATCTATCTTGGTGAACCAACTAGCCCCTTTAATACGAGCAAACAAATCAGACAGCAACGGCAAAGAATACTGAAATTTGACTGTAATTTTATTGAGAAGGCGGTAATCAATACAAGGTCTCAAAGAACCATCCTTCTTGGCCACAAAAAAGAACCCTGCTCCCAATGGTGACGACAACGGGCGAATATGACCCTTCTCCAAGGATTCCTTTATATAACTCCGCATAGTGGCGTGTTCTGGCACAGATAAATTGAACAATCGGCCCTTAGGAAACTTACTACCAGGAATCAAATTAATTGCACAATCGCAATCCCTATGAGGAGGTAGGGCACTGGCTTTGGGCTCATCAAATACATCCCGATAATCCGACAAAAATTCTGGAACTTCAGAAGGAGTGGAAGACGAAATAGACAAAAATGGAACATCACCATGTACCCCCTGGCAACCCCAGCTGGACACAGACATAGATTTCCAGTCCAAAACTGGATTATGAACCTGTAGCCATGGCAACCCCAAAACGACCACATCATGCAGATTATGCAACACCAGAAAGCAAATATCCTCCTGATGTGCAGGAGCCATGCACATGGTCAATTGAGTCCAGTACTGAGGCTAATTCTTGGCCAAAGGCGTAGCATCAATTCCTCTCAATGGAATAGGATACTGCAAGGGCTCCAAGAAAAAACCACTGCGCCTAGTATACTCCAAGTCCATCAAATTCAGGGCAGCGCCTGAATCCACAAATGCCATAACAGAATAGGATGACAAAGAACAAATCAGAGTAACGGACAATAGAAATTTAGACTGTACAGTACCAATGGTGTCAGACCTAGCGAACCGCTTAGTGTGCTTAGGACAATTGGAGATAGCATGAGTGGCATCACCACAGTAAAAACATGGCCCATTCCGATGTCTGTGTTCTTGCCGTTCAGCTCTGGTCAAAGTCCTATCACATTGCATAGGCTCAGGTCCATGCTCAGATAGTACCGCCAAATGGTGCACAGCTTTACGCTCACGCAAGCGTCGATCGATCTGAATGGCCAAAGACATAGACTCATTCAGACCAGCAGGCATGGGAAATCCCACCATGACATCCTTAAGGGCTTCAGAGAGACCCTTTCTGAAGATTGCTGCCAGGGCACATTCAATCCACTGAGTGAGCACAGACCACTTTCTAAACTTCTGACAATATATCTCCGCTTCATCCTGACCCTGACACAGAGCCAGGAAGATTTTCTCTGCCTGATCCACTGAATTAGGTTCGTCATAAAGCAATCCAAGCGCCAGGAAAAACGCATCAACATCACGCAATGCCGGATCTCCTGGCGCAAGGGAAAATGCCCAGTCTTGAGGGTCACCACGTAACAAAGAAATAATGATCTTTACTTGTTGAACAGGGTCACCTGAGGAGCGAGGTTTCAAGGCAAGAAACAATTTACAATTATTTTTGAAATTCAAGAACTTAGATCTATCACCAAAAAACAAATCAGGAATTGGAATCCTAGGCTCTGACATCGGATTCTGAACCACAAAATCATGAATGTTTTGTACCCTTGCAGTGATATTATCCATACAAGAGGACAGACCTTGAATGTCCATATCTACACCTGTGTTCTGAACCACCCAGATGTAAAGGGGAAAAGAGAGACAAAACACACTACAAAGAAAAAAAAATGATCTCAGAACTTCTCTTACCATGTGATTTTCCTCATAATGCATTTTAGTTTTTAGTTATAGATCGCCCCCGTAGGGCAGTGGGGTACTCGGTACCGGGCCCTTCGGTTCTCAAGGGGGATGTCACGGTGGCTGACCCAGTGACTCCTGGGTATAGGTGCGGATCAGCAATGTGCAATTAACTGTCCTGCCGGTCTCTGGAACAAGGCATGGAGACAACAGCTCCCTCTGTGTTCTGGCTACCGGATCCTGCACCTCAGAAGGAAGCAGCCTGCTCCTGGCTGATCTCCCTCTGATATTCCTCTCCTGTGCTCTGCTTTCCTGCACACTCTCTGCAATATGTTCTGCTTTCTATGTCTCTTCCCAGGAGCTGTAGTGTTATGACCTGGTGGTCAGGACAATAATGGAGCTGGTGGATAAGAGCACACGGAATGACCTGATAGTTACTGATAATATAGGACGAGCTCTGGGACGTGGGAACTCTGCTGACCGCAATCCCTAATCCTATCAACCACACTAGAAATAGCCGTGGATTGCGCCTAACGCTCCCTATGCAACTCGGCACAGCCTAAGAGACTAGCTAGCCCTAGAGATAGAAAAATAAAGCCTACCTTGCCTCAGAGAAATTCCCCAAAGGAAAAGGCAGCCCCCCACATATAATGACTGTGAGTAAAGATGAAAATACAAACACAGAGATGAAATAGATTTAGCAAAGTGAGGCCCGACTTACTGAACAGACCGAGGATAGGAAAGGTTACTTTGCGGTCAGCACAAAAACCTACAAAAAGACCACGCAGAGGGTGCAAAAAGACCCTCCGCACTGACTCACGGTGCGGAGGCGCTCCCTCTGCGTCCCAGAGCTTCCAGCATGCAAGAACAATCGAAATAGCAAGCTGGACAGAAAAATAGCAAACCAGAGAAAAACAAGCAGTCACTTAGCTTCTGCTGGGAAGACAGGTCACAAGAACGATCCAGGAGTGAACTAGACCAATACTGGAACATTGACAGGTGGCCTGGAGCAAAGATCTAAGTGGAGTTAAATGGAGCAGCCAGCTAACGAATTAACCTCGTCACCTGAGGAAGGAAACTCAGAAACACCCACAGCCACCAGAGAAAGTCCATGGACAGAACCAGCCGAAGTACCATTCATGACCACAGGAGGGAGCCCGACAACAGAACTCACAACACTGTAGCACTTCATGCCACAGAGCTCCTCTTCCTCTGTCTTCCTGACAGGAACTGACCCTTTCCCTCCAGATCAGGTTCTAATAGTGGAGTTCACTTTAAACAGGCTTAGAGCTCCCCCTTCTGGTCTTGAGTGTTAACATGTTGCATGCATTGTATTACCTGATAAATAGATCTCCTTTATTGCCTTCAAACGTAACATCACTCCCCTGGTGGAAGAATGTCATTAGTGCAACGACCAGGACGCTGGGGCGCTGCAGCTATCACATCGCATGATATAGCGCAGCCAATTAAAAGGGACTATCATAGCCTGTATGAAAGCTGAGGCAGAGAATTCAGCAGCCATTTCTGGGTGATTTTAGGATAGTGAGAGGATGCCATAGCTCAGCAATAGAAATAGGATGAGAAAGTCCTAAAACATTGGACAAATCCTCCAGAGAGTAGTGTATTGTACAACTGCAGCAGTGAAAATTTAGATGGTAGTAATCTGTGAATAAGGCAATGTTCATACGTTCAGAATTTAGTCAGTATTTTACATCAATATTTGTAAGCCAAAACCAGGTGAGGAACAATCAGAGGAAAAGTATAATAGAAACATATGCACCACTTCAGCATTTATCAACCACTCCTGGTTTTGGCTTACAAACACTGAGATAAAATACTGAGCAAATACCGAGAGTGTGAATGTGGCCTTCTAGAGGGATTCGGTTTATAGTGTGAGAGATCAAAGTAGTGCCAGTGTGATCGCTCAGCGATATGGTGTAGCTGGCATTTGTCCACCTGCATTTGAAATGCACATTTACTTCATTCTTAAAGGGAACCTGTCACCTGAATTTGGCGGGACCGGTTTTCGGTCATATGGGCAGAGTTTTCAGGTGTTTGCTTCACCCTTTCCTTACCCGCTGGCTGCATGCTGGCTGCAATATTGGATTGAAGTTCATTCTCTGTCCTCCGTAGTACACGCCTGCGCCGTATTGCCGGAAGCGCTGGTTAAATGCTGCTGTCAGCGTTTGACAGCGGCATTTAAATAGTTAATAGCGGCGGGTGAATCGCGATGTCACCCTCCGCTATTGCAGGCACATGTCAGCTGTACAAAACAGCTGACATGTCCCGGCTTTGATGCGGGCTCACCACCTGAGCCCGTATCAAAGCGGGGGTTCTGACCTCGGACGTACTATCCCGTCCGAGGTCAGAAAGGGGTTAAATAAAGACCTTTGTGCATGTCTGTATCTACATGCCAATTTTGACAATCATATGTGCCAGCTGCCACATTTTGCTTTCTGTACGTGAACCTGGTTGCAATCTTATTACAATTTACAAATATATGATAGGACAATACAGAGATCTTTCTAATGATTTTACACCTAGGCCTGCAATGATGGCAAAGGAGGCGTCAGCTACGTTTAGAGGAAAGAAGGTCTAAAAAAAAAATCAGTCCATGATTTTAAGCACTGTGCGAGTAGTGAGACTATGGATTCTTTACTGTACGAGCAGTGAGACTGTGGAACTCGCTGGCACATGAATGATTCACTAAGAACAGACACTTTTTTTGAAAAATATTAAGTTCTGGTTTATGGGCACTAGATTCGTCTAATTGTCGTATGAGGACCATATTCTCCATTAATATACGGGAATTTGCATTTGCCCCATGGGGTTTTTTGCTTTCTTCTGAATCAACATGTTAGGTTATACACTGTAGGTTGATATCAATGGACTTGTGTCTACTTTCAACCTTAATAGTATGAACTCTAAAACTGTAAATTTGCACCAGAGAGCAGTACTACCCAATCCAGAGCTCAATTTGCCTCCTCTGCTTCCAGCAATCACATTAGTGGGAAGGATGCGAAGAACATCTCAATTACAACAGGACGATGTTATCTCTGTCAGCAACACCATCAGTTTGAGTCAGTATTCTGCGCAGAACAGTCTGCCTGATCACAAATAACTAAGAGGGATAATTTTTGGACTTCTTTTAATATTAAAAAATGAAAAGTCTGTAAAAGCAAAACTGGCTGTTAGTTCCTACCTAGTTAATTTATACCGCTATGTTGAGATAAAGGTTGAATATAGTCTTACAATACCTCAGTGTGCCATACTCATCTTTTCAGGATGATTGGATAAATGTGATTCGCAGCATATTTATTTGCCATCTAGTATATTTATTTTAGCCTTGGGATTGTTTTTTCAGCTGTGACTTTTTGTCAATTTGTTAATCTTTGCTAAGACTATAAGACTCTTGTGAGAATCCATTGGACGAGGATCAAATTTATGTTGAAATTTGCTCATGTTTAGTTAACGGTGATCCAGATACTGTCATTATAAATACATCAGGATCTGCCTCAAGTCTGTGGTAAGATATTTGAAGGGAAAAATGAAGAATATAAATGTATGACACAATGAATCTGCCCAAAGAAGCTACACACATTTTTTTATAGCTTGCTATAATGTATTATTGTGGAGTCCATGCTTTCTAGATTATCTAGACTGGATTAAACTGTATCTTTTTATGTGTATATTAGAAAGTTCTAGGACTCTTTACTTCTCTAATCCACTCCAAGCTCCAGCATTGCTGCTTTGTTGCTCTCTGTTAAACCGGAAGCAATAACATCAGAACTAGCAGTCACCTGACCTCTACAGTAAATGATTGGCCGCAGGTTCAAGACCGCTAGTCATTGGATCTCTGCAGCCACTGATAGGCTGCAGGTTGAGGAGAATATTGGTCAGATTCCCAATACAATTTTTCTCCTTTTATCCAATTTGCTGCCCAAAACATTTTAATGAGTAGGCTCAACAATAGAGATGGGCTAACCCGAATTAGTTGGCTAACCGCCCAGCAATGTAACCAGGTGTAGCAGAGTTGGGGGCATTATGGATTATCGGCAGAAAGGTGAGTATCACTTGATTTTTTTTACTTTTACATTAATAAATGGGTAAGAGGGCGGAAGGTTTTTTTTTTTTAATTAAAGGATTTTTTTTGTGTGGCTTTATTCATTTTCAACACAGGGGTTAGTAATGGGGGTGTCTGATAGACAACCTGTCTATTACTAGCCCAACCTGTCAATTACTAACCCCTGGGCTTTATGTCAGCTGACATTACAAAGTTGACATCAACCCCACAAATATTACCTCACTTGCCATTGCTCTTGAGCAAGCTGGAAGACCTTGGCAAAGTGCCAGAATTGACACATCTAGTGGTATAGGCCTTTTTGTAGAGGCTGAGAGTTGATGTATTTATTTTGGAAGGGGCCAATATTCATGACTCTCTTCCCTACCTATTAATACAAAAAAAAGTGAGGCGCCCACGCCATTTTTTTTTATTATTTACAGTTTAAAATAATTAAAAAATAACTGTGTGGGGTCCCACCTATTTTTAATAACCAGAAAAGGCTAAACAAAAAGCTGAGGCCTGATATTAAATAGGCTGGGAAAGGTCAATGGATATTGGCCCCCTCCCAGACAATAAACATCAGCCCTCAGTTGTCCCCAGAAAGGGCGCATCCATTAGATATGCCAATTCGGGTGCTTAGCCTCAGCACTTGCCCTGGTGCAGTGGGAAGTGGGATAATAATTTGGGTTTGATGTCAGCTTACATCAAGCCCAAAGACACCCCCATTACAAGCCCCCATGGTGAAAATTAATAAAGACTCACATAAAAATTGCTTTGATTGAAAGAAACACTCAGTGAACCTTTTTTTACCAATAGTTTAATGTAAAACAAGAAATCAAATTTCTACTCTCCTTTCTGCCGATAAGCCATAACGCCCCCAATGATCCTACCACTTGTCGCATTGCTCAGTGCTTATAAAAGTTACTCCTCAGTCCAGTAACCAGATGAGATAAGTGTGAGACAGTGTCGGCGTGTGGCCATTATAATGACCTTATCGCCAGTCACACACAGCCGCATTCTCACTCTAAGCTCAGTGTTCCATGGTTGCCGGGTTGAGCGGTAACATTTATTACTGCTCAGCAATGCAACCAGATTGGGGCAGTATGGATTATCATCAGGAAGGTGAGTATAACCTTTTTTTTATTTTTATATTAGTAAATGGGCAACAGAGGGTTGGGGAGTATTTTTTTTCAATTAAAGGATTTTTTCTGTGTTTCTTTATTACTTTTAATTACGAGGTTAATAATGAGGAGGTCTTATAGATGTCTCTCGATTACTAACCCATGGGCTTGAGATCAGCTGACATTACAAAGCTGACATCAACCCAATTTATTACCCTACATATCACCTCACCAGGACAAGTGAGAAGAGCTGAGGTTAAGCTCCAGACATGGTGCATCTCATGGATGTTTGTTGTAGTCTGGGATGGGGCCAATATCCATGGTTGCTTCCCAGGCTATTACTATCAGCCCGCAGCTGTCTGTTTATCCTTTGGTGGTTATTAAATATAGGAGGAGACCCCACGTCATTTTTTTGGTGGTAGCCCCATTTTAATAACCAATGAAGGCTAAACAGACAGCTGCGGGCTAATATTGAAAGCATGGGAAGTTCCATGGATAGTGGCATCTTCCCAGAATAATAACACCTGCCGCCAGCTGTTCACTTTACCTCAGCTAGTTCATAAAATTATGGAGGACCTCAAGCCATGTTTTTCAATTATTTATTCAATAAATACAAGTACAGTAAGCGACACTTAAAACGCTGATTCTATATCTCTCTGACATCTTTATTACAAGGCACAAGCACCAGCGAGAGCAGGTGTACGCTGATGGCTAGGACTCATCAGCCAATGCCTGACCGGCGGCAACGTTTTTACCGATGGTCAAAGCTGCTAGCTCACAAACTGCCATCTGTGTGACAGAGTGGGAACCGCAGTGTTCTGGCAGGTGAAAATGCGAAAGGTTACCACCGATCAGACCCTGTGTTTCCTGCGCTCTCACACAGATGAAAGAGTGGGAACCGTCGTATGTTCTGGCCCCCCATTAATTTGAATGGGTTCAGGTACCCGAAATGAAATCAGTGGACTCGACCATCCAAGAGACTACCCATCCCTACTCAACAAGCATTGGTTAAAGTATGTCAGGAGCCCTTTGTTAGGAACAAGGCCAGTGCCATAATGATCATAGTCATAATGAGTGTGATAGCGACCTACAGGGGAATGGGTCCAACTTATCTAGTTTAACAGCAGTTATAGGGAACATATACACTGACAGCAACTTCAGAGTCTCAAGATGGAAGGACCACACTAGCAATGCATTCATAAGTAGCTGCAATACGCAAGCATGATTCAGTTACACCATCCATATTTAATGCTGGAATGATGCAGTCCTGAAATTAGCTCCATAGTCTAAAGGGGGCATTATTACTCAGTGGAACACAAAAGTGCAGTTCTCTTACTCTGAGATTAAAACAAATATTTTTGTTGCTTTCAGCGATGCCTCTGGGCTTGCACATCCAAGCTCGTAGAGAAAGGCTGAGGTCAAATATTAGAGTTGGGGGCCCAAGGGGCTCTAGTTACAACCCCAAGCTGTATAGTTATACTTGTGGAATCATTATAAAACTGGTGCATCCTCTCGAACCTTTGCTTTATAAATATTACATAGTAACATAGTTAGTAAGGCCGAAAAAAGACATTTATCCATCCAGTTCAGCCTATATTCCATCATAATAAATCCCCAGATACGTCCTTCTACAGAGCCTAATAATTGTATGATACAATATTGTTCTGCTCCAGGAAGACATCCAGGCCTCTCTTGAACCCCTCGACTGAGTTCGCCATCACCACCTCCTCAGGCAAGCAATTCCAGATTCTCACCACCCTAATAGTAAAGAATCCTCTTCTATGTTGGTGGACAAACCTTCTCTCCTCCAGACGCAAAGAATGCCCCCTTGTGCCTGTCACCTTCCTTGGTATAAACAGATCCTTAGCGAGATATTTGTATTGTCCCCTTATATACTTATACATGGTTATTAGATCGCCCCTCAGTCGTCTTTTTTCTAGACTAAATAATCCTAATTTCGCTAATCTATCTGGGTATTGTAGATCTCCCATCCCCTTTATTAATTTTGTTGCCCTCCTTTGTAGTCTCTAGTTCCATTATATCCTTCCTGAGCACCGGTGCCCAAAACTGGACACAGTACTCCATGTGCGGTCTAACTAGGGATTTGTACAGAGGCAGTATAATGCTCTCATCATGTGTATCCAGACCTCTTTTAATGCACCCCATGATCCTGTTTGCCTTGGCAGCTGCTGCCTGGCACTGGCTGCTCCAGGTAAGTTTATCATTAACTAGGATCCCCAAGTCCTTCTCCCTGTCAGATTTACCCAGTGGTTTCCCATTCAGTGTGTAATGGTGATATTGATTCCTTCTTCCCATGTGTATAACCTTACATTTATCATTGTTAAACCTCATCTGCCACCTTTCAGCCCAAGTTTCCAACTTATCCAGATCCATCTGTAGCAGAATACTATCTTCTCTTGTATTAACTGCTTTACATAGTTTTGTATCATCTGCAAATATCGATATTTTACTGTGTAAACCTTCTACCAGATCATTAATGAATATGTTGAAGAGAACAGGTCCCAATACCGACCCCTGCGGTACCCCACTGGTGGCAGCGACCCAGTTAGAGACTATACCATTTATAACCACCCTCTGCTTTCTATCACTAAGCCAGTTACTAACCCATTTACACACATTTTCCCCCAGACCAAGCATTCTCATTTTGTGTACCAACCTCTTGTGCGGCACGGTATCAAACGCTTTGGAAAAATCGAGATATACCACGTCCAATGACTCACCGTGGTCCAGCCTATAGCTTACCTCTTCATAAAAACTGATTAGATTGGTTTGACAGGAGCGATTTCTCATAAACCCATGCTGATATGAAGTTAAACAGTTATTCTCATTGAGATAATCCAGAATAACATCCCTCAGAAACCCTTCAAATATTTTACCAACAATAGAGGTTAGACTTACTGGCCTATAATTTCCAGGTTCACTTTTAGAGCCCTTTTTGAATATTGGCACCACATTTGCTATGCGCCAGTCCTGCGGAACAGACCCCGTCGCTATAGAGTCCCTAAAAATAAGAAATAATGGTTTATCTATTACATTACTTAGTTCTCTTAGTACTCGTGGGTGTATGCCATCCGGACCCGGAGATTTATCTATTTTAATCTTATTTAGCCGGTTTCGCACCTCTTCTTGGGTTAGATCGGTGACCCTTAATATAGGGTTTTCATTGTTTCTTGGGATTTCACCTAGCATTTCATTTTCCGCCGTGAATACCGTGGAGAAGAAGGTGTTTAATATGTTAGCTTTTTCCTCGTCATCTACAACCATTCTTTCCTCACTATTTTTTAAGGGGCCTAAATTTTCAGTTTTTATTCTTTTACTATTGATATAGTTGAAGAACAGTTTGGGATTAGTTTTACTCTCCTTAGCAATGTGCTTCTCTGTTTCCTTTTTGGCAGCTTTAATTAGTTTTTTAGATAAAGTATTTTTCTCCCTATAGTTTTTTAGAGCTTCAATGGTGCCATCTTGCTTTAGTAGTGCAAATGCTTTCTTTTTACTGTTAATTGCCTGTCTTACTTCTTTGTTTAGCCACATTGGGTTTTTCCTATTTCTAGTCCTTTTATTCCCACAAGGTATAAACCGCTTACACTGCCTATTTAGGATGTTCTTAAACATTTCCCATTTATTATCTGTATTCTTATTTCTGAGGGTATTGTCCCAGTCTACCAGATTAAGGGCATCTCTAAGCTGGTCAAACTTTGCCTTCCTAAAGTTCAGTGTTTTTGTGACTCCCTGACAAGTCCCCCTAGTGAAAGACAGGTGAAACTGCACAATATTGTGGTCGCTATTTCCTAGATGCCCGACCACCTGCAGATTTGTTATTCTGTCAGGTCTATTAGATAGTATTAGGTCTAAAAGTGCTGCTCCTCTGGTTGGATTCTGCACCAATTGTGAAAGATAATTTTTCTTGGTTATTAGCAGAAACCTCTTGCCTTTATGGGTTTCACAGGTTTCTGTTTCCCAGTTAATATCCGGGTAGTTAAAGTCCCCCATAACCAGGACCTCATTATGGGTTACAGCTTCATCTATCTGCTTTAGAAGTAGACTTTCCATGATTTCTGTTATATTTGGGGGTTTGTAACAGACCCCAATGAGAATTTTGTTACCATTTTTCCCTCCATGAATTTCGACCCATATGGACTCGACATCCTCATTTCCTTCGCTAATATCCTCCCTTAAAGTGGACTTTAGACAAGACTTTACATAGAGACAAACCCATCCTCCTCTCCGATTTTTACGATCCTTTCTAAACAGACTGTAACCCTGTAAGTTAACTGCCCAGTCATAGCTTTCATCTAACCAGGTCTCGGTTATTCCCACTATGTCAAAGTTACCTGTATTGTAAAAAACAATCTTTAAAAACTCCTTTTAAAAAAATGAATTACTTACTATGTAGTGTTGTTGTTTTTTTTAATTTTTTTAACAGCCTTTAGCCTGATCTCAAGCCATGGCAAATGATTTGAGTGAACGATTTGTAGGAACATCAATCTTAGGTATTCTCCGCCGTTATCTTGATACTTTCAAGTTATCAGGTTCCTTGTCTTCCTCTTCGCCTTCTTCCTCCTTTCAACCTCCTTTCAAATCATTTCAACCATGATGTCCTTCTCCAGTGATTTTTCTCTTTGCATGATGCGTCTAAAGTAGGCAAGTCGTAGCTTGGTGATCCTTCAAGTGACATGTCTGGCTTGAATTGTTCCAAAATGTATTTGCTTGTTCTTTTTGCCATCCATGGTATTGATAACATCCTTCTGTCTTTTTTTCTTTTTAACGTCCAGGTTTCGTATCCATATGTTGCCACAATAAAAAAAAAAAAGCTCCCAAGCAGCAGGGCTAATCACTGAGCTGTAAAGTCAATTCTTACTATGTATTTGTTTAAAATATACTTCAGAATTTGGATTTATTGTTTTTTTTTTTTCAGGAAAGCCTTTTGGCAATTTCACCAGTTTAAATGCTGCTGTGGCCAATATCATTGTGGCCATCCTGCTGAGTAAACGATTTGATTACGAGGATCCGACTTTACTAAGACTTATGGGTTTGGTTAATGAGAACATAAGACTCCTAGGAAGCCCGTGGGTCCGGGTAAGTCCAAATTTCATTGCTTATGTAAAATTTCAAGAGATAATCTGGGACTGCAAAATTGCTTTTTAGGACAGACCATCAATTTCAGATTAAGTGGTTAAGTCTCTCAGCAATAAGGCCGATCAGCTGCCTAAAACGACTCCAGTTATAACACTAAACGTTTGATAGCGGCAGAATCCGGTATCCCAGCTTGGTCCTATTCGCCTGAATGGAACTGAACTGGAGCAATTGCACAAACAAGTTAACTAGAGCATTTTGACCCCTCAATCAACTGATCAATTCCACCCCATCAATCTAATATTTATGATCTAACCTGTAGTCCAGAAAAAACTACTTTAAATGATGGCAATATTTTAATGAATGTTAATCATAAATATTTAGATTTATAAAGGGTTGCAAAGCGTTGTGGTTACTTCTAATATATTTATCTAGAAGCAAAAAAGAATATTTTGCAAAGTATCATAAAAGTAAGGTCTCCACCCTATAAGTCAATGTCCGAACCTTTAGCGAGCCTTACAACATGACCAGGGTTAAGACCTAAGGGTCGGACATTAACTTATACGATCTGCATGAGAGCTAGTTTACACACTATTTCTCCGGTGGAGAATTGCTTTTACTCAGCTGCTCTCTTTAGTAAGAAGAATCAGTCATTTACTCCACTAAACCTCCTTTTATTATCTTTTTTGCCAGAAAAGTAAACATTTTCACTTTGAACATTTTCAGAATTGTATTATCCAAATATCTAAAGTTTATTGTAAAAATTACAAGAAGTTAAATTTTGATTTGGATTTCAAGTTCCAATTTTCTTTTTTCTTTTTGCAGACTGTTTTTAAGTAGGGATGGGCAAATCCGAACGGTAAAGTTTGGAGTCTCTATTGAACAACTGGTTCCAATCATGGATGCTGAACACAGACTTCTCCAGGAAGTCCGTGCTACTGTTTGGGTTTGGCCACCGGATCTAAGTTTGTTGACAGGCAACAACCTTTGCCGGTGTGGACACTTCAGGCTCAATCACAGCCAATGCAAGTATTGGCATGGCTGTGATTAGCCGGTTCAGACTATGTAAAAAAAAGAAAAGACGTGGTCCCAGAGCAGGTGAAAATGTCTGATTATCAAAATTAGAGGAGTCCCACATGGTTTTTTTTTTAAATTATGTAATTAAATAATTAAAAAAATACAGGGGATCCTCTCCATTTTTTGACAACCAGCCAAGCTACAGCTTAGGGCTGGTATCCTGAGGCTGGGAAGCGGCCATGGATATTGACTCTCCCCAGCCTAAAGATAATAGCCTGCAACAGCCCCAGAAAAGGTGCATCTATAACTGTAGATGTGCCAATTCTGGCACTTTGACCGCCTCTTCCCACTTGACCTAGTGTGGTGGGAGGCGGAGTAATAGGTTTGGGATTGATGGCATCTGTTTTATGTCACCTGATATCAAGTCCAGAGGTTAGAAATGGAGAAAAGTCTACAAAATGCCCCCATTACTAATCCCAAAGTAAAAAATTAAATAAAGACAGACAGAATGAAGTCCTGTAATTGAAATAAAAACAGACCCCTTTATTTGAAATTAACACTCCCCACCCTCTTTCAACTATTACTGTAAAATATAAAAATACAGTAATATAACACCATGTTCCTCATCTGTCTGACCAAAATCCAGATGTCCCTACTCCAACTCTGCTACATCTGGATTGCATGGCAGTGCAATAGCATGAAGTGACTGCTCAAACGTGAGTCCAGGATACACTGAGCTGAGCGTGAGAACTTTACTACATGTGATCAGGGCTGATGTCATTGAGATTATGCCAGTTACACAAAGCCGCATTCCCACGCTCAGCTCAGCATATTCTGGACTCACTGATGAGCAGTCGCATCATGCCATCGTTAAGCCCTGCAACTCACATGTAGCAGAGTTTCAGCAGGAACATATGGATTATCATCAGACACGTGAAGAGTATGGTGTTTTATTATTTTTTTTATTTTACAGTATTAGGTGAAAAAGGGTGGGGAGTGTTTATTTCACATAAATGAGTCTGTTTTTATTTCAATTAAAGGACTTTATTCTGTATCTTTATTACAATATGACTAAGGGGTTAGTAATTAAGGTGTTTTATAGATGCCTCTCTATCACTAACCCCTGGGGTTGATGTCAGCTGACATTGCAAAGCTGACATCAACCTCACAAATATTACACCACTTGCCCCCAAACCAGTTCAAGTGGGAAGAGCAAGGCTAAGCACCAGATTTGGCGTGCCTTATGGATGCCCTATTTCAGTGGTGGCTGAGAGCTGATGTTGTTAGTCTTGGAGGGGGCCAATATCTCTGGGCCTTTCCTTTAATATCAGCTTTCTGCTGTCTGTTTGACCTTTGCTGGTTATTGAATATAGAGGGACACAATTTTTAAGCAGGATTTCCCCCTATAATAACGAGTAAAGCCTACACAGACAGCTAATAGTAATGGCCTTGGATCCTTTATGGGAATTGGCCCATTACCAAAATTTTTGCATCAGCCCCTAGCTGTCGTCTTCTCCTCAGCTGGTTATGAATATTATGGGGGACTTTTTAATTTATTCAAAAAATACATTGTACAGTAAAATACATGCACTGACTGCACTATATCATACTGACAGCAATACTCCCATCAGCGTTGCCTGCTCTCACTCCTATCAACGAGAGCAAACATACGCTGATGAGAGTAGTAGCTTTTATCACTGGTCACAGATGCTGGGCGGGCTTCCACATGGTCATCTGTTTAACAGTGTGGAAACCACAGCATTCTGACAGGTGGTAATGTGTAAGGTTACCACCGATCAGTCCTGGGGTTTCCCAGGACTGATAGCTTGGTGTTTGGGCCACTATTTATTTGAATGGTGTCCGGGTCTGGATTCGGGTACCGCTCTGGCACCCGAACCAAACTCTTTTTAAAAGTTTGGCAGAACCTGCCAGACCCGATCATCCACGGGCTCTCCCATCACTATTGCTAAGGCCATGTTCACACATTCAGTAATTGATCAGTATTTCACTTTGGTACTTGTAACCAAGAGTGGGTGAAAATGCAGAAGTGGTGCATGTGTTTCTATTATACTTTTCCTTTGTTTGTTCCAATCCTGATTTTGACTTACAAATACTGAATGTGTAAATGTGGCCTAAAAGTAAAACTACTGTTTTCCTGGTGTAAAATAAAGCATGATTGTTATTAATTATAAATACAGTTAATTACAAATGATTTTTTGAAATTCTTTGATCTCAAGGGGTATTGATTCTACTTGCGAGATCATCTTGGACTAATTCTTTATTACAATGCTGCTTGAGACCTTGAGAGAGTTTATTATGCACAATAATTGTCTTCCTTCTGT
The DNA here is from genome assembly GCF_032444005.1 of Ranitomeya imitator. Classification (NCBI taxonomy): domain Eukaryota; kingdom Metazoa; phylum Chordata; class Amphibia; order Anura; family Dendrobatidae; genus Ranitomeya; species Ranitomeya imitator. The sequence goes on along the minus strand of NC_091286.1, from coordinate 672,240,592 downwards.
AAGAAGAGCTACTTTGTATTCATGTTATTTTAAATTAATTGTGAACAATTTTGATCATTTTTTAAACTCTCAGAAATTGTCAAGTATCAAACCAATGTTCATGTGTCAAAGTATTTTGCATATTTTATAATTTATGCTAAATATATTAATTTATCACATTCATTGGATTCAATGTTAAGAAAAATATTTTATTTATTTAGTTGTACAATAGTTTTCCATCCCTAATGGACATTCTACCAGGAGCTCACAACACAATTTTTGAAAACTTTAAAGAGCTTCAAAGTTTTATTAGAATGACATTCACAAAACATAAGAAAGAACTGGATGTAAATGACCAGAGGAACCTTGTTGATGCCTTCTTAGCAAAACAACAAGAGGTAAGAGGTTTCACTGATTTTTAGATCAATATTTAGAATTCATGGTCATTTTACAGATAATTAGATACTTATAGTTTGGTAGATGCTTGAGATACGTAACTAGGCAGTGGTCTTACAAGTGGACCTCACTTAACTGGACCATCATGTGCTGCCGGCCATGATTCCACAGTATATCTAGGATGCAGTTACTGACAGCTCAGTTGTCCAGTCTAGTGCAGGGGTGTAAAAAGTTGTCAGTGTTTGGTTTGACATCTTGGCTGACTAATCTTAGACTGGGAGGTGCTGGGCTGTATTCAGGTGTTACCTGTCCCAGGTGATTGCCCAGCTACTTAGCTGGGCTGTCAGTCTCAGACCTCTACAAGCCGTAGCTTTGCCTAAGTGTGGTTGGTTTTCTCTGTGCCTAGTGTTTTTCCTGGATGATCTTCAGCTGACTAACCTTGGACCTCTTTCTGACCCTCCATCTGTTTAACCCCTTTGCTCTGATCCACTATCCTTCTGATATTTTGACTTCGGACTTTTACCTGACTTTGTCTTTATCTCTTGCCTCTGTTTGACGTACCCTCCTGGCTTTTGACCTCACTCCTTCACTATCCTTACTCAAGGCTTGTCCGTGAGAAGTGACTCAGCGTCACACTACCATAATGTAATTATACTTATAGTTCTGCTAGAGGTTATTGGGTATTAGATAAATATCATCTGAACCTGAACATTTTTGTGAAATCAGCTTATTATCTCATGTGTAAGAACTGTTTTCCGAAGGCAAATGTTGAAAGAAACAAGGAACAGGTATTGTGCATTTTAGTATCTCTGGTCCTTTCTTCTGGTCAATTAAATTTAGATTCTGAGCCCCAATGGGGACAGTGATGTCAATGTCTGTAAAGTTTTCTGGAAAGGTATAGTGCTATATAAGGCTAGTTTCACACTAGCATTTACCTGATCTGCGTCGGGCTGCGGACTTCCTCCGTGAAGCCCCGCCCACGGCCGCACCTCCGCCGCTACCTCCGCCTACTTCTGCATGCAGACTGCGTACCTATCTTTAACATTAGGTACGCAGGTCGTGCGGCTGTATGCGGATCCTTCCGCATGCGTCATTTTGACGTAAAAAAAAAACAACGCATGTGGAAGGATCCGCATACAGCCGCACGACCTGTGTACCTAATGTTAAAGATAGGTACGCAGGCCGAATGCAGAAGTAGGCGGAGCTAGCGGCGGAGGTGCGGCCGAGGGCGGGGCTTCACGGAGGAAGTCCACAGCCCGACGCAGATCAGGTAAACGCTAATGTGAAACTAGCCTAAGTGAGTTAAAAAACATAAATAATATGAATTAGCTGCTGCAAGGAAGGACTGCTGATAGAGGTGCCTATAAGTATTTTATGTATCACAGCTGCACCCTCCAAGTTCAAGAGATCTGACAATTATTAAATGTGTTTAAGTGTCCTCGGGAGGCAGATATCAGTGAAGTGAAGAACTGGACAGGTTGGATTTCAATATCTGATGCTTTTTTGCCATGGAAGACAAGATTCTGTCAGGAAGATCTGCAGCAAAGGGGCCTGTCATGATCAAGTACGGGTTTTGAGTCCTGTCTGCCCTTTTCCCGGGCTGATCATGTCAAGGGTTAACTTTGCTCTGCCTCATTCGGGTTCAGGTTTGCTAATTAGCTTTGCTGCATCCTGCAGGCGGTGTCAGTTAAAGTTTCTGCCTACGGCGTATGTAGCTGACTTTGCGTACCATGATTCGTCCTTCTGCTTTGCTGTCTGTACCCGTGTCTGTTTATTCCCCTCTTCCCGTCTTGACTCTGTGTTCCCCATTTGTGTTTAGATTCACTGGTACCTGACCTGGCTTGGACTCTGACCTGCTGTCTTGTTTCTTGTCTTTGGCATATTTGCTCCTGACTGGTTTTGACCCATTTGGCTTGTTTCTGACTCTGTGCTTGGTTTTTCCGTTGGTACTGCACTACAGACTAATATCGACTTGACTTGTTTTACTATTCTGCTGCCACCCGGTGGTAGCCTTACCGCTGCGCTGCAGGTCTGCTCCTGTTGTGTGCAGTCCTCCCTCCACTCTTTTGCCATCAGGTAGAGCTGCATCTACCTGCATAGCAGCAGCGTGACAGTGTCTATAAGCATTTTATAAATCACAGTTATTTCCAAGACCAACAGGTGAAACAATTATCTAATGTGTCTTCATGAGTGATATTGGAGACATGAAGATTTGGGCATGTTGGATTTTAACATGCCTGTTCCTTTGATTCTATGGGAGATAAAAGGAAATTGAATGGGTGTGCTACCAAACTTACCAATGTACATTAGATAAATAATGGTTAAACCCTCCAATTTCTGAGGAATGGCCAGATTATCTAATGTGTTTTGGAGCCTCCCAATGTTCCCCCCAATGGCAAATGTTAAAGAGAAATAGGATCAGAATGTTCAATTTTAACATGTTTGATCTTATTGTTTGGCAAAATCTAAGCTAAAAATAATATACCTAGTAGTAAGTAAGTTAAATAGTAATAGTTCATGTAAATAAAATGGGTACTTGGTTAACACCATTTTGATCAAAAATGCGTCATCCCACCGGGAAAAGGTGTATCCCACCAAAAAAGGTGTACCCTAATTTGGACAGCCCTATCTCTAGTATTGAACTTCTCTATCAGCAGACCTCAAAATAGATGGGGCAGAGGAGGTCCCAGGCCATACTGTACAGACTAGGGTTGAGCGAAACGGGTCGGCCATTTTCAGAAGTCGCCGACTTTTGGCAAAGTCGGGTTTCATGAAACCCGACCCGACCCCTGTGTGGGGTCGGTCATGAGGTCGGCGATCTTCTGAATCTAGTATCGGAATTCCGATCCAGAGTTCCGATATGTTTGCAATATCGGAAATCGGTATCGGAATCCATATTTAAGTGTAAAATAAAGAATTAAAATAAAAAATATTGAGTATATACCTAACAGGAATATACTCACCCTCAGACGCGCCCTGCTTCTTTCCGGCAGCCTTCCTTCCTAAGAATCAGCGCTTGAAGGACCTTCGGTGACGTTGTGGCTTGTGATTGGTCATGCGAGCGGTCACATGGGCGGTCGCGCGACCAATCACAAGCCGCGACGTCATCTAAGGCCCTTCACGCGCTGATTCTAAGAAAGGAAGGCTGTCGGTTAGTACCAGGGCGCGTCCGAGGGTGAGTATAGCAATATTTTTTATTTTAATTCTTTATTTTACACTTAAATATGGATCCCAGGGCCTGAAGGAGAGTTTCCTCTCCTTCAGACCCTGGGAACCATTGGAAACCCAATGCACTGCATTAGGTTTCGTGTTTCGGCTGACCCCGACCCTGACTTTTTATAGGATCGGGCGATTTCACTGGACCCGACTTTTGAAAAAGTCAGGTTTCGTGAAACCCGACCCGATCCTATAAAAGTAAAAGTCGCTCAACCCTAGTACAGACACCTGCCTGTGGGAAGCTTTGTAGACTAATTGACTACCTCAAAGGGGAGAAACACCCCTGTTTGTAGAAAGTTCAAGAAACTACAGCAAAACCAAAGAAATGAGCAATGTGTAGATGCAGATTCACACTGTGGCTACCTAACAGACGAAACCTAAGGTAAAAGCAAAATGAGCAAATACCTTGCAGTAAATAAATAAATAGTAATAGTATATGCATTCCATTGTGACAAGGTCTACCCATTGGGCAGGTGGTTGCACAGTCGGGCCTGGGTCCTGCTCTGCCCCCATCTATATTGAGGTTGGCTGACACAAGGTGAGGTTTTAACACCGACCATTTTGATTGGGTACATCTTGACATGATGGGATGGCTTTTCCACTTTTTTGATGAAAATAGTGTCAGCTAAGTACCCCATGTTATTATATGTTGCTATGTGCTATTGCTATTTATATAATTACTTGCTACAGGGTATATGCTCACCTTGGTTTTTTTTCTTCTGCTTTGTTAAATGACCACAATGTGAACATACACCAAACATTGCACTTATACCAACATATGTTCCGGTTCATGTCCTTGGCTTTGACCTTATTCTTTTCACTGAACGACATTAGAACGTTCTTCATATATATTGTATTTTTCATAGGGAAAGCAAGAATCCAGTCAGTATTACCACAATGAGAACCTGACTGTGCTCGTGGCAGATCTGTTTGGTGCTGGAATGGAGACCACGGCAACCACATTGAGATGGGCTCTTCTATTAATGATAAAATATCCAGAAGTACAAGGTAAGTTATTAAGCAATTAAAACCAACAAACAGCTATAGGGGATGTCTGATGGTGACTCCCCTCTTCCACATGCCCTATTAGAGCATTGAAGCTGATCCTTTTTACTCTTTTGCCTATTAATTAATAAACATCTCTGCGCTTGCAGAAAAAGTTCATAATGAAATTGATAAAGTGATCGGGTCGGCTCAAGTTCAGATGGAGCACAGGAAACAAATGCCGTACACGGATGCTGTTGTCCATGAAATTCAACGCTTTGGGGATATCGCACCGACTACAGTGCCACATGTCGCGTCTCAAGATGTAACGTTCAGAGGCTTTTTCATTCCAAAGGTAATCACCTCAACCCCTTAATTGTGTACCTGTCAACCTTGCCATGCAAAAGGTTATGCAAATTGCCTCTTCCGAGAGGAAGAGGACTTGAACTCTAGAGCCACCTATTGGACGTAGCGATCTTAGGTCATCGATCCTTTAACGAGCCTTGTCCCACGACTTAGGATAAAAGCCAAATCAGTGTATCAATTTGCAGACACTGAGTTTTGGGGTGTTGCCCCTCATCAGTGCAAAGCATGAGATCTGATTTGACTATATGAGAGGCCTCTAACTGGGATCTTCTGGGTAACGTTTCTTCTTGTGGAGACTGACATGCCATAGTAAGGAGGCTTATAAGCAGCGCATGGAAACGCTGTGTCTACAAATTGAGATTCTGTTTTGGCTTTTATTCTAAGTCGTATGTCAAGGCTCGTTATAGGGTTGACTTGTGGGATTGCCACTTCTAGTAGATTTTTTTTTTTTAAATTCACTTTCAGAAACTTCACTAATCATACATACTGTGACCTGTGTCTAAATGTATCTCCGCTCAGTTTCTGGAGAACAGGAGACCTTTTTTCTAAATTTATAAGCCCCGATTCATCAAGATTGGTCTTCATTAGGGGGTATGTTACAATCAAAATCTCCTCTTCCAACTCTCCGGCTCACTCCATACTCATTCTAAGGAAAAGTGGAGAGGAATGGATCCGGCACACCAACGCTGTTTATAAAAATTCAAACGTACTTTAGTCCAGAATAACAAGCCATGGTTAAAAAACATAGAGAAGACCTGACGCATTTCCGGCGCGTTAAAAGCACACTCAGTTATAGGATATCGCTGACAAAATGACCGGAAAAATTAAATAGAAAAAAAGCAACCAATCAGCAACAAGTTAATGATTACATTAATATGCACAAGTAACAGCTTGTGCATATTAATGTAATCATTAACTTGTTGCTGATTGGTTGCTTTTTTCTATTTATTTTTCCGGTCATTATCCTATGACTAAGGGCGCCTTTAATGCCCTGGAAATGCATCAGGTGTTCTTTTTATTTTTAACCATGGCTTGATATGGCGGAATAAAGTATGCCTGAATTTTTATAAATGGTGTTGGTGTGCCGGATCCATTCCTCTCCAGTTTTCCTACAAGGTAGCGCTCACTAGCGGCGCTGGCACCCACCTGTGGTTCAGATTGGACTCATTTGGTTGTATTTGGATTGGGTTGACCGCTCCCAAACATCTCTCTCCTATACTTATTCTAATGCTCCATAGGTTTACATTGTAAAAGTCACTTTCACATCATTGAATATCGGAGCAGATGGTGATTGGTGTGTCTGTTAAGACACTTATTCCAAACTGCATACACACATACAAAGATTTAGAGAAAAACAAGTTTATGGGAGCTATTCTTTAGGAGATGCGCGCCTCCCAAGGAAACAAGGAGTGTCTGAAGAGTGGCATGCATCACGAATGTTACCCCGGTAGTAAGAAATGCCACAGTTCATCATGGATTAGACCAGCTGTGGCGTCACTCCTCCATAAAGCACCTGTCCCACCCAGGTGATACTAGAATTAAAAAGGCAAAAGTCGCTACATTTATGCGTAACTTCTCGTTGCACAAAAAGTTTGAGACATTTCAAATTGATGCCGGTATTCTGGTATAAGTGCTTTGATGAATCGGAACGATAGTACTTTTTTTGCTAGGATAAATAGGTTTGTTTGCATAAAAAAGAGATATAATATGAAATCCTTATAAGGTACATAGATGGACATCTCAACTCCACCAGTGCAAAAGCCATTGGTACATTTCTGGCTCGTACAAGGATGTTTCTAGTAGAGAATGCTCTCTATGATTGCCATTTCTTGAGCTATGGCATAAAAGTGATAGCATGGGGCATGCGATATGGCCTAAAAGTGCACTTTCAAGGATGACCAGATGTAAGAACCCTTTGTCTGAAATCAAGGAAAGGTAAGGATGCCGGCTTTCCATTGGAACTCATTCCTAGAACACCAAAACTTTACTATTTGTAAGATGTATAAAATATATCACATTGTACATATTAAATCCTTTAATGCTATTTTTCATCATATCTGCTTTCTCCTGCCCCCAGGGAACGACTATCCTCCCGGTGCTGCATTCTATACACAAAGACAAAGAATACTTTGAGAAAGCAGATGAGTTTTATCCAGAACACTTTCTTGACTCAAATGGAAATTTCAAAAAGAACGAGGCCCTCATACCGTTTTCATTAGGTAACATCAATGCTTATATTAGAAGAGTCTAGGACAGCACCTTACTGATGTAATAGATGCTATTTGTAGCAAATAATTCACACTGGAGCATTATCAATCAGCTAGAATGGGATTTGCAACCATCTCAAAAACGCCACTCTGCAGTCATTGAAGAGTGGTCAGACTTCAAATTGGTAGGTGTTTAAAAAAACTCAGGAAGGATGCCATCGGCATCCCGACCTCTGGGTGGCCACTCTCTTTTTTATCCATTTTCCATTACACTATATGATAAAATCAATGGTGCCGCTCAAAAGTACAACTCGTGGCACATAAAACAAGCCCCAAAAGACGGGGAGGAAAAAACGAAAATGGAAAATCGCAAGGTGGTGAAGGGGTTAAACTGTTACGAAAGGAAGTCGATTCTTTCTTTGATTGTAAATAAAAAAGTAGAAAAAACGCAATAGCACTCACCAATCAGTGACAATTCAAACGTCCTTTATTGGAGCATATAGCAAAACATCTTCGCGGTTCAAGGGAGGGAGTGAGAGAGGGAGTGCGACAGGCAAGACGACTTGTCTGTCTTGCCTGTCGCACTCCCTCTCTCCCTCCCTCCCTTGAACCGCTAAGATGATTTGCTATATGTTCCAATAAAGGACATTTGAATTGCCACTGATTGGTGAGTGCTATTGCGTTTTTTCTACTTTTTTATTTATATGGACACTTTGTTTCACGCAAACACCGCCTTTCATCTGCCCGGACTACCTATTGTTGGGAAACTCTCCACATCGAGTTATTAATCTCTGGAAAGTCGAGCTGTGCCGCTTAGTTTTTTTCTTTTCTTTTCTTTCTTTGATTGTGTTCACACTATGCCTTCATGCTTCATGTTAATGTTGCAATTTTCTAAAAATATAATTTTTGGCAAAGATTTTCAAAAATCAGCACAAACGCAGTTATTTGTCTGCAATTTTGTAAAAATGTAGCAAACACTTCCCTCGGGATGGTTGCATTGTGTGAGTTTACCCTAAGGAAGTTGAAAAACTCTGCTTCATTTTATGAGACCAGTGCTATTTGGGGGACCCACTTACAGATTTTACTTTAGTACCTGGAGCTTCTGGTGACACATTGTTTCCCTCACTGGCAGCATTTTGACTTTAGTGTATCTGGTGCTTAGGCTAGTTTCACACTAGCGTTTTGCTGAGCTGTGGAGGGCTGCGGAATTCCTCCGTGAAGCCCTACCCACGGCCCCACCTCTGCCACTCAGCTCCGCCTAGGTCCGCATGCGGCCTGCCTACCTATCTTTAACATTAGGTACGCAGGTCGTGCGGATGTATGCGGAAGCCTCTAAATGCATCGTTTTGACGATGCAGAGAAAAAAATAAATTCCAACCAGCTGCGTTCGATGCGGAGAGGCATGCAGAGGCATCCGCATACATCCGCACGACCTGCATACCTAATGTTAAAGATAGGTATGCAGGCCGCATGCGGACATAGGTGGAGCTGAGCGCCAGAGGTGCAGCCATTGGCAGGCTTCAAAGAGGAAGTCCGTAGCTCAACAAAGTGCTAGTGTGAAACTAGCCTTAGAGATATTGCTATTGGTTTCTAAGTGCTAACATGAGTTGAATCTCCTTTTTACCTAGTAGACTCGTATACTCGTCTTATTACTTAATTATAATATGGTTTTTAATTATGCTTTCTAGGTAGAAGAAGCTGTGTTGGGGAGAATTTGGCTAAAATGGAGATCTTTCTGTTTTTCACATCACTTTTGCAACATTTCACATTCAAGGCCCCACCAGGCGCTCAACTGGACCTTACTCCTGCATTCGGGTCTACAAATCCACCCAAACCTTTCGAAATCTGTGCAATACCTCGCAACTAAGACATGGCGTCCAGTAATTCTTATATGCAAAATATTGATGGCTCACATAACAATAAAAAAATAAATGAGTGAATTAAAGAGCAGGGCACTTGCCTGACCGGCTTGCTTCTTCTCCCTTTCTTAGCCCACGTGATTAATACCGAGGGTGTCTTATGATTCATTTATTTCTGCAGTTATGTTTTGATTCATTATGGGCATGATCACAGATATTTATGTAAAAAAATATGGTTAGTCTAGTGGATCTTTGTTCTGATCACTGGCATATTTCCTTAGGATCAGGAGGAGAAAAGTTAGGACTGGTGGTTTATTGTATCTGTGAGACAGGTATATAACTGTATGTAAAAAAAATAAGATCTCTGGAGCTTCAGGAACCCCTCCCACTGTTCATGATTTAATGTGTATATTCCTCATGATGGTTATGTTAATTTTTATAATGTGTATGCAAATTTTTCAATAAAGCATTGAGTTGTTCATTTTGCAATTTCTTGCAATATACACTATATACAGAGCACTAGTAACACATTCATTATGCAGTGCCTTGCGAACGTATTCGGCCCCCTGGAACTTTTCAACCTTTTCCACATATCATGCTTCAAACATAAAGATACTAAATGTAAATTTTTGATGAAGAATCAACAAGTGGAACACAATTGTGAAGTTGAACAAAATTTATTGGTGATTTTAAATTTTTGTGGAAGTTCAAAGACTGAAAAGTGGGGCATGCAATATCATTCGGCCCCTTTAACTTAATACTTTGTTGCGCCACCTTTTGCTGCGATTACAGCTGCAAGTCGCTTGAGGTATGTCTATATCAGTTTTGTACATCGAGAGACTGAAATTCTTGTCCATTCTTCCTTGGCAAACATCTCGAGCTCCGTGAGGTTTGATGGAAATCGTTTGTGAACAGCAGTTTTCAGCTCTTTCCACAGATTCTCGATTGGATTGAGGTCTGGACTTTGACTTGGCCATTCTAACACCTGGATACGTTTATTTGTGAACCATTCCATTGTAGATTTTGCTTTAGGTTTGGGATCATTGCCTTGTTGGAAGACAAATCTCCATCCCAGTCTCAGGTCTTTTACAGACTCCAACAGGTTTTCTTCAAAAATGGTCCTGTATTTGGCTCCATCCATCTTCCCATCAATTTTAACTATCTTCCCTGTCCCTGCTGAAGAAAAGCAGGCCCAAACCATGATGCTGCCACCACCATGTTTGACAGTGGGGATGGTGTGTTCAGGGTGATGAGCTGTATTGCCTTTATGCCAAACATGGAGATGTGACACAAAGCCCCCCCGAGGAAGCCATCAGCGCGAAATGTGCTTTGGGGTTCTTGACAGTGCACACATCTTCTCCATGTCCCACATGGGTAAGCACTATATATGGCACTTTCTGTAGGCATGTGGTACTTTATTTAGACTGATTTAAGTTCAGGCACATGTAATTTTGGCCTTTTACTCTGGGTATCGCAGGTACCATACTCCCTATTGAACTTAGGCCAGTTTTGCATGCATAGTTCATTCGGGTAATCACACCTGTGTCTCTCTAATTTAGTTTATATTGCTTCTTTATTATTATCAGTACCCACATCTCTGATTGTCTCGCTCTGGTGCGATGCCATTTTTGGCAACACGTGGTTTTTAGGTGCGTCATTTTTGTCATTGTGTCATCACCATTCTTTCTTTCCAACCACTGAATTTTGTACTTGTTTTGTCTAAATTTGTTCAGTAAAAATTTTGTATTTTTTTAATTAAGTTCAGTTTCTGATTTTTGGAACGTTACACTCCACAGTAGGGTTGAGCGAAACGGATCGGACGAATTGAAAAATTGCCGACTTTCGGCAAAGTCGGGTGTCGTGAAACCCGACCCGGTCCTAGTGTGGGATCACCCATGAGGTCGGCGGTCAGCGCGCCAAAGTCGCATTTCTTATGACGTTTTCAGCACCATCTTTCATCCAATGAAGGAGGACGCAGAATATGAGCAGCGTAATGACATAGGTCTCAGTCCCCACCATCTTAGAGACGGGCATGACAGTGATTGGCTTGCTTTCTGCAGCATCACAGGGGCTATAAAGGGGCTTGCACGCCGACCGCCATCTTACTTCTGCTGATTGTAGCATAGGGAGAGGTTGCTGCAGCTTCATCAGAAGAAGGGATATAGTTAGGGAGGTAAGATTAACCCCGAAACTGCTCACGCTGTAGCGATTTTCACTGTCCAACACCACCTTTTCTTTGCAGGAACAGTGGAGTTTATATTTTTGTGAATCAGCTCTGTAGCTTATTAGGCTGCCTTATAAGGCTCCCTGATAGCTGCATTGCTGTTTGTACGCCGCTGTGGACATACTTGTCCTGAGATCATTGTAGGGAGATTAAAAAAATACAAGGACTGTAGTACAATTTCATATATCTTCCAGCCACTTTCTGCCACTTACATTGTGTAGTGTAATGCACTGGGCCTGAGTTTTGTTGCAGTCTCCAACCCCCCAAAAAGGGAGATTTAAATTCTCCACAAGTTTATATACACCTTCTACCTTGTTTCACAGTACCATATAATGACTGTTATTTTGGTTAGATTTTTCCAAAAATGAGGAAGTCTGGTGGAAGAGGCCGTGGGTGGTCGTTGCCAGCTGGTACTGATGGTGGTGGTGGAGCATCTGGTGGTAGTGGGAAAAACAAAATAGCACCAAAGGTTTGAGGTGTTGAGCCAGCGTCATCGTCTGGCTACACAAGGCCTCAGAGGCTCCCTTATCTGGGAATAGGAAAACCGCTTTTAAAGCCGGAGCAGCAGGAAACAGTTTTGTCTTTCCTTGCTGGCTCAGCCTCAAGCTCTTTCGCCTCCTCTTCAGATGGTTCGAATTTTAAAAGCAGCGAGTCGTCAGTGGATGCTCCCAGTCAGGAACAACTCGCTTCCTTGTGTCCTTTACCCAAACCAAAAGTGAAGGATGAGGCAGGCGAAACTACAGCTTACTCCATGGAGCTCTTTACACATACCGTGCCTGGGTTAGAGAGGGAAATTGTTAACTGCCAATTACAAGATGAATCGGACATGGAGTGCACAGATGCACAGCCACAGCTAGATTATTATGCTGTTCCATTTACTCAGATCACTACATTGCCCTCGCAGTGTACTGAGCCAGAATCTGACCCTGATGAGACTATGGTGCCCCGTCCCGAACGCTATAGCACCTTACACGGTGACACAGAGGAAGGTGCACATGACATTGAAGAGGAGGTGATAGATGACCCAGTTATTGACCCAGATTGGCAGCCATTGGGGGAAGAGGGTGCCGCTGCCAGTAGCTCAGAAGCGGAGGAGGATGATCTGCAGCAGCCATCTACATCGCAACAGCTTTCATCTGGCAGTCCAGTGTCTGGCCAAAAATGTTTGTCAAAACCAAAAACAGTTTTAGGACAGCATGGCCATCCGGTGAAAGTAGCACAGCGTGCAATGCCTGAAAAGGTATTCCATAGTAGGAAGAGTGCAGTGTGGGAATTTTTTATCCACGATCCGAATGATCAGTGCAAAGTTATCTGTAAGAAGTGCTCAAAGACATTAAAGGTACTGTCACACTAGACGATATCGCCAGCGATCCGTGACGTTGCAGCGTCCTCGCTAGCGATATCGTCCAGTGTGACAGGCAGCAGCGATCAGGCCCCTGCTGGGAGATCACTGGTCGGGGAAGAAAGTCCAGAACTTTATTTCGTCGCTGGACTCCCCGTAGACATCGCTGAATCGGCGTGTGTGACACCGATTCAGCGATGTCTTTGCTGGTAACCAGGGTAAACATCGGGTAACTAAGCGCAGGGCCGCGCTTAGTAACCCGATGTTTACCCTGGTTACCATCGTTAAAGTAAAAAAAAACAAACACTACATACTTACCTACCGCTGTCTGTCCTCCAGCGCTGCGCTCTGCACTCCTCCTGCTCTGGCTGTGAGCGTCGGTCAGCCGGAAAGCAGAGCGGTGACGTCACCTCTCTGCTTTCTGGCTGCCCGGCGCTCACAGCCAGACCAGAGAAGCAGAGCGCCGAGGACAGACGGCTGTAGGTAAGTATGTAGCGTTTGTTTTTTTACTTTTTAGGATGGTAACCAGGGTAAACATCGGGTTACTAAGCGCGGCCCTGCGCTTAGTTACCCGATGTTTACCCTGGTTACCGGGGACCTCGGGATCGTTGGTCGCTGGAGAGCTGTCTGTGTGACAGCTCTCCAGCGACCAAACAGCGATGCTGCAGCGATCCGGATCGTTGTCGGTATCGCTGCAGCGTCGCTATGTGTGACGGTACCTATAGCAGAGGGAATAATCTCCTAAATTTAAATACAACGTGCATGCGTAGACATTTAACCAGCATGCACTTGCAAGCCTGGACTAACTACCAAACATCCAGTACCATTGGTGCACCTGCTCAGAATGAAGGTAGTCAGCAACGCTACATTGCTTCCCTCACACTAAGCCCACCGGTTAGGACACCACCAGCAGCAAATGTGGAGGTATCGTCGCAAGGCAAAAGCAGTCAGGGAATCAGAAGGTTCTTAGTAGGAAACACTGTAGGTAAGACAACAACAAGAATACCATCACCAACCCTCTCTCAGTCTGCCATGTCCACCATCACCCCCGCTAGTTCCACCATATGCAGCTCTCCAGTCCAGCTAACCCTACAAGAGACTCTCGTTAGGAAAAGAAAGTACTCATCCTGTCATCCGCGTACACAGGGTTTGAATGCCCACATTGCTAGACTAATCTCGGTAGAGATGATGCCCTGCTGTTTGGTTGAAAGCAAAGCTTTCAAAGCCCTGATGGCCTATGCAATACCACGCTATGACCTACCCAGTTGACACTTCTTTGCGAGAAAAGCCATCCCAGCCCTCCACTAGCATGTCAAAGACTGCATTGTCCATGCACTGAGGCAATCAGTCAGTAGAAAGGTGCACCTCACAACAGATGCATTGACCAGTAGGCATGGCCAGAGACGTTACGTGTCCATCACGGCACACTGGGTTAATGTGGTGGATGCAGGGTCCACAAGGGACAGCCATAGTGGGACAGTTCTGCCTAGCCCACGGTCTAGGAAACAGTTTGCTGTAGGCGTTCACCACCCCTCCTCCTCCTCCTCCAGAAATGAAAGCTCGTCCACAGAGCGCAGTCGCACAACCACTCCATTCGCAGCTGCCAGTTTTGCAAATGAGGTGTCCCATTATGGAACAGCTAGCGGTAAGCGTCAGCAGGCTGTGCTACAAATGAAGTGTTTGGGCGACAACAGACACACCGCGGAAGTACTGGCCAAGTACTTGCAGCAACAAACTCAGTCATGGCTGGGCAGTGTACATCTTGAGGCAAGCAAGGTAGTCAGTGATAACGGAAGGAATTTTATGGCTGCCATAGCCCTTTCAGAACTGAAACACATACCTTGCCTGGCTCACACCTTGAACCTGGTGGTGCAGTGCTTTCTCAAAAATTATCCGGAGTCACCAGCCCTGCTCCTGAAGGTGCGAAGACTTTGCTCGCACATCCTCCGGTCGCCCGTACACTCCAGCCGTATGCTTAACCATCAGCGATCGCTGAATCTTCCCCAGCACCGCCTAATAATCGATGTTGCAACAAGGGGGAACTCCACACTGCACATGCTTCAGAGGCTGTGTGAACAGAGGTGTACTGTCATTTATTTGTGGGAGGATATACATACACGGGCAGACAGTTGGATGGCAGACATGGAGTTGTCTGGTGTGCAATGGTCGAAGCTACAAGACCTCTGTCAAGTCCTTCAGTGTTTTGAGGAATGCACATGGCTGGTATGTGCAGAAGACGCCATCATAAGCATGAGCATCCCACTAATGCATCTGCTGATGCAAAGTTTGACGCACATAAAGGAGCAGGCGTCTGCAGCCGAAGAGGGAAGCCTTGATGACAGTCAGCCATTGTCTGCTCAGGGAACTCTTCTGGATGAGGTGGCGGACGAAGAGGAGGACGAGGATGATGGGGATGAATATTTCTGGGAGGAGGATGCTTCTCAGGGGTCAATAGAAACTGGCGGCGTTGCAAGGTCAGGTACAGGGTTTTTGCGGGAGACAAGTGATGTTGATTTGCAAGAAAGTGCTCCTCAACCCAGCACAAGCAGTGAATTGACACCTGTAACATTGGCCCACATGGCTGATTATGCCTTGCATATCCTAAAAAGGGACCCCTGCATTATAAAAATGATGACCGATGACGATTACTGCTTGGCCTGCCTCCTGGATCCACAATATAAAGGGAAATTACAAAATATCATGCCACATGAGAACCTTGAGCAAATATTGGCTACCAAACAAGCAAAGCTTGTAGACCGTTTGGTTCAGGCATTCCCAGCACACAGCGGCGTTGATGGTTCTCACACGAGCCATGGGGGGCAACAGGGAAGAGGTGTTAGAGGTGCACAAAGCCGAAGTGGCATTGGACAGAGGGGTTTTATGACCAGGTTGTGGAGTGATTTCGCAATGACCACAGACATGACAGGTACTGCTGCATCAATTCAAAGTGACAGGAGACAGCATTTGTCCAATATGGTTACCAACTATTTTTCCTCCCTTATCGATGTTCTCCCTCACAGGTCATTCCCCTTTGATTACTGGGCATCTAAAATAGACACCTGGCCTGTTATGACAGAATATGCATTACAGGAGCTCGCTTGCCCTGCTGCTAGTGTGCAATCAGAAAGAGTCTTCAGTGCTGCTGGTTCAATACTGACCGAAAAAAGGACATAGTAACATAGTAACATAGTAACATAGTTATTAAGGCCGAAAAAAGACATTTGTCCATCCAGTTCAGCCTATATTCCATCATAATAAATCCCCAGATCTACGTCCTTCTACAGAACCTAATAATTGTATGATACAATATTGTTCTGCTCCAGGAAGACATCCAGGCCTCTCTTAAACCCCTCGACTGAGTTCGCCATCACCACCTCCTCAGGCAAGCAATTCCAGATTCTCACTGCCCTAACAGTAAAGAATCCTCTTCTATGTTGGTGGAAAAACCTTCTCTCCTCCAGACGCAAAGAATGCCCCCTTGTGCCCGTCACCTTCCTTGGTATAAACAGATCCTCAGCGAGATATTTGTATTGTCCCCTTATATACTTATACATGGTTATTAGATCGCCCCTCAGTCGTCTTTTTTCTAGACTAAATAATCCTAATTTTGCTAATCTTTCTGGGTATTGTAGTTCTCCCATCCCCTTTATTAATTTTGTTGCATTCCTTTGTACTCTCTCTAGTTCCATTATATCCTTCCTGAGCACCGGTGCCCAAAACTGGACACAGTACTCCATGTGCGGTCTAACTAGGGATTTCTACAGAGGCAGTATAATGCTCTCATCATGTGTATCCAGACCTCTTTTAATGCACCCCATGATCCTGTTTGCCTTGGCAGCTGCTGCCTGGCACTGGCTGCTCCAGGTAAGTTTATCATTAACTAGGATCCCCAAGTCCTTCTCCCTGTCAGATTTACCCAGTGGTTTCCCATTCAGTGTGTAATGGTGATATTGATTCCTTCTTCCCATGTGTATAACCTTACATTTATCATTGTTAAACCTCATCTGCCACCTTTCAGCCCAAGTTTCCAACTTATCCAGATCCATCTGTAGCAGAATACTATCTTCTCTTGTATTAACTGCTTTACATAGTTTTGTATCATCTGCAAATATCGATATTTTACTGTGTAAACCTTCTACCAGATCATTAATGAATATGTTGAAGAGAACAGGTCCCAATACTGAACCCTGCGGTACCCCACTGGTCACAGCGACCCAGTTAGAGACTATACCATTTATAACCACCCTCTGCTTTCTATCACTAAGCCAGTTACTAACCCATTTACACACATTTTCCCCCAGGCCAAGCATTCTCATTTTGTGTACCAACCTCTTGTGCGGCACGGTATCAAACGCTTTGGAAAAATCGAGATATACCACGTCCAATGACTCACCGTGGTCCAGCCTATAGCTTACCTCTTCATAAAAACTGATTAGATTGGTTTGACAGGAGCGATTTCTCATAAACCCATGCTGATATGGAGTTACACAGTTATTCTCATTGAGATAATCCTGAATAGTTTTACTCTCCTTAGCAATGTGCTTCTCTGTTTCCTTTTTGGCAGCTTTAATTAGTTTTTTAGATAAAGTATTTTTCTCCCTATAGTTTTTTAGAGCTTCAATGGTGCCATCCTGCTTTAGTAGTGCAAATGTTTTCTTTTTACTGTTAATTGCCTGTCTTACTTCTTTGTTTAGCCACATTGGGTTTTTCCTATTTCTAGTCCTTTTATTCCCACAAGGTATAAACCGCTTACACTGCCTATTTAGGATGTTCTTAAACATTTCCCATTTATTATCTGTATTCTTATTTCTGAGGATATTGTCCCAGTCTACCAGGACACGTCTGGCTGCCCAAAAGGTTGATGATCTAACCTTCATTAAAATGAACCAATCATGGATTTCAAATTATTTTGCCCACCTTCCCCTGCTGACACGTAGCTTGCCTGAAAAATGTCTTACTTTTGGCCTCCTCTTACTGACTGCTCCAATTCCTCCATTTGCAGATGCTGAATGTCCACCATAGGCCATTTTTATAACTCCCTAAATGGGCTGACTCCCCCCACAGGGCCTTGGTCACCACTTGGCGCAAGCACCCGTGCGAGTGCCGTTTGCCTGGACAGGTGGGTGTGCCCACTCTTGGGCGACGGCACTGGCACAGGGTCCCTCATAGTACAGTGAAGTGTCTCTGATGGTGGTGGTGCACAACCAACGTCAGACACACCATCGTAATATGAGAAGCCCGGTGCCAGTACTGCCGCCCACGAGAGAGTGTTCCCCCCAGCTCGAACAGTGATCTACCACTTTCAATACTTACCTCTCCCTGCTCCACCACTGTGTAGTCTGTGCTGTTAAATCCTTCAATGGCACTGCCAATACAAATTTGTTGAAATGATAGATGATAGTTAAAATATACAGGGGCCCTGGCCTCCATTTAGACCAGTAAATACTTTGTGCTTACTAACACTGTCTGCTAGTCAGCAGAGGAGCCCACCCCTGTACCTAGCTGTGCCACCAGTTTATTTATGAACAATTTTTTGGATGACATCTAGCCCACTTTATTATTTTGGCCTACTAACTGTGTCAGCCACTTATTACAGTTGTCCTCCACTGAACAAAGCAATGCCGCCTGTGTACTCCTCTTACCAATTTTGAACTGCATTTAGCCTACTTTTTTATTTTAGGCCTACTAAGTCTGTGTGAGCCTCTCATTACAGTTGTCCTCCCCCGCTGGACAAATCTATGCCGCCTGTGTACTCCTGTTACCAATTTTGAACTGCATTTAGCCTACTTTTTATTTTAGGCCTACTAAGTCTGTGTCAGCCACTCATTACAGTTGTCCTCCACTGAAAAAAGCTATGCCGCCTGTTTAGTCCTGTTAACAATTTTGAACTGCTTTTAGCCTACTTTTTTATTTTGGGCCTATGTCTGTGTTTCCTCCTCATCCTGCCCATTGCCCAGCCACTGCTAGATGAGTCTGCTGGTACATTGACCCAGACCACTACATTCCCCTTGCACTCTACACAGCCAGAATCTGACCCTGCTGAAAGTCAGGTTCCCCTTCCCGCTTGCTATATTACCTTACATGGGGACAAAATAGGAAGGTGCAGATGAAAGTGCAGGTTCCTTCATCAGGTGGGGGGGCATACTCATTGGCACTGGCACAGGGCCCCTCATAGTACGCAAAAGTGTCTCTAGCAGTGGGAGGCGCCGCCTGCCGTCAAACACACCGTCGTACTATGAGGGGCCCTGTGCCAGTGCCAACTAGTGGGCCCCCCTGCTTGCTCAGGATCACAGCACTTGCAAAGTTGAAATACTTACCTCTCCCTGCTCCACCGCCTTGATGTATTCCGTGTTTCCTGGACCCACGAAAATCTTGAGTCAGCCCTATCCCCCCACAACTTTAGCCAAATGAGCCCCTGTTTTCAATGTCTAACTATTATTATATTATATTTCACGGATCCGTACATTCCTAAACCAAGAATCTGCAAAAACCCTAGTCCATGCCCTCATCATCTCCCACCTCGACTACTGTAACCTCCTGCTCTGTGGCCTCCCTTCTAACACTCTTGCACCCCTCCAATCTATTCTAAACTCTGCTGCCCGACTAATCCACCTGTCCCCCCGCTATTCCCCGGCCTCTCCTCTCTGTCAATCCCTGCACTGGCTCCCCATTACCCAGAGACTCCAGTACAAAAGCCTAACCATGACATACAAAGCCATCCACAACCTGTCTCCTCCATACATCTGTGACCTTGTCTCCCGGTGCTTTCCTGCACGCAACCTCCGATCCTCACAAGACCTCCTTCTCTACTCCCCTATTATCTCCTCTTCCCACAATCGCATACAAGATTTCTCTCGTGCATCCCCCCTACTCTGGAACTCTCTACCACAACATATCAGACTCTCGCCTACCATCGAAACCTTCAAAAAGAACCTGAAAACCTACCTCTTCCGACAAGCCTACAACCTGCAGTAACCACCGATTGACCAAACCGCTGCACGACCAGCTCTACCCTCGCCTACTGTATCCTCACCCATCCCTTGTAGATTGTGAGCCCTCGCGGGCAGAGTCCTCTCTCCTCCTGTACCAGTTGTGAGTTGTATTGTTCAAGATTATTGTACTTGTTTTATTATGTATACCCCTCCTCACATGTAAAGCGCCATGGAATAAATGGCGCTATAATAATAAATAATAATAATAATAATAATAAGATTGACAAGCTTCAGTAATACAAATTGATGTTTTTGGCATTAAAATGGACACTGTAGGTGTTTTCCTGTCCTCCACTCACTGCCGACTTTGATTCCCCATTGACTTGCATTGGGTTTCGTGTTTCCGTCGGCCCCCGACTTTTCGCAATAATCGGCCGATTTCACCCGACCCGACTGCTGACAAAGTCGGGTTTCGTGAAACCCGAAACGATCCTAAAAAAGTAAAAGTCGCTCAACTCTAGTCACATATATTTGTAAAACATTAAAGAAGGCAACTCCCAGCATGAGGTTAACAATGCTAAGGAGGTGATAGGAGTTTTTGTTTTTGCCAGTCATTATTAGGCTGCTGACCATATAGGAGCCAAAGTATTGATAAGATGCAGACAATAACTCTATTATACAATTAAAAATTAACTTAACATCTAGGAAATATTTAATTTTTCTAGGTGCTTTAATTCTGAGCAGATTGCTCCCAAATACCTATGAAGTGGAAAAAGCAGGCAGCACTCCAATATTTGCCAAAATCAAGTGGACTTGTTTTTGGTAAATATTGGAATGCTGGCTGCTTTTTCTATTTTTTTTTAACTTTCTCTCTATTAGGAATGAAATGAGGGAATGTGCTCGGTGGTTTTCAGTTATCACTCAAGTATCACGGTGCTCGCATGTAATTGTTACTCGGCGAGCGATGGGCGGTGCTTGAATTCAAACTCGAATCCCTGCCGCGCATCTTTGGCGCTTGTTACACAGCCAATAAGCATAGGGGATTGCCTGTGTATAACTGTAATGCTCTTGCCATCTTGGTAGTAACAGTACTGTGACAGTACTCTGCCATCAGAGATTATAAAAGGACTAGATGGTGGCCCGATTCTAAAGCATCGGGTATTCTAGAATCTGCATGTCCACGTAGTATATTGCCTAACCATGTAATATATTGCCCAGCCACGTAGTATATTGCCCAGCCATGTAGTATATTGCCCAGCCACGTAGTATATTGCCCAGCCACGTAGTATATTGCCCAGCCACGTAGTATATTGCCCAGCCACGTAGTATATTCCCCAGTCACTTAGTATATTGCCCAGCCACGTAGTATATTGCCCAGCCACGTAGTGTATTTCCCAGCCACATAGTATATTGGCCAGCCACATAGTATATTGCCCAGCCACGTAGTATATTGCCTACTGATGCAGTGTATTGCGCAGCCACGTAGTATATTGCCCAGCCACGTAGTATATTTCCCAGCCACATAGTATATTGGCCAGCCACATAGTATCTTGCCCAGTTACGTAGTATATTGCCTACTGATGTAGCGTATTGCACAGCCACGTAGTATATTGCCCAGCCACATAGTATATTGCCCAGTTACATAACATATTGCTGAGCTACGTAATATATTGGCCAGCCACGTAGTATATTGCCCAGTCACCTAGTATATTGCCCAGCCATGTAGTATATTGCCCAGTCACCTAGTATATTGCCCAGCCATGTAGTATATTGCCCAGTCACGTAGTATATTGCCCAGTGACGTAGTATATTGCCCAGTGACGTAGTATACAGCACAGAGCCACGTAGTATATTGCCCAGCCACGTAGTATACTGCCCAGCCACGTAGTATATTGCCCAGCCACGTAGTATATTGCACAGCGAAGTAGTATACAGCACAGAGCCACGTAGTATATTGCCCAGCCAGGTTTGTCACAGGTGAAAAAATAAAAAATAAACATATACTCACCTTTCCGAGGGAACCCTTGTAGTCCACGGCAGGTTCCGGTCCCAGAGTTGTTATTAGCGCAGGGCCTGTGATGACGTCGCGGTCACATGACCGTGACATCATGATAGGTCCTTCTGCCACCGGAACCTGCAACGGAAGATGGCGGTTGGCGCGAGCTGCAACGGAGGGGGAGTATAGCAGGTTTTTGTTTTTTTTTAAATTATTTTTAACATTACATTTTTTACTACTGATGCCGCATAGGCAGCAGCATCATTAGTAAAAAGTTGGGGACACACAGGGTTAATAGCGGCGGTAACGGAGTGCGTTACCCGTGGTATAACGTGGTCCGTTACCGCCGGCATTAACCCTGTGTTAGCGGTGACCGAAGGGGAGTATGCGGGCGACAGGCACTGACTGCAGGGAGGAAGGAGCGGCCATTTTCTTCTGGACTGTGCCAGTCGCTGATTAGTCGCGGCAGCCATGACAGGCAGCTGCCGAGACCAATCAGCGAATGAATAACCGTGACAGAAGGACAGACAGACGGAAGTGACCCTTAGACAATTATATAATAGATAGGCAGTGCTGGTCTCTACACAGTAACGCCATTGCACAGTTCTGTGACAGTTTGTATTGGAAGCAGAGAATGCTTGTACAGGCATCTGTGCACAGTATAACAATTCAGAGTCCTGTTTGTTGATATTGATGTTGAAGCAGAGCCAACATACTAACAGCCCATGTCATGGCTAATCCTGTACTTTGCTGTTTGTATCACATACATTCTGCATTTAGTGTAGATTGTGAGAGAGAGTCGCAGGAGCAGGAAGAGTGACAGAATCTAGTCTGTAGACAGGGATTAGGGCTGTGCAGTTCACTGGCAAATATAGAGCTGCACCTTTTTTGTGGGTCTAAAAAATTTAATATATTTTGATTCATCAAGTATTATTGAGCACTTGCCAGGGCCGTCAGGTACTCGGGCCGGGTCCGGCGGTTCTTCGGGGGATGTCACGGCAGCAGTGACCCGTTCCTTGGCCCAGGGCACCCAATAAAAGTAAAATGAAGGGGGAATAAAGTTTATAGGGGTTTAGTTCGTGATGCCACCTGTGGTGTTCAGCAATGAGGAAATGGCCGACACTGCGGTTCAGGTCCACTGGGGCAGTTGGTGATGCAGCAGAGATGTTTCAGCTCTCCACAGGTAGAGCTAGGCCCCAGAGCAGTTAAAGTCAATGATGGTGAATGTTGTGGTGCAGGGCAGGTGATGCAGTGAATATTTCTGAGGACACAGCAGCGTGCAGCTTCCACACTTTACTCACAGTTCTCATATGCAGTCCCCAGCAGGGTGCTGTGTCCTCCAGGTGAGTGGTCCAGCCAGCTCTCAGGTAATTTGGGGTTCACTGTCCAGAGATTCCTTTTCTTATGTTCCTTCCCTCAGCGCTGGCTTTGCCCTCCTGCCCTGCGCCTCACACACAGTGTCACAAGCCAGCCGCCTCGGATCCTGTCGGGTGATGTCCTCCTGGTCCCCTTGATCCTATGCAGCTGCCTTTTCGATTAATGTGTGTGGACGTTGCTGTGGCACATACAGATACCACAGCCTCCAGCTTGCTAGCTGAGCCATGTAGTTCCTCCAATAGTCTGGGGGCCGGTTCCCCCACTGCGACCTGGTCCTTCCACCCGACTACTGTTGGCATGGATTTGGGCGCCCAGGATGGATTCCTCACTTCCCTGGCCCCTAGGACCCCTTCCCTCCTTCTCTCAGGAGCTTCTGTCTCCATGTCTGCTCTGCTCCACTCCTCCTCATCAACAATATTTACACAAGAAAATCCCATGGCAGACAATATGATCAGTGATAAAAAAAATTCCCCATTAAATGTCACCTGCTTAACCCAGCAGGAAGTGCGGCGGCGTCTAAAAATCACTAAAATTGACAAATCTCCAGGCCCGGATGGGATACACCCTTGA
Source organism: Ranitomeya imitator (assembly GCF_032444005.1). Lineage (NCBI taxonomy): Eukaryota > Metazoa > Chordata > Amphibia > Anura > Dendrobatidae > Ranitomeya > Ranitomeya imitator. The sequence goes on along the minus strand of NC_091286.1, from coordinate 672,217,144 downwards.
GTACTGCAGGAATTAAGAACAGTCATTGATAGACCATTATTTTTAATCTTTAAAGTCTCCATAATAACAGGGTCTTTACCACAGGACTGGCGTATAGCAAATGTGGTGCCAATATTCAAAAAGGGGACAAAAACTGAACTCGGTAATTATAGGCCAGTAAGCTTAACCTCTACTGTGGGTAAAATCCTGGAGGGCATTCTAAGGGATGCTATACTGGAGTATCTGAAGAGGAACCTCATGACCCTGTATCAGCACGAGTTTACTAGGGACTAGGGTTGAGCGAAACGGGTCGAACATTTTCAAAAGTCGCCGACTTTTGACAAAGTCGGGTTTCATGAAACCCGATCCGACCCCTGTGCGGGGTCGGCCATGCGGTACGCGACTTTCGCGCCAAAGTCGCGTTTCAATGATGCGAAAAGCGCCATTTCTCAGCCAATGAAGGTAAACGCAGAGTGTGGGCAGCGTGATGACATAGGTCCTGGTCCCCACCATCTTAGAGAAGGGCATTGCAGTGATTGGCTTGCTGTCCGCGGCGTCACAGGGGCTATAAAGGGGCGTTCCTGCCGACCGCCATGTTACTGCTGCTGATCTGAGCTTAGGGAGAGGTTGCTGCCGCTTCGTCAGAAGCAGGGATAGCGTTAGGCAGGGTCCATTAACCACCAAACCGCTTGTGCTGTAGCGATTTCCACAGGCCAACACCACCTTCGGTGTGCAGGGACAGTGGAAGCTACATTTTTTTTTTTTTCCCTCAGCGCTGTAGCTCATTGGGCTGCCCTAGAAGGCTCCCTGATAGCTGCATTGCTGTGTGTACGCCGCTGTGCAAACCAACTGCTTTTTTCAAAGCACAAATCCTCTTGTTCCTTCCTTTCTGCACAGCTATCTTGTTTGTTTGTCCACACTTTTTATTTAATTTGTGCATCAGTCCACTCCTTATTGCTGCCTGCCATACCTGGCTGAGATTACTGCACGGAGATAGTAATTGAAGGACAGTTCCTTTTTTTTTTTTTTTGTGGGAGATTAAGATTGGCATTTCTGCTAGAGTGCCATCCCTGTCTGTGTCATCTCTCACTCAGTGGGCCATAGAAAGCCTATTTATTTTTTTGCTTGATTTGGGTTCTAAAATCTACCTGAAAAAATCACTACATCAATCAGTGGGAGAAAAATATTGGCCTCAGGGCTTGTGTGCCACTCCTGACTCCTGTGTGTGCCATCTCTCACTCAGTGGGCCATAGAAAGCCTATTTATTTTTTTGCTTGATTTGGGTTCCAAAATCTACCTGAAAAAATCACTACATCAATCAGTGGGAGAAAAATATTGGCCTCAGGGCTTGTGTGCCACTCCTGACTCCTGTGTGCGTCATCACTCACTCAGTGGGCCATAGAAAGCCTATTTATTTTTTTGCTTGATTTGGGTTCCAAAATCTACCTGAAAAAATCACTACATCAATCAGTGGGAGATAAATATTGGCCTCAGGGCTTGTGTGCCACTCCTGACTCCTGTGTGTGCCATCTCTCACTCAGTGGGCCATAGAAAGCCTATTAATTTTTTTGCTTGATTTGGGTTCTAAATTCTACCTGAAAAAATCAATAAATCAATCAGTGGGAGATTAATATTGGCCTTTGGGCTTGTGTGCCAGTCCTAAGCGTGCCATCTCTCTCTCTCAGATAGTGGGCCATAGAAAGCCTATTTATTATTTTTTTTATTGGGTTTATAAATTTTCCCTGGAAAAAAAAAAAAAGTGGGAGATTAATATTGGCCTCTGGGCTTGTGTGCCAGTCCTGAGCGTGCCATCTCTCTCACAAATAGTGGGCCATAGAAAGCCTATTTATTTTTTTGGTTGATTTGGGTTCTAAATTCTACCTGAAAAAATCAATAAATCAATCAGTGGGAGATTAATATTGGCCTTTGGGCTTGTGTGCCAGTCCTAAGCGTGCCATCTCTCTCACAAAGAGTGGGCCATAGAAAGCCTATTTATTTTTTTGGTTGATTTGGGTTCTAAATTCTACCTGAAAAAATCAATAAATCAATCAGTGGGAGATAAATATTGGCCTCTGGGCTTGTGTGCCACTCCTGACTCCTGTGTGCGTCCTCTCTCACTCAGTGGGCCCTACAAAGCCTATTTTTTTTTATTTGTTTTCTAAATTCTCCCTGAAACAATCATTTTATTTTATTTGGTTTCTAAATTCTTCCTGAAAAATTCATTTTTTTGTATTTTTTTTTCTAAAGTCTCCCTGAAAAAAAAAAAAAATCAAATCAGTGGGAGATTAATATTGCCCTTTCTGCTTGTGTGCCAGTCTTGACTCCTGGGTGTGCCATCTCTCTCTCTCCAATTGTGGGCCATAGAAAGCCTATTAATTTTTTTGCTTGATTTGGGTTCCAAAATCTACCTGAAAAAAATCACTAAATCAATCAGTGGGAGATAAATATTGGCCTCTGGGCTTGTGTGCCACTCCTGACTCCTGTGTGCGTCCTCTCTCACTCAGTGGGCCATAGAAAGCCTATTTTTTTTAATTTGTTTTCTAAATTCTCCCTGAAACAATCATTTCATTTTATTTGGTTTATAAATTCTTCCTTAAAAAATCATTTTTTTTTATTATTTTTTTTTTTCTAAAGTCTCCCTTTTAAAAAAACAAAAACAAATCAGTGGGAGATTAATATTTACATTTGCGCTTCAGTAACAGTCCTGCGTGTGTGGCATCTCTCTCATTTGTTGCCACCAACAACAGAGTGTGTAACATTGTGCCTGATTTTCGTTGTGGTCTCACCCACCTGTAAAGGGGTAGCTAAATCATACTGAAGTTATAGCTCACCGTGTAAGTTGTGTGACAGCAACAAATACCGTTAGTTTGGTAATGCTTTTAAAACAATGAGGAAGTCTGGTGGAAGAGGTCGTGGCCGGGGGCGTTCATTGTCAGCTGGTAATGAGGGTAGTGGTAGTGGTGGAGCATCAGGTGGTCGTGGGAAAAAAAATATTGCACCTAAGTCTGGAACTGTGGAGCCAGGTTCGTCGTCTGGCTACACAAGGCCTCGAACGCTCCCTTTTCTGGGAGTAGGAAAACCGCTTTTAAAGCCGGAGCAGCAAGAGCAAGTTTTGGCTTATCTTGCTGACTCAGCCTCTAGCTCTTTTGCCTCCTCTCGTGAAACTGGTAAAAGTAAAAGCAGCGCGTCGTTAGTGGATGTTCACGGTCAGGGACAAGTCGCTTCCTTGTCCTCTTCAGCAAAAACAACAACAGAGAAGAATGCAGCAGGCGACACAACGGGTTACTCCATGGAGCTCTTTACACATACCGTCCCTGGCTTAGAAAGTGAAGCAGTTAACAGTCCATGCCCATTACAAGTTGAATCTGACATGGAGTGCACTGATGCACAGCCACAGCCAGACTACTATGCTGGTCCTTTGACTCAGACCACAACATTGCCCTCGCAGGGTGCTGATCAAGAATCAGACCCTGATGAGACTATGTTGCCCCATCACGAACGCTATACCACCGACCGACACGGTGACACAGACGAAGTTGCACACGAGCTACAAGAAGAGGTAATAGATGACCCAGTTCTTGACCCCGATTGGCAGCCATTGGGGGAACAGGGTGCAGGCGGCAGCAGTTCTGAAGCAGAGGAGGAGGGGCCGCAGCAGGCATCAACATCGAAACAGGTTCCATCTGCTGGGCCCGTATCTTGCCCAAAACGCGTGGCAAAGTCAAAACCTGTTGGAGGACAGCGTGGCCATCCGGTTAAAGCTCAGTCTGCAATGCCTGAAAAGGTATCCGATGCTAGAAAGAGTGCAGTCTGGCATTTTTTTTAAACAACATCCAATTGATCAGCGCAAAGTCATCTGTCAAAAATGTTCAACTACCTTAAGCAGAGGGCAGAATCTGAAAAGTCTCAATACAAGTTGCATGCATAGACATTTAACCACCATGCATTTGCAAGCTTGGACTAACTACCAAACGTCCCTTAAGGTTGTAGCACCCTCGGCCAATGAAGCTAGTCATCAACGCAACATCCCTTCCCGCAGTGTAGGGCCACCATTTTCTGCACCACCTGCAGTATCTGTGCAGGTTTGTTTGCCAGGCCAAAGCAGTCAGGGTCAGGGAATCACCAGTTTCGTAGTAGGAAACACTGCATCTAGGGCACCGGCGGCAACAATACCATCTCCCACCGTCTCTCAGTCTGCCATGTCCACCGGCACCCCCGCTAGTTCCACGATCTCCAGCTCTCCAGTCCAGCTCACCCTACATGAGACTATGGTTAGAAAAAGGAAGTACTTAGCCTCACATCCGCGTACACAGGGTTTGAACGCCCACATAGCTAGACTAATCTCGTTAGAGATGATGCCCTACCAGTTAGTTGAAAGCGAAGCTTTCAAAGCCCTGATGGACTACGCTGTACCACGCTACGAGCTACCCAGTCGACACTTTTTTTCCAGAAAAGCCATCCCAGCCCTCCACCAGCATGTTAAAGAGCGCATCGTCCATGCACTCAGGCAATCTGTGAGCACAAAGGTGCACCTGACAACAGATGCATGGACCAGTAGGCATGGCCAGGGACGTTACGTGTCCATCACGGCACACTGGGTAAATGTGGTGGATGCAGGGTCCACAGGGGACAGCAAGTTTGGGACAGTTCTGCCTAGCCCACGGTCTAGGAAACAGTTGGCTGTAGCCGTTCGCACCCCCTCCTCCTCGTCCTCCTGCAGAAGCGAGACCTTGTCCACAGACCGCAGTCGCACAACCACTCCATCCGCAGCTGCCACTGTTGCACACCAGGTCTCCCATTATGGGGCAGCTACTGGCAAACGTCAGCAGGCTGTATTGGCTATGAAGTGTTTGGGCGACAACAGACACACCGCTGAAGTTCTGTCCGAGTTCTTGCAGAAAGAAACGCAGTCGTGGCTGGGCACTGTAGATCTTGAGGCAGGCAAGGTAGTGAGTGATAACGGAAGGAATTTCATGGCTGCCATCTCCCTTTCCCAACTGAAACACATTCCTTGCCTGGCTCACACCTTAAACCTGGTGGTGCAGTGCTTCCTGAAAAGTTATCCGGGGTTATCCGACCTGCTCCTCAAAGTGCGTGGACTTTGCTCACATATCCGCCGTTCGCCCGTACACTCCAGCCGTATGCAGACCTATCAGCGTTCTTTGAACCTTCCCCAGCATCGCCTAATCATAGACGTTGCAACAAGGTGGAACTCAACACTGCACATGCTTCAGAGACTGTGTGAACAGAGGCGGGCTGTTATGTTTTTGTGGGAGGATACACATACACGGGCAGGCAGTAGGATGGCAGACATGGAGTTGTCAGGTGTGCAGTGGTCGAAGATTCAAGACATGTGTCAAGTCCTTCAGTGTTTTGAGGAATGCACACGGCTGGTTAGTGCAGACAACGCCATAATAAGCATGAGCATCCCCCTAATGCGTCTGCTGATGCAAAGTTTGACGCACATAAAGGATCAGGCGTCTGCAGCTGAGGAAGAGGAAAGCCTTGATGACAGTCAGCCATTGTCTGGCCAGGGCAGTGTACAGGACGAGGTAGCGGGCGAACAGGAGGAGGAGGACGAGGAGGATGATGGGGATGATTATATTTTTAATGAGGAAGCTTTTCCGGGGCCAGTGGAAATTGTTGGCGCGGCAAGGCCGGGTTCTGGTTTTTGGAGGGACACAAGTGACGTGGATTTGCCTGAAACTGCCCCTCAACCAAGCACAACCACAGATTTGAGAACTGGAACTTTGGGCCACATGGCGGATTATGCCTTACGTATCCTCAAAAGGGACACACGCATAACAAAAATGATGAACGATGACGATTACTGGTTGGAACTAATATTAGCAACCAAACAATCAACTCTTGTTGACCGTTTGCTTCTGGCATTCTCTGCACACAGCGCCCGTGATCGTTCTAACACGAGCTGCAGGGGCCAGCAGACCAGAGGTGTTAGAGGGGCAGAAATCAGAAGTGGCGTTGGCCAGAGGGGTTTTCTGACCAGGTTGTGGAGTGATTTTGCTATGACCGCAGACAGGACAGGTACTGCAGCATCAATTCAAAGTGACAGGAGACAACATTTGTCCAGTATGGTTACTAACTATTTTTCATCCCTTATCGACGTTCTCCCTCAACCGTCATTCCCATTTGATTACTGGGCATCAAAATTAGACACCTGGCCAGAATTGGCAGAATATGCATTGCAGGAGCTTGCTTGCCCGGCAGCTAGTGTCCTATCAGAAAGAGTATTCAGTGCTGCAGGTTCAATACTAACAGAAAAAAGGACTCGTCTGGCTACCCAAAATGTAGATGATCTAACCTTCATTAAAATGAACCACAACTGGATTTCGAAATCTTTTGCCCCACCTTGCCCGGCTGACACCTAGCTTTCCTATGTAAAGGTCTTGCCTGTGGACTATTCTGAACAGCTTTTCCAATCTCGTAATTTGCAGCACCTGATTGTCCAGCATCCGACATGTTAACACCTCCCTAAATGGCCAAAGTCCCCACAAGGGGCCGTGGTATCGTCACTTGGCGCCAGCACCCGTGAGAGTACTGTTTGTCTGAAGAGGTGGGTGTGCCCGCTTTTGGTCGACGGCACTGCCACTAGGTCCCTCATAGTACAATAAAGTGTCTGGCGGTGGTGGTGCGCACCCAACGTCAGACACACCGTTGTAATATGAGGGGCCCTGGGCCTGTACCGCCGGCCACAAGACAGTCCCTCCCCCCAGGTCAAACAGTGCTCTACCACTTGCAAAATTTTCTCTCACAGCTCCACCAATGTTTAGTCTATGCGCTGACATCCTTCAATGCCTGGCACTGTCAATACCATTGTATTGACATTTTTCTTATGTTAGGCCTTCGAAGCCTGTCTGCGGTCACCCCTTCCACTAGGCCTCCACTGACCTGTCTACTGCTGCCCGTGTTCCCCTGGAACCAATTTTAAATTGCCTACAGCCAGCCCAATTTATTATGTTAGGGCTTCGAAGTATGTCTGCGGTCCCTCCTTCCACTAGGCCTCCACTGACCTGTCTACTGCCGCCCGTGTTCCCCTGGAACCAATTTTAAATTGCCTACAGCCCAATTTTTGTTATGTTAGGCCTTCGAAGCCTGTCTGCGGCCCGTTCTTTCCACTACTACTACACTGACCTGGCTACTGCCGCCCGTGTTCCCCTGGAACCAATTTTAAATTGCCTACAGCCAGCCCAATTTATTATGTTAGGGCTTCGAAGCCTGTCTGCGGTCCCTCCTTCCACTAGGCCTCCACTGACCTGTCTACTGCTGCCCGTGTTCCCCTGGAACCAATTTTAAATTGCCTACAGCCAGCCCAATTTATTATGTTAGGGCTTCGAAGCCTGTCTGCGGTCCCTCCTTCCACTAGGCCTCCACTGACCTGTCTACTGCCGCCCGTGTTCCCCTGGAACCAATTTTAAATTGCCTACAGCCAGCCCAATTTATTATGTTAGGGCTTCGAAGCCTGTCTGCGGTCCCTCCTTCCACTAGGCCTCCACTGACCTGTCTACTGCCGCCTGTGTTCCCCTGGAACCAATTTTAAATTGCCTACAGCCAGCCCAATTTATTATGTTAGGGCTTCGAAGCCTGTCTGCGGTCCCTCCTTCCACTAGGCCTCCACTGACCTGTCTACTGCCGCCCGTGTTCCCCTGGAACCAATTTTAAATTGCCTACAGCCAGCCCAATTTATTATGTTAGGGCTTCGAAGCCTGTCTGCGGTCCCTCCTTCCACTAGGCCTCCACTGACCTGTCTACTGCTGCCCGGGTTCCCCTGGAACCAATTTTAAATTGCCTACAGCCAGCCCAATTTATTATGTTAGGGCTTCGAAGCCTGTCTGCGGTCCCTCCTTCCACTAGGCCTCCACTGACCTGTCTACTGCTGCCCGTGTACCCCTTGAACCAACATCAGAAAATATAAAAATAAGTATTTTGCTTATAAAAAAGAAAATACTGGAGACATATCAAATGCAGACATTTTAACATTAAAAACAAACACATACAACAAAAATCTGGTACAGTACTAAAAATGGCCACCAGCTACAATAACTTTCTCCTGCAAGTAGTTAACTGAAAGTTTTTTTCAATTTAAAACACAGATATGGCATCCACCGAGTGTTGTCCTGTCGCGTCTTCTTTATATTATTGCCAAGAAGATGCAAAACAATGAAAATAATAAAATCATTATTTACCAAAAAATAGAGTAAGTCAAAACCACATTGCAAATAAACATTCATTACAAATAAAGAAGCAGGGCGCGTCCGAGGGTGAGTATATACCTAATAAGAATATAATCACCCTCGGACGCGCCCTGCTTCTTTCCGACAGCCTTCCTTCCTAAGAATCAGCCCTTCCGTGGTGTAGAGAGAGGGTGTGTTACACTCCAAGGTGTTCCCCAGGTTGCCTTTCCTGAGCTTCGATCTTCATGCTCTCGTTTAGTAGTTGTCGGAAAGTAGGCTGCATTAGGCCTACAAATTGGGTATGGGGTGGAGAGAGATGGTGTGTTACACTCCAAGGTGTTCCCCAGGTTTCCTTGCCATTGCTTCGGTCTTCCGACTCTCGTTTAGTAGTTGTAGAAAACTACACTGCATTAGGCCTACAAAATGGGTATCGGGTGGAGAGAGATGGTGTGTTACACTCCAAGGTGTTCCCCAGGTTTCCTTGCCATTGCTTCGGTCTTCCGACTCTCGTTTAGTAGTTGTAGAAAACTACACTGCATTAGGCCTACAAAATGGGTATCGGGTGGAGAGAGATGGTGTGTTACACTCCAAGGTGTTCCCCAGGTTTCCTTGCCATTGCTTTGGTCTTCCGACTCTCGTTTAGTAGTTGTAGAAAACTACACTGCATTAGGCCTACAAATTGGGTATCGGGTGGAGAGAGATGGTGTGTTAAACTCCAAGGTGTTCCCCAGGTTTCCTTGCCATTGCTTCGGTCTTCCGACTCTCGTTAAGTAGTTGTAGAAAACTAAACTGCATTAGGCCTACAAAATGGGTATCGGGTGGAGAGAGATGGTGTGTTACACTCCAAGGTGTTCCCCAGGTTTCCTTGCCATTGCTTCGGTCTTCCGACTCTTGTTTAGTAGTTGTAGAAAGCTACACTGCATTAGGCCTACAAATTGGGTATCGGGTGGAGAGAGATGGTGTGTTACACTCCAAGGTGTTCCCCAGGTTTCCTTGCCATTGCTTCGGTCTTCCGACTCTCGTTTAGTAGTTGTAGAAAACTACACTGCATTAGGCCTACAAAATGGGTATCGGGTGGAGAGAGATGGTGTGTTACACTCCAAGGTGTTCCCCAGGTTTCCTTGCCATTGCTTCGGTCTTCCGACTCTCGTTTAGTAGTTGTAGAAAACTACACTGCATTAGGCCTACAAAATGGGTATCGGGTGGAGAGAGATGGTGTGTTACACTCCAAGGTGTTCCCCAGGTTTCCTTGCTATTGCTTCGGTCTTCCGACTCTCGTTTAGTAGTTGTAGAAAACTACACTGCATTAGGCCTACAAAATGGGTATGGGGTGGAGAGAGATGGTGTGTTCCACTCCAAGGTGTTCTCCAGGTTGCCTTTCCTGAGCTTCTATCTTCAGGCTCTCATTAAATTGTGGTTAAATGGAACAACTGCATTTGGCGTACTAGTTGGTTTGGGGACTACTAACAGTGTCTGCCGCTCCTTGCTGTTCTCCTGGTTTCCTGTCCTGAAATTCCGTTTTCAGGCGCTCATTAAGTAGTTGTTAATGTTAGACTGCATTTGGCCTACTAGTTGGGTTGGGGCCTACTATCGGTGTCTGCCTCTCATTCCAGTTGTCCTCCACTGCAATGCCCCCTGGTTATTCCTGTGTTACCAATTTTGAACTGCATTTAGCCAACTTTATTCTTTGGGCCTATATCTGTGTTTCCTCCTCATCCTGCCCATTGCCCAGCCAGTGATAGATGAGTCTGCTGGTACATTGACCCATAACGCAACATTCCCCTTGCACGCTACACAACAACATTGTGACCCTGCTGAAAGTCAGGTTGCTCTTCCCGCATACCATACCACCTTACACGGGGACAAAGAGGAAGGTGCAGATGAAAGTGCAGGTTCCTTCATCAGGTGGGGGGAGGAATACTAGTTGGCGACGTCACTGGCACAGGGCCTCTCATAGTACGCAAAAGTGTTGCTGCCGGTGGGAGGCGCCCCCGCCGTGCAAACACACCGCTGTACTTTGAGGGGCCCTGTGCCAGTGCCAATGCCAACGAGTGGGCCCCCCCTGCTTGCTCAGGTTCACAGCACTTGCAAAGTTGAAATACTTACCTCTCCCTGCTCCACTGCCGTGACGTGGTCCAGATTTCCTGGGCCCACTAATTACTTGAACCAGCCCTACCCACCACAACTTTAGCCAAATGACCCCCAATTTCAAATGCCTTCCAATTATTATAAGGTAAATTACGCTTGACAAGCTTCATTAAGAAGAATGGATGGTTTTGACATTAAAATGGGCACTCTAGGTGTTTTCCTGGCCCCCACTCACTGCCGACTATGCTGCCCCATTGACTTGCATTGGGTTTCGTGTTTCGGTCGATCCCGACTTTACGTCATAATCGGCCGATTTCACTCGACCCGACTTTTGAGATAGTCGGGTTTCGCGAAACCCGGCTCGACTCTAAAAAGGTCAAGGTCGCTCAACTCTAGCGACCACAATATTGTACAGTTTCACCTGTCTTTCACTAGGGGGACTTGTCAGGGAGTCACAAAAACACTGAACTTTAGGAAGGCAAAGTATGACCAGCTTAGAGATGCCCTTAATCTGGTAGACTGGGACAATATCCTCAGAAATGAGAATACAGATAATAAATGGGAAATGTTTAAGAACATCCTAAATAGGCAGTGTAAGTGGTTTATACCTAGTGGGAATAAAAGGACTAGAAATAGGAAAAACCCAATGTGGATAAACAAAGAAGTAAGACAGGCAATTAACAGTAAAAAGAAAGCATTTGCACTACTAAAGCAGGATGGCACCATTGAAGCTCTAAAAAACTATAGGGAGAAAAATACTTTATCTAAAAAACTAATTAAAGCTGCCAAAAAGGAAACAGAGAAACACATTGCTAAGGAGAGTAAAACTAATCCCAAACTGTTCTTCAACTATATCAATAGTAAAAGAATAAAAACTGAAAATGTAGGCCCCTTAAAAAATAGTGAGGAAAGAATGGTTGTAGATGACGAGGAAAAAGCTAACATATTAAACACCTTCTTCTCCACGGTATTCACGGTGGAAAATGAAATGCTAGGTGAAATCCCAAGAAACATTGAAAACCCTATATTAAGAGTCACCAATCTAACCCAAGAAGAGGTGCGAAACCGGCTAAATAAGATTAAAATAGATAAATCTCCGGGTCCGGATGGCATACACCCACGAGTACTAAGAGAACTAAGTAATGTAATAGATAAACCATTATTTCTTATTTTTAGGGACTCTATAGCGACGGGGTCTGTTCCGCAGGACTGGCGCATAGCAAATGTGGTGCCAATATTCAAAAAGGGCTCTAAAAGTGACCCTGGAAATTATAGGCCAGTAAGTCTAACCTCTATTGTTGGTAAAATATTTGAAGGGTTTCTGAGGGATGTTATTCTGGATTATCTCAATGAGAATAACTGTTTAACGCCATATCAGCATGGGTTTATGAGAAATCGCTCCTGTCAAACCAATCTAATCAGTTTTTATGAAGAGGTAAGCTATAGGCTGGACCACGGTGAGTCATTGGACGTGGTATATCTCGATTTTTCCAAAGCGTTTGATACCGTGCCGCACAAGAGGTTGGTACACAAAATGAAAATGCTTGGTCTGGGGGAAAATGTGTGTAAATGGGTTAGTAACTGGCTTAGTGATAGAAAGCAGAGGGTGGTTATAAATGGTATAGTCTCTAACTGGGTCGCTGTGACCAGTGGGGTACCGCAGGGGTCAGTATTGGGACCTGTTCTCTTCAACATATTCAATAATGATCTGGTAGAAGGTTTACACAGTAAAATATCGATATTTGCAGATGATACAAAACTATGTAAAGCAGTGAATACAAGAGAAGATAGTATTCTGCTACAGATGGATCTGGATAAGTTGGAAACTTGGGCTGAAAGGTGGCAGATGAGGTTTAACAATGATAAATGTAAGGTTATACACATGGGAAGAAGGAATCAATATCACCATTACACACTGAATGGGAAACCACTGGGTAAATCTGACAGGGAGAAGGACTTGGGGATCCTAGTTAATGATAAACTTACCTGGAGCAGCCAGTGCCAGGCAGCAGCTGCCAAGGCAAACAGGATCATGGGGTGCATTAAAAGAGGTCTGGATACACATGATGAGAGCATTATACTGCCTCTGTACAAATCCCTAGTTAGACCGCACATGGAGTACTGTGTCCAGTTTTGGGCACCGGTGCTCAGGAAGGATATAATGGAACTAGAGAGAGTACAAAGGAGGGCAACAAAATTAATAAAGGGGATGGGAGAACTACAATACCCAGATAGATTAGCGAAATTAGGATTATTTAGTCTAGAAAAAAGACGACTGAGGGGCGATCTAATAACCATGTATAAGTATATAAGGGAACAATACAAATATCTCGCTGAGGATCTGTTTATACCAAGGAAGGTGACGGGCACAAGGGGGCATTCTTTGCGTCTGGAGGAGAGAAGGTTTTTCCACCAACATAGAAGAGGATTCTTTACTGTTAGGGCAGTGAGAATCTGGAATTGCTTGCCTGAGGAGGTGGTGATGGCGAACTCAGTCGAGGGGTTCAAGAGAGGCCTGGATGTCTTCCTGGAGCAGAACAATATTGTATCATACAATTAGGTTCTGTAGAAGGACGTAGATCTGGGGATTTATTATGATGGAATATGGGCTGAACTGGATGGACAAATGTCTTTTTTCGGCCTTACTAACTATGTTACTATGTTATCGATAGATCGGGCAATTCTGAAAGCAGCAATACTAAATATTTGTATTTGTATTTCTTTTTACTGTTTTATTTTTAATGGGGTGAAAGGGGAGTGATTTAAACTTTCATAATTTTTTTTATTTATTTTCATATTTTTTAAACATATTTTCTTACTTTTGCCATACTTCAATAGCCTCCAGGAGGTTAGAAGCTGGCATAGCCTAATCGGCTCTGCTACATAGGAATGATGCATAGATCACTCCTGTGTAGTAGATTTACTGCATTGCTATGAGCGCTGACCACAGGGTGGCGCTCACAGCAATCCGCCATCAACAACCATAGAGGTCTTCAATAGACCTCTGGTTGTCATGCCGATACATCGCTGACCCCCATTCACGTGACGGGGGTCAGCGATGCACGCATTTCCGGCCCGATGGCCAGAAGCACAAGTTAAGTGCCTCTGTCAGCATTTGACAGCGGCATTTAACTAGTTAATGGTGGCGGATGGATCGCAGTTCCACCTGCCGCTATTGCGGGCACATGTCAGCTGTTTAGTACAGCTGAAATGTCCTGGCTTTGATGCAGGCTCACCGCCGGAGCCCGCCTCAAAGCGGGGGTCCTGACCTCGGACGTACTATCCCATCCAAGGTGAGAAAGGGGTTAATGACCTTGTCCCTACATATACAGAGCAGAAATTCAATATTTGCAGATGACACTAAAATCTGCAGGGTAATCAATACAGGGGAGGACAATTTTACCTTACAGAATGATTTATGTAAACTAGAAGCTTGGGCTGATAATGAGCTTTAATGGGGATAAATGTAAGGTCATGCACTTGGGTAGAAGTAATAAGATGTATAATTATGTGCTTAATTCTAAAACTCTGGGCAAAACCGTCAATGAAAAAGTCCTGGGTGTATGGGTGGATGACAAACTCATATTCAGTGACCAGTGTCAGGCAGCTGCTACAAAGGCAAATAAAATAATGGGATGCATTAAAAGAGGCATAGATGCTCATGAGGAGAACATCATTTTACCTCTATACAAGTCACTAGTTTGACCACACTTAGAATACTGTGTACAGTTCTGGTCTCCGGTGTATAACCCCTTTAACCCCAAGGGTGGTTTGAACATCAATGACCAGGCCAATTTTTACAATTCTGATCACTGTCCCTTTATGAGGTTATAACTCTGGAAAGCTTCAACGGATCCTGGTGATTCTGACAATGTTTTCTCGTGACATATTGTACTTCATAATACTAGTAAAATTTCTTTGATATTACCTGCGTTTATTTGTGAAAAAAATGGAAATTTGGCGAAAATTTGGAAAATTTTGCAATTTTCCAACTTTGAATTTTTATGCAATTAAATTACAGAGATATGTCACAAAAAATACTTAATAAGTAACATATCCCACATGTCTACTTTACATCAGCACAATTTTGGAATCAAATTTTTTTTTTTGTTAGGGAGTTATAAGGTTTAAAATTTGACCAGCAATTTCTCATTTTTACAACACCATTTTTTTTAGGGACCACATCTCATTTGAAGTCAGTTTGAGAGGTCTATATGATAGAAAATACCCAAGTGTGACACCATTCTAAAAACTGCACCCCTCAAGGTGCTCAAAACCATATTCACGCAGTTTATTAACCCTTCAGATGTTTCACAGTTATTTTTGGAATGTTTAAATAAAAATAAACATTTAACTTTTTTTCACAAAAAATTTATTTCAGCTCCAATTTGTTTTATTTTACCAAGGGTAACAGGAGAAAATGGACCCAAAAAGTTGTTGTACAATTTCTCCTGAGTACGCCGATACCCCATATGTGGGGGTAAACCACTGTTTGGGCGCACGACAGAGCTCGGAAGCGAAGGAGGGCAATTTGACTTTTCAATGCAAAATTGACAGGAATTGAGATGGGACGCCATGTTGCGTTTGGAGAGCCCCTGATGTGCCTAAACAGTGGAAACCCCCACAAGTGACACCATTTTGGAAAGTAGACCCCCTAAGGAACTTATCTAGAGGTGTGGTGAGCACTTTGACCCACCAAGTGCTTCACAGAAGTTTATAATGCAGAACCGTAAAAATAAAAAATCATATTTTTTTCACAAAAATCACATTTTTGCCCCCAATTTTTTATTTTCCCAAGGGTAAGAGAAGGAATTGGACCACAAAAGTTGTTGTACAATTTATCTTGAGTACGCTGAAACCCAATATGTGGCAGTAAACCACTGTTTGGGCGCATGGGAAAGCTCGGAAGGGAAGGAGCGCCGTTTGACTTTTCAATGCAAAATTGACAGGAATTGAGAGGGGACGCCATGTTGGAGAGCCACTGATGTGCCTAAACATTGAAACCCCCCACAAGTGACACCATTTTGGAAAGTAGACCCCCTAAGGAACTTATTTGGATGTGTGTTGAGCACTTTGACCCACCAAGGGCTTCACAGAAGTTTATAATGCAGAGCCGTAAAAATAAAACAAAAATTTTTCCCACAAAAATTATTTTTTAGCCCCCAGTTTTGTATTTTCCTGAGGGTAACAGGTGAAATTAGACCCCAAAAGTTGTTTTCCAATTTATTCTGAGAACGTTGATACCCCATATGTGGGGGGAACCACCGTTTGAGCGCATGGCAGAGCTCGTAAGAGAAGGAGCATCATTTGGAATGCAGACTTAGATGGATTGGTCTGCAGGCGTCACATTGCATTTGCAGAGCCCCTAATGTACCTAAACAGTAGAAACCCCCACAAGTGACCCCATATTGGAAACTAGACCCCCCAAGGAACTTATCTAGATGTGTTGTGAGAACTTTGAACCCCCAAGTGTTTCACTACAGTTTATAATTATAACGCAGAGACGAGAAAATAAAAAATCTTTTTTTTCCCACAAAAATTATTTTTAGCCCCCAGTTTTGTATTTTCCCAAGGGTATCAGGAGAAATTGGACCCCAAAAGTTGTTGTCAAATTTGTCCTGAGTACGCTGATACCCCATATGTTGGGGTAAACCCCTGTTTGGGCACACGGGAGAGCTCGAAAGGGAAGGAGCACTGTTTTACTTTTTCAACGCAGAATTGGCTGGAATTGCGATCGGACGCCATGTCGCGTTTGGAGATCCCATGATGTGCCTAAACAGTGGAAACCCCCCAATTATAACTGAAACCCTAATCCAAACACACCCCTAACCCTAATCCTAACGGTAACCCTAATCACACCCCTAACCCAGACACACCCCTAACCCTAATCCCAACCCTATTCCCAACCGTAAATGTAATCCAAACCCTAACCCTAACTTTAGCCCCAATCCTAACCCTACCTTTAGCCCCAACCCTAACTGTAGCCTTAACTCTAACCCTAGCCCTAGCCCTAACCCTAGCCTTAAACCTAGCCCTAACCCTAACCTTAACCCTAGCCCTAACCCTAACCCTAGCCCTAACCATAGCCCTAACCCTAACCCTAGCCCTAACCCTAGCCCTAACACTAATGGGAAAATGGAAATAAATACATTTTTTTAATTTTTATTATTTTTCCCCAACTAAGGGGGTGATGAAGGGGGGTTTGATTTACTTTTATAGCTGTTTTTTAGCGGATTTTTATGATTGGCAGCCGTCACACACTGAAAGACGCTTTTTATTGCAAAATATATTTTTGGCTTTACCACATTTTGAGAGCTATAATTTTTCCATATTTGAGTCCACAGAGTCATTTGAGGTCTTGTTTTTTGCGGGAAGAGTTGACATTTTTATTGGTAACATTTTCGGGCACGTGACATTTTTTGATCGCTTTTTATTCCAATTTTTGTGAGGCAGAATGACCGAAAACCAGCTATTCATGAACTTCTTTTGGGGGAGGCGTTTATACCGTTCCGCGTTTGGTAAAATGGATAAAGCAGTTTTATTCTTCGGGTCAGTACGATTACAGCGATACCTCATTTATATCATTTTTTATGTTTTGGCGCTTTTATACGATAAAAATTATTTTACAGAAAAAATAATTATTTTTGCATCGCTTTATTCTCAGGACTATAACTTTTTTATTTTTTTGCTGATGATGCTGTATTGTGGGTCTTTTTTTGCGGGACAAGATGCTGTTTTCAGCGGTACCATGTTTATTTATATTTGGTTTTTTGATCGCGAGTTATTCCACTTTTTGTTCAGCGGTATGAGAATAAAGCGTTGTTTTTTGCCTCGTTTTTTTTTTTTTTTTTTTTTTTTACGGTGTTCACTGAAGGGGTTAACTAGTGATACATTTTTATAGGTGGGGTCGTTACGGACTCGGCGATACTAAATATGTGTACTTTTATTGTTTTTTTTTATTTAGATAAAGAAATGTATTTATGGGAATAATATTTTTTTTTTCATTATTTAGGAATTTTTTTTTTTTTTTACATTTGGAACATTTTTTTTTTACTTTTTAACTTTGTCCCAGGGGGGGACATCAGAGATCACTGATCTGACAGTTTGCACAGCACTCTGTCAGATCACCGATCTGTATGAGAGCTATGCAGGCTTACTAAGCGCCTGCTCTGAGCAGGCACTTGGTAAGCCAGCTCCCTCCCTGCAGGACCCGGACGCCGCGGCCATCTTGGATCCGGGCCTGGAGCAGGGAGGGAGGTAAGGAGACCCTCACAGCAACGCAATCACATCGCGTTGCTGCGGGGGTCTCATGGAAGCCCGCAGGGAGCCCCCTCCCTGCGCGATGCTTCCCTGTACCGACGGCACACCGTGATCATGTTTGATCGTGGTGTGCCGGGGGTTAATGTGCCGGGGGCGGTCCATGACCGCTCCTGGCACATTGTGCCGGATGTCAGATGCGATAGGCAGCTGACACCCAGCCGCGATCGGCCGCGCTCCCCCCGTGAGCGCGGCCGATCTCTATGACGTACTATACCTTCGAGGGTCAGATAGGCCCAGGGCACCTCGACGGGATAGTACGTCTAAGGTCAGAGAGGGGATAAGAAAGACATAGCTGAACTGGAGCGGGTGCAGAGAAGAGCGACCAAGGTTATTAGAGGACTGGGGTGTCTGCAATACCAAGATAGGTTATTACACTTGGGGCTATTTAGTTTGGAAAAATGAAGGCTAAGGGGTGATCTTATTTTAATGTATAAATATATGAGGGGACAGTGCAAAGACCTTTCTGGTGACCATTTTACTCATAGACCTGAGATGGGGACAAGGGGGCATCCTCTACGTCTGGAGGAAAGAAGGTTTAATCATAATAACAGACAAGGATTCTTTACTGTAGAAGCAGTGAGACTATGGAACTCTCTGCCGTATGATGTTGTAATGAGTGATTCATTACTTAGATTTAAGAGGGGACTGGATACCTTTCTTGAAAGTATAATGTTACATGGTATATATATATATATATATATATATATATATATATATATATATATACTAGCTGAAGAGCCCGGCGTTGCCTGGGCATAGTAAATATCTGTGGTTAGTTATAGCACCTCACGTCTCTTATTTTCCCATCATGCCTCTCATTTTCTCCCTTACACCTCTTATTTTCCCCCTCACTCCTCTTATTTTCCCCCTCACTCCTCTTATTTTCCCCCTCACTCCTCTCATTCCCGCCTAATACTTGTCATTTCGACCTCACATCTGTCATTTTCCGATCACTCCACTATTTTCCCTCACTCCTCTCATTTTGCACTCACACCTTTTCATTTTCACCTCACACCCCTCATTTTCACCTCAGTATATACATGTTTGTCATCTCCCTTACATATAGTATACACCTGTATGTCTTCACTTGTATATAGTATATACCTGTATGTCATCTCCTCCTGTATATACCCATGTGTCATCTCCTCCTGTATATATTATATACCTGTATGTCATCTCTTCTGTATATACTATATACCTGTATGTTATCTCCTCCTATATATAGTACAGTGGTCCCCAACTCCAGGCCTCGAGAGCCGCCAACAGTGCAGGTTTTCAGGATTTCCTTAGTATTGCACAGGGGTTGGAATCATCACCTGTGCAGAGGATCACATTACCACTGATGCAATACTAAAGAAATCCTGAAAACCTGCGCTGTTGGCGGCCCTCGAGGCCTGGAGTTGGGGACCACTGATATAGTATATACCTGTATGTCATCTCCCCTGTATATAGTATATACCTGCTGTATGTCCTCTCCTCCTCTATACCTATGTGTCATCTCCTCTTTTATATAGTATATACCTGTATGTCATGTCCTCCTGTATATAGTATGTACCTGTAAGTCATCTCCTTCTGTATACAGTATATACCTGTGTATCATCTGCTCCTGTATAAAGTATATACCTGTGTGTCATCTCCTCCAGTATATACCTTTATGTCATCTCCACCTGTATATACCTGTGTGTCATCTCCACTGTATATAGTATATAACTGTGTGTCATCGCCCCTGTATATAGTATGCACCTGTATGTCATCTCCCCTGTATATAGTATATACCAGGATGTTATCTCCTCCTGTATATAGTATATACCTGTGTGTCATCTTCCCTGTATATAATATATATGTGTGTGTCATCTCCTCCTGTATATAGTATATACCTGTGTGTTAGGGGTTGAGTTCTTGTCTCTTCACAGGGGGAATCTCGGGCCATCTCCGCTGCGGTCTCCCATTCTTCTCCTGCCGCAGTAGAGCCTGCTCAGCGGAGACGTCGATCCCAGCGTCTCGCTCAGTCTGACTCTGTGCTAAGAGTTACTGCTGCATTTCCTGCTTCTGCCATTGAAGTCAGTGCTGGGCAGCAGCAAGCAGACGCTTCTGGGGCTAAGTCCAGTTTTTCACATTCTGAGCATGCCCAGAGTAAAATCTCTCAGTGGAGATCGAGGGTCACATGATCAGATACTGCAGCTAAGGTCCTTGTAGGTGCTAGGACTAAAACCTGCTTTGTACTCTGAGCATGCCCAGGGCAAGATCTCTCAGTGGAGATCTGGGGTCACATGCTCAGGTACTGCAGCAACTCCATTGGTCCTTCTTTGAAAGGTCCTAAACGTGCTGCAGCTATTTAAGGCCCCCATGGCTAGTATTGTCTTTTGTTATGTGCTTTGCACCAGTGTGTTCAGGGACCCGGCTTTAATAGGCCCCTAGAATGCTGGCACCTCCGGCGAGGAGTTTGTGTTTGAATTTATTCAGGGACCCGGCTGAAATAAGCCCCTAGAATGCTGGCTCCTCCGGCGAGGAGTTTTGTTTACATGCGTGACCACTGACTGCTCTCTGTGTGGGCAGTTAGCCTGTGCCTCTGTGGAGTCTAACATGGCATAGTGCTTCTCTTTCACGGCTACTCAGTGAATTAACTGAGTTAGTCTATACCGCCATATAGTTCCGCCGTTTGCTAGCAGCAGGTACTCCGGCACGGTGGACCCCGGGCTGCGAATGCACCAATATCAACAAAAACATCTCTATTTACTCGGTGCCTTCCGCTAGCTCTCACATAATTTTAACGCCAGGATCTGGCTAGTAAATGGCGGACATTCAGCAATCCTTGCGGTATATCCAGCAGCTGGAGGGTAGGTTGGCGGCTCTCGAGAGCTCAACCTCAGCTGTGTATGTTACCGCAGTTGCTGTATAGGCTGCTAGCGTGGCTGCATCAACCTTGTCCACTGCCACCCCTGTTCCGACATTATCTCGCCTCCCGCTGCCAGAAACATTTTCTGGAGATAGCAAATCTTGTAGGGGATTCGTGAGTCAGTGCTCTATTAACCTCGAGCTCCTGGCTGCACGTTTTCCTACAGAGCAGGCTAAGGTGGGATTTATTGTGTCTCTCTTGTCGGACAGGGCGTTGGAGTGGGCTACGCCGATGTGGGAGCGTGGTGATCATGTGGTGCAGAGTGATCCGCTGTTCCTAACCACTCTGAAAAAGGTCTTTTTAGGACCTCAAGTCACCCATGACACAGAGCTCCAACTACTGGCATTAACTCAGGGTGAGTCCTTGGTCAGCCATTTTTCCGTCCACTTCCGTACTTTAGCTTCCGAGCTGGAGTGGTCGGATAAAGCCTTTATCCCCATATTTTGGAGGGGCCTGGCTGACCACGTTAAGGACGCTCTGGCCACTAGGGAGATTCCTGCCACACTGGAGGAGTTAATAACTGTCTCTACTCAAATTGAATTCCGTTTTAATGAGCGGAGGTTAGAGCGAGCCCAGTGTAGGCAGAGGTTTCGGCTGGCTCCCACCTTCACCAAACCTCTGGAATCTCCGGTCCAGGTTCCTGAGTCACATGAGGCCTTGGAAGTGTCACGAGCGGGATCTAAGTCCCGGACCGCTTGTGCACTCAAGGTCTGTCATGTTTGCCAGCAGTCAGGACATCTTGCCACCAGATGTTCCCAACGGTCGAGGAAACGTCAGCATCTAGTGGTAGTACGTGGAGGTACTCTAGACGCGGCGACGTTTGCCTCCAAATTGTCCTTTAAAGGGACAATTACTATAGCCTCATCCTCCCACTCGGTAGAGCTCTGCGTGGATTCTGGGGCGGAGGGCAATTTTATGTCTTCTGCCTTCGCCTAACGGCACGCCATACCCCTGGTTATGCTAGCTCAACCAGTAACAGTACGAGTGGTGAATGGGTCGACACTGCCCTCACAGATAACACACCAGACCATCCCTTTTACTCTGTCCATGTCGCCATCCCATTAAATCTCTCCTCGTCATTCCTGAGGGAATTGATGAGGTCCTGTTGGGGATACCTTGGCTACGGTACCACTCTCCTCATATCGAGTGGTCCTCAGGCAGAATTCTGGGATGGGGTGAATCTTGTGGGGGTAGGTGCCAGAGGATGTGCGTTCAGGTTGCTACTACAGAGGTACCCGCAGATCTATCCTCTCTCCCCAAGCAATATTGGTCTTATGCAGACGTGTTCTCCAAAAAGGCGGCGGAGACCCTTCTGCCCCATCGCCCTTATGACTGACCTATTGATCTCTTGCCTGGTGCTGAGCCTCCCCAGGGTTGAGTTTATCCGTTATCTCTCCCAGAGACGGAGGCAATGTCTCAGTACATTCAAGAGAATCTGGCAAGAGGGTTCATCATGAAGTCAGTGTCACCTGCAGGGGCTGGGTTCTTCTTCATGCAGAAGAAGAATGGAGAACTGTGTCCATGCATATGCAGCGCCCCAGAGATCTGGTCATTGCAGTAACGTCGCTCTGCCACTAAGGGGAGTGATGGTACGTCTTATGGCACTAAAGGAGTTCTTCTGACCAGGTATCACAGCACACATTACATTTCACGCTCCGGCCACTAGGGGGAGCAAAAGGCCTATTTATTAGGTCACTCCTCACACTGGTAAAACTAGGAGTTGGACAGGAAGTACGGGAGAACGCAGCATGGGAGAGCTCCAGGGAGGACCTGTCAGAACTGGGGAATCTGGCAGGTACCTAGCCGAAAGGAAAAGAAAAAGGAATTCCAGCTTAACGAAGCGGTGAAAAGTAAAAACTAAATACTTTATTCACTTCATATAAGAAGCAGAGGATAAAACATCAGCACAATATAGGTAAAAAACACTATCTACACGTTTCAGGTGACGCAGCACCCTTAATCATGAGGAGAACCAGTAGGAGTCGTGCGGCGAGAATGGCAACATCCTACTGAGGCGCATCGCCGGTGGCCAGAGCACCGAGGGAGTAACAGTCTCCACGCATTACTTCAAACAGCGGCAGGACAGTTAATTACAGGTTGGCTGTCTACCATACATCACCAAAGAAGGACATAGGGGGCAATCATGGGAGAGGGGTGACACTAGGGTCCCAGAATAACTCCAGGCCTACCTGTCATAAAGGTGCGTCCTAGCCATAACAAACCTGGGGGACGGAGAGAGAAAGATCTAGAAAGAACGAGAACAGAAGTTGTGAGAACTATCCCGAATGCCCAGCAGGGAAGAACTACAACACACAGGTGCTAGTTGGTAGGCACTGATTTCCACCTGCAAAGGGAACTCTGGATGTGCCTTCGGACCGGCCGGTCTCAGACAGCACTGTTGACAGTGCCCTGGATTGAGGATCCTGAAACCTTCAGTAAAAGGTAAAGAGACTGCAATTCTGTGTCCTCGTTATTCCTCGCACCTTGCATCACGCACCATCACCTTTTATTGGACGCCCCTTAGCAGGGTCACGGACCGGGTCTAGAAACCGTGACAACCCCGGACCGAGTACCCGCGGCCCTGCGTTTGGGGGCGCTTCACATAGACTACAGGGGTCTTAACGCCATCACCGTTAAAAATAAGCATCCTTTGCCCCTGATATCTGAGCTCTTCGATAGGCTTCGGGGAGCAAGGGTGTTTACTAAACTAGATCTGCGGGGTGCTTACAACCTGATTCACATCCGTGAGGGGGACGAATGGAAGACGGCTTTTAACACCAGGGATGGGCACTATGAATATCTGGTGATGCCCTTCGGGCTCTGTAATGCCCCAGCCGTTTTCCAAGACTTTGTGAATGACATCTTCCGGGATATGCTTTCCACCTCAGTTGTAGTCTATCTGGATGATATTCTCATCTACTCTCCAGATATTGACTCCCACCAGAGAGATGTTTGCAAAGTCTTTGACCTCCTACGGGCAAACTCCCTCTATGCCAAGTTGGAGAAGTGTATGTTTGAGCAGGAGTCCTTACCTTTCCTCGGCTATATCATCTCCGCCCAGGGATTGGCTATGGATCCTGCCAAACTACAGGCGGTGATGGACTGGCAAGAACCCCATTCTCTTAAAGCGGTGCAGCGTTTTATGGGGTTCATAAATTATTATCGCCAGTTCATTCCGCACTTTGGTAGCTCCCTTGGTTGCTCTCACCAAGAAGGAGGCAAATCCCAAATTGTGGTCCGAGGAAGTCTCCAAGGCCTTTGTCTCCATAAAGTCACACTTCGCTAGCGCTCCCATCCTACATCACCCCTATGTAGATAAGCCATTTATCATGGAGGTGGACGCCTCTTCTGTTGGTGCTGGAGCACCAAAAGGATGCTCAAGGTCGGAAGCATCCTTGCTTCTTCTTTTCTAATACCTTTTCACCAGCAGAGCAGAGAGGAAATATTCCATCGGGGACAGGGAGTTGCTAGCCATGAAGTTGGCTTTTTCGGAGTGGAGACATCTCTTGGAGGGAGCTCGTTTTCCCTTCCAGGTCTTCACAGATCATAAAAATTTGGTTTACCTGCAGACAGCCCAGTGGTTAAATTCTCGCAAGGCCAGATGGTCCTTGTTCTTCTCCCGGTTTCATTTCACCCTTCATTTTTTCTTTCTGGGGAGAACATTCGTGCCGATGCTCTCACTCGCTCTGTTGTGTCATCTGTGGAGGAGGAAGAGGAACCTCGGCTTATTGTCCCTACCGAGAGCCTGAGAACTGTGGCCCCGGTTTCGCTAGAGTCTGTGCCTCCGGGCAAGACTTTTGTACCACCCAGTTTGCAACCGGAGGTTCTCTCGTTGGCACACTCGTCCAGGGTGGGTGGACATTTTGGTTCCAAAAGGACATCTGAGTTACTGGCGAGGACATACTGGTGGCCGCATATGGCTCGTGATGTCGCAGACTATGTTCGGGCATGTGACTCTTGTGCCAAGAACAAGTCCCCTCGGCAACAGCAAGCTGGTTTGCTTTATTCTCTGCCGGTGGCGGACAGGCCCTGGGAGATGGTTGGGATGGACTTTATGGTGGGCTTACCCAGGTCTCGTAGTTGCACCATTATCTGGGTGATCACCGACCATTTCTCCAAAATGGTTCATTTGGTGCCTCTTCCACGGCTACCATCTGCACGGGCTCTGGCAGCCTTGTTCATCAAACACATCTTTCGCTTACACAGTATGCCAGACAAGATTGTCAGTGACCTCAGTTCCCCAGTGACCTCAGGTCCCCAGTTTCCGTCTCGATTCTGGAGGGAGCTTTGTTGTCTACTCAGAATTGAGTTAAATCTCTCTTCGGCTTATCATCCCGAGACGAATGGGTTGGTTGAGAGAGCCAACCAGACTCTGATTACTTATTTGCGACATTTTGTTTCTGCTAGGCTGGATGACTGGGCATCCTTGTTACCATGGGCAGAGTTTGCCCTTAACAATGCTGTATCCGACTCCACCGGTCAGACTCCTTTCCTCCTTAACTACGGCCAGCATCCACGGGTTCCTGTACCTATGCCCATGTCCTCTGCTGACTCCAGGGTGGCAGACTGGGCAGTGGAAGCATGAGACATTTGGGACCGCACTCAGGATGCCATCCGGGCATCCAAGGAGAGAATGAGGTCCTCCTCCGATGCACATCGGCGCCATGCGGGGTTACGGTCCTGAGGATAGATCCTGGGAGCCTGCTGAGCACATTCGGGCTCCGCAGCTCATTGCTGCCTTCGAACGTAGCGAGGTCCAAGGAGGGGGTGCCCTAGGGAGGGGCTAATGCTAGGGGTTGAGTTCCTGCCTCTGCACAGGGGGAATCTTGGGCCATCTCTGCTGCGGTCTCCCATTCTTCTCCTGCCGCAGTGGAGCCTGCTCAGTGGAGACATCGATCCCAGCATCTCGCTCAGTCTGACTCTGTGCTAAGAGTTAATGCTGCATTTCCTGCTTCTGCCATTGAAGTCAGTGCTGGGCAGCGGCGAGCAGATGCTTCTGAGGCTAAGTCCAGCTTTTCACATTCTGAGCATGCCCACAGTAAGATCTCTCAGTGGAGATCGAGGGTCACATGATCAGATACTGCAGCTAAGGTCCTTGTAGGTGCTAGGACTAAATCTTGCTTTGTACTCTGAGCATGCCCAGGGCAAGATCTCTCAGTGGAGATCTGGGGTCACATGCTCAGGTACTGCAGCAACTCCATTGGTCCTTCTTTGAAAGGTCCTAAACGTGCTGCAGCTATTTAAGGCCCGCATGGCCGCACGGCCATGCGCTAGTATTGTCTTTTGTTATGTACTTTGCGCTAGTGTGGTCACATGAGAGTGTTCGAAATTTGAACTGCATTACTGCACTAGAAATATGAAAAATGAGAGCGTTTAGTGCATAAAAATGGCCAATTTTATGTGTACCTGGTAGCCCCTTTACGGCATCTCTCTTATACCAGGTAAAAGAGAGATGCCGTAAAGGGGCTACCAGGTACACATAAAATTTTTATGCGCTAAAAGCTCTCATTTTTCATATTTCTAGTGCAGTAATGCAGTTCAAATTTCGTGTTTTCAAGTTTGCATGTTTTAGCGCTGCAGTGTGCTGCCTTATTTACTTAACTATATACGAGTTGGCGACTCTAGGTTCAGCACCTGTTCACACTGAGTCTATGTTTGGATGTGCAGGTCAGGTTTTTGAAACACATGAGTGTGTTCAGGGACCTGGCTGAAATAAGCCCCTAGAATGCTGGCACCTCCGGTGAGGAGATTGTGTTTGAATGTATTCAGGAACCCGGCTGAAATAAGCCCCTAGAATGCTGGCTCCTCCGGCGAGGAGTTTTGTGTACATGCATGACCACTGACTGCTCTCTGTTTGGGCAGTTAGCCTGTTCCTCTGTGGAGTCTAACAGGGCATAGTGCTTCTCTTTCATGGCTACTCTGTGAATTAACTGAGTTTGTCTATACCGCCATATAGTTCCATCGTTTGCTAGCAGCAGGTACTCCTGCACGGTGGACCCCGGGCTGCGAACGCACCAATATCAATAAAAACATCTCTATTTACTTGGTGCGTTCCGATAGCCTTAACACCTGTGTGTCATCTCCTCCTGTATATAGTATATACCTGTGTGTCATCTCCTCCTGTATATAGTATATACCTGTGAGTCATCTCCTCCTATATATAGTATATACCTGTGTATCATCTGCTCCTGTATATAGTATATACCTGTAAGTCATCTCCTCCTTTATAAGGTATATACCTGTGTGTCATCTGCTCCTGTATATAGTATATACCTGTGTGTCATCTGCTCCTGTATATAGTATATACCTGTGTCATCTCCTCCTGTATATAGTATATACCTGTGTATCATCTCCTCCTGTATACAGTATATACCTGTGTGTCATCTCTCCTGTATATAGTACTAAATTGGCAGCCTAATAAATCCCCAGCCAACAGGAAGCCCTCCCCCCTGGTAGTATATATTAGCTCACACATACACATAATAGACACGTCATGTGACTGACAGCTGCCGTATTTCCTATATGGTACATTTGTTGCTCTTGTAATTTGTCTGCTTATTAATCAGATTTTTATTTTTGAAGGATAATACCAGATTTGTGTGTCATCTGCTCCTGTATATAGTATATACCTGTAAGTCATCTCCTCCTGTATAAGGTATATACCTGTGTGTCATCTGCTCCTGTATATAGTACATACCTGTGTCATCTCCTCCTGTATATAGTATATACCTATGTATCATCTCCTCCTGTATACAGTATATACCTGTGTGTCATCTCTCCTGTATATAGTACTAAATTGGCAGCCTAATAAATCCCTAGCCAACAGGAAGCCCTCCCCCCTGGCAGTATATATTAGCTCACACATACACATAATAGACACGTCATGTGACTGACAGCTGCCGTATTTCCTATATGGTACATTTGTTGCTCTTGTAATTTGTCTGCTTATTAATCAGATTTTTATTTTTGAAGGATAATACCAGATTTGTGTGTGTTTTAGGGCGAGTTTCATGTGTCAAGTTGTGTGTGTTGAGTTGCATGTGGCGACATGCATGTAGCGACTTTTGTGAGATGAGTTTTGTGTGGCGACATGCGTGTAGCATGTGACAGGTTAGTGTAGCAAGTTGTATGCAGCAAGTTTTGCGCATGGCGAGTTTAACGCGTGGCGAGTTTTATGTGTGGTGCGTTTTGAGTATGTGCAAGTTTTGAGTGAGGCAACTTTTCCATGTGTTGCAACTTTTGTGCATGTAGCAATTTTTCAGCGTGTGCAAGTTTTGCGTGTGGCGAGTTTTCCATGAGGTGAGTTTTGCACGTGTTGCGAGTTTTGCGTGAGCCTAGTTTTGCATGTGGTGAGTTTTGAGCAGTGACTTTTGTGTTTCGACTTTTATGTGGCGAGTTTGGTGTATGTGTGGTGAAATGTGTGGTATATGTGTTCAAGCACGTGGTAGTTTGTGGCGCCTTTTGTGTGTGTGTTCATATCCCCGTGTGTGGTGAGTATCCCATGTCGGGGCCCCACCTTAGCATCTGTACGGTATATACTCTTTGGTGCCATCGCTCTCATTCTTTAAGCCCCCCTTGTTCACATCTGGCAGCTGTCAATTTGCCTCCAACACTTTTCCTTTCACTTTTTCCCCATTATGTAGATAGGGGCAAAATTGTTTGGTGAATTGGAAAGCGCAGAGTTAAAATTCCACCTCACAACATAGCCTATGACACTCTCAGGGTCCAGACGTGTGACTGTGCAAAATTTTGTGGCTGTAGCTGTGACGCCCCCAACACTTTTCCTTTCACTTTTTCCCCATTATGTAGATAGGGGCAAAATTGTTTGGGGAATTGGAACGTGCGGGGTTAAAATTTTGCCTCACAACATAGCCTATGACGCTCTCAGGGTCCAGACGTGTGAGTGTGCAAAATTTTGTGGCTGTAGCTGCGACGGTGCAGATGTCAATCCCAGACATACACACATACACACATTCAGCTTTATATATTAGATGAGATTCCTTGATAGGGCGTTGATCCAGGGAACTAGTCTGATTGTCGTATGTGGAGTCGGGAAGGAATTTTTTCCCCCAATGTGGAGCTTACTCTTTTGCCACATGGGATTTTTTTGCCTTCCTCTGGATCAACATGTTAGGGCATGTTAGGTTAGGCTATGGGTTGAACTAGATGGACTAAAAGTTTTCCTTCAACCTTAATAACTATGTTACTATGTTACTAACTCACTGACTGACTACTTCCTGCTTCCTACTCTTATTCCTTCCTCCCACACCCTCTACCTAGTTCCCCCTTCAGCCTGAGATGGGGCCCTGCCTAAATATGGTCCGTCCAGTTCCCCTGGCCTGGAGTGGTGTGGTGTTGGATGTTAGTATGGGTCTCGGGTAGTGCCCTCCCCTTACCTGAGAACAGAGTACCACACCTCTGGCTGAGGTGCAGTACCTCTGTGGCGACTAGACCCTCAGGGGTGCCACAATTACGTGCTTTGAGGTTCTTTTTTGTGTTGTAACACACCGAAAAATCGTTGAAACATTTTCCTCGATTGCATTTCTCAGCCATACACTATGACATAAAGTGGGAACATTTCTCTGATCTCAAAAACTGAAAAAAAGCTTTTAAAAATTTAGTAGGGTTCTATTTCGCAGCCACACGGTGTTACAAGGAAAACCAAGGAAAGAAGAAAAAAACGAGGAATAGTTAGATTGTAGGTTTAAAGTAAAGGGACAAAGAAATGATGATTTAAGTAGCTTTTATTGAAATGAGTATGAAGGCAAGTGGTGGTACAAAGGAGCACACATCTCATAAATTTACATAAACAGTAAAAAAATTGCGAAAGATGCGTATTAGGGGAATAGTATTAATCATAAAAAATTAATAACCAAAGATAAGCAAAAGTGGTATTCATGTATACAGTACTTCGTGTCAATGTAAGTCTATAGATTGAGGCATATACATATAGATATACAGTACAGTCCAAAAGTTTGGACACACCTTCTCATGTAAAATTTATACTGTATTTTCATGACTATGAAAATTGTTCATTCACACTGAAGGCATCAAAACTATGTGTTAGGGCTAGCGGAATGCACCAAATAATAAGATAGATTAAGGTGCGTTCGCAGCCCGGGGTCCACCATGCAGAGATGGAACCTGCTGCCAAGTAATGACGGACTATATGGCGGTACAATGTGAATACACACACGGGTTAACTTCACCCGGTGTGAAGGAAGCGAACCCTGTTAAGTCACAGGACCGCGGTACCGCACACAAGAGCGCAAGCAAGGAGTCACCAAGCTCAGTTCCAAGACTTGGGATCTGAGTCCGACTAGACTACTTGTGCTCGACACTGCTAATGGGGTGTCAGAGTAACCAAAGTAATAATAAAAGATGCACGAGAGTGCATGCGGTGCCGCACGCCACTAACCACCCAGGCTTGGGTCAGGAAAGTGCTGTGAAAGCGCACGGTGCCGCACTGGCGGTCACAGCAATAGACGCTGTATGGTGTGTAACGTGCTGGTAGCTGAGTCGGGCGCTAGATAGCAATCACCCACCTTCCACGAACAGACATCCAATAGGGAGGGGATTTTAATGAACGACTTTCACTCACAACACACACACGTTTACAAATGTACACTAGCGCATGGCCATGCTGTCATGCGCAGCTTATATAGCTGCAGCACGTTCAGGACCTTCCAATAAAGGACCAATGGGAACAGCTGCAGCATCTGAGCATGTGACTCTCGATCTCCAATGGGAGATCTCACCCTGGGCATGCTCGGAAGGGAAAAAGCAGGACTTAGATCCCAAAAGCGTCTGCTCGCCGGTGCCCAGCACTGGCTTCAATGTCAGAAGCAGGCAAAGCAGCAGAAATCCTATGCACAGAGTGAGACTGAGCAAGACGCTGGGAATGACGTCTCCGCTGAGCAGACTCCACTGTGGCTGGAGAAGAATGGGAGACCGCAGCAGAGATGCTTCGAGATTCCCCCTGTGCAGAGGCGGGAACTCGACACCTAACACTATGAATTAACACATGTGGAATTATAAACTTAACAAAAAGTGTGAAACAACTGAAATTATGTCTTATATTCTAGGTTCTTCATGTAGCCACCTTTTGCTTTGATGACTGCTTTGTACACTCTTGGCATTCTCTTGATGAGCTTGAAGAGTTAGTCACCGGGAATGGTTTTCACTTCACAGGTGAGCCCTGTCAGGTTTAATAAGTGGGATTACTTGCCTTATAAATGGTGTTGGGACCATCAGTTGTGTTGTGCAGAAGTCTGGTGGATACACAGATGATAGTCTTACTAGACTGTTAGAATTTGGATTATGGCATGAAAAAAGCAGCTAAGTAAAGAAAAACGAGTGGCCATCATTACTTTAAGAAATGAAGGTCAGTCAGTCCGAAAAATTGGGAAAACTTGGAAAGTGCCCCCAAGTGCTGTGGCAAAAACCATCAAGCACTACAAAGAAACTGGCTCACATGAGGACCGCCCCAGGAAAGGAAGACCAAGAGTCACCTCTGCTTCTGAGGATAAGTTTTTCTGAGTCACCAGCCTCAGAAATCGCAGGTTAACAGCAGCTCAGATTAGAGACCAGGTAAATGCCACACAGAGTTCTAACAGCAGACACATCTCTACAACAACTGTTAGGGCTTGTTTTCACTTGCGAGGAACACGTCCGTGTCTCGCATGTGGAAACGAAGCTCTGGTGCCGGCACTCCGGAGCGGAGCGTGCGGCTGCATGTGTTGCTATGCGGCCGCACGCTCCGCTCCACAGTGCCGGCGCCAGAGCTTCGCTTCCACATGCGAGACACGGACGTGTTCCTTGCAAGTGAAAACAAGCCTTTAAGAGGAGACTTTGTGCAGCAGGCCTTCATGGTAAAATAGCTGCTAGGAAACCACTGCTAAAGACAGGCAACAAGCAGAAGAGACTTGTTTGAGCTAAAGAACACAAGGAATGGACATTAGACCAGTGGAAATCTGTGCTTCGGTCGGATGTGTCCAAATTGCAGATCTTTGGTTCCAACCACCGTGTCTTTGTGCGACGCAGAAAAGGTGAACGGATGGACTCTACATGCCTGGTTCCCACCGTGAAGCATGGAGGAGGAGGTGTGATGGTGTGGGGGTGCTTTGCTGGTGACACTGTTGGAGATTTATTCAAAATTGAAGGCATACTGTGCCAGCATGGCTACCACAGCATCTTGCAGCGGCATGCTATTCCATCCGGTTTGCATTTAGTTGGACCATCATTTATTTTTCAACAGGACAATGACCTCAAACACACCTCCAGTGTAAGTGCTATTTGACCAAGAAGGAAAGTGATGGGGTGCTACGCCAGATGACCTGGCCTCCATCGTCACCAGATCTGAACCCAAACTGTTGTTCCAGATTCCTGATGGGCCTCTGCAAAGGGATGGAGATTAATGAAGCGTTGGGTGAAAGAGTTCCAATTTATGTAAGCTGTTTTTTTCGTAAACAATCACAAGGAAAATAGAGTATGGGGAACCATACTCACCTTGGCATTATAGGAATGGATCCAAGATGGATCTATCTCTTTCTAAATCAATTGCATGTTTTAGATAGAGTTTTCTAAGATGTAATCAATACAGGGTGTACTCTGCCCTCCCTGTTTCATTAGGAGTTACTTTGGCAACTACTATTCTATTGTTGCATATCACATACCTGTTGTTCTGACACTTTATGAACACTCAGCCATTTAAATATCATTATTTTGGCCCTTTGGGCATATGTGCAAGGGGGAAATGTGTGGTTCTTTCTTCCCTTATCCTCTGTGGCTAGAGTTCTGAGAATAAGACCAATAAGAACCTAACAGCCACCAGCATGATCAGACATGATTAGGCATATGTCATTTAAGCACAGACTTGGTGGGCCAAAGACCAGGGCCCATATTTGGTGTCAGCAGGCGACACTACTGCCTTTTCCCTTGTGCAAGATACTTCCCAATGCCCTGTATATGATACTGGTACAGATGCTTTACGCCCTGCACCGATCCTTGCACATTTTGAGGCACCATCAACCCGGCACTTCCAAATCTTTGTCGAAGCCCAGCATTTAGCTGTCCCTACCCAAGACCTTAGAACGAAAAAGAAAGTTCTACCCACAGACATAAACACAAAATGGGCACATTTCCAGGATGTTAGCCTTAGAAATGTTGCCATTTAGTCTGGTAGACATGGAGGAATCGTGTCAACTTATGGCGGCAGCCACTTGGTACTTGGTCCTCAGCTTGGTCAATATAGGGCAGTGATCAGGGTGAAATTGCTGGGGACCCGCCTGCCTGGCTAATCTCCAGCCAGATCCCTGGCGGCTTTTAAAGTATGTTTCTCTGTGAGACACCACAGCAATATAGAGTCAAACATACATGGCTGAAATAATGCAGCCAATGCCTGATGCACGCTGCCTGTGGATTGGGCAGCATGTATCAGCTGTCAGGTTCACATTAATAATATTAGTACAATATTACATACCATGTTTTATGATCACATAATTATGTTTGCAATTTATTTACAGGCATGCAAAAGTTTGATCGTGTCCCATGTCAAAAAAACTCAGTTCACCCCTTTGCTGTTTGTATTGGGCTTATCTCCTATAGTTCTTGTAAACTCTGCAATTTAGCTGTACCTGCACATAGGACAGAGGTCCTTTGAGTTTTCTGTATTACTGCATATAGAATTTTCCTAAAATCCAGCAAAAACACACAGCTCTAAGGGTATGTGGACAAGGTCAGTAAACGCTGCAGGTACATCTACGGCTTCAAACCCATAGTGGCCAGATGTTACATCATAGTGAGTGAGATTTCAAGAAATCCCATGCCCACTATGCGTTCACCGACGCACGCGGATCACTTGCGGAGACAAGCATGTGGCGCGTCTTTCCAGACCACAGCATGTCAATTCATCTTGCAGAGACGTGAGCCTCCGCAAGATAAATGTCACCCATACAATGTATAGGACATGGTGAATCTGCACAATTCAACGAACACATGCCGAATCACCTGCGTTTGGAAGCAGCGGGCATGGGCTGCTTCCAAGCCCCACCAATTACTGACTTTGGGAACTTAAGCCTAAGAATAAACTTGAAATAGTTGTACTGCTGCAACACGGGACACCTGAGGAAAGTTAAAACAAAGCTGATATAAAAAGCCGGGGAGTCATTCACAACTTAACACAACTTCATAATGCTCAAGATAAGGATATTTACATGTAGACAAAATTGTTGGTAACTTCTGTTACAGTAAGAAAAACTCACAATGGTCATGGAAATAAGTTGAAACTAAAAAAAAGTATTTTTCAAATTAAATTTACTGAATATCAATAATAACAATCAGATATTGCTTTTGAATTGTTGTAGAACAGAAAAATAACATCAAAATGGCCTGAACAAAAAAATTGAAAAGATTGAAAATAAGTTGACATGTTTAAACTAAGGTGTGCCCTGTAATTATCATCACATGTATCTAGAAATTTGTAACAGGTCAGTATGCCTATAGGACCTTCTTCCCCTGTATGACTTTTTGAAAATGGGACTTCTTGTGACTTGCTTTCAAAACTGTCTTTCTTCTCATGACTCTTCGATAAAGGCCTGATTTGTGGGGTTTATGACTAATAGTTGTAATGTGAAATAGAAATAGAACCGTGTCCAGTTCGTGGTGATGAAATCCAAAGAAATAGTATTTATTTCGCCATCAAAATGCATGTATTTTGATGGCAGAATAAATACTATTTCTTTGGACTTCATCACCTGGGACGGAGCGCTGTTTTTTTTTCTATTAGATATTGCTGTTTTTCCAAGTTGGTTCCTTGGAGTTTGGACGGATTTCCACACTTAGCGAGTGCTGGCAGCCTTTCTCTTGTGTAATAGTTGTAATGTTGACAAATTCTCTCACCTCACTTGTGGATGTCTGCAGCTAAACTAGAGTGACCACAGGCTTCTTGGCTGCGTTCTAACTAGTGCTTTCCTGGTATTGGGATGTCAACTTAGGGGGACGGCCATGTCTTGGTAGGTTAGTAGTTGTGCCATACTCTATCCATTTTTAGATGGTAGATTGATAGATTGAACAGCGCTCTCTGAGATGTTTATTTTTTTATAACCTAACCCTGCTTTACTCTTCTCTACAACTTTATCCTTGACCTGTCTGGTGTGTTGCTTGCTTATCATAACACATTTTGATTAGTGTTGAGCGATACCGTCCGATACTTGAAAGTATCGGTATCGGATAGTATCGGCCGATACCCGAAAAATATCGGATATCGCCGATACCGATATCCGATACCAATACAAGTCAATGGGACATCAAGTATCGGAAGGTATTCTCATGGTTCCCAGGGTCTGAAGGAGAGGAAACTCTCCTTCAGGCCCTGGGATCCATAGGGATGTGTAAAATAAAGAATAAAAATAAAAAATATTGATATATTTACCTCTCCGGCGGCCCCTGAACTCAGCGCGGGTAACCGGCAGGCTTCGTTGTTCAAAATCAGCGCTTTTAGGACCTGAGAATCACGTCCCGGCTTCTGATTGGTCGCGGGCCGCCCATGTGACCGCCACGCGACCAATCACAAGCCACGACGTCACCGCAAGCTATTAACGCGCTCATTTTTAAAAATGAGCGCGTTAATGACTTTCAAAGACGTAGCGGCTTGTGATTGGTCGCGTGGCCGCGACCAATCACAAGCCGCTACGTCTTTGAAAGCCATTAACGCGCTCATTTTTAAAAATGAGCGCGTTAATAGCTTGCGGTGACGTTGCGGCTTGTGATTGGTCGCGTGGCGGTCACATGGGCGGCCCGCGACCAATCAGAAGCCGGGACGTGATTCTCAGGTCCTAAAAGCGCTGATTTTGAACAACGAAGCCTGCCGGTTACCCGCGCTGAGTCCAGGGGCAGCCGGAGAGGTAAATATATCAATATTTTTTATTTTAATTCTTTATTTTACACATCTCTATGTATCCGATACCGATACCCGATACCACAAAAGTATCGGATCTCGGTATCGGAATTCCGATACTTGCGGTATCGGAATGCTCAACACTAATTTTGATCCCTAATATTCTCAAACAAGTCTCTGGCCAGAAGGCACATTGACTGCATTTTGTGCTCCCGATGAATGTCAGCTCTAGGGATAAGCGAATAAATTTGAGTTAAACTGAATTCTACTCCAGTTTTTTAAAAATCCTTTATTGCCAAAAGGCTATTTTTTTGGTCATTTTACTTTCATGCGGAATCTGAGAAATGGTGGCCATTGAACTGTAAATAGCCATCAAAATTTTAAAAACTTTTTTTTTTTAAAACTTTACTCACCTCTCTGGCCCCTCAGCTTCTGACTTCCACCTGTCCAGTGTTGGTTGCATCTTTGGATCATCTTTGTCAGCTCTGAAATCCCCAGGCCTCTCGCATTAGGTTTGAGCTTCTGGAGTTATTAGGCCCCGGAAATTCTGTGCATCTCCTAGCCCATGCCTAGACATCCTAACTAGGGTTGAGCGAAACGGATCGTTCATTTTCAAAAGTCGCCGACTTTTGGCAAAGTCCGGTTTCATGAAACCCGACCCGACCCAACCCCTGTGTGGGGTCGGCCATGCGGTACGCGACTTTCGCGCCAAAGTCGCATTTCAATGACGCTAAAAGCGCCATTTCTCAGCCAATGAAGGTGGATGCAGAGTGTGGGCAGCGTGATGACATAGGTCCTGGTCCCCACCATCTTAGAGTAGGGCATTGCAGTGATTGGCTTGCTGTCTGCGGCGTCACAGGGGCTATAAAGAGGCGTTCCGGCCTACCGCCATCTTACTGCTGCTGATCTGAGCATAGGGAGAGGTTGCTGCCGCTTCGTCAGAAGCAGGGATAGCGTTAGGCAGGGTCCATTAACCCCCAAACCGCTTGTGCTGTAGCGATTTCCACTGTCCAACACCACCTTTTGTTTGCAGGGACAGTGGAAGCTACATTTTTTTTTCCTCAGCGCTGTAGCTCATTGGGCTGCCCTAGAAGGCTCCCTGATAGCTGCATTGCTGTGTGTACGCCGCTGTGCAAACCAACTGCTTTTTTCAAAGCACAAATGCTGCTGTTCCTTCCTTTCTGCACAGCTATCTTTTTTGTTTGTCCACACTTTTTATTTAATTTGTGCATCAGTCCACTCCTTATTGCTGCCTGCCATACCTGGCTGAGATTACTGCAGGGAGATAGTAATTGTAGGACAGTCCCTTTTTTTTTTTTTTTTTTAATTCTCCCTAAAAAAATAAGTTGTGGGAGATTAAGATTGGCATTTCTGCTAGAGTGCCATCCCTGTGTGTGCCATCTCTCTCACATAGTGGGCCATAGAAAGCCTTTTTATTTTTCTGCTTTTTTTTTTTTTGGGGGGGGGGTTTATAAATTCTCCCTGAAAAAAAAAAAACAGTGGGAGATTAATATTGGCCTTTGGGCTTGTGTGCCAGTCCTGAGTGTGCCATCTCTCTCTCAAATAGTGGGCCATAGAAAGCCTATTTATTTTTTTTTTTAAATATTTGGTTTCTAAATTCTCCCTGAAAAAAATCAATTTTTTTTATTTGGTTTCTAAATTCTCCCTGAAAAAAATCAATTTTTTTTATTTGGTTTCTAAATTCTCCCTGAAAAAATTAAAAAAAAACAGTGGGAGATTAATATTGGCCTTTCTGCTTGTGTGCCACTCCTGACTCCTGGGTGTGCCATCTCTCTCTCTCAAATAGTGGGCCATAGAAAGCCTATTTTTTTTTTTATTTGGTTTCTAAATTCTCCCTGAAAAAATAAAAAAAAACAGTGGGAGATTAATATTGGCCTTTCTGCTTGTGTGCCACTCCTGACTCCTGGGTGTGCCATCTCTCTCTCTCAAATAGTGGGCCATAGAAAGCCTATTTTTTTTTTATTTGTTTTCTAAATTCTCACTGAAACAATAAAAAAAAAATCAGTGGGAGATTAATATTGGCCTTTCTGCTTGTGTGCCACTCCTGACTCCTGGGTGTGCCATCTCTCTCTCTCAAATAGTGGGCCATAGAAAGCCTATTTTTTTTTTTGTTTTTATTTGGTTTCTAAATTCTCCCTGAAAAAATCAATTTTTCTTATTTGGTTTCTAAATTCTCCCTGAAAAAAATAAAAAAAAAATTGGGAGATTAATATTGACATTTGTGCTTGAGTGACAGTCCTGCGTGTGTGGCATCTCTCTCATTTGGTGCCACCGAAAACAGAGTGTGTAACATTGTGCCTGATTTTCGTTGTGGTCTCACCCACCTGTAAAGGGGTATCTAAATCATACTGAAGTTATAGCTCACCGTGTACGTTGTTTGACAGCAACAAATACCGTTACTTTGGTTACGTTTTTAAAACAATGAGGAAGTCTGGTGGAAGAGGTGGCCGTGGGCGTTCATTGTCAGCTGGTAATGATGGTAGTGGTAGTGGAGCATCAGGTGGTCGTGGGAAAAAAAATATTGCACCTAAGTCTGGAGCTGTGGAGCCAGGTTTGTCGTCTGGCTACAGAAGGCCTCGAACGCTCCCTTTTCTGGGAGTAGGAAAACCGCTTTTAAAGCCGGAGCAGCAAGAGCAAGTTTTGGCTTACCTTGCTGACTCAGCCTCTATCTCTTTTGCCTCCTCTTTTGAAACTGGTAAATGTAAAAGCAACGCGTTGTTAGTGGATGTTCACGGTCACGGACAAGTCGCTTCCTTGTCCTCTTCAGCAAAAACAACAACAGAGAAGGATGCAGCAGGCGACACAACGGGTTACTCCATGGAGCTC
Organism: Ranitomeya imitator; assembly: GCF_032444005.1. Classification (NCBI taxonomy): domain Eukaryota; kingdom Metazoa; phylum Chordata; class Amphibia; order Anura; family Dendrobatidae; genus Ranitomeya; species Ranitomeya imitator. Next base: position 672,178,926 of record NC_091286.1, on the reverse strand, counting down.
TTTACACATACCGTCCCTGGCTTAGAAAATGAAACAGTTAACAGGCCATGCCCATTACAAGTTGAATCTGACATGGAGTGCACTGATGCACAGCCACAGCCAGACTACTATGCTGGTCCTTTGACTCAGACCACAACATTGCCCTCGCAGGGTACTTATCCAGAATCAGACCCTGATGAGACTATGTTGCCCCATCACGAACGCTATACCACCGACCGACACGGTGACACAGACGAAGTTGCACACGAGCTAGAAGAGGAGGTTATAGATGACCCAGTTGTTGACCCCGATTGGCAGCCATTGGGGGAAAAGGGTGCAGGCGGCAGTAGTTCTGAAGCGGAGGAGGAGGGGCCGCAGCAGGCATCAACATCGCAACAGGTTCCATCTGCCAGGCCCGTATCTGGCACAAAACGCGTGGCAAAGCCAAAACCTGTTGGAGGACAGCGTGGCCATCCGGTTAAAGCTCAGTCTGCAATGCCTGAAAAGGAATCCGAGGCTCGAAAGAGTGCAGTCTGGCATTTTTTTAAACAATATCCAATTGATCAGCGCAAAGTAATCTGTCAAAAATGTTCAACTACCTTAAGCAGAGGTCAGAATCTGAAAAGTCTCAATACAAGTTGCATGCATAGACATTTAACCACCATGCATCTGCAAGCCTGGACTAACTACCAAACGTCCCTTAAGGTTGTAGCACCCTCGGCCAATAAAGCTAGTCAGCAACGCTACATCCCTGCCGTCACCGTAAGGCCACCATTTTCCGCACCACCTGCAGTATCTGTGCAGGTTTCTTTGCCAGGCCAAAGCAGTCAGGGTCAGGGAATCACCAGTTTCGTAGTAGGAAACACTGCATGTAGGGCACCGGCGGAAACAATACCGTCTCCAACCGTCTCTCAGTCTGCCATGTCCACCGGCACACCCGCTAGTTCCACGATCTCCAGCTCTCCAGTCCAGCTCACCCTACATGAGACTCTGGTTAGAAAAAGGAAGTACTTATCCTCGCATCCGCGTACACAGGGTTTGAACGCCCACATAGCTAGATTAATCTCATTAGAGATGATGCCCTACCGGTTAGTTGAAAGCGAAGCTTTCAAAGCCCTGATGGACTACGCTGAACCACGCTACGAGCTACCCAGTCGACACTTCTTTTCGAGAAAAGCCATCCCAGCCCTCCACCAGAATGTTAAAGAGCGCATCGTCCATGCACTCAGGCAATCTGTGAGTACAAAGGTGCACCTGACAACAGATGCATGGACCAGTAGGCATGGCCAGGGACGTTACGTGTCCATCACGGCACATTGGGTGAATGTGGTGGATGCAGGGTCCACAGGGGACAGCAATTTCGGGACAGTTCTGCCTAGCCCACGGTCTAGGAAACAGTTGGCTGTAGGTGTTCGCACCCCCTCCTCCTCGTCCTTCTGCAGAAGCGAGAGCTCGTCCACAGACCGCAGTCGCCCAACCACTCCATCCGCAGCTGCCACTGTTGTACACCAGTTGTCCCACTATGGGCCAGCTACTGGCAAGCATCAGCAGGCTGTATTGGCTATGAAGTGTTAGGGCGACAACAGACACACCGCGGAAGTTCTGTCCGAGTTCTTGCAGAGAGAAACGCAGTCGTGGCTGGGCACAGTAGATCTTGAGGCATGCAAGGTAGTGAGTGATAACGGAAGGAATTTCATGGCTGCCATCTCCCTTTCCCAACTGAAACACATTCCTTGCCTGGCTCACACCTTAAACCTGGTGGTGCAGTGCTTCCTGAAAAGTTATCCGGGGTTATCCGACCTGCTCCTCACAGTGCACGGACTTTGCTCACATATCCGCCGTTCGCCCGTACACTCCAGCCGTATGCAGACCTATCAGCGGTCTTTGAACCTTCCCCAGCATCGCCTAATCATAGACGTTGAAACAAGGTGGAACTCAACACTGCACATGCTTCAGAGACTGTGCGAACAGAGGCGGGCTGTTATGTTTTTTTGGGAGGATACACATACACGGGCAGGCAGTAGGATGCCAGACATGGAGTTGTCAGGTGTGCAGTGGTCGAAGATACAAGACATGTGTCAAGTCCTTCACTGTTTTGAGGAATGCACACGGCTGGTTAGTGCAGACAACGCCATAATAAGCATGAGCATCCCCCTAATGCATCTGCTGATGCAAAGTTTGACGCACATAAAGGAGCAGGCATCTGCAGCCGAGGAAGAGGAAAGCCTTGATGACAGTCAGCCATTGTCTTGTCAGGGCAGTGTACAGGACGAGGTAGCGGGCGAACAGGAGGAGGAGGACGAGGAGGATGATGGAAATGAGTATTTTTTTAATGAGGAAGCTTCTCCGGGGCCACTGGAAATTGGTGGCGTGGCAAGGCGGGTTCTGGTTTTTTGAGGGACACAAGTGACGTAGATTTGCCTGAAACTGCCCCTCAACCAAGCACAACCGCAGATTTGACAACTGGAACTTTGGCACACATGGCGGATTATGCCTTACGTATCCTCAAAAGGGACACATATTTGTAAAATGATGGCCGATGACGATTACTGGTTGGCCTGCCTCCTTGATCCTCGCTATAAAGGCAAATTGCAAAATATTATGCCACATGAAAACCTGGAACAAATATTAGCAACCAAACAATCAACTCTTGTTGACCGTTTGCTTCAGGCATTCCCAGCACACAGCGCCCGTGATCGTTATCACACGAGCTGCAGAGGGCAGCAGACCAGAAGTGTTAGAGGTGCAGAAATCAGAAGTGGCATTGGACAGAGGGGTTTTCTGACCAGGTTGTGGAGTGATTTTGCTATGACCGCAGACAGGACAGGTACTGCTGCATCAATTCAAAGTGACAGGAGACAACATTTGTCCAGTATGGTTACTAACTATTTTTCATCCCTTATCAATGTTCTACCTCAACCGTCATTCCCATTTGATTACTGGGCATCCAAATTAGACACCTAGCCAGAATTGGCAGAATATGCATTGCAGGAGCTTGCTTGCCCGGCAGCTAGTGTCCTATCCGAAAGAGTATTCAGTGCTGCAGGTTCAATATTAACCGAAAAAAGGACTCGTCTGGCTAAAAAAATGTTGATGATCTAACCTTCATTAAAATGAACCACAACTGGATTTCGAATTCTTTTGCCCCACCTTGCCCAGCCGACACCTAGCTTTCCTATGAAAAGGTATTGCCTGTGGACTACTCTGAATGACTTTACCAATCTCGTAATTTGCAGCAGCTGATTGTCCAGCATACGACATGTTTCCACCTCCCTAAATGGCCAAACTGCCCACACGGGGCCGTGGTATCGCCACTTGGCGCAAGCACCCGTGAGAGTGCTGTTTGTCTGAAGAGGTGGGTGTGCCCGCTTTTGGTCGACGGCACTGCCACTGTGTCCCTCATAGTACAATAAAGTGTCTCTGGCGGTGGTGGTGCGCACCCAACGTCAGACACACTGTTGTAACATGAGGGGCCCTGGGCCTGTACCGCCGGCCACAAGAGAGTTCACCCCCCCCGCTCAAACATTGCTCTACCACTTGCACAATTATCTCTCACAGTTCCACCAATGTTTAGTCTATGCGCTGACATCCTTAAATTCCTGCCACTGACAATACCATTGTGTTGACATGTATGATGGTACTTAACATGGTCAGGGGCCGTGTCCTATATTTACTCAAGTAAATACTTTGTGCCAAATTACTAGGTCTGAAACTACGCAGAGGAGCCCACCCCTGTACCTAATGATTGCACCCTTTTGTGTTTTCGTTTTGTTGTAATGCGAGACATTAACATGTATTTATTGTTTGGGACTACTAACTGGCAGACACTCATTACAATCGGCCTCCGCTGACAACACCAATGCTGCCTGTGTACCCCTGCAAGAGAATTCAAAGTGCCTACAGCCCAATTTTATTATGTTAGGCCTTCGAAGCCTGTCTGCGGTCCCTCCTTCCACTAGGCCTCCACTGACCACACCACTGCTGCCCGTGTACCCCTGGAACCAATTTTAAAGTGCCTACAGCCACATTTTATTATGCTAGGCCTTCGAAGCCTGTCTGCGGTCCCTCCTTCCACTAGGCCTCCACTGACCTGTCTACTGCTGCCCGTGTATCCCTGGAACCAATTTTAAAGTGCCTACAGCCATATTTTATTATGTTAGGCCTTCGAAGCCTGTCTGCGGTCCCTCCTTCCACTAGTCCTCCACTGACCAGACCACTGCTGCCCGTGTACCCCTGGAACCAATTTTAAAGTGCCTACAGCCCAATTTTATTATGTTAGGCCTTCGAAGCCTGTCTGCGGTCCCTCCTTCCACTAGGCCTCCACTGACCAGACCACTGCTGCCCGTGTACCCCTGGAAACAATTTTAAAGTGCCTACAGCCATATTTTATTATGTTAGGCCTTAGAAGCCTGTCTGCGGTCCCTCCTTCCACTAGGCCTCCACTGATCAGACCACTGCTGCCCGTGTACCCCTGGAACCAATTTTAAAGTGCCTACAGCCCAATTTTATTATGTTAGGCCTTGTAAGCCTGTCTGCGGTCCCTCCTTCCAATAGTTCTCCACTGACCAGACCAATGCTGGCCGTGTACCCCTGGAACCCAGCTGAAAGTGCATGGAGCCTACTTTTTTTCTTTGTTTTATATTTATAAAGCCCAGATGAACTACGCTGTACCACGGTTCAAGCTACCCAGTCGACACTTTTGCGAGAAAAGCCATCCCAGCCCTCCACCGGCATGAAAAAGTCTGCATTGTCATAGCACTCAGGCAATCAAACAGTAGAAAGGTGCACCTGACAAGAGACGCATGGACCAGTAGGCATGTCCACAAAAAGTTACGTGTCCATTACGGCGCACTGGGTTAATGTGTTGGATGCATGGTCCACAGGGGACAGCCTACAAAATCTGTCTGCAGTCCCTAATTCAAATTGTCCTCCGCTGACCACACCACTGCTGCCCATGTACCCCTGGAACCAATTATAAAGTGCCTACAGCCCAATTTTATTATGTTAGGCCTTCTAAGCCTGTCTGCGGTCCCTCCTTCCACTAGGCCTCCACTGACCTGTCTACTGCTGCCCGTGTACCCCTGGAACCAATTATAAAGTGCCTACAGCCCAATTTTATTATGTTAGGCCTTCGAAGCCTGTCTGCGGTCCCTCCTTCCACTAGGCCTCCACTGACCTGTCTACTGCTGCCCGTGTGCCCCTGGAACCAATTTTAAAGTGCCTACAGCCCAATTTCATTATGTTAGGCCTTGTAAGCCTGTCTGCGGTCGCTCCTTCCAATAGTTCTCCACTGACCAGACCAATGCTGGCCGTGTACCCCTGGAACCCAGCTGAAAGTGCATGGAGCCTACTTTTTTTCTTTGTTTTATATTTATAAAGCCCAGATGAACTACGCTGTACCACGGTTCATGCTACCCAGTCGACACTTCTTTTGCGAGAAAAGCCATCCCAGCCCTCCAGCGGCATGAAAAAGTCTGCATTGTCATAGCACTCAGGCAATCAAACAGTAGAAACATGCACCTGACAAGAGACGCATGGACCAGTAGGCATGTCCACAAAAAGTTACGTGTCCATTACGGCGCCCTGGGTTAATGTGTTGGATGCATGGTCCACAGGGGACAGCCTACAAAGTCTGTCTGCAGTCCCTAATTCAAATTGTCCTCCGCTGACCACACCACTGCTGCCCGTGTACCCCTGGAACCAATTATAAAGTGCCTACAGCCCAATTTTATTGTTAGGCCTTCTAAGCCTGTCTGCGGTCCCTCCTTCCACTAGGCCTCCACTGACCTGTCTACTGCTGCCCGTGTACCCCTGGAACCAATTTTAAAGTGCCTACAGCCACATTTTATTATGTTAGGCCTTAGAAGCCTGTCTGCGGTCCCTCCTTCCACTAGGCCTCCACTGACCTGTCTAGTGCTGCCCCTGTGCCCCTGGAACCAATTTTAAAGTGCCTACAGCCATATTTTATTATCTTAGGCCTACTACGCCTGTCTGCGGTCCCTCCTTATACTTGTCCTCCAGTGACCAGACCACTGCTGCCCGTGTACCCCTGGAACCTATTTTTAATTGCATAGGGCATCCTTTTTTTAATAGTAGGCGTACAAAGTCTGTCTGCGGTCCATAATTGAAATTGTCGTCCACTGACCAGACCAATGCTGCCTGTGTTCCCCTGTAACCTTTTTTAAACTGCATTAAGCCACATTTTTGGTTTAAGGCCTACTACCTGTGTCTGTCTACGCCACTCAATACAGCTGTCCTCCTTTGAAAGAAGCTGAGCGTCAATAGTCTTGTTTTCAGCCTCTAGGAATTTGAAAACTGCATTGGGGCTACTACTTCGGTAGGGCCTACTAACGGTGTCTGCCGCTCCAAGGTGTTCCCCAGGTATCCTCGCCATTGCTTCGATCTTCTGACTCTCTTTTACTAGTTGTTGAAAACTACACTGCATTAGGCCTACAAATTGGGTATGGGGTGTAGAGACGGTGTGTTCCACTCCAAGGTGTTCCCCTGGTTTCCTCTCCATTGCTTCAATCTTCTGGCTCTCGTTTAGTAGTTGTTGAAAACAACACTGCATTCGGCCTACAAGTTGGGTCTGGGTTGTAGAGATGGTGTCTTCCGCTCCAAGGTGTTCTCCAGGTTTCCTCTCCATAGCTTCAATCTTCATGCTCGTCTTAAGTAGTTGTTGAAACAACACTACATTAGGCCTACAAGTTGGGTCTGGGTCGTAGAGACGTTGTCTGCCGCTCCAAGGTGTTCTCCAGGTTGCCACTTAATCGAAGCTGCATAGAGCCTATTTTGTAATTTTACGCCTACAAAGTCTTTCTGCGGTCCCTCCTTCCAATTGTCCTCCACTGAGCACAACAATGCAGAACGTGTACCCATGTAACCTTTTTTAAACCTGCGTCGAGCCAACTTTGTGGTGTAAGGCCTACTTGTAGTGTCTGGCTGCGCCACTCAATACAGCTGTCCTCTTTACAAAAAATGACCTACAATTATCTGGTTTTCAGCCTATCGGGATTTTAAAACTGCAGTGGGCCTACTAGTTGGGTTGGGGCCTTCTATCTGTGTCTGCCGCTCCTTGCTGTTCTCCTACAGTGAACAAAGCTGTGCCGCCTGTTTACTACTCTTGCCAATTTTGAACTGCATTTAGACTACTTACAGATTTGGGCCTACTCTCTGTGTCAGCCTCTCATTCCAGTTGTCCTCCACTGAACAAAACAATGCCCCCTGGTTAGTCCTGTTACCAATTTTGAACTGCATTTAGCCCACTTTAGTCTTTGGGCCTATATCTGTGTTTCCTCCTCATCCTGCCCATTGCCCAGCCAGTGATAGATGAGTCTGCTGGTACATTGACACATAACGCAACATTCCCTGTGCACGCTACACTGCAAGATTGTGACCCTGCTGAAAGTCAGGTCCCCCTTCCCACATACCATACCACCTTACACGGGGACAAAGAGGAAGGTGCAGATGAAGGTGCAGGTTCCTTCATCAGGTGGGGGGAGGAATACTCATTGGCGACGTCACTGGCACAGGGCCCCTCATAGTACGCAAAAGTGTTGCTGCTGGTGGGAGGCTCCCCCGCCGTGCAAACACACCGCTGTACTTTGAGGGGCCCTGTGCCAGTGCCAATGCCAACGAGGGGGCCCCCCCTGCTTGCTCCGGATCACAGCACTTGCAAAGTTGAAATACTTACCTCTCCCTGCTCCACTGCCGTGACGTGGTCCAGATGTCCTGGGCCCACTAATTGCTTGAACCAGCCCTACCCCCCACAACTTTAGCCAAATGACCCCCAATTTCAAATGCCTTACAATTATTATAAGCTAAATTACGATTGACAAGCTTCAGTAGCAAGAATGGATGTTTTTGCCAATACAATGGGCTCTGTACATGTTTTCCTGGCCTCTACTCACTGCCGACTATGCTCCCCCATTGACTTGCATTGAGTTTCGTGTTTCGGTCGATCCCGACTTTTCGCGATAATCGGCCGATTCCACTCGACTCGACTTTTGAGATAGTTGGGTTTCGCGAAACCCGGCTCGACTCTAAAAAGGTCAAGGTCGCTCAACTCTAATCATAACCCTTAGGCTGGTTTCACATTTGCGTTTTTTTTTTTGTGTTTTTGCGCAAAAAAAGGCATGCTTTTTTTCCCTATACTTATCATTAAAAACGCATGCGTTTTTTTGCATGCGTGTTGATGCATTTTGACAACGCACGCGTTTTTTCTCTGCATGCGTTGTGTTGCAGAAATGCAACATGTAGTAATTTTAGCTGCGTTTTTTTGCCGCAAAAACACAGTCCTGCCCCTTTATCGCCGCTTATGGCGTGACACAGACCATGGGTCTGAAAAAAGTGAGAATCCACCAGATTAACTCCAGCTCCACTATCCACAAGGACCGGCATAGATGGTGGAGGAAATGTACACACCCTGGTTGTCTCCCTCCACACAACCAGGGGAATTAGGATTTTCAGATGGAGTACATAATTTGGCGCGACCTGGATAGACAATGATGTAATGATCAGTATGACCACAAAAAAATATACCCTGTCCCACGGGGAACCGCAGGCATCCTAGTTTGAGAGGAATCTCATCCACCTGCATAGGTTTGTCAGTCTCCATCAGTGTGTCCTCCTCCCTAGAAAGATTCATGGGGGGTAGATTTGGTGTATGTCTCTCCCTGAGGCATCTATCCACCCAGATAGCAAGGGCCATGGTGGACTCCAATGACCCAGGAGTAGCATACTGCACCAGGGGATCCTGAAGCCTAACTGACAGACCCTGACAGAAATGGCTCCTAAGAGCAGGGTCATTGCTGGCACATCTCCGAAACTCAGAGGAGAACTCCTCAGAACTCACAGAGAAAAAAAATCTTTTTGGAGTAAAAACGTATTAAATCTCACAGAAAAAAACCCCCAATTGTTCTATATAAAACTTATTACTTTATTAATACAAAATAACAGTGCACTAAACAATACCTTCACCAAGAAAATACAACAATATTTAAAATAGAAAAAGGCCCAAGATGGTGCCTTACCCTGATGCTATAGAGGGATAATGGTGTGCACTCAGGTCAAGGACGGGGAGGTGCTGGTAAAACAGACCATGTGGTCAAAACAGTCATAATATCAAAAAATTACCGCACACTCAAAGTTGATGTGTTGCAAAAATTATTACAAAAGTTTATTGTGTTAACAATCAAGGTTGCCACCAAAAGAAATTACGTGCAGATAGAACCCGACGTTTCGACCCTCCTGGGTCTTATTCATGGGGTTACTAAGGAGACAAAGAAACACTATCAGATATCAACCTATCAACATTAACAGAACACAAAATAGTACAGTACAATAAATACCATAAATACAAAATAGTCATATATACATATATACACCATAGATTAGAGAATAAATAAAAAATAAACATAAGTTACAAAGCAGCCCGAGTTGGACATAGACTGCTGATGAAGAGCAGAGGTGTTGACATAAAGAAATCGTAGAAGATGTAGGAGATAACGAGGATAGTAGAAATAATATGGGCTGATTACCTTAATTCCTGATCAAATGTATAAAGGTGGCAGAAGTTAAGGCAGGAGGAAAGTTCCCCTAATGTATAATAGCTGTGGTAAAAAATAGCGAAGTTACAACGGGTAGCTGTAAATACCGTTAAAGGGGTGTAGAGATGGGGTAAATGGACCATGGCACCCTATTATACCCTTATCATGTATACGGTTGTGGCAGCGAGGGTGTACGTTGAACATTAACCCCTTTACCCCCAAGGGTGGTTTGCACATTAATGACCAGGCCAATTTTTACAATTCTGACCACTGTCCCTTTATGAGGTTATAACTCTGGAACGCTTCGACGGATCCCAGTGATTCTGACAATGTTTTCTCCTAACATATTGTACTTCATGATAGTGGTAAAATTTCTTTGATATTACCTAAGTTTATTTGTGAAAAAAACAGAAATTTGGCGAAAATTTAGAAAATTTTGCAATTTTCCAACTTTGGATTTTTATGCAATTAAATCACAGAGATATGTCACACAAAATACTTAATAAGTAACATTTCCCACATGTTTACTTTATATCAGCAAAATTTTGGAACCCAATTTTTTTTTGTTAGGGAGTTACAAGGGTTAAAATTTGACCAGCAATTTCTCATTTTTACAACACCATTTTTTTTTAGGGACCACATCTCATTTGAAGTCATTTTGAGGGGTCTATATGATAGAAAATACCCAAGTGTGACACCACTCTAAAATCTACACCCCTCAAGGTGCTCAAAACCATATTCAAGAAGTTTATTAACCCTTCTGGTGCTTCACAGGAATTTTTGGAATGTTTAAATAAAAATGAACATCTAACTTTTTTTCACAAAAAATTTACTTCAGCTCCAATTTGTTTTATTTTACCAAGGGTAACAGGAGAAAATGGACCCCAAAAGTTGTTGTACAATTTGTCCTGAGTACACCGATACCCCATATGTGGGGGTAAACCACTGTTTGGGCGCATGACAGAGCTCCGAAGCGAAGGAGCGCCATTTGACTTTTCAATGCAAAATTGACAGGAATTGAGATGGGACACCATGTTGCGTTTGGAGAGCCACTGATGTGCCTAAACATTGAAACCCCCCACAATTGACACCATTTTGGAAAGTAGACCACCTAAGGAACTTATCTAGAGGTGTGGTGAGCACTTTGACCCACCAAGTGCTTCACAGAAGTTTATAATGCAGAACCATAAAAATAAAAAATCATATTTTTTCACAAAAATGATCTTTTCGCCCCTAATTTTTTATTTTCCAAGGGTAAGCAAAGAAATTGGACCCCAAAAGTTGTTTTACAATTTGTCCTGAGTATGGTGATACCCCACATGTGGGGGTAAACCACTGTTTGGGCGCATGGGAGAGCTTGGAAGGGAAGGAGCGCCGTTTGACTTTTCAATGCAAAATTGACAGGAATTGAGATGGGACGCCATGTTGCGTTTGGAGAGCCACTGATGTGCTTAAACATTGAAACCCCCACAAGTGACACCATTTTGGAAAGTAGACCCCCTAAGGAACTTATCTGGATGTGTGGTGAGCACTTTGACCCACCAAGGGCTTCACAGAAGTTTACAATGCAGAGCCGTAAAAATAAAGCAAAATTTTTTTCCCACAAAAATAAGTTTTGCCCCCAGTTTTGTATTTTCCCGAGGGTAACAGGAGAAATTGGACCGCAAAATTTATTGTCCAATTTGTCCTGAGTGCACTAATACCCCATATGTGGGGGGGGGAACCAATGTTTGGGCTCATGGGAGGGCTCGGAAGGGAAGGAGCGCCGTTTTGGAATGCAGACTTAGATAGAATGGTCTGCAGGTGTCACATTGCGTTTGCAGAGCCCCTAATGTACCTAAACAGTAGAAACCCCCCACAAGTGACACCATTTTGGAAAGTAGACCCCCCTAAGGAACTCCTATAGATGTGTTGTGAGAGCTTTGAACCCCCAAGTGTTTCACTAAATATTTATACTAAATATGTGTACCTTTATTGTTTTTTTATTATTATTTAGATAAAGAAATGTATTTTTGGGAATAATATATATATAATTTTTCATTATTTAGGAATTATTATTATTTTTTTTTTTTTTTTACACATCTGGAAAAAAATTTTTTTTACCATTTTACTTTGTCCCAGTGGGGGGACGTCACAGATTGGTGATCTGACAGTTTGCACAGCACTCTGTCAGATCAACAATCTTACATACAACACTGCAGGCTTACCAAGCGCCTGCTCTGAGCAGGCACTTGGTAAGCCATCTCCCTCTCTGCAGGACCCGGATGCCGCGGCCATATTGGATCCGGGCCTGCGGCAGGGAGGGAGATAGGAGACCCTTGGAGCAACGCGATCACATCGCGTTGCTGCGGGGGTCTCAGGGAAGCCCACAGCGAGCCCCCTCCCTGCGCGATGCTTCCCTGTACCGCCGGCACACCGCGATCATGTTTGATCACGGTGTGTCGGGGGTTAATGTGCCGGGGGTGGTCCGTGATCGCTCCTGGCACATATTGCCGGAGGTCAGCTGCGATAGGCAGCTGACACCCGGCCGATCGCGCTGGACATACTATTACTTATGAATAATAGTATTATTCATACTATTGAATAGTACGTCCAATGTCAGAAAGGGGTTAAAGAACTGCAATATATCCCTAAAAAAAAAAAAATGCTATATGGAATTTCCATGCGGGATCCAGGCAGAATTGTAATAAATTGCAGCGATAATGGTGTTAAATACAATCAGTATAAACAATAGTGAATATCAAGAAAAAAAAAAAAACAATTGTATGCATGACAAAAATAAAACACGACCAGTGAACTGCATCAAGGGAGTCCAGATATCCACACTAGCCAATGAACGTTTCGCACAGCGCGCTTCATCTAGGGGTCAAAGAACAATGCATGAAACATGTGTTGATCAGGGGAAGATAGAGACTGCTGTGCTGCACTGCACTGGTGCTATGACGGTAATTTAATTTTTACTTTTGTTAAAAATAAAAAATGTATATATATATATTTTTCTTCAGCCCTCCTACACGTGTTCTGATGCTTCTGCCGGTGCCCTGATTAGCTCTTCTGTATTACATAGTAACATAGTAACGTAGTTAGTAAGGCCGAAAAAAGACATTTGTCCATCCAGTTCAGCCTATATTCCATCATAATAAATACCCAGATCTACGTCCTTCTACAGAACCTAATAATTGTATGATACAATATTGTTCTGCTCCAGGAAGACATCCAGGCCTCTCTTGAACCCCTCGACTGAGTTCGCCATCACCACCTCCTCAGGCAAGCAATTCTAGATTCTCACTGCCCTAACAGTAAAGAATCCTCTTCTATGTTGGTGGAAAAACCTTCTCTCCTCCAGACGCAAAGAATGCCCCCTTGTGCCCGTCACCTTCCTTGGTATAAACAGATCCTCAGCGAGATATTTGTATTGTCCCCTTATATACTTATACATGGTTATTAGATCGCCCCTCAGTCGTCTTTTTTCTAGACTAAATAATCCTAATTTCGCTAATCTATCTGGGTATTGTAGTTCTCCCATCCCCTTTATTAATTTTGTTGCCCTCCTTTGTACTCTCTCTAGTTCCATTATATCCTTCCTGAGCACCGGTGCCCAAAACTGGACACAGTACTCCATGTGCGGTCTAACTAGGGATTTGTACAGAGGCAGTATAATGCTCTCATCATGTGTATCCAGACCTCTTTTAATGCACCCCATGATCCTGTTTGCCTTGGCAGCTGCTGCCTGGCACTGGCTGCTCCAGGTAAGTTTATCATTAACTACGATCCCCAAGTCCTTCTCCCTGTCAGATTTACCCAGTGGTTTCCCATTCAGTGTGTAATGGTGATATTGATTCCCTCTTCCCATGTGTATAACCTTACATTTATCATTGTTAAACCTCATCTGCCACCTTTCAGCCCAAGTTTCCAACTTATCCAGATCCATCTGTAGCAGAATACTATCTTCTCTTGTATTAACTGCTTTACATAGTTTTGTATCATCTGCAAATATCGATATTTTACTGTGTAAACCTTCTACCAGATCATTAATGAATATGTTGAAGAGAACAGGTCCCAATACTGACCCCTGCGGTACCCCACTGGTCACAGCGACCCAGTTAGAGACTATACCATTTATAACCACCCTCTGCTTTCTATCACTAAGCCAGTTACTAACCCATTTACACACATTTTCCCCCAGACCAAGCATTCTCATTTTGTGTACCAACCTCTTGTGCGGCACGGTATCAAACGCTTTGGAAAAATCGAGATATACCACGTCCAATGACTCACCGTGGTCCAGCCTATAGCTTACCTCTTCATAAAAACTGATTAGATTGGTTTGACAGGAGCGATTTCTCATAAACCCATGCTGATATGGAGTTAAACAGTTATTCTCATTGAGATAATCCAGAATAACATCCCTCAGAAACCCTTCAAATATTTTACCAACAATAGAGGTTAGACTTACTGGCCTATAATTTCCAGGTTCACTTTTAGAGCCCTTTTTGAATATTGGCACCACATTTGCTATGCGCCAGTCCTGCGGAACAGACCCTGTCGCTATAGAGTCACTAAAAATAAGAAATAATGGTTTATCTATTACATTACTTAGTTCTCTTAGTACTCGTGGGTGTATGCCATCCGGACCCGGAGATTTATCTATTTTAATCTTATTTAGCCGGTTTCGCACCTCTTCTTGGGTTAGATTGGTGACCCTTAATATAGGGTTTTCATTGTTTCTTGGGATTTCACCTAGCATTTCATTTTCCACCGTGAATACCGTGGAGAAGAAGGTGTTTAATATGTTAGCTTTTTCCTCGTCATCTACAACCATTCTTTCCTCACTATTTTTTAAGGGGCCTACATTTTCAGTTTTTATTCTTTTACTATTGATATAGTTGAAGAACAGTTTGGGATTAGTTTTACTCTCCTTAGCAATGTGCTTCTCTGTTTCCTTTTTGGCAGCTTTAATTAGTTTTTTAGATAAAGTATTTTTCTCCCTATAGTTTTTTAGAGCTTCAATGGTGCCATCCTGCTTTAGTAGTGCAAATGCTTTCTTTTTACTGTTAATTGCCTGTCTTACTTCTTTGTTTAGCCACATTGGGTTTTTCCTATTTCTAGTCCTTTTATTCCCACAAGGTATAAACCGCTTACACTGCCTATTTAGGATGTTCTTAAACATTTCCCATTTATTATCTGTATTCTCATTTCTGAGGATATTGTCCCAGTCTACCAGATTAAGGGCATCTCTAAGCTGTTCAAACTTTGCCTTCCTAAAGTTCAATGTTTTTGTGACTCCCTGACAAGTCCCCCTAGTGAAAGACAGGTGAAACTGCACAATATTGTGGTCGCTATTTCCTAAATGCCCAACCACCTGCAGATTTGTTATTCTGTCAGGTCTATTAGATAGTATTAGGTCTAAAAGTCCTGCTCCTCTGGTTGGATTCTGCACCAATTGTGAAAGATAATTTTTCTTGGTTATTAGCAGAAACCTGTTGCCTTTATGGGTTTCACAGGTTTCTGTTTCCCAGTTAATATCCGGGTAGTTAAAGTCCCCCATAACCAGGACCTCATTATGGGTTGCAGCTTCATCTATCTGCTTTAGAAGTAGACTTTCCATGCTTTCTGTTATATTTGGGGGTTTGTAACAGACCCCAATGAGAATTTTGTTACCATTTTTCCCTCCATGAATTTCAACCCATATGGACTCGACATCCTCATTCCCTTCGCTAATATCCTCCCTTAAAGTGGACTTTAGACAAGACTTTACATAGAGACAAACCCCTCCTCCTCTCCGATTTTTACGATCCTTTCTAAACAGACTGTAACCCTGTAAGTTAACTGCCCAGTGATAGCTTTCATCTAACCATGTCTCGGTTATTCCCACTATGTCAAAGTTACCTGTAGATATTTCTGCTTCTAGTTCTTCCATCTTGTTTGTCAGGCTTCTGGCGTTTGCGAGCATGCAGTTTAGAGGATTTTGTTTTGTTCCAATCTCCTCACTGTGGATTGTTTTAGAAATGTTCTTACCTCCCTTCTGAGTATGTTTTCCTGGGTCGTCTTTGTTCGAGTCTAATGTTTTTCTTCCCGTCCCGTATTCTCTCTTCTATCTACAGGGTGGGTCATTTATAAAGATGCAATCCAAAATGGCCGACTTCAAAATGGCCGCCATGGTCACCACCCATTTGAAAAGTTTTCCCCCTCCCATATAATATAGTAACATAGTAACATAGTTAGTAAGGCCGAAAAAAGACATTTGTCCATCCAGTTCAGCCTATATTCCATCATAATAAATACCCAGATCTACGTCCTTCTACAGAACCTAATAATTGTATGATACAATATTGTTCTGCTCCAGGAAGACATCCAGGCCTCTCTTGAACCCCTCGACTGAGTTCGCCATCACCACCTCCTCAGGCAAGCAATTCCAGATTCTCACTGCCCTAACAGTAAAGAATCCTCTTCTATGTTGGTGGAAAAACCTTCTCTTCTCCAGACGCAAAGAATGCCCCCTTGTGCCCGTCACCTTCCTTGGTATAAACAGATCCTCAGTGAGATATTTGTATTGTCCCCTTATATACTTATACATGGTTATTAGATCGCCCCTCAGTCGTCTTTTTTCTAGACTAAATAATCCTAATTTCGCTAATCTATCTGGGTATTGTAGTTCTCCCATCCCCTTAATTAATAATGTGCCACAAACAGGAAGTGGATATCGCCAACCATTCCCATTTTATTTAGGTGTATCCATTCTAGGGATTTCACTCACTCAGGTGCGACGGCTGACACTCAGGAGGCATGTTCCTTTAAAAGTTCACAGGGTTTATTACTTCATAAACCACATGGCAAAAATAACAGAAAACAAATAGCCTTTTGCTCAGGAAAAGAAAAACAAGTGTCCAGTCCATCAGGCTCAGTCCTGGACCCTTAACACACTCTGGAGGCTAGCACCTCCACACATATCCACTGTGTTAAGCATTAGGCTTTCTTTTATATGTCTAACCACACCCAGAACCTATCACATGACCAGACATGTGGTTGTGACATCACCAAAGGTCCTGAAACACATATAGGTAGCTATGGTTACATCACAGCGGCAAGCCATCTATGTGACACATATCTCCCTTCGATTAGACACACTTTAGCCACGCTACATACCTCCCCCCTCTGCCTAAAGCCGTGGGGCTTGGCACTTTCCCCCACTAGACAAGGGATTCTTGACAGGGCATCAGCATTACCGTGCAGCTTTCCGGCCCTATGTTCCACATGGAAACAGAAGTCCTGCAGGGCTAAGAACCAACGGGTGACCCTAGCATTTCTACCCTTCGTTTCCCTCATCCACCTAAGTGGGGCATGGTCGGATATCAGTCTAAATTTACATCCCAGCAGATAGTACCGTAATGTGTCCACCGCCCACTTTATGGCCAAGCACTCCTTCTCTACGACTGAGTAGTTCTTTTCAGAGGAGGACAGCTTCCTACTCAGATAGAGAACAGGATGCTCCTCCCCGTGTAGTTGTTGGGAAAGGACTGCTCCTACCCCAACATCTGAGGCATCTGTCTGAAGGATAAACTCTTTCTTGAAGTTTGGGGCCATCAGAACGGGTTGCTTACACAGAGCCTCTTTCATCTCTTGGAAGGCTAACTCTGTTTCTTCGGACCATTTAACCATTACTGATTTTGTCCCTTTTAGCAGATCAGTCAGAGGCGCAGCCATCGTGGCGAAGTTTGGGATGAACCTCCTGTAATATCCCACGATTCCCAGGAAGGCTTTAACTTGCTTTTTGGAAACTGGTTTTGGCCATGTTTGAATTGCCTCAACTTTACTGATTTTGGGTTTTATTTCTCCATGACCCACTATATATCCAAGGTACTTAGCTTCTTCTTTACCCAAGGCACACTGCTTTGGGTTTATTGTAAACCCTGCCTCTCTTATAGCATCAAACACCGCTTGGACCTTTTCCAGATGACTCTCCGAGTCCGGGCTAAAGATGATGATATCATCCAGGTACGCAGCAGCGTATGCCTTGTGGGGTGCAAGGATTCTATCCATAGCCCTTTGGAAGGTGGCCGGAGCTCCCTGTAGGTCAAATGGCATCCGGACATACTGGAAGCATCCATCTGGTGTAGAAAACGCCGTCTTCTCCTTGGCTTCCTGTGCCATGGGGATCTGCCAATACCCCTTTGTCAAATCCAAGGTGGTTATGTACTTGGCGGGCCCAAGCCTTTCGATGAGCTCATCAATGTGGGGCATGGGATATGCGTCGAACTTGGAGACCTCATTCAACTTTCTATAGTCGTTGCAAAATCTCCACTCCCCATCAGGTTTTGGGACCAGGACAATTGGGCTCGACCAACTGCTCATGGATTCCTCAATGACTCTAAGCTTCAACATACGCTCCACTTCCTTAGAGACTACTTCTCGACGGGCCTCAGGAATTCTATAGGGCTTCATGTTCACGTGCACATGTGGCTGTCAGGACCTCATGCTCTATGACCTTCGTGTACCCAGGCAACTCAGAAAACAGGTCCCTGTTTTTCTGGAGTAACTCCCGACACTGCTGTTTCTGGGTCTTCGATAGCATCTCCGTTATAGTAACCGCTCCAACCTCACCTTCTGGGTTGCTTAACAACGATGGAGTTACTGTTGGCTCTCTATCTTGCCACGGCTTGATGAGGTTGACATGGTATACTTGGAATGGTTTCCGTCTTCCTGGTTGGTGAATTTTATAATTTACTTCACCAAGTTTCTCGACAACCTCATACAGCCCTTGCCATTTGGCCAAGAACTTGCTTTCCACCGTCGGAACTAACACAAGAACTCGGTCTCCCGGATTGAACTGCCTCACTCTTGCAGACAGGTTGTAGACTCTGGCCTGAGCTTCTTGTGCCTGGAGGAGGTGTTCTTTCACGATAGGCATCACCTTTGCAATCCTCTGCTGCATCAGGGCCACATGCTCAATAACGCTTCTGTTTGGGCGTGACTTCGGCTTCCCAGGTTTCCTTGGCTATATCCAGGAGTCCTCGCGGATGTCAGCCATATAGAAGCTCAAACGGTGAGAACCCTGTGGAGGCCTGGGGAACTTCACGAATGGAAAACATCAGATAGGGTAAGAGACAATCCCAGTCTCTACCGTCTTTCTCTATAGCTTTTCTCAGCATGCTCTTCAGTGTCTTGTTAAATCTCTCAACAAGGCCATCTGACTGGGGATGGTACAGCGAGGTCCTCAACTGGGAGATTTTCATGGCTTTGCATAATTCCCTCATCACCTTGCTCATGAAAGGTGTCCCCTGGTCAGTCAGGATCTCCTTCGGCAGACCTGTCCGGGAAAAGACATGGACCAACTTGCGAGCTATACTCTTTGAGGAAGAATTTCTCAAGGGAATTGCCTCAGGATAGCGTGTGGCATAGTCCAGGATGACTAATATATACTGATGGCCCCGGGCTGATTTAACTAAGGGACTGACCAAGTCCATGGCAATTCTCTCGAATGGCACCTCAATAATGGGCAGTGGCACAAGGGGGTTCCGGAAATGAGGAGTGGGAGCAGTTAGCTGACATGTAGGGCAGGACCTGCAATAGTTCACTATTTCCCGGTGACACCCAGGCCAATAGAACCTCTGCACAACCCATTCCTGCATTTTTTCCACCCCTAGGTGTCCACCCAAGATGTGTGAATGGGCCATGTCCAACACCTTCCGTCTATATGGACCCGGCACTACCAACTGCTCTACCAACTCCTCCCTTATTTTCGTGACCCGGTACAACAACTCCCCACTCATTAGAAAATGGGGAAATCTTGTGTCCGCCCCCGGCTCCTGTACCACCCCGTCAATTACTGTGACATTATTAAAGGCTTCCCTCAGAGTGGGGTCCCTATGTTGGCCAGTCCCAAAATTTTCACCGGTCACCTCTAACTCCAGAATGTCAGGTGCAGGGGACACTTCCTCCTCATCCCCAACCAGAACACAAAAAGGAAACCTGTCTGACTCTGGGTGTGGCGATACCTTTTTAGGGTTCATTGGTTCCCTACTCTTGCTAGCGACCTCAGAACCTTTACCTCATAAATCCCAAAACAAACAGAAATCTCGACCAATAATTATAGGGTGCAACAAGTCCCGAACTATGCCAACTTCATGGGACTCAGTGCCACACGCCGTTTCAATATCTACCCTGGCCATAGGGTAGTCCTTGGCATCACCATGTATGCACCGCACGCCAAACTTCTTTCCCGGGAGCAGGTGGAGAGGGAAAGTGGCCGTCACCAGGGTCACTAAGCCAGGGTCACTAAGCTCCCCAAGTCTAACAGCGCCATTACTGCTCGACCGTTCACCTTTACAGAACACGCTTGAGGCCCCTCATTGGGCGGAGAGTTTACACTGCAGACTGGATATGCATAGTATGAACTACGGCGTCCCATGCTGCAGTCCATCTGCTCGGTGGTCTGGGAACAACGGGCAGCTATATGTCCTGGCCCGTGGCACCTCCAGCAAATAATATCACCCATAGGGACCTTGGGCACCACCTCCCCCGCCCTTTGTGACCTTGGACGCCCCACCCCTTTTTGGGACTCAGCACCTTTCTGGGATCCCCAGTACATCATGGGCTGCCTCCCAAAGGAGCCTTCCATCCCTTGGTATCTCTCGACCAGTCCGATCAGTTCGTTGGCATTCTGGGGATCACCCTGGGCAACCCAAGTCTGTATGGACCTCGGGAGGGAATGCACAAACCGATCCATCATCACCCGTTCTACCATCTGTGCAGGCATAGAGGACTACTGGCTGCAGCCATTTCTGGACCAGGTGCAACAGGTCAAACATTTGGGAGCGAGGCGGTTTGTTCTGATGATAGGCCCAGCAGTGAACTCGCTGTGCCCTAACAGTCAGTGTCACCCCCAAACGTGCGAGAACCTCGGATTTCAATTTGTGATATTCCTTGGCATCCTGCAAGGTCAAATCATAGTACGCCTTCTGAGGTTCCCCCGTCAGGTAAGGCGCCAATACTTCTGCCCACTGCTCTGGCGGAAGTTTTTCCCTCTCAGCGTCCCTCTCAAACACTGTCAGAAAGGCCTCAACATCATCCCCGGGAGTCATTTTCTGCAATGCGCGTCTTACCGTCTTCCGGACGTGGGTGTCATCAGCCAGACCTGGGGTTGGGGCGCTCGTCTTGCCCTGGATGGCGGTTGCCAGAAGCTGCACCTGCTGCCGTTGCTCCTGCTGGTTCTGTTGCATCTTCTGCCGTTGCTCCTGCTGGCTCTGTTGTATCTGCTGCATCAACAGCCTGTTGGTCTCTTGCTGCTGTGACTGCAACAGCCTGTTGGTCTCTTGCTGCTGTGACTGCAACTGGACCAAGTGTTTCAGCAGTTCCTCCATTTTTCCCGGCAATGCTTGCTGGATTACAACAGACTTGACCCAGGACATCCAATAATAGACTTATGTCTTCGCTGGGAACGCTGCCCGCACGTCTACCACCAATTTTAGGGATTTCACTCACTCAGGTGCGACGGCTGACACTCAGGAGGCATGTTCCTTTAAAAGTTCACAGGGTTTATTACTTCATAAACCACATGGCAAAAATAACAGAAAACAAATAGCCTTTTGCTCAGGAAAAGAAAAACAAGTGTCCAGTCAGTCAGGCTCAGTCCTGGACCCTTAACACACTCTGGAGGCTAGCACCTCCACACATATCCACTGTGTTAAGCATTAGGCTTTCTTTTATATGTCTAACCACACCAAGAACCTATCACATGACCAGACATGTGGTTGTGACATCACCACAGGTCCTGAAACACATATAGGTAGCTATGGTTACATCACAGCGGCAAGCCACCTATGTGACACATATCTCCCGTCGATTAGACACCCTTTAGCCACGCTACACCATATGTATGGCCCACCCTGTACATTCCAGGCCTCCAGCCATTTCCATGTAGGCTTTTTGTTCATTAGGCGACATAGGACAACACACTTAAATAAACTGTATCGTGCCCCGTATGATTGTATGCCGCACAATAGATGTCATTAATGTCATTGACAGGCATCCCACCCAATTGGAACATTGTGGCCTCCAGTGAATAGAAGACAAAAATGGAAGTGGCTGGAGACCTGGTACGAAACGAGAAGATAGAAAACAGAAGAGCCGATAGGAGTATCAGCAGTGGCAGGTATGGGAGGGGTTAATGAGAGGTGGGTTAAAAAAAAATAAAAACACTCTGGCTGTTACAATTTACGTTTTATTTATTCAATGCGAATTGAATGTCCAAATAAAAAAATAATAAAAAAAAAATTCCAATATTTGCTTGGCTCTTATGTTCAGCTATACACAGCAATGGTGTACCGCTACATGTGGGGGCCAGTTATACTATGTGGAGGGATGATGAGGCCAATATTACTGTATGGAGGGCTATAATACTGAATGGAGGGCTGTGTAGGGACCATCCTCTTGTGTAGATGGTTTCATACCGCGAGGGAGGACTGTGTCAGCCCATAATACTGTGTGTGGGGACTGGTGGGGCCATTGCACTGTGGTGGGATCACTGTGGTGGGAAGACTGTAGGGTCATCACAATGTGCATGTGGAGGAATTCATGGTGGGCTATCATATTGTGTTTGTGGGACACTTTTGTTGGCATATTTTATGGAGGCCATAAAGGGGTTATTTTTGTGTGTGGGAACACTAAGAGGCAGAATGTCCAACAGGGGACGATAGTGTAACCAAACTGGTACATGCAATCAAAATGCTATAGTATGAAAGTATAGAAAGGACATTGATACATTGATAATTTTTCAGTTTAGTGACACCCCCCTCCTTACAAAAAACTTAGATACAGGGTCTCTTATACATGAAATCAAGTCTCTTTGAGCAGAAATCCAATACATGCCACACTTGCAGGTCAGGGAGCGTCACCAAGAAGACACGCTTCACAGAAAGCAGGTGATCGTGACATGCGCCGCATCCATCATTAGCGGCTCCAACTCAGGACATCAAGGATCGGTGGGTGCTTTATTTAAATACACGACTGCCCCTCACCTGAACACACCCCAGAAAGAAGCAGGTGGCGAAACGCACGTCGGGAGTATGTACATTCATATATACTCTAGCATTTTGATTGCATATACCAGTTTGGTCACTCTAGCGTCCCCTGTTGGACATTCTCCTTTTTTAAATGTTTTATAAATATTTTATTATCTCAATTAGGGTTGAGTGACCTTTACTTTTATAGGATCGGGTCGGGTTTCACGAAACCCGACTTTTTCAAAAGTCGGGTCGAGTGAAATCGGCCGATCCTATAAAAAAGTCGGGGTCGGGGTCGGCCGAAACTCGAAACCCAATGCAGTGCATTGGGTTTCCAATGGTTCCCAGGGTCTGAAGGAGCGGAAACTCTCCTTCAGGCGCTGGGATCCATATTTAAGTGTAAAATAAAGAATAAAAATAAAAAATATCGCTATACTCACCCTCTGACGTGCCCTGGTACTAACCGGGAACCTTCCTTCCTTCGAATCAGCGCTTTGAGGACCTTGCGGTGACGTCGCGGTGACGTCGCGGCTTGTGATTGGCCGCGCGACCGCCCATGTGACCGCCGCGCGACCAATCAGAAGCCGTGACGTCACCGCGACATCACCGAAGGTCCTGGAAGCGCTGATTCTTAGGAAGGAAGGCTGCCGGAAAGAAGCAGGGCGCGTCCGAGGGTTAGTATATTCCTATTAGGTATATACTCACCCTCGGACCTAATAGGAATATAGTCACCCTCGGACGCGCCCTGCTTCTTTCCAGCAGCCTTCCTTCCTAAGAATCAGCGCTTCCAGGACCTTCGGTGACGTCGCGGTGACGTCACGGCTTCTGATTGGTCGTGCGGCGGTCACATGGGCGGTCGCGTGGCCAATCACAAGCCGTGACGTCACTGTGACGTCACCGCAAGGTCCTGAAAGCGCTGATTCGAAGGAAGGAAGGTTCCCGGTTAGTACCAGGGCGCGTCAGAGGGTAAGTATAGCGATATTTTTTATTTTTATTCTTTATTTTACACTTAAATCTGAATTCCGATACCAATTCCCAATATCTTAAACATATCGGGAATCGGTATCGGAATTCCGATTCCAGATTCAGAAGATCGCCGACTTCATGGCCGACCCGACACAGGGGTCGGGTCGGGTTTCATGAAACCCGACTTTGCCAAAAGTCGGCGACTTCTGAAAGTGGCCGACCCGTTTCGCTCAACCCTAATCTCAATAAATAAAAAAAATTCAATTGATCTTGTGAGTACTCAGTCTTCTATATTTAGTCTGAGTTGGTTGTCTGATTTATATGGGAAGCGCGATTTATGAATTTTTTTTTACATGTTTCCTAAGATGATATAAGGGGTTAGCAGCAGATCTCAGTGTATCTTCAGTTCTTGGGACCTAATTTTTAAATTTTGCCACTAGAGCCCCTTTCCCACCAATTATCTTGCAGCTTCTTTCTGTTTGTCAAAAAATTTATACTTGTTCAAAATTCGATTTTTTTATGGGTCCCACCATCTGACCTCCCCATAAGCTGTTACAGGGTCCTGTGTTCGCAAGATATGCAGAACATGTGGAGTTGAAGAAACATGGTTCTGTACACCACCTATTGGCCGCTCTTGGCCGTCGCCGTTTTTATTGAGGTGACTGTGCGCGTTGAGCTGCGGTGTCTGAGATCGGCCATTACACAGTGTATAGGGCTGCGCTGTTTCGGCTGTGTACATTGAGAGCGTCCAGCCGCCGTGGCTCCTGCTGACAGCCGAGGTGGTTCCATCAAACACAACCACCTTGCCATGGTTGTATATATGGAGAACATATGAATGATGGTCACATAATATTAGGAGGCAGCTTTAGAATAGGACCACAAAATCAAAGTTACTGGTGGGCCCTTGGCACCATGATCTCACGACGCAGATTAAACTTGTTTTTCACCAAGAATTATGTAATCCATGCACAGAAATAGAATGTTACTGTATGTAGCAACCGTCAATATGAAGAAAACTCGTCTCACCTCAGTATTATCTGCCTTCCCTCCCACAGAGAAGCTGATAGGACTGGTTCCAGCTCACTCCCTGCTGTAAATAGCTGTCACTGAGTCACCGAACATGAATACAGAAGAAGTGAATTGGATTCTAGGCTTTGTTTTCACTGAAGTACAAGTCAGACGGCCATGTAAACCGGACACAGCGCACGGACTGGCCAGCGGCTCTACCCACTGGAACGTCACAGCTGAATAGAAATACATGAACTTGTCATGTTTTTTTTTTTTTTTTTATATAGCACTAACATATTCCGCAGCGCTTTACAGTTTTGCACATATTATCACTGTCCCCCGATGGGGCTCACAATCTAAATTCCCTATCAGTATGTCTATGGGAAAGCAGCCGGCCAGTCTTAGCATTGCGTTCCGATGCCTACACCTTAACCCGGCAAAATATGAATCAGGTTAGATAATTTTGAGGGCAGGGAAGAAGTAAAAAATACTAAAAGATTGCACTATCCTGTATTAGTACAGCCCCCTGATCCATCTTCTCATGGTAGCGTTCTGCGCAGTCCTCCTCTAGGTTCTTCCAGTCTCCGGATCTTCCATCAGTGACTGAACCTCAAATATGAACATATGAACTGTGGGTGAGTGATGAACTATGGTGGAAGGACGGGAGGGCAGCCCTAGGACAGGCCAGAGTAATCTTTTAAAAATATTTTTACTCCTTCCTTCCCTTACATTTATTATGCTATGGGGTCTGGAAAGACCTCAGATTGTAACACCAGCAGGAATGGCCGTTTTAATTTGGAACAAATTGTATTTAGAGCAAAACAAATCTGTTGGGCAATTCAAACACATCTTCTTGCTCATCTCTAAACATAAAATAGCATAAAATACTGGAAAAATTATAGATAGATGATAGAGAGATAATAGATAGATAATAGACAGATAATAGATATATAATAGACAGATAATAGACAGATAATAGATAGATAATAGACAGATAATAGATAATAGACAGTTAATAGATAGATAGATAGATAATAGATGATAGATATATTACAGACAACTCACCTTAACTTATTTCATGAACTAAACTTGTCTCACCCTTTTGCAAAAAAACTCCGTTCACCTCTCCCTACCAGAATGACATATGATCCTTAGGTCCTGGGTTCTGCAGTCTCGTGTCACTGTGTTTATCTCTACTGCCTAGAACCTATCTTGCATAATAGTAACTTCTATGTTTTACAACAGGAACATTATAAATCTCTTACATCACATACAATTAAAGTGTCTTTAGTACTATAAAAAAAGAAGGTGGCAAACTGATCAAGGGCATTAATATCATGGAGTAGTTCATTAACTGTTTAGCAGCCCAGCGTTGGTTGGTACAATTGCGTTTGTTGTGTTAAGAAAATCTCTGCAGGATTCTCCTATTTTAGGACCTCAAACATAAGAGCTGACACTCTACAGGAGAGAGAGGACCCTGCACATAAGAGCTGACACTACAGGAGAGAGGACCCTGCACATAGAGCTGACACTACAGGAGAGAGGACCCTGCACATAAGAGCTGACATTCTACAGGAGAGAGGACCCTGCACATAAGAGCTGACACTCTACAGGAGAGAGGACCCTGCACATAAGAGCTGACACTCTACAGGAGAGAGGACCATGCATATAAGAGCTGACATTCTACAGGAGAGAGGACCCTGCACATAAGAGCTGACACTCTACAGGAGAGAGGACCCTGCACATAAGAGCTGACACTCTACAGGAGAGAGGACCCTGCTCATAAGAGCTGACATTCTACAGGAGAGAGGACCCTGCACATAAGAGCTGACACTCTACAGGAGAGAGGACCCTGCACATAAGAGCTGACACTCTACAGGAGAGAGAGGACCCTGCACATAAGAGCTGACATTCTACAGGAGAGAGAGGACCCTGCACATAAGAGCTGACACTCTACAGGAGAGAGAGGACCCTGCACATAAGAGCTGACATTCTACAGGAGAGAGGACCCTGCACATAAGAGCTGACACTCTACAGGGGAGAGCACCCTGCATATAAGAGCTTACACTCTACAGGAGAGAGGACCCTGCACATAAGAGCTGACACTCTACAGGGGAGAGCACCCTGCACATAAGAGCTGACACTTTACAGGAGAGAGGACCCTGCACATAAGAGCTGACACTGTACAGGAGAGAGGACCCTGCACATAAGAGCTGACACTCTACAGGAGAGAGAGGACCCTGCACATAAGAGCTGACACTACAGGAGAGAGGACCCTGCACATAGAGCTGACACTACAGGAGAGAGGACCCTGCACATAAGAGCTGACATTCTACAGGAGAGAGGACCCTGCACATAAGAGCTGACACTCTACAGGAGAGAGGACCCTGCACATAAGAGCTGACACTCTACAGGAGAGAGGACCATGCATATAAGAGCTGACATTCTACAGGAGAGAGGACCCTGCACATAAGAGCTGACACTCTACAGGAGAGAGGACCCTGCACATAAGAGCTGACACTCTACAGGAGAGAGGACCCTGCTCATAAGAGCTGACACTCTACAGGAGAGAGAGGACCCTGCACATAAGAGCTGACATTCTACAGGAGAGAGGACCCTGCACATAAGAGCTGACACTCTACAGGGGAGAGCACCCTGCATATAAGAGCTTACACTCTACAGGAGAGAGGACCCTGCACATAAGAGCTGACACTCTACAGGGGAGAGCACCCTGCACATAAGAGCTGACACTTTACAGGAGAGAGGACCCTGCACATAAGAGCTGACACTGTACAGGAGAGAGGACCCTGCACATAAGAGCTGACACTCTACAGGAGAGAGGACCCTGCACATAAGAGCTGACACTCTACAGGAGAGAGGACCCTACACATAAGAGCTGACTCTACAGGAGAGAGGACCCTGCACATAAGAGCTGACACTGTACAGGAGAAAGGACTCTGCACATAAGAGATGACACTCTACAGGAGAGAGGACCCTGCACATAAGAGCTGACACTCTACAGGAGAGAGGACCCTACACATAAGAGCTGACACTTTACAGGAGAGAGGACCCTGCACATAAGAGCTGACACTCTACAGGAGAGAGAACCCTGCACATAAGAGCTGACATTCTACAGGAGAGAGGACCCTGCACATAAGAGCTGACACTCTACAGGAGAGAGGACCCTGCACATAAGAGCTGACATTCTACAGGAGAGAGAACCCTGCACATAAGAGCTGACACTCTACAGGAGAGAGGACCCTGCACATAAGAGCTGACATTCTGCAGGAGAGAGGACCCTGCACATAAGAGCTGACACTCTAAAGGAGAGAGAGAACCCTGCACATAAGAGCTGACACTCTACAGGAGAGAGGACCCTGCACATAAGAGCTGACATTCTACAGGAGAGAGAACCCTGCACATAAGAGCTGACATTCTACAGGAGAGAGGACCCTGCACATAAGAGCTGACATTCTGCAGGAGAGAGGACCCTGCACATAAGAGCTGACACTACAGGAGAGAGGACCCTGCACATAGAGCTGACACTACAGGAGAGAGGACCCTGCACATAAGAGCTGACATTCTACAGGAGAGAGGACCCTGCACATAAGAGCTGACACTCTACAGGAGAGAGGACCCTGCACATAAGAGCTGACACTCTACAGGAGAGAGGACCCTGCATATAAGAGCTGACATTCTACAGGAGAGAGGACCCTGCACATAAGAGCTGACACTCTACAGGAGAGAGGACCCTGCACATAAGAGCTGACACTCTACAGGAGAGAGGACCCTGCACATAAGAGCTGACACTGTACAGGAGAGAGGACCCTGCTCATAAGAGCTGACACTCTACAGGAGAGAGAGGACCCTGCACATAAGAGCTGACATTCTACAGGAGAGAGGACCCTGCACATAAGAGCTGACACTCTACAGGGGAGAGCACCCTGCATATAAGAGCTTACACTCTACAGGAGAGAGGACCCTGCACATAAGAGCTGACACTTTACAGGAGAGAGGACCCTGCACATAAGAGCTGACACTGTACAGGAGAGAGGACCCTGCACATAAGAGCTGACACTCTACAGGAGAGAGGACCCTGCACATAAGAGCTGACACTCTACAGGAGAGAGGACCCTGCACATAAGAGCTGACACTCTACAGGAGAGAGGACCCTGCACATAAGAGCTGACACTCTACAGGAGAGAGAACCCTGCACATAAGAGCTGACACTCTACAGGAGAGAGAGAACCCTGCACATAAGAGCTGACTCTACAGGAGAGAGGACCCTGCACATAAGAGCTGACACTGTACAGGAGAAAGGACTCTGCACATAAGAGATGACACTCTACAGGAGAGAGGACCCTGCACATAAGAGCTGACACACTACAGGAGAGAGGACCCTGCACATAAGAGCTGACACTTTACAGGAGAGAGGACCCTGCACATAAGAGCTGACACTCTACAGGAGAGAGAACCCTGCACATAAGAGCTGACATTCTACAGGAGAGAGGACCCTGCACATAAGAGCTGACACTCTACAGGAGAGAGAGAACCCTGCACATAAGAGCTGACACTCTACAGGAGAGAGGACCCTGCACATAAGAGCTGACATTCTACAGGAGAGAGAACCCTGCACATAAGAGCTGACACTCTACAGGAGAGAGAACCCTGCACATAAGAGCTGACACTCTACAGGAGAGAAGACCCTGCACATAAGAGCTGACACTCTACAGGAGAGAGGACCCTGCACATAAGAGCTGACATTCTACAGGAGAGAGGAGCCTGCACATAAGAGCTGACACTCTACAGGAGAGAGGACCCTGCTCATAAGAGCTGACACTCTACAGGAGAGAGAGGACCCTGCACATAAGAGCTGACATTCTACAGGAGAGAGGACCCTGCACAGAAAAGCTGACACTCTACAGGAGAGAGGACCCTGCACATAAGAGCTGACACTGTACAGGAGAGAGGACCCTGCACATAAGAGCTGACACTCTACAGGAGAGGACCCTGCACATAAGAGCTGACACTCTACAGGAGAGAGGACCCTGCACATAAGAGCTGACACTGTACAGGAGAGAGGACCCTGCACATAAGAGCTGACATTCTACAGGAGAGAGGACCCTGCACATAAGAGCTGACATTCTACAGGAGAGAGAACCCTGCACATAAGAGCTGACACTCTACAGGAGAGAGAACCCTGCACATAAGAGCTGACACTCTACAGGAGAGAAGACCCTGCACATAAGAGCTGACACTCTACAGGAGAGAGGACCCTGCACATAAGAGCTGACATTCTACAGGAGAGAGGACCCTGCTCATAAGAGCTGACACTCTACAGGAGAGAGAGGACCCTGCACATAAGAGCTGACATTCTACAGGAGAGAGGACCCTGCACAGAAAAGCTGACACTCTACAGGAGATAGGACCCTGCACATAAGAGCTGACACTGTACAGGAGAGAGGACCCTGCACATAAGAGCTGACACTCTACAGGAGAGGACCCTGCACATAAGAGCTGACACTCTACAGGAGAGAGGACCCTGCACATAAGAGCTGACACTGTACAGGAGAGAGGACCCTGCACATAAAAGCTGACACTCTACAGGAGAGAGGACCCTGCACATAAGAGCTGACACTGTACAGGAGAGAGGACCCTGCACATAAGAGCTGACACTCTACAGGAGAGGACCCTGCACATAAGAGCTGACACTCTACAGGGGAGAGCACCCTGCACATAAGAGCTGACACTTTACAGGAGAGAGGACCCTGCACATAAGAGCTGACACTGTACAGGAGAGAGGACCCTGCACATAAGAGCTGACACTCTACAGGAGAGAGGACCCTGCACATAAGAGCTGACACTCTACAGGAGAGAGGACCCTGCACATAAGAGCTGACACTCTACAGGAGAGAGGACCCTGCACATAAGAGCTGACACTGTACAGGAGAGAGGACTCTGCACATAAGAGATGACACTCTACTGGAGAGAGGACTCTGCACATAAGAGATGACACTCTACAGGAGAGAGGACCCTGCACATAAGAGATGACACTCTACAGGAGAGAGGACCCTGCACATAAGAGCTGACACTTTACAGGAGAGAGGACCCTGCACATAAGAGCTGACACTCTATAGGAGAGAGAACCCTGCACATAAGAGCTGACATTCTACAGGAGAGAGAGGATCCTGCACATAAGAGCTGACACTTTACAGGAGAGAGGACCCTGCACATAAGAGCTGACACTCTACAGGAGAGAGAGAACCCTGCACATAAGAGCTGACACTCTACAGGAGAGAGAGAACCCTGCACATAAGAGCTGACACTCTACAGAAGAGAGGACTCTGCACATAAGAGCTGACACTCTACAGGAGAGAGGACCCTGCACATAAGAGCTGACACTGTACAGGAGAGAGGACACTGCACATAAGAGCTGACACTGTACAGGAGAGAGGACACTGCACATAAGAGCTGACACTCTACAGGAGAGAGGACCCTGCACATAAGAGCTGACACTCTACAGGAGCGAGGACCTTGCACATAAGAGCTGACACTGTACAAGAGAGAGGATCCTGCACTTAAGAGCTGACACTGTACAGGAGAGAGGACCCTGCACATAAGAGCTGACACTCTACAGGAGAGAGGACCCTGCACATAAGAGCTGACACTCTACAGGAGAGAGGACCCTGCACATAAGAGCTTACACTGTACAGGAGAGAGGACCCTGCAAATAAGAGCTGACGCTCTACAGGAAAGAGGATCCTGCACATAAGAGCTGACACTCTACAGGAGAGGGGACCCTGCCCATAAGAGCAGACACTGTACAGGAGAGAGGACCCTGCACATAAGAGCTGACACTCTACAGGAGAGAGGACCCTGCACATAAGAGCTGACACTGTACAGGAGAGAGGACACTGCACATAAGAGCTGACACTGTACAGAAGAGAGGACACTGCACATAAGAGCTGACACTCTACAGGAGAGAGGACCCTGCACATAAGAGCTGACACTCTACAGGAGCGAGGACCTTGCACATAAGAGCTGACACTGTACAAGAGAGAGGATCCTGCACTTAAGAGCTGACACTGTACAGGAGAGAGGACCCTGCACATAAAAGCTGACACTCTACAGGAGAGAGGACCCTGCACATAAGAGCTGACACTGTACAGGAGAGAGGACCCTGCACATAAGAGCTGACACTCTACAGGAGAGAGGACCCTGCACATAAGAGCTGACACTCTACAGGAGAGAGGACCCTGCACATAAGAGCTGACACTGTACAGGAGAGAGGACTCTGCACATAAGAGCTGACACTCTACAGGAGAGAGGACCCTGCACATAAGAGCTGACACTCTACAGGAGAGAGGACCCTGCACATAAGAGCTGACACTCTACAGGAGAGAGGACTCTGCACATAAGAGCTGACACTCTACAGGAGAGAGGACCCTGCACAAAAGAGCTGACACTCTACAGGAGAGAGAACCCTGCACATAAGAGCTGACATTCTACAGGAGAGAGAGGATCCTGCACATAAGAGCTGACACTCTACAGGAGAGAGAACCCTGCACATAAGAGCTGACATTCTACAGGAGAGAGAGGACCCTGCACATAAGAGCTGACAGGAGAGAGGACCCTGCACATAAGAGCTGACACTCTACAGGAGAGAGGACTCTGCACATAAGAGCTGACACTCTACAGGAGAGAGGACCCTGCACATAAGAGCTGACACTCTACAGGAGAGAGGACCCTGCACATAAGAGCTGACAGTCTACAGGAGAGAGGACCCTGCACATAAGAGCTGACACTTTACAGGAGAGAGGACCCTGCACAAAAGAGCTGACACTCTACAGGAGAGAGAACCCTGCACATAAGAGCTGACATTCTACAGGAGAGAGAGGATCCTGCACATAAGAGCTGACACTCTACAGGAGAGAGAACCCTGCACATAAGAGCTGACATTCTACAGGAGAGAGAGGACCCTGCACATAAGAGCTGACACTTTACAGGAGAGAGGACCCTGCACATAAGAGCTGACACTCTACAGGAGAGAGAGAACCCTGCACATAAGAGCTGACACTCTACAGGAGAGAGAGAACCCTGCACATAAGAGCTGACACTCTACAGGAGAGAGGACTCTGCACATAAGAGCTGACACTCTACAGGAGAGAGGACAATGCACATAAGAGCTGACACTCTACAGGAGAGAGGACCCTGCACATAAGAGCTGACACTCTACAGGAGAGAGGACAATGCACATAAGAGCTGACACTCTACAGGAGAGAGAACCCTGCACATAAGAGCTGACACTCTACAGGAGAGAAGACCCTGCAGATAAGAGCTGACACTCTACAGAAGAGAAGACCCTGCACATAAGAGCTGACACTCTACAGGAGAGAGGACAATGCACATAAGAGCTGACACTCTACAGGAGAGAAGACCCTGCAGATAAGAGCTGACACTCTACAGGAGAGAAGACCCTGCACATAGAGCTGACACTCTACAGGAGAGAGAGGACCCTGCACATAAGAGCTGACACTCTACAAGATAGAGAACCTTGCACATAAGAGCTGACATTCTACATGAGAGAGGACCCTGCACATAAGAGCTGACACTGTACAGGAGAGAGGATCCTGCACATAAGAGCTGACACTGTACAAGAGAGAGGATCCTGCACATAAGAGCTGACACTCTACAGGAGAGAGGACCCTGCACATAAGAGCTGACACTCTACAGGAGCGAGGACCTTGCACATAAGAGCTGACACTGTACAAGAGAGAGGATCCTGCACTTAAGAGCTGACACTCTACAGGAGAGAGGACCCTGCACATAAGAGCTGACACTCTACAGGAGCGAGGACCCTGCACATAAGAGCTGACACTGTACAAGAGAGAGGATCCTGCACTTAAGAGCTGACACTCTACAGGAGAGAGGACCCTGCACATAAGAGCTGACACTCTACAGGAGCGAGGACCCTGCACATAAGAGCTGACACTGTACAGGAGAGAGGACCCTGCACATAAAAGCAGACACTGTACAGGAGAGAGGACCCTGCACATAAGAGCTGACACTGTACAGGAGAGAGGACCCTGCCCATAAAAGCAGACACTGTACAGGAGAGAGGACCCTGCACATAAGAGCTGACACTCTACAGGAGAGAGGACCCTGCACATAAGAGCTAACACTCTACAGGAGAGAGGACCCTGCACATAAGAGCTGACACTCTACAGGAGAGAGGACCCTGCACATAAGAGCTGACACTCTACAGGAGAGAGGACCCTGCACATAAGAGCTTACACTGTACAGGAGAGAGGACCCTGCAAATAAGAGCTGACGCTCTACAGGAAAGAGGATCCTGCACATAAGAGCTGACACTCTACAGGAGAGGGGACCCTGCCCATAAGAGCAGACACTGTACAGGAGAGAGGACCCTGCACATAAGAGCTGACACTCTACAGGAGAGAGGACCCTGCACATAAGAGCTGACACTGTACAGGAGAGAAGACACTGCACATAAGAGCTGACACTCTACAGGAGAGAGGACCCTGCATATAAGAGCTGACACTCTACAGGAGCGAGGACCCTGCACATAAGAGCTGACACTGTACAGGAGAGAGGACACTGCACATAAGAGCTGACACTCTACAGGAGAGAGGAACCTGCACATAAGAGCTGACACTCTACAAAAGAGAGGACCCTGCACATAAGAGCTGACACTCTACAGGAGAGAGGACCCTGCACATAAGAGCTGACACTCTACAGAAGAGAGGACCCTACACATAAGAGCTGACACTCTACAGGAGAGAGAACCCTGCACATAAGAACTGACACTCTACAGGAGAGAGGATCCTGCACATAAGAGCTGACACTCTACAGGAAAGAGGATCCTGCACATAACAGCTGACACTCTACAGGAGAGAGGACCCTGCACATAAGAGCTGACACTTTAAAGGACAGAGGACACTGCACATAAGAGCTGACACTCTACAAGAGAGAGGGAACCCTGCACATAAGAGGCTGACACTCTACAGGAGAGAGGATCCCACACATAAGAGCTGACACTCTACAGGACAGAGGACCCTGCACATAAGAGCTGACACTCTACAGGAGATAGGACCCTGCACATAAGAGTTGACACTCTACTGGAGAGAGAACCCTGCACATAAGAGCTGACACTCTACAGGAGAGAGAACCCTGCACATAAGAGCTTACACTGTTCAGGAGAGAGGACCCTGCTCATAAGAGCTGACACTCTGCAGGAAAGAGGACCCTGCACATAAGAGCTGACACTCTACAGGAGAGAGGACCCTGCACATAAGAGCTGACACTCTACAGGAGAGAGAACCCTGCACATAAGAGCTGACACTCTACAGGAGAGAGGACCCTGCACATAAGAGCTGACACTCTACAGGAGAGAGGACCCTGCACATAAGAGCTGACACTCTGCAGGAAAGAGGATCCTGCACATAAGAGCTGACACTCTACAGGAGAGAGGACCCTGCACATAAGAGCTGACACTCTACATGAGAGAGGACCCTGCACATAAAAGCTGACATTGTCCAGGAGAGAGAGGACCCTGCACATAAGAGCTGACACTCTACAGGAAAGAGGATCCTGCACATAAGAGCTGACACTCTACAGGAGAGAGGACCCTGCAAATAAGAGCTGACACTCTACAGGAAAGAGGATCCTGCACATAAGAGCTGACACTCTAGAGGAGAGAGGACCCTGCACATAAGAGCTGACACTCTACAGGAGAGAGGACCCTGCACTTAAGAGCTGACACTCTACAGGAGAGAGGACCCTGCACATAAGAGCTGACACTCTACAGGAGAGAGGACAATGCACATAAGAGCTGACACTCTACAGGAGAGAGGACCCTGCACATGAGAGCTGGCACTCTACAGGAGAGAACCCTGCACATAAGAGCTGACACTCTAAAGGAGAAGAGAGGACCCTGCACATAAGAGCTGACACTCTACAAGAGAGAGGGAACCCTGCACATAAGATGCTGACACTCTACAGGAGAGAGGATCCCACACATAAGAGATGACACTCTACAGGACAGAGGACCCTGCACATAAGATCTGACACTCTACTGGAGAGAGAACCCTGCACATAAGAGCTGACACTCTACAGGAGAGAGTACCCTGCACATAAGAGCTGCCATTCTACAGGAGAGAGGACCCTGCACATAAGATCTGACACTCTACTGGAGAGAGAACCCTGCACATAAGAGCTGACACTCTACAGGAGAGAGAACCCTGCACATAAGAGCTGACACTCTACAGGAGAGAGGACCCTGCACATAAGAGCTGACACTCTACAGGAGAGAGGACCCTGCACATAAGAGCTGACACTCTACAGGAGAGAGGACCCTGCACATAAGAGCTGACACTCTACAGGAGAGAGGACCCTGCACATAAGAGCTGACACTCTACAGGAGAGAGGACCCTGCACATAAGAGCTTACACTGTACAGGAGAGAGGACCCTGCACATAAGAGCTGACACTCTACAGGAGAGAGAGGAC
The DNA here is from genome assembly GCF_032444005.1 of Ranitomeya imitator. Lineage (NCBI taxonomy): Eukaryota > Metazoa > Chordata > Amphibia > Anura > Dendrobatidae > Ranitomeya > Ranitomeya imitator. The sequence goes on along the minus strand of NC_091286.1, from coordinate 672,142,896 downwards.
CCTGCACATAAGAGCTGACACTCTACAGGAGAGAGGACCCTGCACATAAGAGCTGACACTCTACAGGAGAGAGGGCCCTGCACATAAGAGCTGACACTCTACAAAAGAGAGGACCCTGCACATAAGAGCTGACACTCTACAAAAGAGAGGACCCTGCACATAAGAGCTGACACTCTACAGAAGAGAGGACCCTGCACATAAAAGCTGACACTCTACAGCAGAGAGGACCCTGCACATAAGAGCTGACACTCTACAGGAGAGAGGAGCCTGCATATAAGAACTGACACTCTACAGGAGAGAGGACCCTGCACATAAGAGCTGATACTCTACAGGAAAGAGGATCCTGCACATAAGAGCTGACACTCTACAGGAGAGAGGACCCTGCACATAAGAGCTGACAGTCTACAGGAGAGTGGACCCTGCACATAAGAGCTGACACTCTACAGGAGAGAGAACCCTGCACATAAGAACTGACACTCTACAGGAGAGAGGACCCTGCACATAAGAGCTGACACTCTACAGGAAAGAGGATCCTGCACATAAGAGCTGACACTCTACAGGAGAGAGGACCCTGCACATAAGAGCTGACACTACAGGAGAGAGGACAATACACATAAGAGCTGACACTCTACAGGAGAGAGAACCCTGCACATAAGAACTGACACTCTACAGGAGAGAGGACCCTGCACATAAGAGCTGACACTACAGGAGAGAGGACAATGCACATAACAGCTGACACTCTACAGGAAAGAGGATCCTGCACATAAGAGCTGACACTCTACAGGAGAGAGGACCCTGCACATAAGAGCTGACACTCTACAGGAGAGTGGACCCTGCACATAAGAGCTGACACTCTACAGGAGAGAGAACCCTGCACATAAGAACTGACACTCTACAGGAGAGAGGACCCTGCACATAAGAGCTGACACTCTACAGGAAAGAGGATCCTGCACATAAGAGCTGACACTCTACAGGAGAGAGGACTCTGCACATAAGAGCTGACACTCTACAGGAGAGAGGACCCTGCACATAAGAGCTGACACTCTACAGGAGAGTGGACCCTGCACATAAGAGCTGACACTTTACAGGACAGAGGACCCTGCACATAGGAGCTGACATTGTCCAGGAGAGAGGACCCTGCACATAAGAGCTGACACTTTACATTAGAGAGGACCCTGCACATAAGAGCTGATACTATACAGGAGTGAGGACCCTGCCCATAAGAGCTGACACTCTACAGGAGAGAGGACACTGCACATAAGAGCTGACACTCTACAAGAGAGAGGGAACCCTGCACATAAGAGGCTGACACTCTACAGGAGAGAGCATCCCACACATAAGAGCTTACACTGTACAGGAAAGAGGACCCTGCACATAAGAGCTGACACTCTACAGGAGAGAGCATCCCACACATAAGAGCTTACACTGTACAGGAAATAGGACCCTGCACATAAGAGCTGACACTCTACAGGAGAGAGGACCCTGCACATAAGAGCTGACACTCTACAGGAGAGAGGACCCTGCACATAAGAGCTGACACTCTGCAGGAAAGAGGATCCTGCACATAATTGCTTACACTCTACAGGAGAGAGGACCCTGCACATAAGAGCTGACACTCTACAGGAGAGAGGACCCTGCACATAAGAGCATACACTCTACAGGAGAGAGGACCCTGCACATAAGAGCTGACACTCTACAGGAGAGAGGACCCTGCACATAAGAGCTGACACTCTACAGGAAAGAGGATCCTGTACATAAGAGCTGACACTATACAGGAGAGAGGATCCTGCACATAAGAGCTGACACTCTACATGAGAGAGGACCCTGTACATAAGAGCTGACACTCTACAGGAGGGAGGACCCTGCACATAAGAGCTGACACTCTATATGAGAGAGGACCCTGCACATAAAAGCTGACATTGTCCAGGAGAGAGAGGACCCTGCACATAAGAGCTGACACTCTACAGGAAAGAGGATACTGCACATAAGAGCTGACACTCTACAGGAGAGAGGACCCTGCAAATAAGAGCTGACACTCTACAGGAAAGAGGATCCTGCACATAAGAGCTGACACTCTAGAGGAGAGAGGACCCTGCACATAAGAGCTGACACTCTACAGGAGAGAGGACCCTGCACATAAGAGCTGACACTCTACAGGAGAGAGGACCCTGCACGTAAGAGCTGACACTCTGCAGGAGAGAGGACCCTGCACATAAGAGCTGACACTCTACAGGAGAGAGGACCCTGCACATGAGAGCTGGCACTCTACAGGAGAGAGGACCCTGCACATAAGAGCTGACACTCTACAGGAGAGAGGACCCTGCACATAAGAGCTGACACTACAGGAGAGAGGACAATGCACATAAGAGCTGACACTCTACAGGAGAGAGGACCCTGCACGTAAGAGCTGACACTCTGCAGGAGAGAGGACCCTGCACATAAGAGCTGACACTCTACAGGAGAGAACCCTGCACATAAGAGCTGGCACTCTACAGGAGAGAGGACCCTGCACATAAGAGCTGACACTCTACAGGAGAGAGGACCCTGCACATAAGAGCTGACACTCTACAGGAGAAGAGAGGACCCTGCACATAAGAGCTGACACTCTACAGGAGAGAGAGAACCCTGCACATAAGAGCTGACGCTATACAGGAGAGAGAGGACCCTGCACATAAGAGCTGACACTCTGCAGGAGAGAGGACCCTGCACATAAGAGCTGACACTATACAGGAGAGAGGACCCTGCCCATAAGAGCTGACATTCTACAGGAGAGAGGCCGCTGCACATAAGAGCTGACACTCTACAGGAGAGAGGACCCTACACATAAGAGCTGACACTCTACAGGAGAGAGGACCCTGCACATAAGAGCTGACACTCTACAGGAGAGAGGACCCTGCACGTAAGAGCTGACACTCTACAGGAGAGAGGACCCTGCACATAAGAGCTGACACTCTACAGGAGAGAGGACCCTGCACATGAGAGCTGACACTCTACAGGAGAGAACCCTGCACATAAGAGCTGACACTCTACAGGAGAGAGAACCCTGCACATAAGAGCTGACACTCTACAGGAGAGAGGACCCTGCACATAAGAGCTTACACTGTACAGGAGAGGACCCTGCACATAAGAGCTGACACTCTACAGGAGAGAGGACCCTGCACACAAGAGCTGACACTCTACAGGAGAGAGGACCCTGCACATAAGAGCTTACACTGTACAGGAGAGAGGACCCTGCAAATAAGAGCTGACGCTCTACAGGAAAGAGGATCCTGCACATAAGAGCTGACACTCTACAGGAGAGGGGACCCTGCCCATAAGAGCAGACACTGTACAGGAGAGAGGACCCTGCACATAAGAGCTAACACTCTACAGGAGAGAGGACCCTGCACATAAGAGCTGACACTGTACAGGAGAGAGGACACTGCACATAAGAGCTGACACTGTACAGGAGAGAGGACACTGCACATAAGAGCTGACACTCTACAGGAGAGAGGACCCTGCACATAAGAGCTGACACTCTACAGGAGCGAGGACCTTGCACATAAGAGCTGACACTGTACAAGAGAGAGGATCCTGCACTTAAGAGCTGACACTGTACAGGAGAGAGGACCCTGCACATAAGAGCTGACACTCTACAGGAGCGAGGACCCTGCACATAAGAGCTGACACTGTACAGGAGAGAGGACACTGCACATAAGAGCTGACACTCTACAGGAGAGAGGAACCTGCACATAAGAGCTGACACTCTACAAAAGAGAGGACCCTGCACATAAGAGCTGACACTCTACAGGAGAGAGGACCTTGCACATAAGAGCTGACACTCTACAGAAGAGAGGACCCTACACATAAGAGCTGACACTCTACAGGAGAGAGGAACCTGCACATAAGAGCTGACACTCTACAAAAGAGAGGACCCTGCACATAAGAGCTGACACTCTACAGGAGAGAGGAACCTGCACATAAGAGCTGACACTCTACAAAAGAGAGGACCCTGCACATAAGAGCTGACACTCTACAGGAGAGAGGACCTTGCACATAAGAGCTGACACTCTACAGAAGAGAGGACCCTACACATAAGAGCTGACACTCTACAGGAGAGAGGACCCTGCACATAAGAGCTGACACTACAGGAGAGAGGACAATGCACATAAGAGCTGACACTCTACAGGAGAGAGAACCCTGCACATAAGAACTGACACTCTACAGGAGAGAGGATCCTGCACATAAGAGCTGACACTTTACAGGAGAGAGGACCCTGCACATAAGAGCTGACACTCTACAGGAGAGTGGACCCTGCACATAAGAGCTGACACTTTACAGGACAGAGGACACTGCACATAAGAGCTGACACTCTACAAGAGTGAGGGAACCCTGCACATAAGAGGCTGACACTCTACAGGAGAGAGGATCCCACACATAAGAGCTGACACTCTACAGGACAGAGGACCCTGCACATAAGAGCTGACACTCTACAGGAGATAGGAACCTGCACATAAGAGTTGACACTCTACTGAAGAGAGAACCCTGCACATAAGAGCTGACGCTCTACAGGAAAGAGGATCCTGCACATAAGAGCTGACACTCTACAGGAGAGGGGACCCTGCCCATAAGAGCAGACACTGTACAGGAGAGAGGACCCTGCACATAAGAGCTAACACTCTACAGGAGAGAGGACCCTGCACATAAGAGCTGACACTGTACAGGAGAGAGGACACTGCACATAAGAGCTGACACTGTACAGGAGAGAGGACACTGCACATAAGAGCTGACACTCTACAGGAGAGAGGACCCTGCACATAAGAGCTGACACTCTACAGGAGCGAGGACCTTGCACATAAGAGCTGACACTGTACAAGAGAGAGGATCCTGCACTTAAGAGCTGACACTGTACAGGAGAGAGGACCCTGCACATAAGAGCTGACACTCTACAGGAGCGAGGACCCTGCACATAAGAGCTGACACTGTACAGGAGAGAGGACACTGCACATAAGAGCTGACACTCTACAGGAGAGAGGAACCTGCACATAAGAGCTGACACTCTACAAAAGAGAGGACCCTGCACATAAGAGCTGACACTCTACAGGAGAGAGGACCTTGCACATAAGAGCTGACACTCTACAGAAGAGAGGACCCTACACATAAGAGCTGACACTCTACAGGAGAGAGGAACCTGCACATAAGAGCTGACACTCTACAAAAGAGAGGACCCTGCACATAAGAGCTGACACTCTACAGGAGAGAGGAACCTGCACATAAGAGCTGACACTCTACAAAAGAGAGGACCCTGCACATAAGAGCTGACACTCTACAGGAGAGAGGACCTTGCACATAAGAGCTGACACTCTACAGAAGAGAGGACCCTACACATAAGAGCTGACACTCTACAGGAGAGAGGACCCTGCACATAAGAGCTGACACTACAGGAGAGAGGACAATGCACATAAGAGCTGACACTCTACAGGAGAGAGAACCCTGCACATAAGAACTGACACTCTACAGGAGAGAGGATCCTGCACATAAGAGCTGACACTTTACAGGAGAGAGGACCCTGCACATAAGAGCTGACACTCTACAGGAGAGTGGACCCTGCACATAAGAGCTGACACTTTACAGGACAGAGGACACTGCACATAAGAGCTGACACTCTACAAGAGTGAGGGAACCCTGCACATAAGAGGCTGACACTCTACAGGAGAGAGGATCCCACACATAAGAGCTGACACTCTACAGGACAGAGGACCCTGCACATAAGAGCTGACACTCTACAGGAGATAGGAACCTGCACATAAGAGTTGACACTCTACTGAAGAGAGAACCCTGCACATAAGAGCTGACACTCTACAGGAGAGAGGACCCTGCACATAAGAGCTTACACTGTACAGGAAAGAGCACCCTGCACATAAGAGCTGACACTCTACAGGAGAGGACCCTGCACATAAGAGCTGACACTCTACAGGAGAGAGGACCCTGCAAATAAGAGCTGACACTCTACAGGAGAGAGGACCCTGCACATAAGAGCTGACACTCTGCAGGAAAGAGGATCCTGCACATAAGAGCTGACACTCTACAGGAGAGAGGACCCTGCACATAAGAGCTGACACTCTACATGAGAGAGGACCCTGCACATAAAAGCTGACATTGTCCAGGAGAGAGAGGACCCTGCACATAAGAGCTGACACTCTACAGGAAAGAGGTTCCTGCACATAAGAGCTGACACTCTACAGGAGAGAGGACCCTGCAAATAAGAGCTGACACTCTACAGGAAAGAGGATCCTGCACATAAGAGCTGACACTCTAGAGGAGAGAGGACCCTGCACATAAGAGCTGACACTCTACAGGAGAGAGGACCCTGCACTTAAGAGCTGACACTCTACAGGAGAGAGGACCCTGCACTTAAGAGCTGACACTCTACAGGAGAGAGGACAATGCACATAAGAGCTGACACTCTACAGGAGAGAGGACCCTGCACATAAGAGCTGACACTCTACAGGAGAGAGGACCCTGCACATAAGAGCTGACACTCTAAAGGAGAAGAGAGGACCCTGCACATAAGAGCTGACACTCTACAAGAGAGAGGATCCCACACATAAGAGCTGACACTCTACAGGACAGAGGACCCTGCACATAAGATCTGACACTCTACTGGAGAGAGAACCCAGCACATAAGAGCTGACACTCTACAGGAGAGAGGACCCTGCACATAAGAGCTGCCATTCTACAGGAGAGAGGACCCTGCACATAAGATCTGACACTCTACTGGAGAGAGAACCCTGCACATAAGAGCTGACACTCTACAGGAGAGAGGACCCTGCACATAAGAGCTGCCATTCTACAGGAGAGAGGACCCTGCACATAAGAGCTGACACTCTACAGGAGAGAGGACACTGCACATAAGAGCTGACACTCTACAGGAGAGAGGACCCTGCACATAAGAGCTGACACTCTACAGGAGAGAGGACCCTGCACATAAGAGCTTACACTGTACAGGAGAGAGGACCCTGCACATAAGAGCTGACACTCCACAGGAGAGAGGACCCTGCACATAAGAGCTGACACTCTACAGGAGAGAGGGCCCTGCACATAAGAGCTGACACTCTACAAAAGAGAGGACCCTGCACATAAGAGTTGACACTCTACAAAAGAGAGGACCCTGCACATAAGAGCTGACACTCTACAGAAGAGAGGACCCTGCACATAAAAGCTGACACTCTACAGGAGAGAGGAGCCTGCATATAAGAACTGACACTACAGGAGAGAGGACCCTGCACATAAGAGCTGACACTCTACAGGAGAGAGGACCCTGCACATAAGAGCTGACACTCTACAGGAAAGAGGATCCTGCACATAAGAGCTGACACTCTACAGGAGAGAGGACCCTGCACATAAGAGCTGACACTCTACAGGAGAGGACCCTGCACATATGAGCTGACACTCTACAGGAGAGAGGGAACCCTGCACATAAGAGCTGACACTCTACAGGAAAGAGGATCCTGCACATAAGAGCTGACACTCTACATGAGAGAGGACCCTGCACATAAGAGCTGACACTCTACAGGAGAGTGGACCCTGCACATAAGAGCTGACACTCTACAGGAGAGAGGATCCTGCACATAAGAGCTGACACTCTACAGGAGAGAGGGAACCCTGCACATAAGAGCTGACACTCTACAGGAAAGAGGATCCTGCACATAAGAGCTGACACTCTACATGAGAGAGGACCCTGCACATAAGAGCTGACACTCTACAGGAGAGAGGACAATGCACATAAGAACTGACACTCTACAGGAGAGAGGACCCTGCACATAAGAGCTGACACTCTACAGGAAAGAGGATCCTGCACATAAGAGCTGACACTCTACATGAGAGAGGACCCTGCACATAAGAGCTGACACTCTACAGGAGAGAGGACCCTGCACATAAGAGCTGACACTACAGGAGAGAGGACAATGCACATAAGAGCTGACACTCAACAGCAGAAAGGATCCTGCACATAAGAGCTGACATTCTACAGGAAAGAGGATCCTGCACATAAGAGCTGACACTCTACAGGAAAGAGGATCCTGCACATAAGAGCTGACACTCTACAGGAAAGAGGATCCTGCACATAAGAGCTGACACTCTACAGGAGAGAGGACAATGCACATAAGAGCTGACACTCTACAGGAGAGAGAACCCTGCACATAAGAACTGACACTCTACAGGAGAGAGGACCCTGCACATAAGAGCTGACACTCTACAGGAGAGTGGACCCTGCACATAAGAGCTGACACTACAGGAGAGAGGACAATGCACATAGGAGCTGACACTCTACAGGAGAGAGGACCCTGCACATAAGAGCTGACACTCTACAGGAGAGAGGACCCTGCACATAAGAGCTGACACTCTACAGGAGAGAGGACCCTGCACATAAGAGCTGACACTACAGGAGAGAGGACAATGCACATAAGAGCTGACACTCTACAGGAAAGAGGATCCTGCACATAAGAGCTGACACTCTACAGGAGAGTGGACCCTGCACATAAGAGCTGACACTTTACAGGAGAGAGGACCCTGCACATAAGAGCTGACACTACAGGAGAGAGGACAATGCACATAAGAGCTGACACTCTACAGGAAAGAGGATCCTGCACATAAGAGCTGACACTCTACAGGAGAGAGGACCCTGCAAATAAGAGCTGACACTCTACAGGAGAGAGAACCCTGCACATAAGAACTGACACTCTACAGGAGAGAGAACCCTGCACATAAGAGCTGACACTCTACAGGAAAGAGGACCCTGCACATAAGAGCTGACACTACAGGAGAGAGGACAATGCACATAAGAGCTGACACTCTACAGGAGAGAGGACCCTGCACATAAGAGCTGACACTCTACAGGAGAGTGGACCCTGCACATAAGAGCTGACACTTTACAGGACAGAGGACCCTGCACATAGGAGCTGACATTGTCCAGGAGAGAGGACCCTGCACATAAGAGCTGACACTTTACATTAGAGAGGACCCTGCACATAAGAGCTGACACTCTACAGGAGAGAGGACACTGCACATAAGAGCTGACACTCTACAAGAGAGAGGGAACCCTGCACATAAGAGGCTGACACTCTACAGGAGAGAGGATCCCACACATAAGAGCTGACACTCTACAGGACAGAGGACCCTGCACATAAGAGCTGACACTCTACAGGAGATAGGACCCTGCACATAAGAGTTGACACTGTACAGGAAAGAGGACCCTGCACATAAGAGCTTACACTGTACAGGAAAGAGGACCCTGCACATAAGAGCTGACACTCTACAGGAGATAGGACCCTGCACATAAGAGCTGACACTCTACAGGAGAGAGGACCCTGCACATAAGAGCTGACACTCTACAGGAGAGAGGACCCTGCACATAAGAGCTGACACTCTGCAGGAAAGAGGATCCTGCACATAATTGCTTACACTCTACAGGAGAGAGGACCCTGCACATAAGAGCTGACACTCTACAGGAGAGAGGACCCTGCACATAAGAGCTTACACTCTACAGGAGAGAGGACCCTGCACATAAGAGCTGACACTCTACAGGAGAGAGGACCCTGCACATAAGAGCTGACACTCTGCAGGAAAGAGGATCCTGTACATAAGAGCTGACACTATACAGGAGAGAGGATCCTGCACATAAGAGCTGACACTCTACATGAGAGAGGACCCTGTACATAAGAGCTGACACTCTACAGGAGAGAGGACCCTGCACATAAGAGCTGACACTCTACATGAGAGAGGACCCTGCACATAAAAGCTGACATTGTCCAGGAGAGAGAGGACCCTGCACATAAGAGCTGACACTCTACAGGAAAGAGGATCCTGCACATAAGAGCTGACACTCTACAGGAGAGAGGACCCTGCACATAAGAGCTGACACTCTACAGGAGAGAGGACCATGCACATAAGAGCTGACACTCTACAGGAGAGAGGACCCTGTACGTAAGAGCTGACACTCTACAGGAGAGAGGACCCTGCACATAAGAGCTGACACTCTACAGGAGAGAGGACCCTGCACATAAGAGCTGACACTCTACAGGAGAGAGGACCCTGCACGTAAGAGCTGACACTCTACAGGAGAGAGGACCCTGCACATAAGAGCTGACACTCTACAGGAGAGAGGACCCTGCACATAAGAGCTGACACTACAGGAGAGAGGACAATGCACATAAGAGCTGACACTCTACAGGAGAGAGGACCCTGCACATAAGAGCTGACACTCTACAGGAGAGAGGACCCTGCACATAAGAGCTGACACTACAGGAGAGAGGACCCTGCACATAAGAGCTGACACTCTACAGGAGAGAGGACCCTACACATAAGAGCTGACACTACAGGAGAGAGGACCCTGCACATAAGAGCTGACATTCTACAGGAGAGAGGACCCTGCACATAAGAGCTGACACTCTACAGGAGAGAGGACCCTGCACATAAGAGCTGACACTACAGGAGAGAGGACCCTGCACATAAGAGCTGACACTCTACAGGAGAGAGGACCCTACACATAAGAGCTGACACTACAGGAGAGAGGACCCTGCACATAAGAGCTGACATTCTACAGGAGAGAGGACCCTGCACATAAGAGCTGACACTCTACAGGAGAGAGGACCCTACACATAAGAGCTGACACTACAGGAGAGAGGACCCTGCACATAAGAGCTGACATTCTACAGGAGAGAGGACCCTGCACATAAGAGCTGACACTCTACAGGAGAGAGGACCCTGCACATAAGAGCTGACACTCTACAGGAGAGAGGACCCTGCACATAAGAGCTGACACTCTACAGGAGAGAGGACCCTGCACATAAGAGCTGACATTCTACAGGAGAGAGGACCCTGCACATAAGAGCTGACACTCTACAGGAGAGAGGACCCTGCACATAAGAGCTGACATTGTCCAGGAGAGAGGACCCTGCACATAAAAGCTGACACTCTACAGGAGAGAGGACCCTGCACATAAGTGTTGACACTCTACAGGAGAGAGAACCCTGCACATAAGAGCTGACACTCTACAGGAGAGAGGACCCTGCACATAAGAGCTGACACTCTACAGGAGAGAGGACCCTGCACATAAGTGTTGACACTCTACTGGAGAGAGAACCCTGCACATAAGAGCTGACACTCTACAGGAGAGAGGACCCTGCACATAAGAGCTGCCATTCTACAGGAGAGCGGACCCTGCACATAAGAGCTGACACTCTACAGGAGAGAGGACCCTGCACATAAGAGCTGACACTCTGCAGGAAAGAGGATCCTGCACATAAGAGCTGACACTCTACAGGAGAGAGGACCCTGCAAATAAGAGCTGACACTCTACAGGAGAGAGGACCCTGCACATAAGAGCTGACATTGTCCAGGAGAGAGAGGACCCTGCACATAAGAGCTGACACTCTACAGGAGAGAGGAGCCTGCACATAAGAGCTGACACTCTACAGGAAAGAGGATCCTGCACATAAGAGCTGACACTCTACAGGAGAGAGGACCCTGCAAATAAGAGCTGACACTCTACAGGAAAGGGGATCCTGCACATAAGAGCTGACACTCTAGAGGAGAGAGGACCCTGCACATAAGAGCTGACACTCTACAGGAGAGAGGACCCTGCACATAAGAGCTGACACTCTACAGGAGAGAGGACCCTGGACGTAAGAGCTGACACTCTACGAGAGAGAGGACCCTGCACATGAGAGCTGACATTCTACAGGAGAGAGAGAACCCTGCACATAAGAGCTGACGCTATACAGGAGAGAGAGGACCCTGCACATAAGAGCTGACACTCTACAGGAGAGAGGACCCTGCACATAAGAGCTGACACTCTACAGGAGAGAACCCTGCACAAAAGAGCTGACACTCTACAGGAGAGAGGACCCTGCACATAAGAGTTGACACTCTACTGGAGAGAGAACCCTGCACATAAGAGCTGACACTCTACAGGAGAGAGGACCCTGTACATAAGAGCTGACACTCTACAGGAGAGAGGAGCCTGCACATGAGAGCTGACACTCTACAGGAGAGAACCCTGCATATAAGAGCTGAGACTCTACAAGAGAGAGGACCCTGCACATAAGAGCTGACACTCTACAGGAGAAGAGAGGACCCTGCACATAAGAGCTGACATTCTACAGGAGAGAGAGAACCCTGCACATAAGAGCTGACGCTATACAGGAGAGAGAGGACCCTGCACATAAGAGCTGACACTCTACAGGAGAGAGGACCCTGCACATAAGAGCTGACATTCTACAGGAGAGAGGCCGCTGCACATAAGAGCTGACACTCTACAGGAGAGAGGACCCTGCATATAAGAGCTGACACTCTACAGGAGAGGGGACCCTGCACATAAGAGCTGACACTCTACAGGAGAGAGGACTCTACACATAAGAGCTGACACTCTACTGGAGAGAGAACCTTGCACATAAGAGCTGACACTCTACATGAGAGAGGAGCCTGCACATGAGAGCTGACACTCTACAGGAGAAAACCCTGCACATAAGAGCTGACACTCTACAGGAGAGAGGACCCTGCACATAAGAGCTGACACTCTACAGGAGAAGAGAGGACCCTGCACATAAGAGCTGACATTCTACAGGAGAGAGAGAACCCTGCACATAAGAGCTGACGCTATACAGGAGAGAGAGGACCCTGCACATAAGAGCTGACACTCTACAGGAGAGAGGACCCTGCACATAAGAGCTGACACTATACAGGAGAGAGGACCCTGCCCATAGGAGCTGACATTCTACAGGAGAGAGGACCCTGCACATAAGAGCTGACAATCTATAGGAGAGAGGACCCTGCACATAAGAGCTGACATTCTACAGGAGAGAGGACCCTGCACATAAGAGCTGACACTCTACAAGAGAGAGGGAACCCTGCACATAAGAGCTGACACTCTACAGGAGAGAGGACCCTGCACATAAGAGTTGACAGCCTACAGGAGAGAGGATCCTGCACATAAGAGCTGACACTGTACAGGAGAGAGGACCCTGCACATAAGAGCTGACACTCTACAGGAGAGAGGATCCTGCACATAAGAGCTTACACTCTACAGGAGAGAGGACCCTTCACATAAGAGTTGACAGCCTACAGGAGAGAGGATCCTGTACATAAGAGCTGACACTCTACAGGAGAGAGGGAACCCTGCACATAAGAGCTGACACTCTACAGGAGAGAGGACCCTGCACGTAAGAGCTGACACTCTACAGGAGAGGGGACCCTGCACATAAGAGCTGACACACTACAGAAGAGAGGACCCTGTACATAAGAGCTGACACTCTACAGGAGAGAGGACCCTGCACATAAGAGCTGACACTCTACAGGAGAGAGGACCCTGCACATAAGAGCTGACACTCTACAGGAGAGAGGACCCTGCACATAAGAGCTGACAATCTACAGGAGAGAGGACCCTGCAGATAAGAGCTGACACTCTACAGGAGAGAAGACCCTGCACATAAGAGCTGACACTCTACAGGAGAGAGGACCCTGCACATAAGAGTTGACACTCTACTGGAGAGAGAACCCTGTACATAAGAGCTGACACTCTACAGGAGAGAGGACCCTGCACATAAGAGCTGACAATCTATAGGAGAGAGGACCCTGCACATAAGAGCTGACACTCTACAGGAGAGAGGACCCTGCACATAAGAGCTGACACTCCACAGGAGAGAGGACCCTGCACATAAGAGCTGACACTCTGCAGGAGAGAGGACCCTGCACATAAGAGCTGACACTCTGCAGGAGAGAGGACCCTGCACATAAGAGCTGACACTCTACAGAAGAGAGGACCCTGCACATAAGAGCTGACACTCTACAGAAGAGAGGACCCTGCACATAAGAACTGACACTCTACAGAAGAGAGGACCCTGCACATAAGAGCTGACACTCTACAGGAGAGAGGACCCTGCAAATAAGAGCTGACACTCTGCAGGAGAGAGGACCCTGCACATAAGAGCTGACACTCTGCAGGAGAGAGGACCCTGCACATAAGAGCTGACACTCTACAGAAGAGAGGACCCTGCACATAAGAGCTGACACTCTACAGGAGAGAGGATCCTGCACATAAGAGCTGACACTCTGCAGGAGAGAGGACCCTGCACATAAGAGCTGACACTACAGGAGAGAGGACCCTGCACATAAGAGCTGACACTACAGGAGAGAGGACCCTGCATATAAGAGCTGACACTCTGCAGGAGAGAGGACCCTGCATATAAGAGCTGACACTACAGGAGAGAGGACCCTGCATATAAGAGCTGACACTCTACAGGAGAGAGGACCCTGCACATAAGAGCTGACACTACAGGAGAGAGGACCCTGCATATAAGAGCTGACACTCTGCAGGAGAGAGGACCCTGCATATAAGAGCTGACACTCTACAGGAGAGAGGACCCTGCACATAAGAGTTGACACTCTAATGGAGAGAGAACCCTGTACATAAGAGCTGACACTCTACAGGAGAGAGGACCCTGCACATAAGAGTTGACACTCTACTGGAGAGAGAACCCTGCACATAAGAGCTGACACTCTACAGGAGAGAGGACCCTGCACATAAGAGCTGACACTCTACAGGAGAGAGGAGCCTGCACATAAGAGCTGATACTCTACAGGAGAAGAGACGACCCTGCACATAAGAGCTGACACTCTACAGGAGAGAGGATCCTGCACATAAGAACTGACACTACAGGAGAGAGGACCCTGCATATAAGAGCTGACACTCTACAGGAGAGAGGGCCCTGCACATAAGAGCTGACACTCTACAGGAGAGAGGATCCTGCACATAAGAGCTGACACTACAGGAGAGAGGACCCTGCATATAAGAGCTGACACTCTGCAGGAGAGAGGACCCTGCACATAAGAGCTGACACTCTACAGGAGAGAGGACCCTGCACATAAGAGCTGACACTACAGGAGAGAGGACCCTGCATATAAGAGCTGACACTCTGCAGGAGAGAGGACCCTGCATATAAGAGCTGACACTCTACAGGAGAGAGGACCCTGCACATAAGAGTTGACACAGTACAGAAGAGAGGACCCTGCATATAAGAGCTGACACTCTACAGGAGAGAGGACCCTGCACATAAGAGTTGACACACTACAGAAGAGAGGACCCTGCACATAAGAGTTGACACTCTACAGGAGAGAGGACCCTGCACATAAGAGTTGACACTCTACAGGAGAGAGGACCCTGCATATAAGAGCTGACACTCTGCAGGAGAGAGGACCCTGCATATAAGAGCTGACACTCTACAGGAGAGAGGACCCTGCACATAAGAGCTGACACTCTACAGGAGAGAGGACCCTGCACATAAGAGTTGACACACTACAGGAGAGAGGACCCTGCATATAAGAGCTGACACTCTGCAGGAGAGAGGACCCTGCATATAAGAGCTGACACTCTACAGGAGAGAGGACCCTGCACATAAGAGCTGACACTCTACAGGAGAGAGGACCCTGCACATAAGAGCTGACACTCTACAGGAGAGAGGACCCTGCACATAAGAGTTGACACACTACAGGAGAGAGGACCCTGCATATAAGAGCTGACACTCTACAGGAGAGAGGACCCTGCATTTTAAGAGCTGACACTCTACAGGAGAGAGGACCCTGCATATAAGAGCTGACAATCTACAGGAGAGAGGACCCTGCACATAAGAGTTGACACTCTACAGGAGAGAGGACCCTGTACATAAGAGCTGACATTCTACAGGAGAGAGGACCCTGTACATAAGAGCTGACACTCTACAGGAGAGAGGACCCTGCACATAAGAGCTGACACTACAGGAGAGAGGACCCTGCATATAAGAGCTGACACTCTACAGGAGAGAGGACCCTGCACATAAGAGTTGACACTCTACAGGAGAGAGGACCCTGCACATAAGAGCTGACACTCTACAGGAGAGAGGACCCTGCACATAAGAGCTGACACTACAGGAGAGAGGACCCTGCATATAAGAGCTGACACTCTACAGGAGAGAGGACCCTGCACATAAGAGCTGACACTCTACAGGAGAGAGGACCCTGCACATAAGAGCTGACACTCTACAGGAGAGAGGACCCTGCACATAAGAGCTGACACTCTACAGAAGAGAGGACCCTGCACATAAGAGCTGACACTCTACAGGAGAGAGGACCCTGCACATAAGAGCTGACACTCTACAGGAGAGAGGACCCCGCACATAAGAGCTGACACTCTACAGGAGAGAGGACCCTGCACATAAGAGCTGACACTATACAGGAGAGAGGACCCTGCACATAAGAGCTGACACTCTGCAGGAGAGAGGACCCTGCACATAAGAGCTGACACTACAGGAGAGAGGGCCCTGCACATAAGAGCTGACACTCTACAGGAGAGAGGACCCTGCACATAAGAGCTGACACTACAGGAGAGAGGACCCTGCACATAAGAGCTGACACTACAGGAGAGAGGACCCTGCACATAAGAGCTGACACTACAGGAGAGAGGACCCTGCATATAAGAGCTGACACTCTACAGGAGAGAGGACCCTGCACATAAGAGCTGACACTCTACAGGAGAGAGGACCCTGCACATAAGAGCTGACACTCTACAGGAGAGAGGACCCTGCACATAAGAGTTGACACTCTACAGGAGAGAGGATCCTGCACATAAGAGCTGACATTCTACAGGAGAGAGGACCCTGCACATAAGAGCTGACACTCTACAGGAGAGAGGACCCTGCACATAAGAGCTGACACTCTACAGGAGAGAGGACCCTGCACATAAGAGCTGACAATCTACAGGAGAGAGGACCCTGCACATAAGAGTTGACACTCTACAGGAGAGAGGACCCTGCACATAAGAGCTGACACTCTACTGGAGAGAACCCTGCACGTAAGAGCTGACACTCTACAGGAGAGAGGACCCTGCACATAAGAGCTGACACTCTACAGGAGAGAGGACCCTGCACATAAGAGTTGACACTCTACAGGAGAGAAGACCCTGCACATAAGAGCTGACACTCTACAGGAGAGAGGACCCTGCACATAAGAGTTGACACTCTACTGGAGAGAGGACCCTGCACATAAGAGCTGACACTCTACAGGAGAGAAGACCCTGCACATAAGAGCTGACACTCTACAGGAGAGAGGACCCTGCACATAAGAGCTGACACTCTACAGGAGAGAGGACCCTGCACATAAGAGCTGACACTCTACAGGAGAGAGGACCCTGCACATAAGAGTTGACACTCTACTGGAGAGAGGACCCTGCACATAAGAGCTGACACTCTACAGGAGAGAAGACCCTGCACATAAGAGCTGACACTCTACAGGAGAGAGGACCCTGCACATAAGAGCTGACACTCTACAGGAGAGAGGACCCTGCACATAAGAGCTGACACTCTACAGGAGAGGGATCTCTATACATAAGTGGCTTTCAGTCCATAGATTCAGGAGTAGGTGGAGCTGCATGTATAGACTGTGGTCAGAGTGTTATTGTTACATGAGTTAAATATTGCCCTGGGGATTGTTAGCACAGTGATCGCAGCCGGGGAGCGGAGACTCGTTCAGGTCTTGCGCCGCCTCCACTTTCTTCAGCCAAACAAGTAAGGAACAAGATTTTTATATTAATCTGTGTTATAATATAATATCTGTACATTTCATAGCTGCTACCAAACCCTGTGGAGAGAAGCCAGGATTCAGCATACAGCCTGTTAGTTTTTGTAATATTACCATTTTCTTTCTTGTTTGTGGCTTCAGTTTCACCCTCCAAGACTTGCAGCTACTGTGGGAATGTACATGATCCTCCTATATACTGCTCCCTGCGAGCCCCATCCCAGCCTGTGCCTCTCCTTCTGTAGCCCTCCCCTGGCTGCTGCATCCCCCACTACATTTTCCTTTCCCCTCACTGCCTGGTTTATATCATGTAAATAATAGCTCTTACATTTAGTTCATTCAAGCTTAGCAAAGATCTACTTCCATTGTGAGCAGGGTATGTTTGATTATTTTTACCCTCCTGAGTCCCGAAGCTCTGATGTATTAAATACAGTTCACTCCCTCTTGTTGTTATGTTATACACATACAAAATAATATGCTAAGTCTCATGGCCCCAATATATGTAATCTGTCCACTCACCATCAGTATATAGCATCCTGTTCCTCGACCCCTGGTGTATAACAACCAGTACTTCATCCCTTAGTGTATAACATCCTGCCCATCTTCCCACAGTGTATAACATCCGGCCCCTCTTCCCCCAGTGTACAACATTGTGTCTGTTGACCCCTGGTGTATAACAATCAGCACCTCATCCCTTAGTGTATAACATCCGACCCCTCTTCCTCCAGTGTATAACATCCGACCCCTCTTCCCCCAGTGTATAACATCCAGCCCCTCTCCCCCATTGTATAACATCCGGCCTCTCTCTCCCATTGTATAACATCCGGCCCCTCTCCCCCATTGTATAACATCCGACCCCTCTCCCCCATTGTATAACATCCGGCCCCTCTCCCCCATTGTATAACATCCGGCCCCTCTCTCCCAGTGTATAACATCTGGACCCTCTCTCCCAGTGTATAACATCCAGCCCCTCTCTCCCAGTGTATAACATCCGGCCCCTCTCTCCCAGTGTATAACATCCGGCCCCTCTCTCCTAGTGTATAACATCCGGACCCTCTCTCCCAGTGTATAACATCCAGCCCCTCTCTTCCAGTGTATAACATCCGGCCCCTCTCCCCCATTGTATAACATCTGGACCCTCTCTCCCAGTGTATAACATCTGGCCCCTCTTCCCCCAGTGTATAACATCTGGCCCCTCTTCCCCCAGTGTATAACATCTGGCCCCTCATCCCATTGTATAACATCCGGCCCCTCCCCCCCATTGTATAACATCCGGCCCCTCTCCCCCATTGTATAACATCCGGCCCCTCTTCCCCCACTGTATAACATCCGGCCCCTCTCCCCCATTGTATAACATCCGGCCCCTCTCTCCCAGTGTATAACATCCGGCCTCTCTCCCCCATTGTATAACATCTGGCCCCTCTTCCCCCAGGGTATAACATCCGGCCCCTCTTCCCCCACTGTATAACATCCGGCCCCTCTCCCCCATTGTATAACATCCGGCCCCTCTCCCCCATTGTATAACATCCGGCCCCTCTCCCCCATTGTATAACATCCGGCCCCTCTCTCCCATTGTATAACATCCGGCCCCTCTCCCCCATTGTATAACATCCGGCCCCTCTCCCCCACTGTATAACATCCGGCCCCTCTCCCCCATTGTATAACATCCGGCCCCTCTTCCCCCACTGTATAACATCCGGCCCCTCTCCCCCATTGTATAACATCCGGCCCCTCTCCCCCATTGTATAACATCCGGCCCCTCTCCCCCATTGTATAACATCCGGCCCCTCTCCCCCATTGTATAACATCCGGCCCCTCTCCCCCATTGTATAACATCCGGCCCCTCTCCCCCACTGTATAACATCCGGCCCCTCTTCCCCATTGTATAACATCCGGCCCCTCTCCCCCATTGTATAACATCCGGCCCCTCTCCCCCATTGTATAACATCCGGCCCCTCTCCCCCATTGTATAACATCCGGCCCCTCTCTCCCATTGTATAACATCTGGCCCCTCTCCCCCAGGGTATAACATCCGGCCCCTCTTCCCCCACTGTATAACATCCGGCCCCTCTCCCCCATTGTATAACATCCGGCCCCTCTCCCCCATTGTATAACATCCGGCCCCTCTCCCCCATTGTATAACATCCGGCCCCTCTCTCCCATTGTATAACATCCGGCCCCTCTCCCCCATTGTATAACATCCGGCCCCTCTCCCCCACTGTATAACATCCGGCCCCTCTCCCCCATTGTATAACATCCGGCCCCTCTTCCCCCACTGTATAACATCCGGCCCCTCTCCCCCATTGTATAACATCCGGCCCCTCTCCCCCATTGTATAACATCCGGCCCCTCTCCCCCATTGTATAACATCCGGCCCCTCTCCCCCATTGTATAACATCCGGCCCCTCTCCCCCATTGTATAACATCCGGCCCCTCTCCCCCACTGTATAACATCCGGCCCCTCTTCCCCATTGTATAACATCCGGCCCCTCTCCCCCATTGTATAACATCCGGCCCCTCTCTCCCAGTGTATAACATCCGGCCCCTCTCCCCCATTGTATAACATCTGGCCCCTCTCCCCCATTGTATAACATCTGGCCCCTCTCCCCCATTGTATAACATCTGGCCCCTCTCCCCCATTGTATAACATCTGGCCCCTCTTCCCCCAGTGTACAACATTGTGTCTGTTGACCCCTGGTGTATAACAATCAGCACCTCATCCCTTAGTGTATAACATCCGACACCTCTTCCCCCAGTGTATAACATCCGACCCCTCTTCCCCCAGTGTATAACATCCAGCCCCTCTCCCCCATTGTATAACATCCGACCCCTCTCCCCCATTGTATAACATCCGGCCCCTCTCCCCCATTGTATAACATCCGGCCCCTCTCTCCCAGTGTATAACATCTGGACCCTCTCTCCCAGTGTATAACATCCAGCCCCTCTCTCCCAGTGTATAACATCCGGCCCCTCTCTCCCAGTGTATAACATCCGGCCCCTCTCTCCTAGTGTATAACATCCGGACCCTCTCTCCCAGTGTATAACATCCAGCTCCTCTCTTCCAGTGTATAACATCCGGCCCCTCTCCCCCATTGTATAACATCTGGACCCTCTCTCCCAGTGTATAACATCTGGCCCCTCTTCCCCCAGTGTATAACATCTGGCCCCTCTTCCCCCAGTGTATAACATCTGGCCCCTCATCCCATTGTATAACATCCGGCCCCTCCCCCCCATTGTATAACATCCGGCCCCTCTCCCCCATTGTATAACATCCGGCCCCTCTTCCCCCACTGTATAACATCCGGCCCCTCTCCCCCATTGTATAACATCCGGCCCCTCTCTCCCAGTGTATAACATCCGGCCTCTCTCCCCCATTGTATAACATCTGGCCCCTCTTCCCCCAGGGTATAACATCCGGCCCCTCTTCCCCCACTGTATAACATCCGGCCCCTCTCCCCCATTGTATAACATCCGGCCCCTCTCCCCCATTGTATAACATCCGGCCCCTCTCCCCCATTGTATAACATCCGGCCCCTCTCTCCCATTGTATAACATCCGGCCCCTCTCCCCCATTGTATAACATCCGGCCCCTCTCCCCCACTGTATAACATCCGGCCCCTCTCCCCCATTGTATAACATCCGGCCCCTCTTCCCCCACTGTATAACATCCGGCCCCTCTCCCCCATTGTATAACATCCGGCCCCTCTCCCCCATTGTATAACATCCGGCCCCTCTCCCCCATTGTATAACATCCGGCCCCTCTCCCCCATTGTATAACATCCGGCCCCTCTCCCCCATTGTATAACATCCGGCCCCTCTCCCCCACTGTATAACATCCGGCCCATCTTCCCCATTGTATAACATCCGGCCCCTCTCCCCCATTGTATAACATCCGGCCCCTCTCCCCCATTGTATAACATCCGGCCCCTCTCCCCCATTGTATAACATCCGGCCCCTCTCTCCCATTGTATAACATCTGGCCCCTCTCCCCCATTGTATAACATCCGGCCCCTCTCCCCCACTGTATAACATCTGGCCCCTCTCCCCCATTGTATAACATCCGGCCCCTCTCTCCCATTGTATAACATCCGGCCCCTCTCCCCCAGTGTATAACATCCAGCCCCTCTCCCCCACTGTATAACATCCGGCCCCTCTCCCCCATTGTATAACATCCGGCCCCTCTCCCCTATTGTATAACATCCGGCCCCTCTCTCCCAGTGTATAACATCCGGCCCCTCTCCCCCATTGTATAACATCTGGCCCCTCTCCCCCATTGTATAACATCTGGCCCCTCTCCCCCATTGTATAACATCTGGCCCCTCTCCCCCATTGTATAACATCTGGCCACTCTTCCCCCATTGTATAACATCTGGCCCCTCTCCCCCATTGTATAACATCCGGCCCCTCTCCCCCATTGTATAACATCCGGCCCCTCTCTCCCAGTGTATAACATCCGGCCCCTCTCCCCCATTGTATAACATCTGGCCCCTCTCCCCCATTGTATAACATCTGGCCCCTCTTCCCCCAGTGTATAACATGCCGTCTGACTTTACTAACATGTGACACATTGGCTGGAGGTGCAGATCTCACTGATACCAGCGCAGTCCTGTAACAGGAGCTACCGGTGTAACAAGTCCGTTCATAGCATTTCTTCCTCATACATCTTCCTCCATCACCTGTGGGTTATATTATTGAGAAGTGGAAGGAAGCGCAGCAACTCAGCCACAAAGTGGAGACCCCGTAATGTTACAGAGTGGGGTCACTGAGTACTGAGGAGCAGAGAGCAGAAATGTCACTGCTGCTCTGCTGATTCCATAACTGCAGAGTCCAGACTGAAGACCGATCCATTTTAAACACAAACGACTTTCTATTTTGAGTAGAGTAACAGAGAGAAGCAAACTGATCTATGTAGGTATTACTAAAAAATTGGATTTGTCAGAAACCAAATTATTCTGGATTCATTTTGAGCAAGTCAAGCAGAATGAATTTGTAACATCTCTGCCGGCATCACTGCATGGCTTCCCATCTCCCATCTTACTCACCACTCCGGGCCATGCTGTGAGTTCTGTGGTCTGCTTGCTCCATGCTCTGAGCCTCATGTCCTTGCTTGCTGCACACTTCCTGGCTGTATGCTTAAGGCGGTGGCCCCGGCACTCCCTGATTCTAATAGAGACTGTGTGCACCTTGCTAAGGTGTCCCCAGCCAATTTCCAAGAGGCATCAGGTACTTAAGGCATCTCCACCCATAGGGTGATGCCTGAGCAACATTCTCTCTCAGTCTGCATTCTGCTACTGAGTATCCAGGTCCTGTCCTGTTACTACTTTTGCTTTTGCCACTCTGGGGGCTGTATACCAAGGCCTGCTCCTGTTTCCTGTGTGTCCTGTTCCTGCCACCCTGGGGGCACTACACGGGCCTGAATCCTTAATCCTGAACTTTTTGCCATGTGTGTCCTAGTTTGTACTAAGTCTATTTCTTATAACCGTTTGTATCCTTGTATGTTGCCTTCCCAACTCAGCTGTGCATATCCTTGTGTCTGCTTCTGTCCCACATTCTGCGGCTCTGCTCCGCTCTGCCCTCTGCATCCTGCAGCTCTGCTCTGCACAACCTGCAGCCCTGCTCTACTCCCCACATCTTGCAGCTTTACTCTGCTCTGATCTCCGGCTCCTGCTGTTCTGCTCTGCTCTTCTGCTCTGCTCTCCACCTCCTGCGGTTCTGCTCTGCTCACTGCCTCCTGTGGTTCTGCTCTACTAGCCGCAACCTGCGGTTCTGCTCTGCCTTGCTCTGCTTGCCGCCTCCTGCGGTTCTGCACTGCTCTCTGCCTCCTGCGGTTCTGCTCTGCTCTTCAGCTCTGCTCTCCAGCTCCTGTGGTTCTGCTCTGCTCACCGCCTCCTGTAGTTCTGCTCTGCTCTCCACCTCCTGCGGTTCTGCTCTGCTCACCGCCTCCTGTGGTTCTGCTCTGCTCACCGCCTCCTGTGGTTCTGCTCTGCTCTCCGCCACCTGCGGTTCTGCTCTGCTCACCGCCTCCTGTGGTTCTGCTCTGCTCTCCACCTCCTGTGGTTCTGCTCTGCACTCCGCCTCCTGCGGTTCTGCGCTGATCTCTGCCTCCTGTGGTTCTGCTCTGCTCTCCACCTCCTGCGGTTCTGCTCTGCTCTCCGCCTCCTGTGGTTCTGCTCTGCTCTCCGCCTCCTGCGGTTCTGCTCTGCTCACCGCCTCCTGTGGTTCTGCTCTGCTCTCCGCCTCCTACGGTTCTGCTCTGCTCACCGCCTCCTGTGGTTCTGCTCTGCTCTCCGCCTCCTGCGGTTCTGCGCTGATCTCTGCCTCCTGTGGTTCTGCTCTGCTCTCCACCTCCTGCGGTTCTGCTCTGCTCACCGCCTCCTGTGGTTCTGCTCTGCTCTCCGCCTCCTGCGGTTCTGCTCTGCTCACCGCCTCCTGTGGTTCTGCTCTGCTCTCCGCCTCCTGCGGTTCTGCTCTGCTCACCGCCTCCTGTGGTTCTGCTCTGCTCTCCACCTTCTGTGGTTCTGCTCTGCTCTCCGCCTCCTGCGGTTCTGCTCTGCTCTCCACCTCCTGCGGTTCTGCTCTGCTCTCCACCTCCTGTGGTTCTGCTCTGCTCTCCGCCTCCTGCGGTTCTGCGCTGATCTCTGCCTCCTGTGGTTCTGCTCTGCTCACCGCCTCCTGTGGTTCTGCTCTGCTCTCCGCCTCCTGCGGTTCTGCTCTGCTTACCGCCTCCTGTGGTTCTGCTCTGCTCTCCACCTCCTGCGGTTCTGCTCTGCTCACCGCCTCCTGTGGTTCTGCTCTGCTCTCCGCCTCCTGCGGTTCTGCTCGGATCTCTGCCTCCTGTGGTTCTGCTCTGCTCTCCGCCTCCTGCGGTTCTGCGCTGATCTCTGCCTCCTGTGGTTCTGCTCTGCTCACCGCCTCCTGTGGTTCTGCTCTGCTCTCCGCCTCCTGCGGTTCTGCTCTGCTTACCGCCTCCTGTGGTTCTGCTCTGCTCTCCACCTCCTGCGGTTCTGCTCTGCTCACCGCCTCCTGTGGTTCTGCTCTGCTCTCCGCCTCCTGCGGTTCTGCTCTGCTTACCACCTCCTGTGGTTCTGCTCTGCTCTCCACCTCCTGCGGTTCTGCTCTGCTCACCGCCTCCTGTGGTTCTGCTCTGCTCTCCGCCTCCTGCGGTTCTGCTCGGATCTCTGCCTCCTGTGGTTCTGCTCTGCTCTCCGCCTCCTGCGGTTCTGCGCTGATCTCTGCCTCCTGTGGTTCTGCTCTGCTCACCGCCTCCTGTGGTTCTGCTCTGCTCTCCGCCTCCTGCGGTTCTGCTCTGCTTACCGCCTCCTGTGGTTCTGCTCTGCTCTCCACCTCCTGCGGTTCTGCTCTGCTCACCGCCTCCTGTGGTTCTGCTCTGCTCTCCGCCTCCTGCGGTTCTGCTCGGATCTCTGCCTCCTGTGGTTCTGATCTGCTCTCAACCTCCTTTGGCTCTGCTCTACTAGCCGCAACGTGCGGCTCTGTTCTGCCATGCTCTGGTCGCCGCAACCTGCGTTTCTGCTCTGCCTTTCTCTGCTCGCCACAACCTGTGGCTCTGCTCGTTGTCTTCTGTGGCTTTGCTCTGCTCCCGTCCTGCCTCCTGCAGATTTGCTCTGCTCCCACTCCGCACCCTGTGTGTCTTTGTCTTTCCAGTCTGAACTGGTTCTTATCTGTTCCTACTCATACCTGCCTGTGTTCCTGCCCTACCCATTACAGTCCCGATTCCTCCAGTCTGTTCTGTGCCTGCCTGCCAGAGTGCCAGCCATACCCACCTGCCTGCCAGAGTGCCAGCCATACCCACCTGCCTGCCAGAGTGCCAGCCATACCCACCTGCCTGCCAGAGTGCCAACCATGCCCGTCTGTCTGCCAGAGTGCCAGCTGTGCCCGACTGCCAGAGTGCCAGCCATACCCACCTGCCTGCCAGAGTGCCAGCCATACCCACCTGCCTGCCAGAGTGCCAGCCATGCCTGTCTGCCAGAGTGCCAGCTGTGCCCGACTGTCTGCCAAAGTGCCAGCCATGCCCGCCTGCCTGCCATAGTGCCAGCCATGCCTGCTTGCCAGAGTGCCAGCCGTGCCTGCCTGCCAGAGTGCCAGCCGTGTTTGACAGTGTACCAGTCGTGTCCATCTGTACTTGCCTGCTCCTGTCCCTGAGTTCTGTCCCCAGGGAGATCAGCTGCTACAGCCAGACACCGCCCTGCAGTGGTACCCGGTAGCTACCTGCCGCACCAGCCTGACCTCACCACTAGAGGCTCCAGTGAACAACCAGGTAGCTGCTTAATCACGCCAGTCTAGTTTGTGGCACAATCCTCGCTTGCGGCACCCTGTAAAAGGTTGCACGTTTTCTGAATAGTTTCTTGAGTAAGGAAGGTGTTAGAAAATAATAATTATACTGTACATTACTGTCCTGCGTCTGCCGCTTGCCTGTCCTACTGCCAAAGCTTTGCCAATTTCTCACTTTGGGTCTTTTTTTTGTCTATTCTTCTGATTTTCATTCTTCTCATTTTTGGTCTTCTGGAGGAAATCTATGAGTACTAACTAGGACTCACAATGTTGGCACGTGGGGCGCAACCAGCATCAATAACATGGGACGTGACAAATGTGACTTTGTTGTGAGACCTAGTCAGTACCAGTGGATTCCAGACAAAAGACACAGAGAGGGAAGGGCGTCAGATAGAAGACGAGAAGAGAGGAAACCAGAAGACGTAAAGACCGAAGAGAAAACTAAAAACCCTTAGTGATCTGTGATCAGGGCAGTGGAGTATAATCTATGTTATATTTTAGCCTCTTCCCTCCCCTGTATTTGGGGTTTGTAGAGATCTAGGAGCATAAGAATTTTTGGGCAGATTTAATTTTAAATGAATTTTATTTCTACAGAATCAAATCCGTCTGTCAATTCAAACAAATCTGCCCAAAATTAATATTGGAAGATTCGCTCATCTCTAGTAATTAAACTTTGAGATAATTTTTAAGACACATATAAGTTCTGTTCAGTACTAATCAATGGAAATTTGAGTTCCTCAGACCTTCACTAATTGCTTAAACCAAGGGGCAGAGGCTGTCTTCTAGTTATGCTCAAGCCCGAAAAAGAGGGGTTCACTCTCAATAGAAAGTCTCTGGGTCCGTTCATCACTTTGCTCTCGCCGGACGATATATTGATCACCAAACAGGGACTGTAACTACTTTGTTTTTTTCCCCCCTTTTTGTCTTTTAATCATATCTTCTCCAGATTTTAAGAAGACTTCACCATGGACACCGTCACCATTCTCCTATCTGTCTTGGTCATCCTATTTGTGTTCTTTGCCGCTAGAAATTGGAATAAAGGAATTCACAAAGATTTCCCCCCTGGACCAAGTCCCTTACCAATCATAGGAAATATTCTCAAGATTATGAAGTCAAAGCCACACAAGACATATATGGAGGTAACGTGGACTTTCTTGTACGGTAGGAAACTGTCAGAAAAACATGAGCTTTCTATACATTGTATCTATGATATCTAAAGAGGTTGGCTCATATGGATATGCTATAAATGTCTGATAGATGCGGGTCCCACCTCTGAGTCCCCAACCATCTTCAAAATGGGGTCCTCTGATCCCTCATTCTGTAGGTGTTTAATTGTCATGCCTTAGGTTTCTCCATTAATAATCTCAGGAGTTCCAAATATAGTCACGAAAATAATCTTCAAAACTCCCATAACTTGTGCCGCCATCTCTCCACTCACTGGTAGTCGAACACCTGTAATACAAGAGGTCAATAGCCTTGTGTGTGTTTTTCATCACATTGTAGCAGTGGAGGGATAACTAAGATAAGCCCCCTGCACATGTGATAGCCGTCTGTTGGCCTAAAGTCACCCCGATCCGTGACGTGGGGGTGACGGTCACGGTGGGAATCGTGACATATTCATCATTGTAGACACCTTTGGACCTCAAATATGACAATTCTGGAGAAATTCCTTGCAATTAAATATTTTTATTATTCACAGTCGACATATGAAAAGGACAAAACAAAAAGTTATGTTTATAGATTTTCTTATATTATATATATACTCCCATATACTGTACCTTGACTTCTCTTTCCTGTGGAATCTCCTACTGGTGATCTCTAGAGATGATGAATGGGCTTTTTGTTTTCTTTTATTACTGCTCAGCCTTAGCAATAGAAACTAATCTGCTACATGATTTCATTGGCTGATTTTGGTTTAATATATTTTGTTGAATGTATTATCAATATACCTAATTTGGACGTGTTCGTGTGTCTGTGCACAATGAGTCATCCACAGTTGGGCGTAACCATGGATACCTAAGGAGAGGCGCTCCCCCTGGTGGCGAGTTAAGGCATAAGCCTTTTTTGAATGTTAGCCTGTGAGGCAAGATTGCAACGATGGATCAAATGGAGCGCGCTGCTGCACGTAGAAAAGCAAATCGCATACGGATGCGTAACCTGCGTCTTAATGAAACAGAAGATGAACAAAATTGTTGAAGAACTGCTGATGCAGCCTGACAGAGGGCGGCCAGAGCAAGAGAAACAAATGAAGTAACGGAATCATCATGTAGAGAAGTGTTCCCGAACTCCAGTCCTCAAAAGCCACCAACAGGTCGTGTTTTTAGGATTTCCTTAGTATGGCCCAGGTGATGGAATTGATGCCTGTCTAGATTATGGAGTTCTCATTACTAAGGAAATCCTGAAAACATGACCTTTTGGTGGCTCTTGAGGACCGAACTTGGGGAACACTGATGTAGAGCATCTAATGCTGCCCAACAACAAGCAGCACACAATGCACAAAGTGATACAAATATTTCACAAAAAAGAGAACAAGATGGAATGCGTGTCCAAATTGTAAGAGCCACTCGACGTCGGCAAGTTACATTTGCCGCTAGAGGACTTCTCAATCAAATTGATGAGACACGTATTGAAGAGCACTATGCTGGCAAACAGACATTTCGATGTCAGTTCTGCCAATCTAAAAATTTCAAAGACGAAATAGCGCAGGACAAAACATTCCCTTCCTGCTGCAAGAGAGGGCGCATCCAATTACGTCCCATTTGAATGGATGATCAATTAGTCAAGTTGATGAAAGGAGAACATCAGCACTCCAATAACTTTATGGCTAATATAAGGCAATACAATAGCTCGCTTGCTTTGGCATCAATGGGAGCACAAGTAGCGCCACCTACTGTTTTTGAATTCGTGGACAAATTTACCATAGAACTGCCCCATTGCATCCCGCTGTGGGTAGTGCCCCCAAGTTTGCCCAGATTTATATCTTGGACAGTGAAGAAGCATTAAGTACAAGAAGTCAAGCAAATAAAAAGTGTCTCCCAGCACTGCTATCATCTCTTGGAGAGAAAATGAAAGCAATTAACCCACTCGCAAGAGCCTTCACAATGATGAGGGAATTTGGAAGAGAGGAAGAGAGGATTGCTGAATTAGAAAATCGCAACCCACTCGAAATAACAATGTCAATTATAAATTACTACAATGATGACCAGTGGAGCTACAAAGCACCAAGGTGCAATGAAGTAGCTATAATTTATCAAAATGCAATGGGTGAACCCCCATTTAATAGGGACAT
The DNA here is from genome assembly GCF_032444005.1 of Ranitomeya imitator. Taxonomy (NCBI): domain Eukaryota; kingdom Metazoa; phylum Chordata; class Amphibia; order Anura; family Dendrobatidae; genus Ranitomeya; species Ranitomeya imitator. The sequence goes on along the minus strand of NC_091286.1, from coordinate 672,113,735 downwards.
CAGAGTTCACCTCAAAAGTGAAAACCAAACTGTACAAATCAGCTTTCTTCACAGATAGTGTGATGCAATGACATATCCACTTCTATTCCCGTATGAGGACAGGCGATGGACAATAAATTTGACAACTCCAATTGCCCTAAGTGTTCAACATCAACGAATTGGTGACATTCATCTACCATCCATACCAGTGGATCAAGATAGACAAGAAAAAAATCACCCTGTTGCAGGACTATGCATACAGGCTTGTCATTCGTGACAAGTTCAATCCCCTTCTAAATGCTGGGAAATTGACGCAACAATTTATCGTTGACAGTTACATCAAAATTGAATCTGACAGGATCGAATATATAAAACCAAATCAAAAGGCATTACGCGTCGACAGTTATACCGACGTTATGGATCACATCCATAATGCTGCATTACACCAGGGGCTAAAAGCTGGGACACCAGTAATTTACGGCCACTTTCATTGGAAGCCCAAGAGCTATGCAGCAAAATTACCAAGACGCCATGACAATTCTCCGAAAATTCAGAAAGCCAGATCTTTTGTTACGATGACCTGTAAGCTGTAACCCAAAGTGGAAAGAAATTACTGAAAACTTAGAACCATGGCAAAGGCCAGAGTTCAGTCCAGATTTGGTTGCACGAGTATTTAAAATCAAACTTCAAGCCGTGCTTTACGAGATTTTGAAAAAACACATTTTTGGCCGCGTAGTTGCCTATGTGCATGTAATAGAATTTCAAAAGCGTTGACTACAACACGCTCACATGCTCTTAATCCTCGGAGAGGAAGATAAACCGAGGGACAAGAAAGAAATAATTGACCAATTGGTCTCTGCTGGAATCCCAAATGAGACAGCAAATCCAAAACTGCATGAGGCAGTGATGAAGCACATGATTCATGGCCCATGTGGCGAAGATAAACCTGGTGCTATATGCATGACAGATGGTCAATGTGCAAAAAAATTCCCAAAGGAATTTAATACAGAGATAAACCCCAATGTTGATGGTTATCCACAGTACCGTCGACACAATACTGGGAAAACCATACGAGGAACGCGAGAAATTGACAATAGATGGGTAGTTCCATACAACCCTTATTTATTACTCAAGTACAATTGCCATATCAATATTGAGATATCTGCTTCAATAAAAAGTGTTAAATATCTTTTCGAATATGTATACAAAGGACATGACTGTGCGAATATCAAGTTTGATGCATCAAACTGGAATGAACCAGCCATGTACCTAGATTCTCGGTATATAAGTGCCCCTGAAGGCATATGGAGAATCAGAAAAAATAAACTGCATGATGCTTCACATACCATTAAAAGGCTTGCTGTTCACCTTGAAAACATGCAGCAAGTGTTTTTCGAAGATGGTAATGTGGATATGGTTATTTCAGACTCAAAAGCCTCTACTCTGCCGGCTTATTTTGAGCTAAACAGAGTTGACGCTTCCGCCTATCAGTATTTGTACAGTGAAATCCCTGAACACTATGTCTGGGATGGAAAAGCTGTACTAGAACGATGGAAAAAACGCCGGGCTCAATTTGGGAAAACAATTTCCCGAATGTATACAGTCTCTTTAACAGATGGTGAGCTGTATTACCTAAGACTCCATTTACTTCACGTAAGAGGAGCAAAGTCTTATGCTAACTTAAGGATTGTCAATGGAGTCGTACATGACACGTATAAAAATTAGTGCATTGATCTTCATCTTTTGGAAGACGATTCCCAATGGGAAGATGGTATAACGGATGAAATCGCTTTCCAAATGCCCTACCAACTTCGCTAATTATTTGCTATAATTTGTGTATATAGGGAACCAGCTAAACCATTGGCATTATGGCAAAAATATAAAACCAAATTTATGGAAGATTACTCTCGGCAGTATACTCCAGAAATTGCTAAACAAATGGCTCTTCGTGATATTAATGAAGTGCTCTTAAGCAATAAAATGTCATGTGCTGACTACGGATTGCCAACTTCAATAAATGTTCCAGATGAAATACTGGACCAACTGAATTATGCTGTAATAAAGCAGGAGGCTGAGCAATTGAAAGCTATGCTTAGTGAAGCTCAGAAATCAGCTTTCGAAGCAATTTTGCAAGCAGTCAATGCTGCATCACAGCCAGACGACACTAGCTCACACTGTTTTTTTCTGGACGGCCCAGGAGGCAGTGGGAAGACATTTTTGTACAACTGCTTGCACAAGACACTACAGGCAGAAAAGAAGTCTATTTGCTCAGTAGCCTCCACTGGATTGGTGGCTACATTTCTACAAAATGGTAGCACCTACCATTCCAAGTTTGGCCTTGGAATTACAACAAATGAGACCACAGTGTCAAAAATTAAGCCAACCTCACTTCAAGCAAAGGAGCTTAGGGAGTCATCTGTCGTTATTTGGGATGAAGTAACAATGACTCCCTGTTTTAATATGAACGCTGTGGATAATTTGTTCCAAGACATATGTGGAAAAAAAAGACTATTTGGTGGAAAAGTTTTCGTAAACGGTGGTGACTATGGTTGAGGGAAACGGATCGTTCATTTTCATAAGTCGACGACTTTTGGCAAAGTCGGGTTTCATGAAACCCGACCCGATCCCTGTGTGGGGTCGGCCATGCGGTACGCGACTTTCACGCCAAAGTCGCGTTTCAATGACGCGAAAAGCGCCATTTCTCAGCCAATGAAGGTGGACGCAGAGTGTGGGCAGCGTGATGACATAGGTCTCAGTCCCCACCATCTTAGAGAAGGGCATTGCAGTGATTGGCTTGCTGTCTGCTGCGTCACAGGGGCTATAAAGGGGCGTTCCCGCCGACCGCCATGTTACTGCTGCTGATCTGAGCTTAGGGAGAGGTTGCTGCCGCTTCGTCAGAAGCAGGGATAGCGTTAGGCAGGGTACATTAAACCCCAAACCGCTTGTGCTGTAGCGATTTCCACTGTCCAACACCACCTTTTGTTTGCAGGGACAGTGGAGGCTACATTTTTTTTCCTCAGCGCTGTAGCTCATTGGGCTGCCCTAGAAGCCTCCCTGATAGCTGCATTGCTGTGTGTACGCCGCTGTGCAAACCAACTGCTTTCTTCAAAGCACAAATCCTGTTGCTCCTTCCTTTCTGCACAGCTATCTTGTTTGTTTGTCCACACTTTTGACTTTTTTGTACAGCAGTCCACTCCTTGTTATTGCTGCCTGCCATTCTTTGCTGAGATTACTGCAGGGAGATAGTAATTGTAGGACAGTCCCTTTTTTTTTTTTCGTTACATCTCTTCAAGCCACTTTCTGCCACAGAAAATATACTCTAATACAGTGGCCCAGATTTATTCACTGGTCTCCCTGAAGAAAAAAAAATAAAATAAAGGGTGCAGATTAAAATTGACAAATCTGCATCAGTGGCAGTCCTGTGTGTGGCATCTGTGTCTCATTTTCTGGCACAGAAAACATACAGTTTAACAGTGGGCCTGATTTCTTGCCAATTCTCACATAAATAAAAAAAAGTTAGTGGGAGATTAAGATTGGCATTTCTGCTTCGGTGCCAGTGCTGTGTGTGGCATCTGTCTCTAATTTTGTGCCACAGAAACCCTAGTGTGTAATACTGTGCCAGATTTCTTTTAAATTCTCCCGGAAAAAAAAATAGTGGGAGATTAAGATTGGCATTTCTGCTTCGGTGCCAGTCCTGTGTGTGCCACCTGTCTCTAATTTTGTGCCACAGAAAACCTAGTGTGTAACACTGGGTCAGATTTCTTTTAAATTCTCCCTGGAAAAAAAACAAATAGTGGGAGATTAAGATTGGCAATTCTGCCTCAGTGCCAGTGCTGTGTGTGGCATCTGTCTCTAATTTTGTGCCACAGAACATATACTGTATAAGAGTGGGCCACATTTCTTCAATATTCTCCCAGAAAAAATAAAAAGGGGGAGATTTTAATTGTTAGTGTCTGCATCAGCGTCTGTCCTGTTAGTGGCATATCTGTCTGCCACTGAAGCTGTGTACTGTTATACATTGGGCCTGATTTTCCCTGCAGTCTCACCCACCTATAAAGGGATATATAAATCCAACAGAAGTTTGAGTTCACCTTGTAACTGGTTTTACAGTAACAAATACCATTAGTTTGGTTATGTTTTTCAAACAATGAGGAAGTCTGGTGGAAGAGGTCGTGGCCGTGGGCGGTCATTGCCAGCTGGTAATGATGGTAGTGGTGGTGGAGCATCAGGTGGTCGTGGGAAAAGCAATATAGCACCGAAGTCTCGAGTTGTTGAGCCAGGTTCATCGTCTGGCTACACAAGGCCTCGAACGCTCCCTTTTCAGGGAGTAGGAAAACCGCTTTTAAAGCCGGATCAGCAAGAACAAGTTTTGGCTTTCCTTGCTGACTCAGTCTCTAGCTCTTTCGCCTCCTCTTCTGAAACTGCTAAATGTAAAAGCAGCGCGTCTTTAGTGGATGTTCACGGTCAGGGACAAGTCGCTTCCTTGTCTTCTTCACCAAGAACAACAGAGAAGGATGCGTCAGGCGACACAACGGGTTACTCCATGGAGCTCTTCACACATACCGTTCCTGGGTTAGAAAGTGAAACAGTTAACAGGCCATGCCCATTACAAGTTGAATCGGACATGGAATGCACAGATGCACAGCCACAGCCAGATTACTATGCTGTTCCTTTGACTCAGACCAGAACATTGCCTTCGCAGTGTACTGATCCAGAATCAGACCCTGATGAGACTATGGTGCCCCGTCACGAACGCTATACCACCGGCTTACACGGTGACACAGATGAAGTTGCACATGAGATAGAAGAGGAGGTAATAGATGACCCAGTTGTTGACCCCGATTGGCAGCCATTGGGGGAACAGGGTGCAGGCAGCAGTAGCTCTGAAGCGGAGGAGGAGGAGCCGCAGCAGGCATCAACATCGCAACAGGTTCCATCTGCCGGGCCCTTATCTGGCCAAAAACGTGTGGCAAAACCAGTTGTAGGACAGCGTGGCCATACGTTTAAAGAAGCTCAGTCTGTAATGCCTGAAAAGGTATCCAATAGTAGAAAGAGTGCAGTCTGGCATTTTTTTAAACAACATCCAAATGATCAGCGCAAAGTCATCTGTCAAAAATGTTCAACTACCTTAAGCAGAGGTCAGAATCTTAAAAGTCTAAATACAAGTTGCATGCGTAGACATTTAACCACCATGCATTTGCAAGCCTGGACTAACTACCAAACGTCCCTTAAGGTTGTAGCACCCTCGGTCAATGAAGCTAGTCAGCAACACTACATCCCTTCCCTCACTGTAAGCCCACCGTTTACCGCACCACCTGCAGTAAATGTGCAGGTTTCGTCGCCAGGCCAAAGCAGCCAGGGAATCACCAGGTTCGTGGTAGGAAACACTGCATGTAGGGCACCAGCAAGAATACCATCTCCCACCCTCTCTCAGTCTGCCATGTCCACCGGCACCCCCGCTAGTTCCACCATCTGCAGCTCTCCAGTCCAGCTCACCCTACAAGAGACTCTCGTTAGGAAAAGGAAGTACTCATCCTCGCATCCGCGTACACAGGGTTTGAACGCCCACATTGCTGGACTAATCTCATTAGAGATGATGCCCTACCGGTTAGTTGAAAGCGAAGCTTTCAAAGCCCTGATGGACTACGCTGTACCATGCTATGAGCTACCCAGCCAACACTTCTTTTCGAGTAAAGCCATCCCAGCCCTCCACCAGCATGTAAAAGACCGCATCGTCCATGCACTCAGGCAATCTGTGAGTACAAAGGTGCACCTGACAACAGATGCATGGACCAGTAGGCATAGCCAGGGACGTTACGTGTCCATCACGGCTTACTGGGTTAATGTGGTGGATATAGGGTCCACAGGGGACAGCAATATTGGGACAGTTCTGCCTAGCCCATGGTCTAGGAAACAGTTGGCTGTAGGTGTTCGCCCCCCGTCCTCCTCCTCCTCGTCCTCCTGCAGAAGCGAGAGCTCGTCCACAGACCACAGTCGCACGACCACTCCATCCACTCCACGACCACTCCATCCTCAGCTGCCACTGTTGCACACGAGGTGTCCCATTATGGGACAGCTAGTGGCAAGCGTCAGCAGGCTGTATTGGCAATGAAGTGTTTGGGCGACAACAGACACACCGCGGAAGTTCTGTCCGAGTTCTTGCAGAAAGAAACTCAGTCATGGCTGGGCACTGTACATCTTGAGGCAGGCAAGGTAGTGAGTGATAACGGAAGGAATTTTATGGCTGCCATAGCCCTTTCACAACTGAAACACATTCCTTGCCTGGCTCACACCTTAAACCTGGTGGTGCAGTGCTTCCTGAAAAGTTATCCGGGGTTACCCGACCTGCTCCTCAAAGTGCTCAGACTTTGCGCGCATATCCGCCGTTCGCCCGCACACTCCAGCCGTATGCAGAACCATCAGCGGACTTTGAACCTTCCCCAGCATCGCCTAATCATCGATGTTGCAACAAGGTGGAACTCCACACTGCACATGCTTCAGAGACTGTGCGAACAGAGGCGTGCTGTTATGTATTTGTGGGAGGATACACATACACGGGCATGCAGTTGGATGGCAGACATGGAGTTGTCAGGTGTGCAGTGGTCGAAGGTACAAGACCTGTGTCAAGTCCTTCAGTGTTTTGAGGAATGCACACGGCTGGTAAGTGCAGACAACACCATAATAAGCATGAGCAACCCCCTAATGCATCTGCTGATGCAAAGTTTGACGCACATAAAGGAGCTGGCGTCTGCAGCCGAGGAGGAGGAAAGCCTTGATGACAGTCAGCCATTGTCTGGTCAGGGCAGTCTACAGGACGAGATAGCGGGCGAAGAGGAGGAGGACGAGGAGGATGATGGGGATGAGTATTTTTTGAATGAGGAAGCTCCTCAGGGGCCAATAGAAACTGTTGGCGTTGCAAGGCCGGGTTCAGGTTTTTTGAGGGAGACAAGTGACGTAGATTTGTGTTGTGAATTCTGTGGCAGAGCTCCCTCCTGTGGTCACAAGTGGTACTTCGGCTGGTTCTCTCTGTGAGCTTCCGTTGGTGGAGGAAAGTGGTACTGAGTTTCCTTCCTCAGGTGATGTGGTGAAGTCGTTAGGTGCTGCTCTATTTAACTCCACCTGGTGCTTTGATCCTGGCCTCCAGTCAATGTTCTAGTAATGGACCTGTTTCCTCCTGGATCGTTCCTGTGGCCTGCTGCTCTGCATAGCTAAGTTCCTCTTTGCTATTTGTTTGCTGTTTTTTTCTGTCCAGCTTGTCTATTTGTTTTTTTCTGCTTGCTGGAAGCTCTGGGACGCAGAGGGTGTACCTCCGTGCCGTTAGTTCGGTACGGAGGGTCTTTTTGCCCCCTTTGCGTGGTTTTTGTAGGGTTTTGTGTTGACCGCAAAGTTACCTTTCCTATCCTCGCTCTGTTCAGAAAATTGGGCCTCACTTTGCTAAATCTATTTCATCTCTACGTTTGTCTTTTCCTCTTAACTCACAGTCATTATATGTGGGGGCTGCCTTTTCCTTTGGGGTATTTTTGTGAGGCAAGGTAGGCTTATTTTCTATCTTCAGGCTAGCTAGTTTCTCAGGCCGTGCCGAGTTGCATAGGGAGCGTTAGGCGCAATCCACGGCTGCCTTTAGTGTGGTTGGAGAGGATTAGGGATTGCGGTCAACAGAGTTCCCACGTCTGAGAGCTCGTTCTTGTTTTTTGGGTTATTGCCAGGTCACTGTATGTGCGCTGACCTCTATGTCCATTGTGGACCTGAATTACCTTTCATAACAGTACTGGAGGCCCAAAGTACTAATGATTCCCAATAGAGGGAAAAAAGAAGTTCGGAGACCATTTTTTTTTCTTTGCACTGTGTTTTGCCTTTTTTTTCCCCTAGACATTTGGGTGGTTCAGGACACAGGTGTAGCAATGGACATTAAAGGTCTGTCTTCATGTGTGGATCAGCTCACGGCAAGAGTACAAAGTATTCAAGACTTTGTGGTTCAGAATTCTATGTTAGAACCGAGAATTCCTATTCCTGATTTGTTTTTTGGAGATAGAACTAAATTTCTGAGTTTCAAAAATAATTGTAAACTATTTCTGGCTTTGAAACCTCGCTCCTCTGGTGACCCAGTTCAACAAGTTAGGATCATTATTTCTTTTTTGCGTGGCGACCCTCAGGACTGGGCATTTTCTCTTGCGTCAGGAGATCCTGCATTAAGTAATATCGATACATTTTTCCTGGCACTCGGATTGCTGTACGATGAGCCTAATTCTGTGGATCAGGCAGAGAAGAATTTGCTGGGTCTGTGTCAGGGTCAGGATGAAATAGAGGTATATTGTCAGTGGAATGAAGGTGCGCTCGCAGCTATTTTCAGAAAAGGTCTCTCTGAAGCCCTTAAGGATGTCATGGTGGGATTTCCTATGCCTGCTGGTCTGAATGAGTCTATGTCTTTGGCCATTCAGATCGGTCGACGCTTGCGCGAGCGTAAATCTGTGCACCATTTGGCGGTATTACCTGAGCTTAAACCTGAGCCTATGCAGTGCGATAGGACTTTGACCAGAGTTGAACGGCAAGAACACAGACGTCTGAATGGGCTGTGTTTCTACTGTGGTGATTCCACTCATGCTATCTCTGATTGTCCTAAGCGCACTAAGCGGTTCGCTAGGTCTGCCACCATTGGTACGGTACAGTCAAAATTTCTTCTGTCTGTTACCTTGATCTGCTCTTTGTCATCGTATTCTGTCATGGCATTTGTGGACTCAGGCGCTGCTCTGAATTTGATGGACTTGGAGTATGCTAGGCGTTGTGGGTTTTTCTTGGAGCCCTTGCAGTGTCCTATTCCATTGAGAGGAATTGATGCTACGCCTTTGGCCAAGAATAAGCCTCAGTACTGGACCCAGCTGACCATGTGCATGGCTCCTGCACATCAGGAGGTTATTCGCTTTCTGGTGTTGCATAATCTGCATGATGTGGTCGTGTTGGGGTTGCCATGGCTACAAGTCCATAATCCAGTATTAGATTGGAAATCCATGTCTGTGTCCAGCTGGGGTTGTCAGGGGGTACATGGTGATGTCCCATTTCTGACTATTTCGTCATCCACCTCTTCTGAGGTTCCTGAGTTCTTGTCTGATTACCGGGATTTATTTAATGAGCCCAAGTCCGATACCCTACCTCCGCATAGGGATTGTGATTGTGCTATCGATTTGATTCCTGGTAGTAAATTCCCAAAAGGTCGACTGTTTAATTTATCTGTGCCTGAGCACGCCGCTATGCGGAGTTATGTGAAGGAGTCTTTGGAGAAGGGGCATATTCGCCCGTCATCGTCGCCATTAGGAGCAGGGTTCTTTTTTGTAGCCAAGAAGGATGGTTCACTGAGACCTTGTATAGATTACCGCCTTCTAAATAAGATCACGGTTAAATTTCAGTACCCCTTGCCATTGTTATCTGATTTGTTTGCTCGGATTAAGGGGGCTAGTTGGTTCACCAAGATAGATCTTCGTGGTGCGTATAATCTTGTGCGTATTAAGCGAGGCAATGAGTGGAAAACTGCATTTAATATGCCCAAGGGTCATTTTGAGTATCTAGTAATGCCATTCGGACTTGCCAATGCTCCATCAGTGTTTCAGTCCTTTATGCATGACCTCTTCCGAGAGTACCTGGATAAATTCCTGATTGTGTACTTAGATGACATTTTGATCTTCTCGGATGATTGGGAGTCTCATGTGAAGCAGGTCAGAACGGTGTTTCAGGTCCTGCGTGCTAATTCTTTGTTTGTGAAGGGATCAAAGTGTCTCTTTGGTGTTCAGAAGGTTTCATTTTTGGGGTTCATCTTTTCCCCTTCTACTATCGAGATGGACCCTGTTAAGGTCCAAGCCATCCATAATTGGACTCAGCCGACATCTCTGAAAAGTCTGCAAAAGTTCCTGGGCTTTGCTAATTTTTATCTTCGCTTCATCTGCAATTTTTCTAGTATTGCTAAACCATTGACCGATTTGACCAAGAAAGGTGCTGATTTGGTCAATTGGTCTTCTGCTGCGGTGGAAGCTTTTCAAGAGTTGAAGCGTCGTTTTTCTTCTGCCCCTGTGTTGTGTCAACCAGATGTTTCGCTTCCGTTCCAGGTCGAGGTTGATGCTTCTGAGATTGGAGCAGGGGCTGTTTTGTCGCAGAGAAGTTCTGATTGCTCGTTGATGAAACCATGCGCCTTCTTTTCCAGGAAGTTTTCGCCTGCTGAGCGAAATTATGATGTGGGCAATCGAGAGTTGCTGGCCATGAAGTGGGCATTCGAGGAGTGGCGTCATTGGCTTGAAGGAGCTAAGCATCGCGTGGTGGTCTTGACTGATCATAAGAACTTGACTTATCTCGAGTCCGCCAAGCGGTTGAATCCTAGACAAGCTCGTTGGTCGTTGTTTTTTGCCCGTTTTGACTTTGTGATTTCATACCTTCCGGGCTCTAAAAATGTGAAGGCGGATGCTCTGTCTAGGAGTTTTGTGCCCGACTCTCCGGGTGTATCTGAGCCGGCGGGTATCCTCAAAGAGTGAGTAATTGTGTCTGCCATCTCCCCTGATTTGCGGCGGGTGCTGCAAAAATTTCAGGCTAATAAACCTGATCGTTGCCCAGCGGAGAAACTGTTTGTCCCTGATAGATTGACGAATAAAGTTATCTCTGAGGTTCATTGTTCGGTGTTGGCTGGTCATCCTGGAATCTTTGGTACCAGAGAGTTAGTGGCTAGATCCTTTTGGTGGCCATCTCTGTCACGGGATGTGCGTACTTTTGTGCAGTCCTGTGGGATTTGTGCTCGGGCTAAGCCCTGCTGTTCTCGTGCCAGTGGGTTGCTTTTGCCCTTGCCGGTCCCGAAGAGGCCTTGGACACATATCTCTATGGATTTTATTTCAGATCTTCCCGTCTCTCAAAAGATGTCAGTCATTTGGGTGGTCTGTGATCGCTTCTCTAAGATGGTTCATTTGGTACCCTTGTCTAAATTGCCTTCCTCCTCTGATTTGGTGCCATTGTTTTTCCAGCATGTGGTTCGTTTACATGGCATTCCAGAGAATATCGTTTCTGACAGAGGTTCCCAGTTTGTTTCGAGGTTTTGGCGAGCCTTTTGTGGTAGGATGGGCATTGACTTGTTTTTTCCTCGGCTTTCCATCCTCAGACTAATGGCCAGACCGAACGAACCAATCAGACCTTGGAAACATATCTGAGATGCTTTGTTTCTGCTGATCAGGATGACTGGGTGTCCTTTTTGCCTTTGGCTGAGTTCGCCCTTAATAATCGGGTCAGCTCGGCTACCTTGGTTTCACCGTTTTTCTGCAACTCTGGGTTCCATCCTCGTTTCTCTTCAGGGCAGGTTGAGTCTTCGGACTGTCCTGGTGTGGATACTGTGGTGGACATGTTGCAGCAGATTTGGACTCATGTAGTGGACAATTTGACTTTGTCCCAGGAGAAGGCTCAACGTTTCGCTAATCGCAGACGCTGTGTGGGTCCCCGACTTCGGGTTGGGGACTTGGTTTGGTTATCTTCTCGTCATATTCCTATGAAGGTTTCGTCTCCTAAGTTTAAACCTTGTTTTATTGGTCCGTATAGGATTTCTGAGGTTCTTAATCCTGTGTCTTTTCGTCTGACCCTTCAAGATTCTTTTTCCATACATAACGTATTCCATAGGTCATTGTTACGGAGATACGTGGCACCTATGGTTCCATCTGTTGATCCTCCTGCCCCGGTTTTGGTGGAGGGGGAGTTGGAGTATATTGTGGAGAAGATTTTGGATTCTCGTGTTTCAAGGCGGAAACTCCAGTATCTGGTTAAGTGGAAGGGTTATGCTCAGGAAGATAATTCCTGGGTCTTTGCCTCTGATGTCCATGCTCCCGATCTTGTTCGTGCCTTTCATATGGCTCATCCTGGTCGTCCTGGGAGCTCTGGTGAGGGTTCGGTGACCCCTCCTCAAGGGGGGGGTACTGTTGTGAATTCTGTGGCAGAGCTCCCTCCTGTGTTCACAAGTGGTACTTCGGCTGGTTCTCTCTGTGAGCTTCCGTTGGTGGAGGAAAGTGGTACTGCGGCTTCTGAGTTTCCTTCCTCAGGTGATGTGGTGAAGTCGTTAGATGCTGCTCTATTTAACTCCACCTGGTGCATTGATCCTGGCCTCCAGTCAATGTTCTAGTATTGGACCTGTTTCCTCCTGGATCGTTCCTGTGGCCTGCTGCTCTGCATAGCTAAGTTCCTCTTTGCTATTTGTTTGCTGTTTTTTTCTGTCCAGCTTGTCTATTTGTTTTTTTCTGCTTGCTGGAAGCTCTGGGACGCAGAGGGTGTACCTCCGTGCCGTTAGTTCGGTATGGAGGGTCTTTTTGCCCCCTTTGCGTGGTTTTTGTAGGGTTTTGTGTTGACCGCAAAGTTACCTTTCCTATCCTCGCTCTGTTCAGAAAGTTGGGCCTCACTTTGCTAAATCTATTTCATCTCTATGTTTGTCTTTTCCTCTTAACTCTTAGTCATTATATGTGGGGGCTGCCTTTTCCTTTGGGGTATTTCTCTGAGGCAAGGTAGGCTTATTTTCTATCTTCAGGCTAGCTAGTTTCTCAGGCTGTGCCGAGTTGCATAGGGAGCGTTAGGCGCAATCCACGGCTGCCTTTAGTGTGGTTGGAGAGGATTAGGGATTGCGGTCAACAGAGTTCCCACGTCTCAGAGCTCGTTCTTGTTTTTTGGGTTATTGCCAGGTCACTGTATGTGCGCTGACCTCTATGTCCATTGTGGTACTGAATTACCTTTCATAACAGATTTGCCTGAAATTACCCCTCAACCCAGCACAACCGCAGATTTCACAACTGGAACTTTGGCCCACATGGCAGATTATGCCTTACGTATCCTCAAAAGGGACCCACGCATTATTAAAATGATGACCGATGACGATTACTGGTTGGCCTGCCTCCTTGATCCTCGCTATAAAGGCAAATTGCAAAATATCATGCCACATGAGAACCTTGAACAAATATTAGCAACCAAACAAGCAACTCTGGTAGACCGTTTGATTCAGGCATTCCCAGCACACAGTGCTGGTGATGATTCTCACACGAGGTGCAGGGGGCAACAGGGCAGAGGTGTTAGAGGTGCACAAATCAGAAGTGGCGTTGGACAGAGGGGCTTTCTGACCAGGTTGTGGAGTGATTTCGCAATGACCGCAGACAGGACAGGTACTGCAGCATCAATTCAAAGTGACAGGAGACAACATTTGTCCAGTAATGTTACTAACTACTTTTCATCCCTTATCGATGTTCTCCTTCAACCGTCATTCCCATTTGATTACTGGGCATCCAAAATAGACACCTGGCCTGAATTAGCAGAATATGCATTGCAGGAGCTTGCTTGCCCAGCAGCTAGTGTGCTATCAGAAAGAGTATTCAGTGCTGCTGGTTCAATATTGAGCGAAAAAAGGACTCGTCTGGCTACCCAAAATGTTGATGATCTAACCTTCATTAAAATGAACCACTCATGGATTTCGAATTATTTTGCCCCACCTTTCCCGGCTGACACCTAGCTTTCCTATAAAAAGGTCTTGCTTGTGGACTGGTCTTACTGACTGTTCCAATCTCTTAATCTGCAGCAGCTGTTTGTCCAGCGTACGACATGTTTACACCTCCCTAAATGCACTAACTCTCCCCCACGGGGCCGTGGTCTCGCCTCTTGGCGCAAGCACCCGTGAGAGTGCCGTTTGTCTGAAGAGGTGGGTGTGCCCGCTTTTGGCCAAAGGCACTGCCACTGGGTCCCTCATAGTACAATATAGTGTCTCTGGCGGTGGTGGCGTGCAACCAACGTCAGACACACCGTTGTAACATGAAGGGCCCTGGGCCTGTACCGCCGGCCACAAGAGAGTTCCCCCCCCAGCTCAAACAGTGCTCTACCACTTGCAAAATTATCTCTCACAGCTCCACCAATGTTTAGTCTATGCGCTGACATCCTTCAATGCCTGGCACTGACAATACCAATTTGTTGACATGTATGATGCTAGTTAAAATAGTCAGGGTCAGTGTCCTATATTGACACCAGTAAATACTTAGCGGCGCCAAATTACTAGGTCTGAAACTCAGCAGAGGAACCCACCCCTGTACCTAAGTATGCCACCCTTTTTTGGGGGGGTTTAGTTGTTTTGAGAGACATTAACATCTATTTATTTTTGGGCAGTACTAACTGTGTCAGACGCTCCTTCCAGTCATCCTCCGCTGAACAAACCAATGCTGCCTGTGTACCCCTGCAAGATAATTCGAACTGCATTGAGCCTAATTTTTTTAATTTTAGGACTACTAAGTCTGTCTGCGGTCCTTCCTTCCAATAGTCCTCCGCTGACCACACCAATGCTGCCTGTGTACCCCTGGAACTTATTTAAAAGTGCATAGAGCCTACTTTCTTTATTGTAGGCCTACTAAGTCTGTCTGAGGTCCATCCTTCCATTTGTCCTCCGCTGAGCACACCAATACCGACTGTGTACCCATGTACCTTTTTTTCAACCTGCAGTGAGCCAACTTTGTGGTGTAAGGCCTACTAGCAGTGTCTGTCTGCGCCACTTAATACAGCTGTTCTCCTCTAAAAAAAAAAAAAGGCTGGTTTTCAGCCTTTCAGAATTATAAAACTGCATTGGGGCCACAAGTTTCGTTGTGGTCTACAAACTGATTCTTCCACTCCAAGGTGTTCTGCTGGTTGCCTTTCCTGAGCTTCAATCTTCAGGCTCTTGTTAAATAGTTTTTTTAATGGTACAACTGCAGTGGGGCTACTAGTTGGGTTGGGGCCTACTACTAGTGTCTGCCGCTCCAAGGTGTTCTCCAGGTTGCCTTTCCTGAGCTTCAATCTTCAGGCTCTTGTTAAATAGTTGTTAAATGGAACAACTGCATTTGGCCTACTAGTTGGGTTGGGGCCTACTAACGGTGTATGCCGCTCCAAGGTGTTCTCCAGGTTGCCTTTCCTGAGCTTCAATCTTCAGGCTCTTGTTAAATAGTTTTTTAATCAAACAACTGCAGTGGGACTACTAGTTTGGTTGGGGCCTACTAACGGTGTCTGCCGCTCCAAGGTGTTCTCCAGGTTGTCTTTCCTGAGCTTCAATCTTCAGGCTCTCGTTAAATAGTTTTTTAATCGAACAACTGCAGTGGGGCTACTAGTTGGGTTGGGGCCTACTACCAGCGTATGCCGCTCCAAGGTGTTCTCCTGGTTGCCTTTCCTGAGCTTCAATCTTCAGGCTCTTGTTAAATAGTTTTTTAATGGAACAACTGCAGTGGGGTTTACTAGTTGAGTTGGGGCCTACTACCAGTGTCTGCCGCTCCAAGGTGTTCTCCTGGTTGCCTTTCCTGAGCTTCAATCTTCAGGCTCTCGTTAAATAGTTGTTGAAACAACACTGCATTAGGCCTACAAGTTGAGACTGGGTTCTACAAATGGTGTCTTCCGCTCCAAGGTGTTCTCCAGGTTGCCTTTCCCTAGCTTCTATCTTCAGGCTCTCGTTAAATTGTTTTTAATATAACACTGCATTTGGCCTACATGTTTTGTTGGCCCTACCAACGGTGTCTGCAGCTCCTTGATGTTCTCCTACACTGAATAAACCAGTGCCACCTGTTTACTACTGTTACCAATTTTGAACTGCATTTAGCCTACTTACGGATTTGGGCCTACTCACTGTGTCAGCCTCTCATTACAGTTGTACTCCACTGAACAAAGCAATGCCCCCTGGTTAGTCCTGTTAACAATTTTGAACTGCATTTAGCCCACTTTATTCTTTGGGCCTATATCTTTGTTTCCTCCTCATCCTGCCCATTGCCCAGCCAGTGATAGATGAGTCTGCTGGTACATTGACCCAGAACGCTACATTCCCCGTGCACGCTGCACAGCAAGAATGTGACCCTGCTGAAAGTCAGGTTCCCCTTCCCGCATACCATAACACCTTACACGGGGACAAAGAGGAAGGTGCAGATGAAAGTGCAGGTTCCTTCATCAGGTGGGGGGGGGAATACTCGTTGGTGACGTCACTGGCACAGGGCCCCTTATAGTACGCAAAAAGTGTCGCTGCCGGTGGGAGGCGCCCCCGCCGTGCAAACACACCGCCGTACTTTGAGGGGCCCTGTGCCAGTGCCAATGCCAATGAGTGGGCCCCCCCTGCTTGCTCAGGATCATAGTAACATAGTAACATAGTTAGTAAGGCCGAAAAAAGACATTTGTCCATCCAGTTCAGCCTATATTCCATCATAATAAGTACCCAGATCTACGTCCTTCTACAGAACCTAATAATTGTATGATACAATATTGTTCTGCTCCAGGAAGACATCCAGGCCTCTCTTGAACCGATCAACTGAGTTCGCCATCACCACCTCCTCAGGCAAGCAATTCCAGATTCTCACTGCCCTAACAGTAAAGAATCCTCTTCTATGTTGGTGGAAAAACCTTCTCTCCTCCAGACGCAAAGAATGCCCCCTTGTGCCCGTCACCTTCCTTGGTATAAACAGATCCTCAGCGAGATATTTGTATTGTCCCCTTATATACTTATACATGGTTATTAGATCGCCCCTCAGTCGTCTTTTTTCTAGACTAAATAATCCTAATTTCGCTAATCTATCTGGGTATTGTAGTTCTCCCATCCCCTTTATTAATTTTGTTGCCCTCCTTTGTACTCTCTCTAGTTCCATTATATCCTTCCTGAGCACCGGTGCCCAAAACTGGACACAGTACTCCATGTGCGGTCTAACTAGGGATTTGTACAGAGGCAGTATAATGCTCTCATCATGTGTATCCAGACCTCTTTTAATGCACCCCATGATCCTGTTTGCCTTGGCAGCTGCTGCCTGGCACTGGCTGCTCCAGGTAAGTTTATCATTAACTAGGATCCCCAAGTCCTTCTCCCTGTCAGATTTACCCAGTGGTTTCCCGTTCAGTGTGTAATGGTGATATTGATTCCCTCTTCCCATGTGTATAACCTTACATTTATCATTGTTAAACCTCATCTGCCACCTTTCAGCCCAAGTTTCCAACTTATCCAGATCCATCTGTAGCAGAATACTATCTTCTCTTGTATTAACTGCTTTACATAGTTTTGTATCATCTGCAAATATCGATATTTTACTGTGTAAACCTTCTACCAGATCATTAATGAATATGTTGAAGAGAACAGGTCCCAATACTGACCCCTGCGGTACCCCACTGGTCACAGCGACCCAGTTAGAGACTATACCATTTATAACCACCCTCTGCTTTCTATCACTAAGCCAGTTACTAACCCATTTACACACATTTTCCCCCAGACCAAGCATTCTCATTTTGTGTACCAACCTCTTGTGCGGCACGGTATCAAACGCTTTGGAAAAATCGAGATATACCACGTCCAATGACTCACCGTGGTCCAGTCTATAGCTTACCTCTTCATAAAAACTGATTAGATTGGTTTGACAGGAGCGATTTCTCATAAACCCATGCTGATATGGAGTTAAACAGTTATTCTCATTGAGATAATCCAGAATAACATCCCTCAGAAACCCTTCAAATATTTTACCAACAATAGAGGTTAGACTTACTGGCCTATAATTTCCAGGTTCACTTTTAGAGCCCTTTTTGAATATTGGCACCACATTTGCTATGCGCCAGTCCTGCGGAACAGACCCTGTCGCTATAGAGTCACTAAAAATAAGAAATAATGGTTTATCTATTACATTACTTAGTTCTCTTAGTACTCGTGGGTGTATGCCATCCGGACCCGGAGATTTATCTATTTTAATCTTATTTAGCCGGTTTCGCACCTCTTCTTGGGTTAGATTGGTGACCCTTAATATAGGGTTTTCATTGTTTCTTGGGATTTCACCTAGCATTTCATTTTCCACCGTGAATACCGTGGAGAAGAAGGTGTTTAATATGTTAGCTTTTTCCTCGTCATCTACAACCATTCTTTCCTCACTATTTTTTAAGGGGCCTACATTTTCAGTTTTTATTCTTTTACTATTGATATAGTTGAAGAACAGTTTGGGATTAGTTTTACTCTCCTTAGCAATGTGCTTCTCTGTTTCCTTTTTGGCAGCTTTAATTAGTTTTTTAGATAAAGTATTTTTCTCCCTATAGTTTTTTAGAGCTTCAATGGTGCCATCCTGCTTTAGTAGTGCAAATGCTTTCTTTTTACTGTTAATTGCCTGTCTTACTTCTTTGTTTAGCCACATTGGGTTTTTCCTATTTCTAGTCCTTTTATTCCCACAAGGTATAAACCGCTTACACTGCCTATTTAGGATGTTCTTAAACATTTCCCATTTATTATCTGTATTCTCATTTCTGAGGATATTGTCCCAGTCTACCAGATTAAGGGCATCTCTAAGCTGTTCAAACTTTGCCTTCCTAAAGTTCAATGTTTTTGTGACTCCCTGACAAGTCCCCCTAGTGAAAGACAGGTGAAACTGCACAATATTGTGGTCGCTATTTCCTAAATGCCCAACCACCTGCAGATTTGTTATTCTGTCAGGTCTATTAGATAGTATTAGGTCTAAAAGTGCTGCTCCTCTGGTTGGATTCTGCACCAATTGTGAAAGATAATTTTTCTTGGTTATTAGCAGAAACCTGTTGCCTTTATGGGTTTCACAGGTTTCTGTTTCCCAGTTAATATCCGGGTAGTTAAAGTCCCCCATAACCAGGACCTCATTATGGGTTGCAGCTTCATCTATCTGCTTTAGAAGTAGACTTTCCATGCTTTCTGTTATATTTGGGGGTTTGTAACAGACCCCAATGAGAATTTTGTTACCATTTTTCCCTCCATGAATTTCAACCCATATGGACTCGACATCCTCATTCCCTTCGCTAATATCCTCCCTTAAAGTGGACTTTAGACAAGACTTTACATAGAGACAAACCCCTCCTCCTCTCCGATTTTTACGATCCTTTCTAAACAGACTGTAACCCTGTAAGTTAACTGCCCAGTCATAGCTTTCATCTAACCATGTCTCGGTTATTCCCACTATGTCAAAGTTACCTGTAGATATTTCTGCTTCTAGTTCTTCCATCTTGTTTGTCAGGCTTCTGGCGTTTGCGAGCATGCAGTTTAGAGGATTTTGTTTTGTTCCAATCTCCTCACTGTGGATTGTTTTAGAAATGTTCTTACCTCCCTTCTGAGTATGTTTTCCTGGGTCGTCTTTGTTCGAGTCTAATGTTTTTCTTCCCGTCCCCTCTTCTTCTAGTTTAACGCCCTCCTGATGAGTGTAGCGAGTCTTCTGGCGAATGTGTGCACTTGCAAAGTTTAAATACTTACCTCTCCCTGCTCCACTGCCCTGAGGTGGTCCAGATTACCTGGGCCCACTAAATACTTGAACCAGCCCTACCTCCCACAACTTTAGCCAAATGACCCCCAATTTCCAATGCCTAAATATTTTTATAAGGTAAATTAAGATTGACAAGATTCAGTAACAAGAATGGATGTTTTTGCCATTAAAATGGGCATTGTAGGTGTTTTCCTGGCCTCCACTCACTGCCGACTATGCTTCCCCATTGACTTGCATTGGGATTCCACTCGACTCAACTTTTGAGATAGTCGGGTTTCGCAAAACCCGACTCGACCCTAAAAAACTAAAAGTCGCTCAACCCTAGTGGTGACTTTCGTCAAACCCTACCAATAGTGGAAGGTGGAAAAAGAGCCCAAATTGTACAGTCCACCATTAAATACTCAAAATCTTGGAATCAGTTTTCACAGTTCCAGTTACAACAGAATGTGAGAACGTCTCAGGACGAAGTTGAGTACAACTCACGGTTACTGAAACTTTGCAATGGAGAGTTGGCAAATGTATTGGTCTACCCGAAGACTCAATTGAAATCCCAAATTCTTTTATTGAAGAGGGTGATTTAATTACAGCTATTTCTCAATTGAGATTACCAATGCAACGGTAGAAGCAATTGCCAATTAAACAATTCTTACGCCATTGAATGATGACGTTCATGCCTTGAATGACAAAATTCTTACTCAAGTTCAAGGTGAACACTCAACACACAATTGTGGAAGAGAAAGGTGTGATTCTCACAGATTACCCTGTAGAGTTTCTTAACTCATTGAATCCCACTAGGATGCCTCCTCATGAACTAAAGCTGAAACCAGAAGCTGTAATTATGCTCCTGCGTAATCTTGACAGAAAATGTGGCCGTTCTAATGGCAGAAGGCTTTATGTGAAAAGCTTAAAAGCAAACATTATGCGACAGGGTCTGTTCCGCAGGATTGGCGCATAGCAAATGTGGTGCCAATATTCAAAAAGGGCTCTAAAAGTGAACCTGGAAATTATAGGCCAGTAAGTCTAACCTCTATTGTTGGTAAAATATTTGAAGGGTTTCTGAGGGATGTTATTCTGGATTATCTCAATGAGAATAACTGTTTAACTCCATATCAGCATGGGTTTATGAGAAATCGCTCCTGTCAAACCAATCTAATCAGTTTTTATGAAGAGGTAAGCTATAGGCTGGACCACGGTGAGTCATTGGACGTGGTATATCTCGATTTTTCCAAAGCGTTTGATACCGTGCCGCACAAGAGGTTGGTACACAAAATGAGAATGCTTGGTCTGGGGGAAATTGTGTGTAAATGGGTTAGTAACTGGCTTAGTGATAGAAAGCAGAGGGTGGTTATAAATGGTATAGTCTCTAACTGGGTCGCTGTGACCAGTGGGGTACCGCAGGGGTCAGTATTGGGACCTGTTCTCTTCAACATATTCATTAATGATCTGGTAGAAGGTTTACACAGTAAAATATCGATATTTGCAGATGATACAAAACTATGTAAAGCAGTTAATACAAGAGAAGATAGTATTCTGCTACAGATGGATCTGGATAAGTTGGAAACTTGGGCTGAAAGGTGGCAGATGAGGTTTAACAATGATAAATGTAAGGTTATACACATGGGAAGAAGGAATCAATATCACCATTACACACTGAATGGGAAACCACTGGGTAAATCTGACAGGGAGAAGGACTTGGGGATCCTAGTTAATGATAAACTTACCTGGAGCAGCCAGTGCCAGGCAGCAGCTGCCAAGGCAAACAGGATCATGGGGTGCATTAAAAGAGGTCTGGATACACATGATGAGAGCATTATACTGCCTCTGTACAAATCCCTAGTTAGACCGCACATGGAGTACTGTGTCCAGTTTTGGTCACCGGTGCTCAGGAAGGATATAATGGAACTAGAGAGAGTACAAAGGAGGGCAACAAAATTAATAAAGGGGATGGGAGAACTACAATACCCAGATAGATTAGCGAAATTAGGATTACTTAGTCTAGAAAAAAGACGACTGAGGGGCGATCTAATAACCATGTATAAGTATATAAGGGGACTATAAAAATATCTCGCTGAGGATCTGTTTATACCAAGGAAGGTGACGGGCACAAGGGGGCATTCTTTGCGTCTGGAGGAGAGAAGGTTTTTCCACCAACATAGAAGAGGATTCTTTACTGTTAGGGCAGTGAGAATCTGGAATTGCTTGCCTGAGGAGGTGGTGATGGCGAACTCAGTCGAGGGGTTCAAGAGAGGCCTGGATGTCTTCCTGGAGCAGAACAATATTGTATCATACAATTAGGTTCTGTAGAAGGACGTAGATCTGGGGATTTATTATGATGGAATATAGGCTGAACTGGATGGACAAATGTCTTTTTTCGGCCTTACTAACTATGTTACTATGTTATTCATGCCGTTGCTTTAAATGGAAAAGCAAAGGTTCAGACAGTTCTTATTCTAAGAATTGACCTGATTTCCAAAGATAAAAACTTGCCAGTCCAGATGCAACAGCATCAGTTTCCTGTCACGTTGGCTTTTGCAATGACCATCGATAAATCTCAGGGACAGTCCTTGGACATTGTAGGAATTTATTTGCCTCTCCCAGTGTTTTCACATGGTCAGTTATATGTGACTTTCCCAAGGGGAAGGAAAACCCAACAAATAAGGGTCAAAATATTTAAGACACGGAAGCAAGGTAAACTTATTCCTAACATTGACAAATGGTTTACTGTCATTTGTGTGTACAAAGAAGTTTTCTATTAAGCTTTTTAACAATTGTAAAATCCCAAAAAATGTGTACACAAAAGCGGGACTAACTCCTAGCTGTGGTCTATGGACCAAACATTGGGCATGGGCAGGTCCTTTGGGGCAAATCCCAAGTGCGCTCAACCATGCAAAATAGCTTATGCTGAGGACCATTGAGGAATAGCGCTATTGGATAGCTCTACCCATTCATTTCTTTTAGGAATAGGGCTACCTGTTCGCTTTCTTCATGGATAGCGCTGTCGGAAAGCTCTACCCAAACAGTATTAACTACAGAGCTTTTCATACACAAGGTAGGAGTGGCAGAAGAGGTACACCAGGTATTTATGTTTGCTATTAGTCTGCACATACGCCAGTCTGGTGCGTAGGTACACCCCGTTACGTGGTTCGTAATCACAGCGCATGCCCGAAGGGCGCGCAATCACTCGTATTCCTCAAAAAGAGGATTCACCCCACCATGAGATTTATGATTTCTTAGTTTGTATATATGGGATGGGTCATTTACTTATATAAATTTATAATTGTGATATGTAACATGAATAGCCCCTTGACATTGACATGACCTTTGCTTACAATACATGGTTGAGATATTTATGTTTATTTGAATTTTTTGTCTTTCTTTTCTTTGTGTTGCATACATAGATTTACTTGATAACTGCCAGAGAGCGGAAACGTTGGATATTTGTTTTGTCCTTTTCATATGTCGGCTGTGAATAATAAAACTCTTTAATTACACAGAATTTCCTGAGAATTGTCATATTTGAGTCCCGAAGGTGTCTACAATAATTTACATGCTAATTTTCCTTCTGAGCTCCTAAACCCATGGATTTGGAGTGCAAAAACCTCTCACTGTTTTCATTACATAACTCATAGATATGTTAGAACTATCTCTCACGAGACAAAGCTTTTATAGGGTTCATTCAAATAAGGGACACTAGAGCCATTTTTCAGGTTAAGAAGGGCTGCCAGAGAGTAAGGGTACCGTCACACAGTGGCATTTTGATCGCTACGACGGCACGATCCGTGACGCTCCAGCATCGTAACAATATCTCTCCAGCGTCGTAGACTGCTGTCACACTTTGCAATGTACGACGCTGGAGCGATAATTTCATGACGTATGTGCGATGTAGAAGCCATTGGTTACTATGCGCACATCGTATACAATATCGTGCACACCTTTGTTACACCATGCGATCATGCCGCCACAGCGGGACACTAGACGACGAAAGAAAGTTTCAAACGATCTGCTACGACGTACGATTCTCAGCGGGTCCCTGATCGCAGGAGCATGTCAGACACAGCGAGATCGCTGGAACGTCACGGATATATCGCTGGAACGTCACAAATCGTGCCATCATAGCGATCAAAATGCCACTGTGTGATGGTACCCTCAGACCTCCAGCTATCAACAACTTAAATTGGTGCTAAGTTGTGATTATAGGCTAACCCCTTTTTAAGGAACACTAAGCAAAATTTGTACTGGCTTGTGCATGACGCGTGGATTAATCATGGCTTTTTCTGAGGGTTGCTGAGTTATTGGGGTGCAGAGATAATCACACCTCAGCCTTAGAGCCCAAGGTGCCTACATGATTATGGTGTTACATTGTCG
The DNA here is from genome assembly GCF_032444005.1 of Ranitomeya imitator. Classification (NCBI taxonomy): domain Eukaryota; kingdom Metazoa; phylum Chordata; class Amphibia; order Anura; family Dendrobatidae; genus Ranitomeya; species Ranitomeya imitator. The sequence continues at coordinate 672,090,165 of NC_091286.1, read as the reverse complement.
CTGGATTCTGCACTGTGTACACTGACATTGAATGTGCAGAGCACTGTAACCATTGGCAAAGTTATCGGCTTTGCAGATGAAGCAATAAAACCTCATCCAGACATCATGGACATCTGAATGAGGCTTATACTAATGGTAAGAACATGTCAGTAGCACAGTATCGTACTACTAACGTCAGGCAACCAACCTTTTCTCTCCACTGGAAGAAGTTATTGCCACAGTCCTGCTCTTACTGCTCAGAGCAAGTCTGTGGCAGTGACTGCCAGCAGTAAAAACAGGTCAATACCCTGATATTAATAGTACAATACCAGGCCACCGATGTGTTCTTACCACCGCTGCCCTGTTGTCCATACTTGCTGTCATTAACACTGCTGCCCAAATCTGCTGAAAAAAATTAGTTTAGAGCAATAAAATGGCACTCAGCTCTATCCACAGTAAACTCGGCAGTCCAGGAAGAGTGCACAGTTCACAGCCAAGCCAGTCACAGTATAGGAGATGTGGTCTGACACTGATCGCAGTCTTCAAAGCTGTTTAGGGTTGTGAGATAGGCAGGGCCAGTGTTTGGCACAGGCAGACCAGGCAGTCGCCTGGGGCCCCCACCTAGAAAGGGGGCCCCCTGCCTCTGCAGCCCCTGTATGAAGTGCCCAGAGGGTGTACAGCAGTGAAGCAGCAGTCCCAGAACGTGTCCCCCCAACCCCCCTTGAGACCCCCTCAGTGCTGTGATTTACTCATTTGGTCCCTGAGCTCTGTGCTGACTGCTGTAGGATGATGGATCAAGTTTCACAGTCACATACAGCAGGGATCAGCATGGGCTCTGACCAGTCACTAAATCATTGCTTGTAATCTGATAGGGCGAAGTCCTGTCACTACTGTCTGTATGACACATTATTATTATATAGAAATAAATGAATTCCCATGTGAAATAATAAGGATAAACCATACACATATATAGTACAGCTGTGCATAGGAATCAGCGTTTTTGGTGCTTTTTTTTTTTTGCAGCCAAAACCTGCTCTCTTGGCAGTAAAAAACTCTGCTTTCAAAACACCCATTTTTTAGGGTATGTGCAGAGGATCCGGAAATGGCAGCCCTTTGGATGCAGTGGACATGTGCTGCGTCCAAAGTGCTGCCATCTTTTGAACACAGGTGATTCCGCGTGTGTTCATTGAACCGTGTGGAATCCCTGCATCCTATACATTGCAGGGGTGAGATTTATCTTGTGGAGACTCGCATCTGCGCAAGATAAATTGACATGCTGGGGTCTGGAGAGACGCAGTTGTGAAATTCAGTCAACGGAAAATAAAAGGGTCGGCAGGAGATTTCTGAAAATCTCAGTTTTTGCTTGTGTTGTAAACTACTGTAAACTTATTATCTGCCGAAGAAAAAGCTGCAAAAATTCTGCCTATGAACATGGCCAAAAGCTGCTTTTCAAAGTGCCAGCAGTGACCCTGCATACAGCTAATAGTGGCAGACCCATTGGCCGATATAAGGCCCCTAAATATGGGGGCCACAGTGCAATGTTATCATTTGGGGCCCCCACTTTAAATTTTTGCCTAGGGCCCCACTTTGTCTAAAACCGGCCCTGGAGATAGGTATGATATGAGAGATGAGAAGTAGGTTTGTTTTACTGCAGTGAGCAATTGCGCAGCATTTTGACAACTTCTGTTACTGGACGGGCAACTCAATTCCCTTTCTTTGGCAGCCACACAGTGGTACGCTTTGTAAATGAGGGCCAGAAAGGACATGTGCTTCAGTAGATGGCAAGCGCTGCATCACGTGGCCTCGGCTCATCTTCCTCCACCTTAACATCACACACAGTTTTGTCCTCAGAGGTGTCACCCAAATTACCCTTGTTTTCCCCCTCGTCACAACTCTCCAACTGCCCAACTAACTGTAGGGAACCACAGATATCTGAGTCTGCAGATTTGTCCACACATTTTATGCCATGGCCATCGGAAATCTACTCCAAAGATTTGCAGAGTCAATAGGAAATCATGTGCACCAATGCCCAAATTTTTTTTCAGTTTGATCAAGGGCTGGATGAAATAGGGTTTGAGAAGAATACAAACCCTCGTCAAAAGACATTAACCCTGGGAGGTGGAGGTGATCCTGATGAGATTCAGATACTTGAGGGGCCTGTGGGCTGTAATGTGCTGTCAGGGCAGGAAGAGGAGGAGGGTGACTCTCAGGACGAGTAGTGGGAGAACAGAGAAAATGACAATGAGGTAGCAGATCCCACTTGGTATAAACCCAGATGCATGCAGCTGAGTAATTCAACAGAGGAAGAGGAAGAAGATGAGAAGATTACGTTGTGGCTTCCCGCAGAAGCAGAATTATGCAACCACGACAAGAAATGCATCCTCAGCCCCAACTCTGTCAGTGCCCATCAGCATTTATGGGTCTGCAGTTGTCTAGCTTGGGTTTTTTTTACAGTCCATCAAAAATGACAAAAATCACATTATCTGCCACCTTGTTAAACAACAGAGGAGAGTTTTAATGCAATAATTTGACTACTACATGCATGAACTGACACATGCATGATCAACATGAGTTAATCTGGGAATCTCATTGTGCTAAAATGCAGACTAGCAGGCCTTTCAAACCATCGTCCACCTCATCGACTGCTTCTTCTGATTCTTTCTTCTCGCTCACCATGGCAATTGTTGTCGCACAGGTCTCAGGCTGCAGAAACTCCACTTGTTTATCCGCTACAGTCGGGGTGAGTGAGAGCCCGTCAGCAGATATGGAAGTGGAAATACTTCCTGTTTTTGACTGACCTTAGATAAAAGCATACCCCATCTTTCTCAATCCATCGTAACATATCTGCCTGCACCTCTCTCATAGTCCATCAGCTTGTCTTATTCACCTGACTCCACCCTCTGTAGTACAGCAGCAAACCCTCGTTTGTACAGTTTTAATCACATAAAAAATAGTTTCATACGACACAAGACAAAGCTAAGAACTTGAACTTCCCCATCTTCAATCTACTAATAATAACTTTTATTTATATAGTGAAAACACATTTCGCATAGCTTTACGAGTCAGCAGTTCATATAAAACAGTCAAAAGTTACAAAGTTTAAAATAAACAATTAAAGCTAAAACAATGATGACCCTGCTCTTCAGAGCTTACAATCTACAGTGAAGTGGGGGTGATACCAATTACAGGTGCTTATTTACAATGATGGTACAACCATCTTGAGTAAATGGGGGTTGATAAAAGCTGCATGAGGTTTTTTGGTACGGTTGAGTTTCATGGCGAATTATGTTCATAGAAGTAGAGAATAGACTATAAATGAAAGGAGTTTGATTAGGTAATGTGATAGGCTGCCTTTAACAAATGTGTTTTTAGAGAGCGCCTATAAATGTGTAAATATTGAAGAAAGAAAGAATTCCGTCTGGCACACCAACTAGGTAAGTAGAAATAAAGAAAACTTTATTGAGGCATGTCAATCCATAGTTAAAAAGGAATAAAATGTCTGCTGCATTTCTGGCGCGGTAAAGCACCCTTAATCGTTTGCCAGAGGGATCAAATACTTATTTCTCACTGCAAAATGCAAATACAGATGTATAATTTATACAATGTGATTTTGTGGATTTTATTTTTAATATTCTATCCCTCAATTTTAAAATTAACCTACCCTTAAAATTATAGACTGTTCATGTTTTTGTCAGTGGGCAAACTTACAAAATCATCAATGGATCAAATACTTATTTCCCCCACTGTAAGTGACTAAAAAATTAATATATAGAAATTGATGCCACTTTTTGTGTTATATGACCAAAATTAGTGGAAATATTTGCTCTGCAAGTTGGGTCTCCTTATTTGTTTTTCCTGAATTAGTCACAGCTCTCAGAGCACCGGGCCTACACCTGTCACTCATCCACCAGTTACTGATCATACTTTAAGGCTGGGGTCACACTTGTGAGTGTGATGCGAGAAACTCGAATGAGTCTCTCACATCAATACCCGGCACTGCCGCCGGTACTCGGGAATGAAGCGTTCAGCTGCATAGAAATACATGCATCCGGATTCTCCGTTCCCGTGTGCCGGCAGCAGCGCCGGGTATTGATGCGAGAGACTCGCTCGAGTTTCTCGCATTACATTCGCAAGTGTGTCCTCGGCCTAAGCAAGAAATACTGGTCCAAACCCTATACAATTCTTAAATGTTTTAAGGACCACGCTATTAGCACAAATAATTTATATTGTGAAATGTGGGCTCCTGGCTGGAGCACAATACCAGCACAATACCACAATAGGGCAGCGTGGTTGCTCAGTGGTTAGCACTGCAGTCTTGCAGTGCTGGGGTCCTGGGTTCAAATCACACCATGGAAAAAGTCTGCTAGGAGATTGTATGTTCTCCCCGTGTATGCGTGTGTTTACTCTGGGTTCTCAGGTTTCCAACGACATACTGATAGGGAATTTAGATTGTGAACCCCATTGGGGACGGTAGTGATAATGTATGTAAAGTGCTGCAGAATAAGATATCGCTATAAAAGATAAACATAATAAATAAGTGCCAGCCAAAAATTATTAAAAGATAAAATGTGGCCTGCTTTTTGTAGCACAGTAGTAACAGAAAACAATAGATTTGTTACTGTAGAGGAGTCTTGGATACAGCAGAATCTGAGCAAAAAAGAATGAAAATCTCAGATGTGGCCAAATTTTTGGTTCACGGTAGTAACAGAACAAATTTATATTTTATCATGTGTACCCCTGTATGGAGAAAAATATGTGCACCAAACAATGAAAAGATGAAATGTAGCCTGCTTTTGGTAGCACGATAGTAAGAAAACCAATTTAGTTTTTATCATGTGTATCTCTGTATGAAGAACAATATCAGTGCCCAAAAATTTAAAACTGACACTAGCCTATTGTATCACATTACTAAAGGAAGAAAGTATTTTTAAACTGTGGATGAGGCCTGCATACAATCGAATATATGCTCAAAACAATAGCAAGCTCAGTACTAGTGGCTATTTCACTTTTGTAACACAATTTTATATTTTTTTCATCTGCATGAGCTCTGCAGACAGCTGAATTTCACCACCACTAAATGACAAGGTGGGATATGGCTTGCTGAATCACTTTAGCAACAGCCCCAAAAATAATTTTTTACTGTGCAACAGCTCTACACACAGAACAATTTCACCGCCACAAAATTGCAAGGTGGGCTATATTACATTTGCCAACAGATTTTAAAAAAATCTGCATGAGCTATGTAGAAAATTGAATTTCACCAACACTAAATGACAAGGTGAGATACGACGTGCTGAATCACAAAAGCAACTGCCCCCAAAAATTTTTTTCCTGGCCAACATGTCAAATCACAGAACACATTTAGCAACTGAAAAAATAAGATTTAGAAAGGACTACTTGTGCATGGAGCACAATAGAAGCAAGGCATGGCACACTTCTATGAAATGTGTGCTACAGACAGTGGAATCTGCTGGAAGGTTGATTTCACATCCACACAGGATACTAGTTATCTAAACTATCTGACTTAGATACAACCGCCTAGTTAACTAGCTAAAATCTATCAGCACCCAGGCCCATGGTCAGGAGCAGCGTCTCTGCGCTGTTATATTGAGAAAATGGCACCAAAACAAGATGTTTACTCTTTATATGGAGTGGGGTCGGAACATTGTGGATGCTTCCTGAGCCCTTATTGGCTAGCCGCAATGTGCACAAATAAAGTTAGAAAAGTTTACAAGCACACTGCTCCTCTGGGTTCTCCACACCTCTTCCCCTCATCAAACACATGCCCCACGCTCATCATAAACCACCACTATCCTAGCCAAGGTGCTCAAAATACTTTAGTGGCAACGCAAATATTTTCACTTTTTAACGAATGTCACTGATTTTTTCTGATTTTATAAAAAATTGCTTTTATTTCCAACCACGAATCTGAATGTGCTATATTCGTGCTGAATTTATGTTTGACTATCGATTTTCGAACATATTCGATCATCTCTATTACCATCTCTGTAAATTACAATCAGCTCAGACAGAGCTTTAAAGGTAATCTGTCACCCTTTTGAGCTTTTTAAAGTTATTAATATGGTCATACAGATTGTATAAAAGTGAAACTAGTCTTATTTGTATGCCGCCTGTATGTGGCCTTGTCAAACAAAAATCATCTTTTAAATCTTCAATTTTCCAGGCTATGGGGTGCAGGCTGACCAGAAGATGAGACTGCTTTTGGTGTTCATTATACAAGTTTTCTCCTCCCCTTCGCTTTAGACCTCTTTTTCACGTCATGTACACTGCTGGAAATCCTGCGCATGCTGCTTGCCATCACTCCTCTGCATTGTGGGGAATTCACCTACTGTCCGGCGGAGAAAACCATTACCATAAGTTACAGTGACTCGTCGGAGCTAGAATTGAAGGCCATACTCTCAGAAGGGCGGAACAGTGCAGAGGAGTGATGGCAGGCAGATGCGGGATTTCTGGCCACACAAATGACATTTGACGAGAAGGGGTGGAGAAAACTTGTATAATGAAGACCCAAGGCAGTCTTATCTTATGACTTTCACTTAACAAGGTCACATCCAAGAGGCATACTGGTATGATTATTTTCACTTGTGTACAACCTGTATGCCCATATTCATAAGTCATAAATCTCAAAAGGGTGACAGATTCCCTGTAAAGAGAATCCAATATACAAAGAGCCCACCCGTGACCCTCTTCAAGCCTCTGTATTAGTATTTGAAACAATTATAGTGTTAGCCATTCATTCAAAAATGTATTTATTTTTGTATTCACAGTTATCTAAAACGTATGGCACCATCTTTAGCATCCAGATAGGCCTAGCAAAAATGGTTGTCCTGTGTGGTTACGATACCATTAAAGATGCCTTAATCAACCACGGGGAAAAATTTGTCGACAGGCCTGTAGCAACTCTATTTTCTAAAACCACAAAGAATCATGGTAAGTGCTTTGTCTGCTAAAATAAAACCTACCATTTGACTTAAAAATGTCATTTTTTTAAATCTGGTGTAAATACTCAGCTCAGACCAGAAGGAGTAAATTGCACTAAATGTATTAAAAGCTACAATACTAGACAAATCCTAAGGACAAAAGTGGCGCTGTTTTGGGGGAAAAAAAAGAAGACATCACTCTTTTCTCAGTTTTCACTGTATTAAATGGGAGATGTATTATTAAGTAGTGATGAGCGAACCAGTTCGAATTTTATACCTGTCCGGTGCTGAACTCCGAACACTGACTATTTCCCGAAAGTTTGTTTTACTTTTCAGGTTTGGTGCCAGATAAAGCTTGTTGGAAGAGTGCAGTACAACCAATCAACAAGCTTTCAGGCTGTGGCCATTAATAGAGCTATATCAGAGCCATGCCAAATATTGACATGGCTGTGATTAGCAGGCGCAACACATGACCCGGCCTGTATAATTTTCAGATCACGTCTTTCCACCCCATTTTAATATGAGCCATATAGAGAGGTATAGAGTGTCATAACAGCCTCGTGCATTGTGTCCTAACAACCTGGAGCAACATGTCCTAACAGCCTGGTGCACAGTGCCATAACAGCCTGGTGCAGTGTTCTATAACAAACTTGTGTAGAGTGCCATAACACCCTGATGCAGCATGCCCTAATAGCCTTTTTCACATTGCCATAGAGCACCATGACAGCGTGGTGCAGCGTGCTCTAACAATCTGGTGCAGCATGCTCTAACAGCCTGGTGCAGCGTGCTCTAACAATCTGGTGCAGCATGCTCTAACAGTCTAATCTTGTAGCAGATCTGGGCCTAGCCAGTTTCATGCACATCGTTTAACTGGTGCATGTGCTGAATTTAGTGGTGTAGAGCTTCCCTAAAAATTACCCCGATATGTCAGAGCTAATGCTTAAAGTGCAGGCTATCTGTGAGCTCTAGTGGAGTTTTCGCCCTACTGCTGCTTGTCTGTCTCTGCTGCAGCATCACTTCTGCACTCCTTCCATCACTTCTTCACCTTGCATATACTGGGTAGACAGTGATACACAACTGTCTAGCTAAGGGACAGTTTCGGAGGATGTGATTGAGCAGGACAAAGAGCAATGGCGGCACTCAAACAACTCATTGGCAACACTGGAATGTGGCTTTGGGAACACAAAGAACCCAGACGATATACAGGCCAGCAAACTCGCCTGACCTTAGCCAAGGTTAAGAGGAAGATGAGAGACACCAGACAAAAGGTGTGCAAACCTGAACAGTAAAGTTCGGCGTTCCTACCGAACACCTACTGTTTGGGCACCAAAACGAAACACAGACTTCACAAGGCAGCCCAGAATGCAGCCTCAGTGACTAGAGGTAATCTCGATGATGTCACCGCCAGTCACTGAGGCTGCACTCGCTTCAGTTCAGATACCAGTGGTTCTCAGCCTGGACGGTCGCATCTAGACACCTCTCCATTAGAAATCCATGGGCTTGATGTCACCTGACAATATAAAGGTGACATCAACCCCACAAATATGAGCCCTCTTGTCACCGCTACAGGGCAAATGGGAAGAGCCAGGCAAAGCGCCAGAATTGGCACATCTAATAGATTTGCCTTTTCTGGGCAGCTTCCTGGCTGCTATTTTTAGACTGAGGGACCAATATCCATGGCCTGGGAATACTTGTCCCAAGCTGTTTGATGTAGCAAGGATGGTTGCCAAAAATGGGGGGGACCCCATGCCATTTTTTTCCTACACATTTTATTGATTTTTTAAAGCATTACAATATCATCAAGTTATACATACGTGAACCATTTTATATATCGACTAAGCATTCATCAACATCCCCCCATTCCCACTACCCTCCCAGCCTCCCCCAACCTAACATTCCCCACGTGAAATAATAAATAATTAAAAAAACAGGGGGACCCCACTATCTTGATAACCAGCCTTGCTGAAGCTGACATCTACCTCCTCATCTGCCTCTTCCACCTACAATGCCATGTCCATTTCCACCTCTTCCTCACCCTCCTGGTCCACTTCCAGATTCAAGAGTATTATTTATTTATTTTTAAATTTTTTATGTTATTTTAAGTCATTTTCGTATCCACATTTGTTTGCAAGGCAATTGTCCTGGTCTTACCCCCATTTTGCATCCTTCCTAAGCCAACTAGCCCTTTACAAGAAAATTTTACAGCCACTTTACAGTTCCAAAGTTCGGGTCTCCATTCGCTTCTATGAAGTTCCTGCTCAGGGTCAAGTTCGGGTACATTTCTAGTGCCCGACCCGAACTTTGGATTAGTGTTCAACCAAACTCAATTTATCAGAACATCCACAGGTCCGCTCATCCCTATCAAAAAGTTTGTAAAAATAGGTGAAAATTGGAGATGAGTGAATCATTCAAACAAATACAAATTTCTCAATAATTTAAGTGGCCACCATATTGCTTAATTCTTTTGAGATTCAGGAAGGTGCTAAAATAATAAAATATGTGTATTCCACCGCAGTCTTCTGTGCCAGTCCTCAGTTCCTCTCCTGAACAGTGATTGTGCTTTGGGGGCCTGTAGCAATGGAGTAATTTTGATTATTTAATTTTAGAAACCATTCCCTCCCCTCCATTTGTAGTGTTTTGTGGTCTGGAGATACATCAGGACATAGTAAATGTATTTTCACAGCAATCTTGGCAAGTTGAATTGGACTGACTATTTTCAGACTGAAGCTAATGAGCAGTCCAAATTTAGCAAATCTGCCTAAAACAAATTTTGGGAGGTTCACTCACCTCTAGGGATGTCCATTGTTAATGCTGTAGAGATGTCCATACCGGTTATCTTATGACGCAGGCATGTAACATGGCTTTGTTATATTCAGGAATCATCCTTGCTAATGGAGAGAACTGGAAAGTGATGAGAAGATTCACTCTGTCCACATTACGAGATTATGGAATGGGAAAGAAGGGAATAGAGGACAAGATCATCGAGGAGGCCGAGTCTCTCGTGAAGAAGTTTAGGACGTATGAGGGTAAGCTGATAGTCATCATTTTATTAAGAAGTGTCTGGTATAGAAAACTAATTTACAAATAACTTATTAAATCTGAGTTATAAGGTGGTCCAATGTTCAAGACCCTAATTTTTTGTGTATATTAACAAGGACAGGCAGCATGTCTCCATCAAGAGGAGCAGCCCAGGGTTCATGCCTGAAATAGAATGTTCACAGTCAGGGCCGGCACAAGGGAAAAATCTGGGGGATAACTCAGGGACTCCACCCTTTTGGGGGCCCCCAGCATCTACAGCAGCAGGAGCTACACTGCTAATTATATCAAAGTAGCTTCTGATATGGAGACTGCTTCAGGACATTTGGTTACGTCACTGTCTTGTGACTGGTCATGTGACCATGATGTCACCACAGGTCTTGTACTCTGCGACACTTCAGGAACTTTGATAAGATCACAATTATGTGACCGGTCATGTGACTCTGATGTCACCACAGATCAGGTACTCCTGTATTCTGAAAGGGTGGGAAGAACTAAAGAGGAAATGGACTGGTGGTAAGTCGTCTATTGACTGTCTGTGTGTGTCTTGCTTTCTGTCTGTCTGTCTTTGTACCAATCTGTGTATGTTTGTCTGTGTATGTGTGGTTGATCCATCAGAATGAATAAGCTACTAGTAATATAAATTAGTGCTGATATCAAAATGTATAGACTCTTGGTGGTATACATTAATAAAGACATATCTACCTGGACAATCTTTAATTGTCCAATTTGCCATTTTTCCTCAGTTTTTTTGTGTTATTCCAATACACACATAAAAAATAAAGTTGTGTTTAGCAGTTTAGCTACCCCATTTAGCTTGGCCCCCGGAGAAATTCTGACTCTGGGGAGCGCTATAATCTTAAACCTCAGTGCCGTTAAAAAGTGGCACTGTGGTTTAAGTACCCTTAACTGCCGCCGTTAAAAGGTGTATCGGCGGTCGTTCAGGGGTTAAGTGTGAGATATCCAAGATGATTGTCTATAAAATGATGTCCGTCTCAATTTCAAAGCACAAGTGGATATTAAGATAGGGAGAATTAGAGTTCAAAACATTGCTACCCTTTTGCTCTTAACTGTATAAAACACACTACCCCCTTACATCAAACTACCATTGGATCAACAGAATGTGCCGCCCTACCCAACTGCATGAGTTCCTTGGTTGAATCAGACACAGGTTCCCTTGACTCCAAGCACTGCAAATTGGAGTGTATCCTTATGTCTCTGATGAAGATGGCCATCAACACGGATGGTCAGGGACATGGCTGCCTCAAAGGAGACCAGATTCTTATGCAGGGCAAAATCATTCTTTACTCTTATGGATATCCCTTGATAGAAATGGGATCATACCACTTGGTATCTGTGAACCACCTCTGAAACTCAGAGCAATACTCCTCCGCCTGCAGAAGCTGACATATCATAGACTTAGCTAAGGAGATGCAATCGGGTTGTCGTATATGTGACCCAGTGCCTGAAAAAAATTCTCAACTGTCTGAAGCAATTGAGAGTCGGCCAGGTGAGAAAATGCCCAGGCTTGAGGGTCAACCTGGAGGAGCAAAATCATGACCCCCACTCTTTGCTACTAAGTTCTAGAGAGGTGAGGAAATAACTTAAAGTATAGCTTACAGGCCTCCCTAAAGACAACAAACTTGTCTCGTACCCCAGAGACCCTGGCTGGCAAAGCAATCTTGGGTTATACTACACCAGGGGTAATGTTATTTGGGTGTTATAAAGAAACAGAGCAAAGATCTGTCACTTCCGGGCTAATTGCTGCAGTTGTGTAGCCAGAGCAGTAATAGGATCCATAATGGATCAAAAAATAGTATGTGTCATCGTTAATGTCACAACTCTGTTGTTGGATTTCCAGGGGCCAGGGGCTCCTTCCCTGTCCCTAACACTATGAGTGCCCTTGCTATCCCTGCTCCCTGGATTTCTTCTTATTGTGAAGACCACATACCTTGCTCAGCTTCTGATTCAGCCATATATCTATCCCCCTTGTCCACCCAAGGAAGTGGGGAGTGATAGTGTATCAATATTCACAAACCAGACTAGCAAGGGAGGACAAATAGGTATAACGGAAAACACCAATAATACAAATATGCACTTACAGACAACAGAGAGATACACTGGAAAAAAGGAAGAAACACAAAATTGGAGATGATGAGGATTCACACACAGCTGAAACACCGAGCAACAGTCACAGATCAACACTCCAAATGCCTCTACCAACAACCAACACCTTCTCTCTAAACCAGGCAGCCAAAGGTGAATATATGTAGGAGGGGGAAGTGGCCAATACTGAACAGATAAGGTAATCTAAGCAGGAAAGCTTCTGAGGCTCTAAGCTGAACAGTTTAACCAATGCACTGCTATCAGACACATTAATAAGAAGTGCTTCTGATCAGTGCAGGAGTATATGAAATCAGACACTGCAGTCTTCTGCCCCTCTCTGTCACCTAAACCTGTGTGTGTGAGTGTGTATGTGCTCAATGTATACATGCATGTGTGCAATGTGTGATATATACTGTATGCGTGCAGCATGCAGTTTTTGCATTTGTATATGACATGTGTTGTGAATTCTGTGGCTGAATTCACTCCTGTGGTCACAAGTGGTACTGCAGCTTCTGAGCTTCCTCCCTCAGGTGTTCTGGTGAGCTCGTTAACTGCTTCATTACTTAACTCCGCCTGATGCTGCTATCCTTGCTCCTTGTCAATGTTCCAGTGTTGGATCTGAGCTTCTCCTGATTGTTCCTGTGACCTGCTGCTCTGTATAGCTAAGTGCTTTTTGCTTTTTTGTTGCTTTTTTTTCTGTCCAGCTTGTCTTTTGTTTTGCTGGAAGCTCTGAGACGCAAAGGGTGTACCGCCGTGCCGTTAGTTCGGCACGGTGGGTTTTTTTTGCCCCCTTTGCGTGGTTTTGCTTTAGGGTTTTTTGTAGACTGCAAAGTTCGCTTTACTGTCCTCGCTCTATCCTAGAATATCGGGCCCCACTTTGCTGAATCTATTTCATCCCTACGTTTTGTCTTTTCATCTTACTCACAGTCATTATATGTGGGGGGCTGCCTTTTCCTTTGGGGAATTTCTCTGGGGCAAGTCAGGCCTATTTTTCTATCTTCAGGCTAGCTAGTTTCTTAGGCTGTGCTGAGTTGCCTAGGTAGTTGTTAGGCGCAATCCACAGCCGCTTTTAGTTGTGTTTAGGATAGGATCAGGTGTGCAGTCTACAGAGTTTCCACGTCTCAGAGCTCGTTCTTGTATTTTTGGGTATTTGTCAGATCACTGTGTGCGCTCTGATCGCTAAGCACACTGTGTTTCTGGATTGCCTTCATAACACCTGTCATTAGCAAACATAACAGTACAAGGAGCCAAACTAATGATTCTCAATAGAGGGAAAGAAAAAGTTCTGACATCATTTTTTTTTTTTTCTGCTCTGTGTTCATTTTTTTTTTTTCCCCTAGACATTTGGGTGATTCTGGACACAGGTGTGGACATGGATATTCAGGGTCTGTGCTCTTCAATGGATAATCTCGTTATAAATGTACAAAAAATTCAAGATACTATTGATCAGAAATCTATGTTAGAACCAAGAATTCCTATTCCTGATTTGTTTTTTGGAGATAGAACTAAGTTTCTAAGTTTCAAAAATAATTGTAAGCTATTTCTGGTCTTGAAACCTCATTCTTCTGGTAATCCTATTCAACAGGTTTTGATTATTATTTCTTTTTTGCGCGGCGACCCTCAAGACTGGGCATTTTCTCTTGCGCCAGGAGACCCTGCATTGAGTGGTGTCGATGCGTTTTTCCTGGCGCTCGGATTGCTGTACGATGAGCCTAATTCAGTGGATCAGGCTGAGAAAAATTTGCTGGCTTTGTGCCAGGGTCAGGAGGATATAGAAGTATATTGTCAGAAATTTAGGAAATGGTCAGTATTCACTCAGTGGAATGAATCTGCGCTGGCAGCTTTGTTCAGAAAGGGTCTCTCTGAGGCTCTTAAGGATGTCATGGTGGGATTTCCTATGCCTGCTGGTTTGAATGAGTCTTTGTCTTTGGCCATTCAGATCGGTCGACGCTTGCGCGAGCGTAAATCTGTGCACCATTTGGCGGTACTGCCTGAGGTTAAACCTGAGCCTATGCAGTGCGATAGGACTATGACTAGAGTTGAACGGCAGGAATACAGACGTCTGAATGGTCTGTGTTTCTACTGTGGTGATTCCACTCATGCTATTTCTGATTGTCCTAAGCGCACTAAGCGGTCCGCTAGGTCTGCCGTCATTGGTACTGTACAGTCCAAATTCCTTCTGTCCATTACCTTGATATGCTCTTTGTCGTCGTTTTCTGTCATGGCGTTTGTGGATTCGGGCGCTGCCCTGAATCTGATGGATTTGGATTATGCTAAACGTTGTGGGTTTTTCTTGGAGCCTTTGCGGTGTCCTATTCCATTGAGAGGAATTGATGCTACACCTTTGGCCAAGAATAAACCTCAATACTGGGCCCAGCTGACCATGTGCATGGCTCCTGCACATCAGGAAGTTATTCGCTTTCTGGTGTTGCATAATCTGCATGATGTGGTCGTGTTGGGGTTGCCATGGCTACAAACCCATAATCCAGTATTGGATTGGAATTCCATGTCGGTATCCAGCTGGGGTTGTCAGGGGGTACATGGTGATGTTCCATTTTTGTCTATTTCGTCATCCACCCCTTCTGAGGTCCCAGAGTTCTTGTCTGATTATCAGGATGTATTTGAAGAGCCCAAGTCCGATGCTCTACCTCCGCATAGGGATTGTGATTGTGCTATCAATTTGATTCCTGGTAGTAAATTCCCTAAAGGTCGATTATTTAATTTATCCGTGCCCGAACACGCCGCTATGCGCAGTTATGTGTTGGAATCCCTGGAGAAGGGACATATTCGCCCATCGTCATCACCACTGGGAGCAGGGTTCTTCTTTGTAGCCAAGAAGGATGGTTCGCTGAGACCGTGTATTGATTACCGCCTTCTTAATAAGATCACTGTTAAATTTCAGTATCCCTTGCCATTGTTATCTGACTTGTTTGCTCGGATTAAGGGGGCTAGTTGGTTCACTAAGATAGATCTTCGTGGTGCGTATAATCTGGTGAGAATCAGGCAAGGAGATGAATGGAAAAGTGCATTCAATACGCCCGAGGGTCATTTTGAGTATCTAGTGATGCCGTTCGGACTTGCCAATGCTCCATCTGTGTTTCAGTCTTTTATGCATGACATCTTCCGTGAGTATCTGGATAAATTCCTGATTGTTTACTTGGATGACATTTTGATCTTCTCAGATGATTGGGAGTCTCATGTGAAGCAGGTCAGAACGGTTTTTCAGGTCCTGCGTGCTAACTCTTTGTTTGTGAAGGGATCAAAGTGTCTCTTCGGTGTGCAGAAAGTTTCATTTTTGGGGTTCATCTTTACCCCTTCTACTATCGAGATGGATCCAGTTAAGGTCCAAGCCATCCAGGATTGGATTCAGCCGACATCTCTGAAAAGTCTGCAAAAGTTCCTGGGCTTTGCTAATTTTTATCGTCGCTTCATCTGTAATTTTTCTAGCATTGCCAAACCATTGACCGATTTGACCAAGAAGGGTGCTGATTTGGTTAATTGGTCTTCTGCTGCTATGGAAGCTTTTCAGGAGTTGAAGCGTCGTTTTTGTTCTGCCCCTGTGTTGTGTCAGCCAGATGTTTCTCTTCCGTTCCAGGTCGAGGTTGATGCTTCTGAGATTGGAGCAGGGGCGGTTTTGTCACAGAGAGGTTCTGATTGCTCAGTGATGAAACCATGTGCTTTCTTTTCCAGGAAGTTTTCGCCCGCTGAGCGTAATTATGATGTGGGCAATCGAGAGTTGCTGGCCATGAAGTGGGCATTCGAGGAGTGGCGTCATTGGCTTGAAGGAGCTAAGCATCGCGTGGTGGTATTGACTGATCATAAGAACTTGACTTATCTCGAGTCTGCCAAGCGCTTGAATCCTAGACAGGCCCGTTGGTCGTTATTTTTTGCCCGCTTCGACTTTGTGATTTCGTACCTTCCGGGCTCTAAAAATGTGAAGGCGGATGCTCTGTCTAGGAGTTTTGTGCCCGACTCTCCGGGTTTATCTGAGCCAGCGGGTATCCTCAAGGAAGGAGTCATTGTGTCTGCCATCTCCCCTGATTTGCGGCGGGTGCTGCAAAAATTTCAGGCGAATTAACCTGATCGTTGTCCAGCAGAGAAACTGTTCGTCCCTGATAGGTGGACTAATAAACTTATCTCTGAACTTCATTGTTCGGTGTTGGCTGGTCATCCTGGAATCTTTGGTACCAGAGAGTTAGTGGCTAGATCCTTCTGGTGGCCATCTCTGTCACGGGATGTACGTACTTTTGTGCAGTCCTGTGGGATTTGTGCTAGGGCTAAGCCCTGCTGTTCTCGTGCCAGTGGGTTGCTTTTGCCCTTGCCGGTCCCAAAGAGGCCTTGGACACATATTTCGATGGATTTCATTTCTGACCTTCCCGTTTCTCAAAAGATGTCAGTCATTTGGGTGGTCTGTGATCGCTTTTCTAAAATGGTCCATCTGGTGCCCTTGGCTAAATTGCCTTCCTCCTCTGATTTGGTACCTTTGTTCTTTCAGCATGTGGTTCGGTTGCATGGCATTCCTGAGAATATTGTTTCTGACAGAGGTTCCCAGTTTGTTTCAAGGTTTTGGCGAGCCTTTTGTGGTAGGATGTGCATTGACCTATCCTTTTCCTCGGCTTTCCATCCTCAGACTAATGGCCAGACCGAACGAACCAATCAGACCTTGGAAACATATCTGAGCTGTTTTGTTTCTGCAGACCAGGATGATTGGGTGTCCTTTTTGCCGTTGGCTGAGTTCGCCCTTAATAATCGGGCCAGCTCGGCTACCTTGGTTTCTCCATTTTTTTGCAATTCTGGGTTCCATCCTCGTTTCTCTTCAGGACAGGTTGAGTCTTCGGACTGTCCTGGTGTGGATTCTGTGGTGGATAGGTTGCAGCAGATCTGGACTCAGGTAGTGGACAATTTGATCTTGTCCCAGGAGAAAGCTCAACTTTTTGCTAATCGCAGACGGCGTGTGGGTCCCCGACTTCGTGTTGGGGATCTGGTTTGGTTATCTTCTCGTCATATTCCTATGAAGGTTTCCTCTCCTAAATTTAAACCTCGTTTTATTGGTCCGTATAGGATTTCTGAGGTTCTCAATCCTGTGTCTTTTCGTTTGACCCTCCCAGACTCCTTTTCCATACATAATGTATTCCATAGGTCGTTGTTGCGGAGATACGTGGCACCTATGGTTCCATCTGTTGAGCCTCCTGCCCCGGTTTTGGTGGAGGGGGAATTGGAGTATATTGTGGAGAAGATTTTGGATTCTCGTGTTTCTAGACGGAAACTCCAGTATCTGGTTAAATGGAAGGGTTATGCTCAGGAAGATAATTCCTGGGTTTTTGCCTCTGATGTTCATGCTTCCGATCTTGTTCGTGCCTTTCATGCGGCTCATCCTGGTCGGCCTGGGGGCTCTGGTGAGGTTTCGGTGACCCCTCCTCAAGGGGGGGGTACTGTTGTGAATTCTGTGGCTGAATTCACTCCTGTGGTCACAAGTGGTACTGCAGTTTCTGAGCTTCCTCCCTCAGGTGTTCTGGTGAGCTCGTTAACTGCTTCATTACTTAACTCCGCCTGATGCTGCTATCCTTGCTCCTTGTCAATGTTCCAGTGTTGGATCTGAGCTTCTCCTGATTGTTCCTGTGACCTGCTGCTCTGTATAGCTAAGTGCTTTTTGCTTTTTTGTTGCTTTTTTTTCTGTCCAGCTTGTCTTTTGTTTTGCTGGAAGCTCTGAGACGCAAAGGGTGTACCGCCGTGCCGTTAGTTCGGCACGGTGGGTTTTTTTTGCCCCCTTTGCGTGGTTTTGCTTTAGGGTTTTTTGTAGACTGCAAAGTTCGCTTTACTGTCCTCGCTCTGTCCTAGAATATCGGGCCCCACTTTGCTGAATCTATTTCATCCCTACGTTTTGTCTTTTCTTCTTACTCACAGTCATTATATGTGGGGGGCTGCCTTTTCCTTTGGGGAATTTCTCTGGGGCAAGTCAGGCCTATTTTTCTATCTTCAGGCTAGCTAGTTTCTTAGGCTGTGCCGAGTTGCCTAGGTAGTTGTTAGGCGCAATCCACAGCCGCTTTTAGTTGTGTTTAGGATAGGATCAGGTGTGCAGTCTACAGAGTTTCCACGTCTCAGAGCTCGTTCTTGTATTTTTGGGTATTTGTCAGATCACTGTGTGCGCTCTGATCACTAAGCACACTGTGTTTCTGGATTGCCTTCATAACACCTGTCATTAGCAAACATAACAGACATGCAATGTTTTTGTCACATACTGTGTATATGTAGCATCCATTTATGAATCTCGGCTGCACAGGTAATAGTTCATACATGTCATCAAGCGTCCCACGAATGAGCAAAATGCTGCTAATTCATTGGGTGATTGGATATTTTATAGTGAAACAAGATTTACTGTTCTCAGCAGCACGTTGCCCAGTGTAAACTGCAGATGAGCTGCTGATAACATGATACTGTATTAGAGATTACGTTAAACATTATATTATGTTATTGAGTCCTGTAATGTTCTCAAAAAATTAGTTAAACATTTTGCTAAATTCCTCTAGTTCTCCTGATTCTGACGCTCCTTTCTATTTTGCGCTGCGTTACTCCGTTGCAGAGATATTAACATTTGTTGCTTTTGGAGCTCACTATGTGAAATTCCTGCTTGCAGTCCAAGTGGGATCTTCTTCACATTCTTCACTGAGGACATTTGCTTTCACTCCTTCATCATATACGCTGACAATTGCACAGCTCAAACTGCTAGATTGCTAGATCAGCTGTCAAACTGATGATTGACAGTATCTTGGATGGAGGGGAGTAAGTTCGCGCCACCAGAGAAGACTCTAAAGTATAGTCTTGGTTTGTCTGCAAGCAGAGATTTCTCATGATGTGCTCAAAAAGCAACAAATGTGCAATTTTTCTGCAAACTGGAAAAGAGCAGAAGAATCGGAAAAGCTCAATGAATTTTTTTAAGATAATAAGCTACATTTTTTGACAGGAGGAGCTCACTACATAGGGAATTCCTTAGCTTCAGTGGGCTATCTCTAGTGGTGGCAGAAATCCTTACCACTTTGATTAGTCATGAATGGCTCATGTACAAGTAAATTAGTGTATTCTCTAGTAGAGATGAGAGAACTGCTTCGATGCTAATTGATTTTGCTTTAATTTTACAAAAAAATGGATTTGCCAGAAGGCATTTAAAAAAAATACTCACAAGGCCCATCATGCACCTATTTTCTTGTCTGTAAGCGTCTTTGGTCTGGTCACCAGTAGTGATGAGCGAATATACTCGTTACTTGAGATTTCCGGAGCGTGCTTGGGAAATCTCGAGTAACGAGTATATTCGCTCATCAGTGAAATCTTCATTGGTCCATTGTAAAATTAATTCACCTGGCATCTTAGCCATCACTCGGTGCCCGGGATATTAACATATCACGACGGGTAATGTCATGTCGTTAATCGTCGTGTTGCGAGGTCGCAGTTTAATCAGCACAAGAGATGATGAAGATGTCAGGCACCAGAATACATCAGAGTTAGCCAAGTGAAGATCACACTGTTGACTAGACCAAAGAGGACAACCAGACTGGAGCGGGGATCCAAAATGGGGCAGGTGAGTGCTGGGCGAGTATTATTACTATAGATGTTTATTATGTTCTGGGATCTCAGAGCATACTTATTTCACGCAATAAAATGCAAATTATTCTGCAAAAATACTACAATGTTATTTTCAGGATTTTAGTAAGATTCTGTTCCTCACAATTGAAGTCTACTTATGATAAACATTAGAGACCTCTCCATTCTTTGTAAGTAGGAAAAGCAGCAAAATCGGCAGTGAATCAAATTTTTATTTCCCCCGCCGCGTGTCCAATTTTATCTTACAATATCTCATCTTCTATTTTTTAGGAAAACCTTTCGATAACCATAAAAATGTGAATTCTGCTGTGGCCAATATAATTGTGTCCATACTGCTGAGTGAGAGGTTTGACTATGAAGATCCCACCATACTAAAGCTTATAGATCTAATTAATGAAAATATGAGACTATTCGGGAGCCCCTTGGTCCGGGTAAGAGCCAAGATTTGTATTTGCCAAATTGTGCTATGAAATTTGATTCATGGTGGAGTTATTAGATGTAAATTCATCTCTGGGATCATGCATATAGCATGTAAAATGTAAAAAAATGACCTTAATCCCTATCTGACCTCGGACGGGATAGTACGTCCGAGGTCAGATCCCCTGCTTTGATGCGGGCTCCGCGGTGAGCCCGCATCAAAGCCGGGACATGTCAGCTGTTTTGAACAGCTGACATGTGCCCATAATAGGCGCGGGCAGAATCGCGATCTGCCCGCACCTATTAACTAGTTAAATGCCGCTGTCAAACGCAGACAGCGGCATTTAACCACCGCTTCCGGCCAGGCGGCCGGAAATGACGTCATCGCCGACCCCCGTCACATGATCGGGGGTCGTCGATGCGTCTCCATTGTAACCAGAGACCTCCTAGAGACCTCTATGGTTACTGATCACCAGTGGCTGTGAGCGCCACCCTGTGGTCGGCGCTCACAGCACACCTCCATTTCTGCTACATAGCAGCGATCAGCAGATCGCTGCTATGTAGCAGAGGCGATCGAGTTGTGCCTGCTTCTAGCCTCCCATGGAGGCTATTGAAGCATGGCAAAAGTAAAAAAAAAAGTTTAAAAAAATGTGAAAAAAATAAAAAAAATATAAAAGTTTAAATCACCCCCCTTTCGCCCCAATCAAAATAAATCAAATAAAAAAAAAATCAAATCTACACATATTTTGTATCGCCGCACTCAGAATCGCCCAATCTATCAATTTAAAAAAGCATTAACCTGATCGCTAAATGGCGTAGCGAGAAAAAAATCGAAACGCCAGAATTACGTTTTTTAGGTCGCCGCGACATTGCATTAAAATGCAATAACGGGCGATCAAAAGAATGAATCTGCACCAAAATGCTATCATTAAAAACGCCAGCTCGGCACGCAAAAAATAAGCCCTCAACTGACCCCAGATCACGAAAAATGAAGACGCTATGAGTATCGGAAAGTGGCGCAATTTTTTTTTTTTTTTAGCAAAGTTTGGAATTTTTTTTCACCACTTAGATAAAAAATAACCTAGTCATGTTAGGTGTCTATGAACTCGCAATGACTAATGTCAGGTCAGTTTTAGCATTTAGTGAACCTAGCAAAAAAGCCAAACAAAAAACAAGTGTGGGATTGCACTTTTTTTGCAATTTCACCGCACTTGGAATTTTTTTCCCGTTTTCTAGTACATGACATGGTAAAACCAATGATGTTGTTCAAAAGTACAACTCGTCCCGCAAAAAATAAGCCCTCACATGGCCAAATTCACAGAAAAATAAAAAAGTTATGGCTCTGGGAAGGAGGGGAGGGAAAAACGAACACGGAAAAACGGAAAATCCCAAGGTCATGAAGGGGTGAATAATCACGTCATTGTTCACCTGTTCCGCCATCCCCACAGCTTGCCATCTGTTCTTCTGCAAATCTTTTCCTCTTTTCCCTGTCACACGTATTCTCTTCACCCTCTGCACTTTAGGTCATGGCTTCCATCACATCTAGGCTTTAGACATTACTTGTCCTAATGTCGTGACATCACAAAATGCATGATGAAGCTATGACATGCAATGATGTCAGAGACCAGGACATGCTGAAAGCCATGGCCTGAAGCAAAGAGGCTGAAGATGTTTGCAACAGGGAAAAGCAGAGGCGCAGAGATCGGGACGGCTAGCTGTGAGAAAAGCGGGACAGATAAGCGTTTACTTGAGCATTTATTTATTTTTGTTTTTGTAACCGTTTACTTGGCACTTGAAGGTTCAGCATAATGTTCGTTGCGGCTCACTGCAACTTTGCTGAATTCGGGCAAAGCATATTATTAAAAATCCATATACACCCCTGGGGGTTTTAGATATATATATACATGTAAGAGAATTGTAGAAGTGGGCATCATATACGCCCCTTAAAAATTAATCTGAACACTTCGCTGAGACAAATAATTTTCTGTGGGTCAACGCAAGGTGCAGGACATGAGCCATCCATGCCGGCATCCTGGACTGTGGATTGGCACGCACGTAGCACAAGGTAAGGGGCAGTCCTGTCACCTGCAGACACTGACTGTGGTGTTATTATTATTACTAGCTGGAGAACGGGCATAGCAGCAAACTGTGGATAGTTATAACAAATGATAATGATTATATTGCACATAAAAACATTTCACATCATATTCAACACTACAGATTTGCAACACAAATTAACTAAATGATTACCCAGATATTGATAGTATTTTATTTTCAACTCATTCAAGAGCCTTTTGTTAAAGAACATTTTTGGTTTTTCCTTCTGATGCAAACATGAACAGATTTCCCACATCATCCTGTCAGCCAGAGCCACTGGACTGCTACCCCTAATATCCCAATCATCCCATCAACCAGAGCCACCTGACTACTACCCCTAATATCCCAATCATCCCATCAACCAGAGCCACTGGACTACTACCCCTAATATCCCAATCATCCCATCAACCAGAGCCACTGGACTACTACCCCTAATATCCCAATCATCCCATCAACCAGAGCCACTGGACTACTACCCCTAATTAGAGTTGAGCGACCTTGACCTTTTTAGAGTCGAGCCGGGTTTCGCGAAACCCGACTATCTCAAAAGTCGGGTCGAGTGAAATCGGCCGATTATGACGTAAAGTCGGGATCGACCGAAACACGAAACCCAATGCAAGTCAATGGGGCAGCATAGTCGGCAGTGAGTGGGGGCCAGGAAAACACCTAGAGTGCCCATTTTAATGTCAAAACCATCCATTCTTCTTAATGAAGCTTGTCAAGCGTAATTTACCTTATAATAACTGGAAGGCATTTGAAATTGGGGGTCATTTGGCTAAAGTTGTGGTGGGTAGGGCTGGTTCAAGTAATTAGTGGGCCCAGGAAATCTGGACCACGTCACGGCAGTGGAGCAGGGAGAGGTAAGTATTTCAACTTTGCAAGTGCTGTGAACCTGAGCAAGCAGGGGGGGCCCACTCGTTGGCATTGGCACTGGCACAGGGCCCCTCAAAGTACAGCGGTGTGTTTGCACGGCGGGGGCGCCTCCCACCGGCAGCAACACTTTTGCGTACCATGAGAGGCCCTGTGCCAGTGACGTCGCCAACTAGTATTCCTCCCCCCACCTGATGAAGGAACCTGCACTTTCATCTGCACCTTCCTGTTTGTCCCCGTGTAAGGTGGTATGGTATGCGGGAAGGGGGACCTGACTTTCAGCAGGGTCACAATCTTGCAGTGTAGCGTGCACGGGAAATGTTGCGTTATGGGTCAATGTACCAGCAGACTCATCTATCACTGGCTGGGCAATGGGCAGGATGAGGAGGAAACACAGATATAGGCCCAAAGAATAAAGTGGGCTAAATGCAGTTCAAAATTGGTAACACAGGACTAATCAGGGGGCATTGCAGTGGAGGACAACTGGAATGAGAGGCTGACACAGAGAGTAGGCCCAAATCAGTAAGTAGTCGAAATGCAGTTCAAAATTGGCAACCGTAGTAAACAGGCGGCACAGCTTTGTTCAGTGGAGGAGAACAGCAAGGAGTGGCAGACACCGATAGTAGGCCCCAACCCAACTAGTAGGCCAAATGCAGTCTAACATTAACAACTACTTAACGAGCGCCTGAAAACGGAATTTCAGGACAGGAAACCAGGATAACAGCAAGGAGCGGCAGACACCGATAGTAGGCCCCAAACCAACTAGTACGCCAAATGCAGTTGTTCCGTTTAACCACAATTTAATGAGAGCCTGAAGATAGAAGTTCAGGAAAGGCAACCTGGAGAACACCTTGGAGTGGAACACACCATCTCTCTACACCCCATACCCAATTTGTAGGCCCAATGCAGCGTAGTTTCCAACAACTACTAAACGAGAGCCGGAAGATCGAAGCAATGGAGAGGAAACCTGGGGGACACCTTGGAGTGTAACACACCATCTCTCTACACCCCATACCCAATTTGTAGGCCTAATGCAGCGTAGTTTCCAACAACTACTAAACGAGAGCCGGAAGATCGAAGCAATGGAGAGGAAACCTGGGGAACACCTTGGAGTGTAACACACCATCTCTCTACACCCCATACCCAATTTGTAGGCCTAATGCAGCGTAGTTTCCAACAACTACTAAACGAGAGCCGGAAGATCGAAGCTCAGGAAAGGCAACCTGGGGAACACCTTGGAGTGGAACACACCATCTCTCTACACCCCATACCCAATTTGTAGGCCCAATGCAGCGTAGTTTCCAACAACTACTAAACGAGAGCCGGAAGATCGAAGCTCAGGAAATGCAACCTGGGGAACACCTTGGAGTGTTACAAACCCTCTCTCTACACCACGGAAGGGCTGATTCTTAGGAAGGAAGGATGTCGGAAAGAAGCAGGGCACGTCCGAGGGTGATTATATTCTTATTAGGTATATACTCACCATCGGACGCGCCCTGCTTCTTTATTTGTAATGAATGTTTATTTGCAATGTGGTTTTGACTTACTCTATTTTTTTGGTAAATAACGATTTTATTATTTTCATTCTTTTGCATCTTCTTGGCAATAATATAAAGAAGACGCGACAGGACAACACTCGGTGGATGCCATATCTGTGTTTAAAATTGAAAAAACCTTTCAGTTAACTACTTGCAGGAGAAAGTTATTGTAGCTGGTGGCCATTTTTAGTACTGTACCAGATTTTTGTTGTATGTGTTTGTTTTTAATGTTAAAATGTCTGCATTTGATATCTCTCCAGTATTTTCTTTTTTATAAGCAAAATACTTATTTTTATATTTTCTGATGTTGGTTCCAGGGGTACACGGTCAGTGGAGGCCTAGTGGAAGGAGTGACCGCAGACAGGCATCGAAGGCCTAAAATAAAAACACATGGCTGTAGGCAATTTTAAATTGGTTACAGGGGTACACGGGCAGCAGTGGTGTGGTCAGTGGAGGCCTAGTGGAAGGAGTGACCGCAGACAGGCATCGAAGGCCTAAAATAATAACACATGGCTGTAGGCAATTTTAAATTGGTTCCAGGGGTACACGGGCAGCAGTGGTGTGGTCAGTGGAGGCCTAGTGGAAGGAGTGACCACAGACAGGCATCGAAGGCCTAAAATAATAACACATGGCTGTAGGCAATTTTAAATTGGTTCCAGTTGTACACAGGCAGCAGTGGTGTGGTCAGTGGAGGCCTAGTGGAAGGAGTGACCGCAGACAGGCATCGAAGGCCTAAAATAATAACACATGGCTGTAGGCAATTTTAAATTGGTTCCAGGGGTACACGGGCAGCAGTGGTGTGGTCAGTGGAGGCCTAGTGGAAGGAGTGACCACAGACAGGCATCGAAGGCCTAAAATAATAACACATGGCTGTAGGCAATTTTAAATTGGTTACAGGGGTACACGGGCAGCAGTGGTGTGGTCAGTGGAGGCCTAGTGGAAGGAGTGACCGCAGACAGGCATCGAAGGCCTAAAATAATAACACATGGCTGTAGGCAATTTTAAATTGGTTCCAGGGGTACACGGGCAGCAGTGGTGTGGTCAGTGGAGGCCTAGTGGAAGGAGTCATCGCAGACAGGCATCGAAGGCCTAAAATAATAACACATGGCTGTAGGCAATTTTAAATTGGTTACAGGGGTACACGGGCAGCAGTGGTGTGGTCAGTGGAGGCCTAGTGGAAGGAGTGACCACAGACAGGCATCGAAGGCCTAACATAACAAAAATGTCAATACAATGGTATTGTCAGTGGCAGGCATTGAAGGATGTCAGCGCATAGACTAAACATTGGTGGAGCTGTGAGATAATTTTGCAAGTGGTAGAGCACTGTTTGAGCTGGGGTGGGGGGAAACTGTCTTGTGGCCGGCGGTACAGGCCCAGGGCCCCTCATATTACAACGGTGTGTCTGACGTTGGGTGCGCACCACCACTGCCAGAGACACTTTATTGTACTAGGAGGGACCCAGTGGCAGTGCCGTCGACCAAAAGCGGGCTCACCCACCTCTTCAGACAAACTGCACTCTCACGGGTGCTGTCGCCAAGTGTCGATACCACGGCCCCGTGTGGGGAGTTTGGCCATTTAGTGAGGTGTAAACATGTCGTATGCTGGACAATCAGGTGCAGAAAATTACGAGATTGGAAAAGGCATTCAGAATAGTCCACAGGCAAGACCTTTTCATAGGAAAGCTAGGTGTCAGCCGGGCAAGGTGGGGCAAAAGATTTCGAAATCCAGTTGTGGTTCATTTTAATTAAGGTTAGATCATCTACATTTTGGGTAGCCAGACGAGTCCTTTTTTCTGTTAGTATTGAACCTGCAGCACTGAATACTCTTTCTGATAGGACACTAGCTGCCGGGCAAGCAAGCTCCTGCAATGCATATTCTGCCAATTCTGGCCAGGTGTCTAATTTTGATGCCCAGTAATCAAATGGGAATGACGGTTGAGGGAGAACATCGATAAGGGATGAAAAATAGTTTGTAACCATACTGGACAAATGTTGTCTCCTGTCACTTTGAATTGATGCTGCAGTACCTGTCCTGTCTGCGGTCATAGCAAAATCACTCCACAACCTGGTCAGAAAACCCCTCTGGCCAACGCCACTTCTGATTTCTGCCCCTCTAACTCCTCTGGTCTGCTGGCCCCTGCAGCTCGTGTGAGAACGATCACGGGCGCTGTGTGCAGGGAATGCCAGAAGCAAAGGGTCAACAAGAGTTGATTGTTTGGTTGCTAATATTAGTTCCAAGTTCTCATGTGGCATTATATTTTGCAATTTGCCTTTATAGCGAGGATCAAGGAGGCAGGCCAACCAGTAATCGTCATCATTCATCATTTTAGTTATGCGTGTGTCCCTTTTGAGGATACGTAAGGCATAATCCGCCATGTGGGCCAAAGTTCCAGTTCTCAAATCTGCGGTTGTGCTTGGTTGAGGGGCAGTTTCAGGCAAATCCACGTCACTTGTGTCCCTCCAAAAACCAGAACCCGGCCTTGCCGCGCCAACAATTTCCAGTGGCCCCGGAAAAGCTTCCTCATTAAAAATATAATCATCCCCATCATCCTCCTCGTCCTCCTCCTCCTCTTCGCCCGCTACCTCGTCCTGTACACTGCCCTGGCCAGACAATGGCTGACTGTCATCAAGGCTTTCCTCTTCCTCAGCTGCAGACGCCTGATCCTTTATGTGCGTCAAACTTTGCATCAGCAGACGCATTAGGGGGATGCTCATGCTTATTATGGCGTTGTCTGCACTAACCAGCCGTGTGCATTCCTCAAAACACTGAAGGACTTGACACATGTCTTGAATCTTCGACCACTGCACACCTGACAACTCCATGTCTGCCATCCTACTGCCTGCCCGTGTATGTGTATCCTCCCACAAAAACATAACAGCCTGCCTCTATTCACACAGTCTCTGAAGCATGTGCAGTGTTGAGTTCCACCTTGTTGCAACGTCTATGATTAGGCGATGCTGGGGAAGGTTCAAAGAACGCTGATAGGTCTGCATACGGCTGGAGTGTACGGGCGAACGGCGGATATGTGAGCAAAGTCCACGCACTTTGAGGAGCAGGTCGGATAACCACGGATAACTTTTCAGGAAGCACTGCACCACCAGGTTTAAGGTGTGAGCCAGGCAAGGAATGTGTTTCAGTTGGGAAAGGGAGATGGCAGCCATGAAATTCCTTCCGTTATCACTCACTACCTTGCCTGCCTCAAGATCTACAGTGCCCAGCCACGACTGCGTTTCTTTCTGCAAGAACTCGGACAGAACTTCCGCGGTGTGTCTGTTGTCGCCCAAACACTTCATAGCCAATACAGCCTGCTGACGTTTGCCAGTAGCTGCCCCATAATGGGAGACCTGGTGTGCAACAGTGGCAGCTGCGGATGGAGTGGTTGTGCGACTGCGGTCTGTGGACGAGCTCTCGCTTCTGCAGGAGGACGAAGAGGAGGAGGAGGGGGTGCGAACGGCTACAGCCAATTGTTTCCTAGACCGTGGGCTAGGCAGAACTGTCCCAAACTTGCTGTCCCCTGTGGACCCTGCATCCACCACATTTACCCAGTGTGCCGTGATGGACACGTAACGTCCCTGGCCATGCCTACTGGTCCATGCATCTGTTGTCAGGTGCACCTTTGTGCTCACAGATTGCCTGAGTGCATGGACGATGCGCTCTTTAACATGCTGGTGGAGGGCTGGGATGGCTTTTCTGGAAAAAAAGTGTCGACTGGGTAGCTCGTAGCGTGGTACAGCGTAGTCCATCAGGGCTTTGAAAGCTTCGCTTTCAACTAACCGGTAGGGCATCATCTCTAACGAGATTAGTCTAGCTATGTGTGCGTTCAAACCCTGTGTACGCGGATGCGAGGCTAAGTACTTCCTTTTTCTAACCATAGTCTCATGTAGGGTGAGCTGGACTGGAGAGCTGGAGATCGTGGAACTAGCGGGGGTGCCGGTGGACATGGCAGACTGAGAGACGGTGGGAGATGGTATTGTTGCCACCGGTGCCCTAGATGCAGTGTTTCCTACTACGAAACTGGTGATTCCCTGACCCTGACGGCTTTGGCCTGGCAAAGAAACCTGCACAGATACTGCAGGTGGTGCGGAAAATGGTGGCCCTACACTGCCGGAAGGGATGTTGCGTTGCTGACTAGCTTCATTGGCCGAGGGTGCTACAACCTTAAGGGACGTTTGGTAGTTAGTCCAGGCTTGCAAATGCATGGTGGTTAAATGTCTATGCATGCAACTTGTATTGAGACTTTTCAGATTCTGTCCTCTGCTTAAGGTAGTTGAACATTTTTGACAGATGACTGTGCGCTGATCAATTGGATGTTGTTTAAAAAAATGCCAGACTGCACTCTTTCTAGCATCGGATACCTTTTCAGGCATTGCAGACTGAGCTTTAACCGGATGGCCACGCTGTCCTCCAACAGGTTTTAGCTTTGCCACGCGTTTTGGGCAAGACACGGGCCCGGCAGGTGGAACCTGTTGCGATATTGATGCCTGCTGCGGCCCCTCCTCCTCCGCTTCAGAACTGCTGCCGCCTGCACCCTGTTCCCCCAATGGCTGCCAATCGGGGTCAAGAACTGGGTCATCTATTACCTCTTCTTGTAGCTCGTGTGCAACTTCGTCTGTGTCACCGTGTCGGTCGGTGGTATAGCGTTCGTGATGGGGCAACATAGTCTCATCAGGGTCTGATTCTTGATCAGCACCCTGCGAGGGCAATGTTGTGGTCTGAGTCAAAGGACCAGCATAGTAGTCTGGCTGTGGCTGTGCATCAGTGCACTCCATGTCAGATTCAACTTGTAATGGGCATGGACTGTTAACTGCTTCACTTTCTAAGCCAGAGACGGTATGTGTAAAGAGCTCCATGGAGTAACCCGTTGTGTCGCCTGCTGCATTCTTCTCTGTTGTTGTTTTTGCTGAAGAGGACAAGGAAGCGACTTGTCCCTGACCGTGAACATCCACTAACGACGCGCTGCTTTGACATTTACCAGTTTCACGAGAGGAGGCAAAAGAGCTAGAGGCTGAGTCAGCAAGATAAGCCAAAACTTGCTCTTGCTGCTCCGGCTTTAAAAGCGGTTTTCCTACTCCCAGAAAAGGGAGCGTTCGAGGCCTTGTGTAGCCAGACGACGAACCTGGCTCCACAGCTCCAGACTTAGGTGCAATATTTTTTTTCCCATGACCAGCTGATGCTCCACCACTACCACTACCCTCATTACCAGCTGACAATGAACGCCCCCGGCCACGACCTCTTCCACCATACTTCCTCATTGTTTTAAAAACGTAAACAAACTAACGGTATTTGTTGCTGTCACACAAATTACACGGTGAGCTATAACTTCAGTATGATTTAGCTACCCCTTTACAGGTGAGTGAGACCACAACGAAAATCAGGCACAATGTTACACACTCTGTTGTTGGTGGCAACAAATGAGAGAGATGCCACACACGCAGGACTGTCACTGAAGCACAAATGTAAATATTAATCTCCCACTGATTTGATTTTTTTTTTTTTTTTCAGGGAGACTTTAGGAAAAAAAAAAAATAGAATAAACTGATTTTTTCAGGAAGAATTTAGAAACCAAAGAAAATAAAATGATTTTTTCAGGGAGAATTTAGAAAACAAATAAAACAAAAAAAGGCTTTCTATGGCCCACTGAGTGAGAGATGACGCACACAGGAGTCAGGAGTGGCACACAAGCCCAGAGGCCAATATTTATCTCCCACTGATTGATGTAGTGATTTTTTCAGGTAGATTTTGGAACCCAAATCAAGCTAAAAAAAATAATAGGCTTTCTATGGCCCACAATTGGAGAGAGAGAGAGAGATGGCACACCCAGGAGTTAAGACTGGCACACAAGCAGAAAGGGCAATATTAATCTCCCACTGATTTGTTTTTTTTTGTTTTTTTTTTCAGGGAGACTTTAGGAAAAAAAAAAGAATAAAATGATTTTTTCAGGAAGAATTTAGAAACCAAATAAAATAAAATGATTTTTTCAGGGAGAATTTAGAAAACAAATAAAACAAAAAAAGGCTTTCTATGGCCCACTGAGTGAGAGATGACGCACACAGGAGTCAGGAGTGGCACACAAGCCCAGAGGCCAATATTTATCTCCCACTGATTGATGTAGTGATTTTTTCAGGTAGATTTTGGAACCCAAATCAAGCTAAAAAAATAATAGGCTTTCTATGGCCCACAATTGGAGAGAGAGAGAGAGAGATGGCACACCCAGGAGTCAAGACTGGCACACAAGCAGAAAGGGCAATATTAATCTCCCACTGATTTGTTTTTTTTTTTTTTTTTTCAGGGAGACTTTAGGAAAAAAAAAATAGAATAAAATGATTTTTCAGGAAGAATTTAGAAACCAAATAAAATAAAATGATTTTTTCAGGGAGAATTTAGAAAACAAATAAAACAAAAAAAGGCTTTCTATGGCCCACTGAGTGAGAGATGACGCACACAGGAGTCAGGAGTGGCACACAAGCCCAGAGGCCAATATTTATCTCCCACTGATTGATGTAGTGATTTTTTCAGGTAGATTTTGGAACCCAAATCAAGCTAAAAAAAATAATAGGCTTTCTATGGCCCACAATTGGAGAGAGAGAGAGATGGCACACCCAGGAGTCAAGACTGGCACACAAGCAGAAAGGGCAATATTAATCTCCCACTGATTTGTTTTTTTTTTTTTTTTTTTCAGGGAGACTTTAGGAAAAAAAAAATAGAATAAAATGATTTTTTCAGGAAGAATTTAGAAACCAAATAAAATAAAATGATTTTTTCAGGGAGAATTTAGAAAACAAATAAAACAAAAAAAGGCTTTCTATGGCCCACTGAGTGAGAGATGACGCACACAGGAGTCAGGAGTGGCACACAAGCCCAGAGGCCAATATTTATCTCCCACTTTTTTTTTTTTGTTCCAGGGAAAATTTATAAACCCAATAAAAAAAATAATAAATAGGCTTCCTATGGCCCACTATCTGAGAGACAGAGAGAGATGGCACACTTAGGACTGGCACACAAGCCCAAAGGCCAATATTAATCTCCCTTTTTTTTTTAAGGGAGAATTTATAAAACCAAAAAAAAAAAAATAAATAGGCTTTCTATGGCCCACTATTTGTGAGAGAGATGGCACGCTCAGGACTGGCACACAAGCCCAGAGGCCAATATTAATCTCCCACTTTTTTTTTTTTTCCAGGGAAAATTTATAAACCCAATAAAAAAAAAATAAATAAATAGGCTTTCTATGGCCCACTATCTGAGAGACAGAGAGAGATGGCACGCTTAGGACTGGCACACAAGCCCAAAGGCCAATATTAATCTCCCTTTTTTTTTTAAGGGAGAATTTATAAAACCAAAAAAAAATAAATAAATAGGCTTTCTATGGCCCACTATTTGTGAGAGAGATGGCACGCTCAGGACTGGCACACAAGCCCAGAGGCCAATATTAATCTCCCACTTTTTTTTTTTTTTCCAGGGAAAATTTATAAACCCAATAAAAAAAATAAAAATAAATAGGCTTTCTATGGCCCACTATCTGAGAGAGAGAGATGGCACGCTTAGGACTGGCACACAAGCCCAAAGGCCAATATTAATCTCCCACTGATTGATTTATTGATTTTTTCAGGTAGATTTTAGAACCAAAATCAAGCAAAAAAATAAATAGGCTTTCTATGGCCCACTGAGTGAGTGATGATGCACACAGGAGTCAGGAGTGGCACACAAGCCCTGAGGCCAATATTTTTCTCCCACTGATTGATGTAGTGATTTTTTCAGGTAGATTTTAGAACCAAAATCAAGCAAAACAATAAATAGGCTTTCTATGGCCCACTGAGTGAGAGATGGCACACACAGGGATGGCACTCTAGCAGAAATGCCAATCTTAATCTCCCACAAAAAAAAAAAAAAAAAACAGGGAGTGTCCTTCAATTACTATCTCCCTGCAGTAATCTCAGCCAGATATGGCAGGCAGCAATAAGGAGTGGACTGATGCACAAATTAAATAAAAAGTGTGTACAAACAAAAAAGATAGCTGTGCAGAAAGGAAGGAACAAGAGGATTTGTGCTTTGAAAAAAGCAGTTGGTTTGCACAGCGGCGTACACACAGCAATGCAGCTATCAGGGAGCCTTCTAGGGCAGCCCAATGAGCTACAGCGCTGAGGGGAAAAAAAAAAACAATGTAGCTTCCACTGTCCCTGCACACCGAGGGTGGTGTTGGGCAGTGGAAATCGCTACAGCACAAGCGGTTTGGTGGTTAATGGACCCTGCCTAACGCTATCCCTGCTTCTGACGAAGCGGCAGCAACCTCTCCCTATACTCAGATCAGCAGCAGTAACATGGCGGTCGGCGGGAACTCCCCTTTATAGCCCCTGTGACGCCGCGGACAGCAAGCCAATCACTGCAATGCCCTTCTCTAAGATGGTGGGGACCAGGACCTATGTCATCACGCTGCCCACACTCTGCGTTTACCTTCATTGGCTGAGAAATGGCGCTTTTCGCGTCATTGAAACGCGACTTTGGCGCGAAAGTCGCGTACCGCATGGCCGACCCCGCACAGGGGTCGGATCGGGTTTCATGAAACCCGACTTTGCCAAAAGTCGGCGACTTTTGAAAATGAACGACCCGTTTCGCTCAACCCTACCCCTAATATCCCACTATATCCCGTCACAGCCACCAGACTACTACCCCTAATATCCCAATCATCCCATCAACCAGAGCCACTGGACTACTACCCATAATATCTCACATCATCCAGTCAGCCAGAGCCACCGGACTGCTACCCATAATATCCCAATCATCTGATCAGCCAGAGCCACCGGACTACTACCCCTAATATCCCAATCATCCCATCAACCAGAGCCACTGGACTACTACCCATAATATCCCACATCATCCAGTCAGCCAGAGCCACCGGACTACTACCACTAATATCTCACTATATCCCGTCACAGCCACCAGACTACTACCCCTAATATCCCAATCATCTGATCAGCCAGAGCCACCGGACTACTACCACTAATATCCCACATCATCCTATCAACCAGAGCCACCAGACTACTACCACTAATATCCCAATTATCCCATCAGCCAGAGCCACCGGATTACTACCCCCAAAATATCCCACATCATCCTGTCAGCCAGAGCCACCGGACTACCACCCCTAATATCCCACATCATCCCATCAGCCAGAGCCACCAGACTACTACCCCTAATATCCCACATCATTCCGTCAGAGCCACCAGACTACTACCCCTAATATCCCAATTATCCCATCAGCCAGAGCCACCAGACTACTACCCCTAATATCCCACATCATTCCGTCAGAGCCAACATTGTCAGGCTTTTACACCGATTAAAATGATACCTGGGTTGGAGAAATTCATTTTTTAATCAGTGTTTGAAGTTTTAAGTTAATGAGATGCTTCATGCCAGACAAAGAGAAGTTCCTGATTCTGGGCTCCCCCTGTAATCTGTGTCAGAGGGTGTCTGTATTGGCACAGTAATAAATTGTGATATTTCCAGCTTTACAGAAGGACGATAACACCATAGAAATGTTAAGAATAATAGGCCTCAGTTACCACAACTGTCTACAAGGAAAACTGTTGCTCAGAGCAACCAATCACAGCTCAGCTTCTTATACAGCTCTGGTGAAATGAAAGACACAAACACATGCACTCATTTTTATATATCGATTATGAGTATTTATTATATTATTTATATCACTTACAGTAAGCAAACTAACAATGACAGACTGATACAGAGGGGCGAGGACCCTGCCCTTGCGGGCTTACATTCTACAGGATGGGGAAGGAGACAGTATGTTTGGGGTTGGAGTAGCTCCGGTGTTGGTGAGGCGGTAGCTCTGGTAGTGGTGAGGCAGCAGCGGGGTCATTGCAGGCTGTAGGCTTTCTTGAAGAGGTGGGTTTTCAGATTCTGCCTGAAGGATCCGAATGCGGTTGATAGTTGGACGTGTTAGGGCACAGAATTCCAGAGGATGGGGTTTTTTTCGGGAGGAGTCTTGGAGGCGATTAGGTGAGGACCGAATACGTGTGGAGGAGAGAAGGAGGTCTTGGGAGGACCAGAGATTACGCGAGAGAAGTTATCGGGAGTTTAGTTCAGAGATATATGGAGGAGACAGGTTATGGATGGCTTTGTAGGTCAGTATTAGTAATTTGAACAGGATACGCTGAGCGAATGGGAGCCAGTGAAGAGATTTGCAGAGGGGAGAAGCAGAGGAGTAGTGAGGAGAGAGATAAATTAGTCGGGCAGCAGAGTTAAGGATGGACTGGAAAGGTGTGAGCATGATACAAGGGAGGCCGCAGAAAAGGATGTTGCAGTATTTGAGGTGGGAGATGATGATGGCATGCAAAATTATTTTAGTAGATTGAGGGTTGAGGAAAGGATGAATTCTGGAAAGGTGACAGGAGATGGAAAGAGCTTGGATGTGCGGTTTGAAAGACATGGCAGAGTCAAGGGTTACGCTGAGGCAGCGGACTTCCGAACGGGGGAAAGTGTGATGTAAAGATGATAAGTTCAGATTTATCCACATTGAGTTTGAGGAAGCGAGAAGAGAAGGAGGAGGATATGGCTGATAGACACTCCGGGATTCTGGACAGCAGAAAGGTGATGTCTGGGCCTGAGAGGGAGATCTAAGTGTCATCAGCATAAAGGTGGTCTGAGAGTCCATGGGACTTTATGAGTTGTCCCAGGCCAAGTGTATAGATTGAGAAGAGTAGTGGTCCTAGTGTGGGAGTGGGAGACGCTGTGAGGTTGGAAAAGTATGAGGAGATCCAGGATAGGGTGAGGTCTTTGATGCCAAAGGAAAATAGGACCTGTAGTAGGAGGCAGTGGTCAACTGTGTCAAAAGCAGAGGACAGGTCTAGTAGGAGGAGTATAGAGTATATCTGTTAGCTTTGGCTGTAAGTAGGTCATTAGTAATTTGGGTCAGGGCAGTCTCAGTGGAATTACGGGGACGGAAACCAGATTGTAGATTGTCAAAGAGCAAGTTAGATGAGAGGTGGGAGGAAAGTTCAGCATGGATGTGCTGCTTCAGGAGTTTAGAAGCAAAAGGGAGCAGTTATATTGGGTGATAGCTGGACATAGCGATTGGGTCAAGGGTTGGATTTTTAAGCATATGCGTGATTGTGGCATGTTTGAAAGCAGAAGGGAAGTTACCAGAAGTTAGTGATAGGTTGAAAAGATGGGTTAGGGATGGGATAAGTGTGGTGGTGAGGTTGGGGAGAAGGTGGGATGGGATGGGTGTATAAGTGGTGAGGTGTGATTTGGAGAGGAGACAATTAAGCTCCCCTTCAGTGATGTTGGAGAGGAAGGTTATGGGGGAAGGGCATTGGTCTGATATGCAAAGGGGTTGTGGTGGTTGAACAATAAACACTTGCCTTGTTTGGTTGATCTTAATCTTGAAGTGTGTGGCAAAGTCCTCAGCAGAGATGAGGGAGGATGGAGGGGGCAGTGGTGGGCGGAGGAGGGAGTGAAAAGTTTTGAATAACTGTTTGGGGTTGTAGAATAGGGAATATACGAGGGTTGTGAAGTAGGCCTGTTTAGCAGAGGTGAGGGCAGATTTGGAAGCGATTATTGCTTGTTTGAGTGCAGTGAAAACATCTTGTGAATTTGTTTTCTTCCAACGCTGCTCAGCAACCCCGGATATTTGCCGGAGCTTTTTAGTGATGTTATTGTGCCAGGGTAGTCTATTCATATGTCGCACTATGCCATGAATGAGAGGAGCGACCGTGTCAATAGCTGATGCGAGAGTGTCATTGTAGAAAGCAGTGGCACGGTCTGTGTCATGGAGTGAGGATATGGATGCCAGTGGTAGAATAGATTCAGAGAGCGTGTGGGTGTCTAGGTGAGTGAGGTTTCTGTGGGGGTGCGCATGTTGCTGGACATGGGTGACAGGTGAGGAGGACAGGGATGAGAAAGTGAGTAGATAGTGGTCAGACAGAGGGAGAGAGGAGGTTGAGGAGTTAGAGAGCAGAGACGGGTGAAGATCAGGCGTTCTGCCCACCTAGTCGAGTGCTTTGATGACATGTGCCTGAGCATTCTGGTGGTGGTCATTCTCCTGCTGACCTTGGTATGACACAGGTTGCAATTGATCATTCTTTTACTGTTCGTACTTTCTTTCTAAAAGCACCTAACTGGGGAACACCTAACCTTGGCCTGAGAACTTGCTGTGTGTGGCTGCTGTGGGAATCAGTTGCCCGCCTTCTCTCTCTGTTCAGCACACTGCCTCTTCCTGCCTGTTGTAGTTTTGAGGATCCCTCCCTATCTGCACTACAGTCCAGTGCTCTGCATGGCACCTTTGCAGATTAGGTCAATGACCACCACCTTCTTCTTCTACTTCCGCACTCTGGTCCTCCTGACTAGTTGACTTAAAAACATTACTTGTGGGCAACTGTGTCTCATCATCATCTACATCTTGAGACAATAATTTCCTATCCCCACCATTGTCTTCTTGTAAATCAAATATTTGTGCATTAATATGCACAATCTCATGTCCCTTTTGAAATGTTCAGGGTGCCAGGCCAAAATCAATAAATAGACATGTAAAGAGCTCCTCGGAGTGGTGTGGGATTTTTTGTCTTCTGGGACACACCATGGTTAGAAGAATGAGGATTAGGGCGAGTGCTATGTGGTCCAGACTCTTTGCTAATGAGACTGGCCTGTGAGGAAGACAGGGTGGTGCTGCAACACATATTGGAAGCATTATCTGCCATCCAAATGACCACCTTTTCTCACTGTTATCGCTTCAAGGGTAATGTCCCGCGCAAAATAAGACAGGAAGTTAGATCTCATGAGCGTGTTTGTTGTGGTGCAGCAGCAGGCACAGTTTCACCAGGCTCATGGCTTCAGCCTCTGCGTACAACAGCACGTCCAGTTCTCTGTCTCTTAACACATACCTTGCGCATTTTAAGTTAGGTATATATTTATAAGCCTGCAAACTTTCCAGTAACAATAGGGAAAAGAATATCTGTAGTCCTCTAAAGGACGTGATTTCAGGTTGGAGCAGGAATTTAAATATAGAAGGACTGTATGGCAATAAACCCTGCATATATGCCTTTAATCCAAAGTTATCCCTACTCCACCAACTATCCCTACATTGTATGCAGGTAACAGCTGTTTTATCAAAGAACTACAATAGCAATGTTAAACCCTGCCTACATGCCTGTCCTAAAATACACTCTCCCTCCTATAACAACTGTCCCTAAACTGCTTCCAGAAGAGAGTGTCCCGAGCATTGCATCACTGGGTCTTATATAAGTGCCGATGAAGCGATGCAGCCGGCCAATCACAGTAACGCCAGTAGCAGTGGAGACTGAGAGCACACTCATCACTGGTGATTAGCAGAAAAGCTAAGCCTGGAGACAAGTTTCAGTTCATACTGTAAATATTTGAATTTGTGAATGAAAATGCAGACACTCCTATTTTCTAGGCAACCTATTATGCCTTCATTTTATGTTTAAAAATTGATATTTCATTCATGTTTTCTTTTCGATTTGAATTTTCAGCTCCCATTACCTTTGTGTACATGGAAATAGATGCTATTATGAGGAATGGGATTTTTCTCAGTTGTTATAAACACACTGCTATTATTTTGCACATACAGTGGCTTGTGAAAGTATTAACCTCCTTGGCTTCTTTTGTATTTGGCTACCTTACTACCTGGAATTTCACAGTTTGATTTGGAGGATTGGCATTAATTCTTTCAAAGAACATGCCTACAACTGTGAACATTTGATTTTCTTTGTCTTGTGAAGAAAACGACAAATAAGACAAAATAAATGAAAAATTCAGTGTGCGTAACTATTCACGCCATTAAGGTCAGTACTTTGTAGAGCCTTCTTTTGTAGCAATTAGAGCTGCAAGTTGCTTTGGATAAGTCTCTATGAGCTTTCCATATCTGGCCGCGGTGGATTTTTGCCCATTCCTCAAGGCAAAACTGCTCCAGCTCCTTCAAGTTAGATGGTTTTCCCTGGTGTACAGCAATCTTCAAGTCATTGTCTTGTTGGAAGGTGAACCTCCATCCCAGTCTCAAATCACTGAAAGACTGAAAAAGGTTTTGCTGGAGAATATCCCTGTATTTCGCACCATCCATGCTCCCCTCAACCCGGACCATTTACCCTGTCCCTGCTGCTGAAAAACATCCCCACATCATGATGCTATCATCACAATGATTCACTGGGAGGATGTTGTTCTTGGGGTGATGAGCTATGTTGGTTTGGCACCATAGTGTTTACCTTGGTTGTCAAAAAGTTTTATTTTGGTCTCCTCTGACCACAGCACCTTCCTCCATACATTGGGGGAGTCTCCCACATGTCTTTTAGCAAAATCAAAGCAATCCTTATAGTTTTTGTAAGTAAAGACTTTTTTTGACTACTCTTCCACATATGACATATCTATTGAGTATATGGCTTATTTTGGTTGTATGTACAGATACTCCAGTCTGTTTGTGAACTCTGCAGCCCTTTAGGGTTACGTTTGGTCTCTGTTCTGCCTCTCTGCCCATGCTGAGAGTTTTGGTGGGCAGCCCTCTCTTGTCAGGTTTGTTGTGGTACCATGTTGTTTAACCCCTTCATGACCGTGGGATTTTTCATTTTTCTGTGTTCGTTTTTCACTCCCCTCCTTCCCAGAGCCATAACTTTTTTATTTTTCCGTCAATTTGGCCATGTGAGGGCTTATTTTTTGCGGGACGAGTTTTACTTTTGAACGACATCATTGGTTTTAGCATGTCGTGTACTAGAAAACGGGAAAAAAATTCCAAGTGCGGTGAAATTGCAAAAAAAGTGCAATCCCACACTTGTTTTTTGTTTGGCTTTTTTGCTAGGTTCACTAAATGCTAAAACTGACTTGACATTATGATTCTCCAGGTCAGTACGAGTTCGTAGACACTTAACATGACTAGGTTATTTTTTATCTAAGTGGTGAAAAAAAATTCCAAACTTTGCTAAAATAAAAAAAAAATTGCGCCATTTTCCTATACTCGTAGCGTCTCCATTTTTCGTGATCTGGGGTCGGATGAGGGCTTATTTTTTGCGTGCCGAGATGACGTTTTTAATGATAGCATTTCGGTGCAGATAAGTTCTTTTGATCGCCCGTTATTGCATTTTAATGCCATGTCGCGGCGACCAAAAAAACGTAATTCTGGTGTTTCGAATTTTTTTCCAGCTACGCTGTTTAGCGATCAGGTTAATGCTTTTTTTTACTTGATAGATCGGGCGATTCTGAGCGCAGCGATACCAAATATGTGTAAATTTGATATTTTTTTATTGATATATTTTGTTTGGGGCGAAAGGGGGGTGATTTAAACTTTTATATTTTTTTTATTTTTTTAACATTTTTTTAAACTTTTTTTTTTACTTTTGCCATGCTTCAATAGCCTCCATGGGAGGCTAGAAGCAGGCACAACGTGATCGGCTCTGCTACATAGCAGCGATCTGCTGATCGCTGCTATGTAGCAGAAATGGAGGTGTGCTGTGAGCGCCGACCACAGGGTGGCGCTCACAGCTGCCGAGGATCAGTAACCATAGAGGTCTCAAGGACCTCTATGGTTACAATGGAGACGCATCGCCGACCCCCGATCATGTGACGGGGGTCGGCGATGACGTCATTTCCGGCCGCCCAGCCGGAAACGGTAGTTAAATGCCGCTGTCTGCGTTTGACAGCGGCATTTAACTAGTTAATAGGTGCGGGCAGATCGCGATTCTGCCCGCGCCTATTACGGGCACATGTCAGCTGTTCAAAACAGCTGACATGTCCCGGCTTTGGTGCGGGCTCACCGCGGAGCCCTGCATCAAAGCAGGGGATCTGAACTTGGACGGTATAGTACGTCCAAGGTCAGAAAGGGGTTAAAAATGATAATGGATTTGATGGTGCTAGGAGAGATCATCGGAGTTAAGGATTTTTTTTATAACCCAAACTTGACTTCTCAACAACTTTGTCCCTGACTTGTGTGGAGATCACCTTGGTCTTCATGGTCTTGTTTGGTTAGTGGTGCCTCTTGCTTAATGATGCTGCAGCCTATGTGACCTTTCAAAAAAGTTGCTTATATACTGACAGACCATGTGACATTTATATTGCACACAGGTAGACTTCCTTTCACTAAGCATGTAACGTATGGTGGTAATTGCTTGCATTAGAAATTACTAGGGGCATCATAGCAAAAAAGGGTGAATACACATGTGGTCAAAATTATTGGTACCCCTCATTAATGACAGAAAGACTCACAATGCTCACAGAAATAACTTGAATCTGACAAAAAGTAATAATAAATAAAAAATCTATGAAAATGAACAAATGAAAGTCAGACATTCCTTTTCAAAAATGTATCCACATAATTAAAAAAAAAAATAAAACTCATGAAATAGGCCTGGACAGAAATGATGGTACCACTGAAAATAAGGTGACAAAAGGGACATGTTAAATCACTTTGTTTCCACTAACGAGCATCACAGGTGTCTACAATCCTGGAATCAGTGAGTGGCCTGTATATAGGGCTACAGATACTCACTGTACTGTGTGGTGACATGGTGGGTATCACACTCATCATGGACCAGAGGAGGCTAAGGAAAGAGTTATATCAGGAGATTAGAAAGAAAATTTTAGACACACATGTTGAAGGTAAAAGTTATAAGACCATCTCCAAGCAGCTTGATGATCCTGTGACTACAGTTGCACATATTAGTCTGAAATTTAAGATCCATTGGACTGTAGCCCACGTCCCTTGACTTGGCCTCTGGAGGAAAATTGATGACAAATCAAAGAGAAGAATAATACGAATGATAAAAGGGCTCAGAAAAACTTCAAAACAGATTAAACGTGAACTTCAAGCTCAAGGAACATCAGTGTCAGATCGCACCATTCGTCATTGTCTGAGCCAAAGTGGACTTCATGGGAGACGACCAACAAGGACACTATTGTTGAAAAAAAAAAAAAGACAGACTAGAATTTACAAAACTAAATGTTGACAAGCCACAAAGCTTCTGGGAAAATGTCCATTTGACAGATGAAACAAAAATTGAACTTTTTTGGCAAGGCACCTCAGCTCTATGTTCACAGATGGAAAAATGAAGCATATCAAGAAAAGAACAGTGTTCCTATTGTGAAACATGGAGGAGGCTTTGTTATGTTCTAGGGCTGCTTTGCTGCATCTGGCACAAGGTGTCTAGAATCTGTGCAGGGTGCAATGAAATCTCAAGGCTATCAAGGGATTCTAGAGAGAGATGTGCTGCCCAGTATCAGAAAGCTTGGTCTCAGTCACAGGTCATGGGTCTTGCAACAGGATAATGATCCAAAACACACAGCTAAAACACCCAAGAATGGTTAAGAGGAAACATTGGACTATTCTGAAGTGGCTTTTTATGAGCCCTGGCCTATATACTATTGAGTATCTTTGGAAAGAGCTGAAACATGACGTCTAAAAAAGGCAACCTTCAAATACGAGACAACTGGAGCAGTTTGCTCTTGAGGAGTGGGCCAAAATACCTGTCGAGAGGTGAAGAACTATCATTGACAGTTACAGGAATTGTTTGATTGCAGTGATTGCCTCAAAAGGTTGTGCAACAAAATATTAAGTTAAGGGTGCCATCATTTCTGTCCAGGTCTATTTCATGAGTTTTTTTTTTTTTATTTTATTCTGTGGAAGCATGGTTGAAAAGCAATGTCTGACTTTCATTTGTTCATTTTCGTAGATTGTTTATTTATTATTAATTTTGTCAGACTCAAGTTATTTCTGTGACCATTGTGGGTTTTTTGTGTCATTAAATGAGGGGTACCAATAATTTTGACCACATGTGTATATATACCAATTTTTAGGTATTTGATCCCATAAATGTAATTTATGTCCATATTTTTCTCATTTCACCAACTTAGACTATTTAATGCTGATGCTTTAAACACAAATTGAATTACAGAAATATTTATCCACAGATAGTAATGTAACAAAATAGGTAAAAAGCCAAGGAGTTGGGTGAATATGTATCATCTGTTTGAGCTTCTGGTTCAGTATCATCTGTTGTATGGAGCTTTCAGTTGAAGCTTGAACGCTAAGTTTTCTTGTTCCCTGTCTTTGTATGTCTCGTGCTTGTTACTACTCCTTGTGTTTACACCACCTGCAGTGGTGAGGCGAGCGTCTTTGCTGGCCAGTGCACTAGCCAGGCTATAGCGAGGTGACAGCTAGGAACTAGGCACGTTACGGCGGCGGGGGGAAGGACCTGCATAGGGCATTAGGGGATCTTTAGGATAAGCACAGGCTGTGTTAGGATATGCCCCATCCCTTGCTCCCTATTATTAGGGCCTTCCACTCCCTTTTTCCATCCCATTGTTGGTGTTTGCTTTACCATCAACTGGACCGACCGTTATTTACTAAAATATTGTTTATTATTATTAATAATGTATTTAATGAATAATTGAATATTAATTGTTATACATGTGATATTTGGTTTTATTTACATTTTATTATGGTATTTATTTTTGTATTACTTTTTTTTTATCTTAAAGCTTTACAACAGTTTTCCGATGCTGATACACTGGCTTCCAGGAGCTCACCACAAAATTTTTGCCAACATCAAAGAGTTTCATGCCTTTTTAGAGTCAACATTTACTAAACAGAGAAAAGAACTGGATATGAATGACCAGCGCAATCTAATTGATGCCTACCTAACCAAGCAGCAAGAGGTATTTTAATTGATCAACTCAGAATTAAAAAAATAAATTATTTAGGACAGGTAGATGGAAAATGAAACTATTATAGTACATGTGCATGGTTTTTTTTTAGCTGTGAAAAACAAGTTTTACTACTGAATAACGCTTCAGGAAGCATGCCTTCAATTTTTGCAGGAGATTTTCATTTATTGAACCAGTTTTCAAGAATTTTTTTGTAGCCTTCTGAAAAATATTTTTTTTCCTGGGGTATATTTTGACGCCTTTGGATTGTACAGTGCTGAGTTTGGCTTAGAACCAATCAAGAGCTTCTGCTAAGAATTGTCATGCACTTTCTTTTTACCACCAAGTAATTTTCATAAGCTAAACAGGGAAAAATACTTTCAAAACTCCTCATATGAGCAAATTTATGGATTAACATTGAAATAAAGAGGAGGAGTCATTCAAGTGTATTTTTAAAGGTATTTTATGGTGGTGTTTGGAGAACATCTGTGCAACATATCTTGGTTTGCACATAGTCTTATACTTCTCTCCTTGGTTTAATAGCACCAATCATATTAAGGCATACAGGTTCGATTTACATCCAAGACAAGACCAACTTTTTCTGTCATCTGCAATAAGGTAATAATTCTATGACGTGATCATCATTTACAGGGAAAGCCGGAATCAACTCAGTTTTACCACAACGAGAACCTGATTGCTCTGGTGGCCGATCTATTCATTGCTGGAATGGAAACCACATCAACCACACTGAGATGGGGTCTTCTGCTCATGATGAAATATCCAGAAGTTCAAGGTAAGATGAAAGGCTGCACCAGTCATCAAATCAAGTGTTAACTGTATAACTATTCTAGTGTGTCGAAATTCAAGATCTGATTTAGAATCATTACTAATCTCTCTTTTTTTGTGTTTGGAATCCTGTATTTTACACAACAGTGTCAAAAACTTTTGTCAAGTAGCTAAAGTG
The DNA here is from genome assembly GCF_032444005.1 of Ranitomeya imitator. NCBI lineage: Eukaryota > Metazoa > Chordata > Amphibia > Anura > Dendrobatidae > Ranitomeya > Ranitomeya imitator. The sequence goes on along the minus strand of NC_091286.1, from coordinate 672,045,967 downwards.
GTCTTATTATTGTTTGTCTGGGTTTAAAGAAGAGCAAATTTCCAGAAAATTGATTTGGACAGATTCACTGGAATTCAACAGGCAGATTTAATTTTGTCCAAATAAATTGCCATTAGGGGTGGAAGGGGTTACAACAAAAAAAGATTTACATTCACCTCTCCTCACCTGTTCTGAGGCATTTGCCACCATAGCTCCAGTCCTCCACTTTTGTCTTCTTTTCTACCATCACGCCTTTGAGATTGGATCATGTCATGAACTTGTAAGGCCAATCACAGGACTTACCTAAGCTGCAGACACAGCAAGCATTCTTGACCTCTTTGCGATTTTCCAGCCACTGCTGGACCCATCTGATACGGACTCATACGGACTTGTATGGACTTCTATGGACTGTCCTGCCTTGGACTACTGAGGGGACACATTGGCATCTCCTTAATTGCATAACTCCCCTGATGATGCTCCCCCATTGGAGTTGAAACGCGTAGGGAGAAGAGAGACATTTAGGGCTATATTTTGGTTGGTGGGTTCCCATAGCAGGGCTCACTTGGGGCCTGTCCTTGTCAGGACAGGAGCTCTTCAAAGGGTTCACAGGGAAGACAGTGGCGGTGTATCTTTCCCTACCCTTGGCCCATAGCATTTGGAACCACCACCCTCATGGAACTTGAGGGATTTCCATGTGTCCGTTTAAATTGGTAAGACTGATCCAATTTTTTGTTATCTCGAGCACTGGTTCACCTGAGCACGTGTGTTTTGTTTATATATTTGTTGTGTTAGGATCCGAGTTTTTATTTATATTTATTAAAGGTTATGTTTTAATTTAGTGGGTATCCTCCATAGCTATTCCCATATTTATCCTGAGGATATAGACAAGGCAATTTCCTCTCCACGCCTTAGCTATTTTTGCAATCACAGGAGTGATGTAAGAACAGAAGACCAGGGAGGAGGATCAGTGGTTTCATGGTGGAGCAGAACTGTTCAGTAAGGTTGAATATAATTTTTTTTTTGTTTTAATCTTGCCTTTGAATTTGTGTAAATTGAATTTAAAAAATAAATCAGCATTCTGTCAAATCCTAATTTTTAGAAGAATTCATAATGAATTTGCTAAGTTATTAATCAATATGTTCACGTCTACTGGGGTTTCTCTGAACCCAACAGAGAAAATTATTCTGAGGTCCATCATCCACTTGTACAGAACATATGATAATCCTACCATAGCACATACATGAGCTTGAGTCCAGGAGGATCTTATGGTTTCATTCAATCTGTTTATGTCGGAAGTCCATCTCATGTACACAGAACCTTTTTTTTTTCCTTCTCGAACAGAAAAAGTCCAAAAAGAAATTGAGCGAGTGATCGGATCGGCTCAACCTCATGTAGAACATAGGAAACAAATGCCGTATACGGATGCCGTCATTCATGAGATTCAGAGGTTTGGTGATATTGTGCCTGGTAATGTCCCTCATGTTGCTTCTGAAGATGTCAGATTTAGAGGGTATTTTATACCAAAGGTGAGGATTGGTTAAACTAATGTTTAAATTGTGTTCATCAATATGCCATGTGTGTGGGTTTTGCCGTTTTAAAGCTCTTTTTAAGGCTCTGCTCACGTATGATTTCATAGTCACCGCTATAGTTTCTGGCAAGTATTGTGCATCATGTAGTGTAGTGTTATTCCTGCCATCACAATGATTTTACCTAAAGTGGCAGCATTGAGGTCAATGGATGGGGTCTCCAGATGAGTATTTGGCTCCATCTTACTGATACCCCAAATCCCTGCTGGTCTTCTGAGCAAGATTTAGATTTCCTTGATGCTATATTTGTTTTAGGAGACCTTGTAATGGTGAAGTTGTAAATCCATTCTCTCTGATACATTTCATGGCTTTTCCCCACAGGGCACTATTGTTATCCCATTACTGCACTCAGTACTGAAAGATAAAACTTGTTTTGAGAAAGCTGATGAGTTTTATCCAGAACACTTTCTTGACTCCAGTGGAAACTTCTTGAAGAACGAGGCCTTCATACCATTCTCGCTAGGTAATAACAATCCGAGGTCTGGATGATAAATACATTTAAATTAATGTACGGAATTTTTGCGTGCGAAGATCAACTGGGAGACAGTCGTTAGATAAATTTCATTGACTTTTCCACCAGATAATAACGGAGTGCAGTCTCTTCTTCCTGAGACTAGGAGAGCTGAATGCTGAGCTTTATCTGTGTCTAAGGTCCTTCTGCACAGGTTAATCAACAAAAAATGACTTAATTGACATCTGATGGTTTCTTTCATGCCGTCTAAACATCATAATTTCCGACAGTACCTTTCCCCATTTAAATGCATAGTTATTGTTAATACGAACAACTTAAACATTCTTTCTTGCAGCTTTTGGCATTGTTTCATCTCTCTCTACCCCTCATAGCTGAATGAGTAGTCCTATTATTATCTTCTAAAACTTGGTTTCCCAGTAGCACCCTTTTCTCCTCAGTGCTGTTGACCTCTCCCTCTAATCTAAGTGTAAACCTCAGTTTCTTGTGCACTCTCAGCTCTTGTACAGTCCCTTGGAATTAAATCATTATCTGATTCTGGCAGAGCTCTACTCTTCTGCACTCCTGTTATGGCTGGCAATCAGGCAACACAGCGTGCAGTAATCAGCGCACATACAGAGATCTGGCAATAACCCAAAACAATAGGACGAGCTCTGAGACGTGGAATCTCTGTAGACTGCAGTACCTGATCTATCCTCACACAACTGGAAGCAGCAGTGGATTGCGCCTATCCACTACCTATGCAACTCGGCACTGCCTGAGGAGCTGACTAGCCTGAAGATAGAAATACAAGCCTGACTTACCGCAGAGAAATACCCCAAAGGAATAGGCAGCCCCCACATATAATGACTGTTAGCAAGATGAAAAGACAAACGTAGGAATGAAATAGATTCAGCAAAGTGAGGCCCGATATTCTAGACAGAGCGAGGATAGCAAAGAGAACTATGCAGTCTACAAAAAACCCTAAAACGAAAACCACGCAAAGGGGCAAAAAGACCCACCGTGCCGAACTAACAGCACGGCGGTGCACCCCTTTGCTTCTCAGAGCTTCCAGCAAAAGATAATAACAAGCTGGACAGAAAAAACAGAAAACAAACTAGAAGCACTTATCTAGCAGAGCAGCAGGCCCAAGGAAAGATGCAGTAGCTCAGATCCAACACTGGAACATTGACAAGGAGCAAGGAAGACAGACTCAGGTGGAGCTAAATAGCAAGGCAGCCAACGAGCTCACCAAAACACCTGAGGGAGGAAGCCCAGAGACTGCAATACCACTTGTGACCACAGAAGTGAACTCAGCCACAGAATTCACAACAGTACCCCCCCCTTGAGGAGGGGTCACCGAACCCTCACCAGAACCCCCAGGCCGACCAGGATGAGCCACATGAAAGGCACGAACAAGATCTGGGGCATGGACATCAGAGGCAAAAACCCAGGAATTATCTTCCTGAGCATAACCCTTCCATTTGACCAGATACTGGAGTTTCCGTCTAGAGACACGAGAATCCAAAATCTTCTCCACAATATACTCCAATTCCCCCTCCACCAAAACAGGGGCAGGAGGCTCCACAGATGGAACCATAGGTGCCACGTATCTCCTCAACAACGACCTATGGAATACATTATGTATGGAAAAGGAGTCTGGGAGGGTCAGACGAAAAGACACCGGATTGAGAATCTCAGAAATCCTATATGGACCAATAAAACGAGGTTTAAATTTAGGAGAGGAAACCTTCATAGGTATATGACGAGAAGATAACCAAACCAGATCCCCAACACGAAGTCGGGGTCCCACACGGCGTCTGCGATTAGCGAAAAGCTGAGCCTTCTCCTGGGACAAGGTCAAATTGTCCACTACCTGAGTCCAGATCTGCTGCAACCTGTCCACCACATTATCCACACCAGGACAGTCCGAAGACTCAACCTGTCCTGAAGAGAAACGAGGATGGAACCCAGAATTGCAGAAAAATGGAGAGACCAAGGTAGCCGAGCTGGCCCGATTATTAAGGGCGAACTCAGCCAACGGCAAAAATGACACCCAATCATCCTGGTCAGCGGAAACAAAACATCTCAGATATGTTTCCAAGGTCTGATTGGTTCGTTCGGTCTGGCCATTAGTCTGAGGATGGAAGGCCGAGGAGAAAGATAGGTCAATGCCCATCCTACCACAAAAGGCTCGCCAGAACCTCGAGACAAACTGGGAACCTCTGTCAGAAACAATATTCTCAGGAATGCCATGTAAACGAACCACATGCTGGAAGAACAAAGGCACCAAATCAGAGGAGGAAGGCAATTTAACCAAGGGCACCAGATGGACCATTTTAGAAAAGCGATCACAGACCACCCAAATGACAGACATCTTTTGAGAAACGGGAAGGTCAGAAATGAAATCCATCGAAATATGTGTCCAAGGCCTCTTCGGGACCGGCAAGGGCAAAAGCAACCCACTGGCACGTGAACAGCAGGGCTTAGCCCTAGCACAAATTCCACAGGACTGCACAAAAGCACGCACATCCCGTGACAGAGATGGCCACCAGAAGGATCTAGCAACCAACTCCCTGGTACCAAAGATTCCTGGATGACCGGCCAGCACCGAACAATGAAGTTCAGAGATAACTTTACTAGTCCACCTATCAGGGACGAACAGTTTCTCGGCCGGACAACGATCAGGTTTATTAGCCTGAAATTTCTGCAACACTCTCCGCAAATCAGGGGAGATGGCAGACACAATGACTCCTTCCTTGAGGATACTCGCCGGCTCAGATAACCCCGGAGAGTCGGGCACAAAACTCCTAGACAGAGCATCCGCCTTCACATTTTTAGAGCCCGGAAGGTATGAAATCACAAAATCAAAACGAGCAAAAAACAACGACCAACGGGCCTGTCTAGGATTCAAGCGCTTGGCAGACTCAAGATAAGTAAGGTTCTTATGATCAGTCAAAACCACCACGCGATGCTTAGCACCCTCAAGCCAATGACGCCACTCCTCGAATGCCCACTTCATGGCCAGCAACTCTCGGTTGCCCACATCATAATTACGCTCAGCAGCAGAAAATTTCCTGGAAAAGAAAGCACATGGTTTGAACACTGAGCAACCAGAACCTCTCTGTGACAAAACCGCCCCTGCACCAATCTCAGAAGCATCAACCTCGACCTGGAACGGAAGAGAAACATCAGGTTGACACAACACAGGGGCACAGCAAAAACGACGCTTCAACTCCTGAAAAGCTTCCACGGCAGCAGAAGACCAATTAACCAAATCAGCACCCTTCTTGGTCAAATCGGTCAATGGTCTGGCAATGCTAGAAAAATTACAGATGAAGCGACGATAAAAATTAGCAAAGCCCAGGAATTTCTGCAAACTTTTTAGAGATGTCGGCTGAGTCCAATCCTGGATGGCCTGAACCTTAACCGGATCCATCTCGATAGTAGAAGGGGAAAAGATGAACCCCAAAAATGAAACTTTCTGCACACCGAAGAGACACTTTGATCCCTTCACGAACAAGGAATTAGCACACAGTACCTGGAAAACCATTCTGACTTGCTTCACATGAGACTCCCAATCATCTGAGAAGATCAAAATGTCATCCAAGTAAACAATCAAGAATTTATCCAGATACTCACGGAAAATGTCATGCATAAAAGACTGAAAAACAGATGGAGCATTGGCAAGTCCGAACGGCATCACCAGATACTCAAAATGACCCTCGGGCGTATTAAATGCCGTTTTCCATTCATCTCCCTGCCTGATTCTCACCAGATTATACGCACCACGAAGATCAATCTTAGTAAACCAACTAGCCCCCTTAATCCGAGCAAACAAGTCAGAAATCAATGGCAAGGGATACTGAAACTTAACAGTGATCTTATTAAGAAGGCGGTAATCAATACACGGTCTTAGCGAACCATCCTTCTTGGCTACAAAAAAGAACCCTGCTCCCAATGGTGACGACGATGGGCGAATATGTCCCTTCTCCAGGGACTCCTTCACATAACTGCGCATAGCGGTGTGTTCAGGTACGGACAAATTAAATAAACGACCCTTAGGGAATTTACTACCAGGAATCAAATCGATAGCACAATCACAATTCCTATGCGGAGGTAGAGCATCGGACTTGGGCTCTTCAAATACATCCTGATAATCAGACAAGAACTCTGGGACCTCAGAAGGGGTGGATGACGAAATAGACAAAAATGGAACATCACCATGTACTCCCTGACAACCCCAGCTGGTTACCGACATAGAGTTCCAATCCAATACTGGATTATGGGTTTGTAGCCATGGCAACCCCAACACGACCACATCATGCAAATTATGCAGTACCAAAAAGCGAATAACTTCCTGATGTGCAGGAGCCATGCACATGGTCAGCTGGGCCCAGTACTGAGGCTTATTCTTGGCCAGAGGTGTAGCATCAATTCCTCTCAACGGAATAGGACACCGCAAAGGCTCCAAGAAAAATCCACAACGTTTAGCATAATCCAAATCCATCAGATTCAGGGCAGCGCCTGAATCCACAAATGCCATGACAGAATATGATGACAAAGAGCACATTAAGGTAATGGACAAAAGGAATTTGGACTGTACAGTACCAATAACGGCAGAGCTATCGAACCGCCTAGTGCGTTTAGGACAATTAGAAATAGCATGAGTAGAATCACCACAATAGAAACACAGTCTGTTCAGACGTCTGTGTTCGTGCCGTTCTACTTTAGTCATAGTCCTGTCGCACTGCATAGGCTCAGGTTTACTCTCAGACAATACCGCCAGATGGTGCACAGATTTACGCTCGCGCAAGCGACGACCGATCTGAATGGCCAAGGACATAGACTCATTCAAACCAGCAGGCATAGGAAATCCCACCATTACATCCTTAAGAGCTTCAGAGAGACCCTTTCTGAACAAAGCCGCTAGTGCAGATTCATTCCACAGAGTGAGTACTGACCATTTTCTAAATTTCTGACAATATACTTCTACATCATCCTGACCCTGGCATAAAGCCAGCAGATTTTTCTCAGCTTGATCCACTGAATTAGGCTCATCGTAAAGCAATCCCAGCGCCTGGAAAAATGCATCAACATTACTCAATGCAGAATCTCCTGGTGCAAGAGAAAACGCCCAGTCCTGTGGGTCGCCGCGCAAAAAAGAAATAATAATCAAAACCTGTTGAATAGGATTACCAGAAGAATGAGGTTTCAAGGCCAAAAATAGCTTACAATTATTTCTGAAGCTCAGGAACTTAGTTCTGTCACCAAAAAACAAATCAGGAATCGGAATTCTTGGTTCTAGCATCGATTTCTGATCAATAGTATCTTGAATCTTTTGTACATTTACAACGAGATTATCCATTGAGGAGCACAGAGCCTGAATATCCATGTCCACAGCTGTGTCCTGAAGCACTCTAATGTCTAGGGGAAAAAAAAGACTGAAGACAGAGCTAAGAAAAAAAAATGATGTCAGGATTTCTTTTTTCCCTCTATTGGAAATCATTGAATGGCTCCTTGTACTGTTATGGCTGGCAATCAGGCAACACAGCGTGCAGTAATCAGCGCACATACAGAGATCTGGCAATAACCCAAAACAATAGGACGAGCTCTGAGACGTGGAATCTCTGTAGACTGCAGTACCTGATCTATCCTCACACAACTGGAAGCAGCAGTGGATTGCGCCTATCCACTACCTATGCAACTCGGCACTGCCTGAGGAGCTGACTAGCCTGAAGATAGAAATACAAGCCTGACTTACCTCAGAGAAATACCCCAAAGGAATAGGCAGCCCCCACATATAATGACTGTTAGCAAGATGAAAAGACAAACGTAGGAATGAAATAGATTCAGCAAAGTGAGGCCCGATATTCTAGACAGAGCGAGGATAGCAAAGAGAACTATGCAGTCTACAAAAAACCCTAAAACGAAAACCACGCAAAGGGGCAAAAAGACCCACCGTGCCGAACTAACAGCACGGCGGTGCACTCCTTTGCTTCTCAGAGCTTCCAGCAAAAGATAATAACAAGCTGGACAGAAAAAACAGAAAACAAACTAGAAGCACTTATCTAGCAGAGCAGCAGGCCCAAGGAAAGATGCAGTAGCTCAGATCCAACACTGGAACATTGACAAGGAGCAAGGAAGACAGACTCAGGTGGAGCTAAATAGCAAGGCAGCCAACGAGCTCACCAAAACACCTGAGGGAGGAAGCCCAGAGACTGCAATACCACTTGTGACCACAGAAGTGAACTCAGCCACAGAATTCACAACACACTCCTTCACAACAGCATTGTAGAGCTGCGTTTGTTACATGCAATCAACAGATACGTTTTTGTGTAACTGCATATAACTCTCTACTGCTGCTTATATTAGAAGATAATCCTCTGCCATATGAATCAATACGATGGTATTTGCAGTTTCACATCACTATTCTCTCAGCACCAGCAAACAAACAAAGCTCAATTAATATCAGTCAATATATACAGTCCTCTCTTGCATGCAGTATATCTCTCCACTCATTCCCCTGTATACAGAGCACCATCTTGAAGTATATCTCTCCCTTCAGCCCCTAAATACTAATCCCCATCCTATATCTCTTCTTTCAGCCCTCTGTATGCAGAGCTCTATTCTGCATTATATCTCTCTCTTCTGAGCCCCCAGTATACAGAGCACCATCTTGAAGTATATCTCTCCACTCATCCCCCTGTATACAGAGCACCATCTTGAAGTATATCTCTCCCCTCAGCCCCTAAATACTAATCCCCATCCTATATCTCTTCTTTCAGCCCTCTGTATGCAGAGCTCTATCCTGCATTATATCTCTCTCTTCTGAACCCCCAGTATACAGAGCATCATCTTGAAGTATATCTCTCCACTCATCCCTTAAATACTAATCCCCATCCTATATCTCTTCTTTCAGCCCTCTGTATGCAGAGCACCATCCTGAATTATATCTCTCTCTTCTGAGCCCCCTGTATACAGAGCACCATCTTGAAGTATATCTCTCCCCTCAGCCCCTAAATACTAATTCCCATCTTATATCTCTTCTTTCAGCCCTCTGTATGCAGAGCTCCATCCTGCATTATATCTCTTTCTTATGAGCCCCCTGTATACAGAGCACCATCTTGAAGTATATCTCTCCCCTCAGCCCCTAAATACTAATTCCTATCTTATATCTCTTCTTTCAGCCCTCTGTATACAGAGCACCATCTTGAAATATAAGAAAAAAGTTTATCAGCTCACCCTTGAATTAGGATTAAGACCCACACATGGGTTGAAACGCATAAAGTTTTATTCTCATGTGGGACTAGCTGTCCCATTCTGTCTTGATCTCCAACAATGTTTTCAAGAGGATTTGAATAAAGTTAAGGTTTTCATTGTCAAGAAGATGTGCTGGATCACTATGGATTTATAGAGCACTATCTTGAAATATATCTCTCCACTCGGCACCTAAATACTGATTCCCACCCTATATCTCTTCTTTCTGCCCTCTGTATGTAGAGTTTCATCCTGCAGAATATCTCTCTTCTCAGATCTCTGCATGCAGGGCGCCATCTTGCAGTATATTTCTCTTCTCAGCCACCTGTATACAGAGCCTCATCCTGCAGTATCTCGCTTCTCCCAGCTCCCTGTATACAGTCCACTCCTCTTAATTACCCGCACACCCACACACTACTGCATGAGATCTGTGCACTGTAATTAAGGAGGCATCTCCCCTTTCCATGACATTATCCCTCACAGTAAAATCTTTGATCTAGACAAATCGTAAAGCAGAGCTATGCTGACAGGAAGGCAGCTGAGAAAGACTGCACTTGTGCATGATCGACCAGGGCCACAAGAAATACTGTGCATTAGTTCCAGTGGCAATTGCAGAGTAAGGAGAACATGGAGGATCATACATAGGGGGTGATATATAGTAAGGGCGGATTTTAAAATATCTTATATTGGCAAAAATGAATAAATATATGTGTACATTATTTAACCCTTTAAAGAGTGAGTCAGAATCTATGGAAATATCAGAACATATTAAAACAATATTAGAAATGAGGGGCTCATTGCGAAAACAATGTTAAAATACCAAAAAATTGTGTTGGATTTTGTCTAAGCAACATAGCTTTTCTTTAGGCGGAGGATAACTTTTTCAAATAGCAACTCTAATATATCCCAGTTCATGATTTTTTTATGTTATTCAGTTCGGGTCAGGAGATCTGAGGCTGGTCTAAAAATTGCTGTTTAAACACTGACTTTGGAACCCAGATTTATGAAACCAGCCAAAGGCCAATAACTCATGTACTTCATTCAATGCCCAAGTCTGGCCTTTGATAACCAGATCAGCCGTGGATTTTCCAGCAGGAACTCAGCAGCTTCATAATGCCTGAGACAGTTGAGTTTATCTCAAGAGACTTCTTTCTTACATGTGAAATCAACCTAAGTAAGTGTCTACCTACTAGAATTCCACAAAAAGCATCATTTCTTTCCAAGATCCAGCTTTTGAGGCCTCTTAAAAATTTTGCGTTTATTTCAAAAACAATGTAATTTTCTATAAACCTTTTCTTCTTTTATCTATTTCTAGGAAAGAGAAGTTGTGCTGGGGAAACATTGGCTAAAATGGAGCTCTTCCTGTTCTTCACAACGTTATTACAAAACTTTACGTTCCAGGCGCCTCCTGGTGCAAAATTGGACCTCACACCTTGGCAGGGGACTACAAATGCTCCTCAAACACATGAAATCCGTGCCATACCTCGCTGATACATTTTCTTTAGAAAACAGTCTGTCTCAGTTATTTCAAAAATTGTAAAAGTCTGCCTCTGCTTTATCGAAGCTGGAGCATCCAACCTACTGTGAGGAATTGTCCTTATGATAAGCCATCACTGTGGGAAGTTAGGGTCGGTCATCTGAGAAATTCACATTTCAGTAGAACGTATCTAACAGCTCCACAGCTTCATTAGTGTTTATCTTGCCCCAAATCTGTACCTGCTGCTGAGCTTTGGTACCAGTGGATGTTTCCATACCAATTCCACCCTTGTTCTTGGATGAACACTATAGGAGACAATGGAGCATAATTGACTATTTGCTCGGAGACTTGACATGGTCCCAGGTCTTGTAACCCCATCAATTACAGATGGACGGCTCATCTTCCCAGAAATTGCTTAATGGTAATGTGAACATTGAAAATTACCTATTGAATAAAGCAGATTTGTTTGTGTGTTATAAGTATTTTCAGCATATATTTCAGACTATGAAGTGGGGGGTCTTATCTTTAGATCATATGATTATCTACATGTGATATAAAATTGGCTGTTAAGGTCTATCCTTCGAATGTCCATTAATATGGGATTGGCGACTGAGGATCTGAGATCCATCTTCCGTGCTGACCAGCTAAATAAAAGACACCATGGTCTTTAACCCTTTCCAAGCACTACATATGCTCTTGTGGTTGTGACGAGTACTGTAAATGGCCGCTGCTACATCCCATTTGTATGTACGCAACTGAGAATCAATACAAGACACAGCCACAGTGTTAAGTATGGTCCTGTCTGGCGGTAAACAATTATAGAGGTCCTTCATTCCATTGATAATCTGGTAAAACTCCCACACAGTAAACAGTGATGGTCTATCATAAGAATAAAACAGTACATGAGTGAATCAATTCATACCAAATCAAATTCATTAAACATTTCTCCAAAAATTAAGATTTTTAAAGTTTTCAAGAATTTTTTGTAGCCTTCTGAAAAATATTTTTTTCCTGGAGTATATTTTGACACTGTCAGGATTCCCCTGACCGCTGCCACCAATTCGTCACGATTCACACCATGACCGTCACCCCTACGTCACGGGTCGGGGTGACTTTGGGCCAACAGACGACTATCACATGTGCAAGGGGCTTACATATAATTTTACATATGACAACACAATGGCAAAAAGCAAGAACTTGACGGCCACGTCCACGTCCACGTTTCTTATTTGACCCTCTCCCCCTTTTTTTTAAAGTGGTTTTAGGCAAAGTACTCCCACAGACCAGATAACTGCAGATTAGAAAAATTGTTTTATACGCACAGTACTATCTTATACACGGGTGCATAAGAGTTGAAGAATTAGTCTGTATGCAGAGTACTATAAGGCCGGAGTCACACACAATGTTAGGTGTCGAGTTCCTGCCTCTGCACAGGGGGAATCTCGAACCATCTCCGCTGCGGTCTCCCATTCTTCTCCAGCCGCAGTGGAGTCTGCTCAGCGGAAACGTTGATCCTAGCGTCTCGCTCAGTCTCACTCTGTGCATAGGGTTACTGCTGCTTTTCCAGCTTCTGCCATTGAAGCCAGTGCTGGGCAGCGGCGAGCTGACGCTTCTGGGGCTAAGTCCTACTTTGCACACACTGAGCATGCCCAGGGCAAGATCTCTCAGTGGAGATCTAGGGTCACATGCTCAGGTACTGCAGCGACTTCCATTGGTCCTTCTCACAGAAGGTCCTGTAGGTACTAGGACTAAAGTTCTGCTTTGCACACTGAGCATGCCCAGGGTAAGATCTCTCAGTGGAGATCTAGGGTCACGTGCTCAGTTACTGCAGCAATTCCATTGGTCCTTCTTTGAAAGGTCCTATACGTGCTGCAGCTATTTAAGGCTCACATGGCCGCACGGCCATGCGCTAGTGTACATTTGTAAACGTGTGTGTGTTGAGTGAAAGTCGCTCTTTAAATAACCCTCCCTATTGGATGACTGTTCGCGGAAGGTGTATGTTTGCTATCTAGCGCCCGACTTATCCAATAGCACGTTACACACTAATACAGCATCTAGTTGCTGTGTCCGCCAGTGTGGCGCCGTGCACTTTTACAGCGCTTTCCTGACCCAAGCCTGGGTGGTTAGTGGCGTCCGCCAGTGCGGCACCACACACACTCTCGTGCATTCCTTTGTTATTATTTTGGTTACGCTGATACCCCAGTAGCGGTGTCGACCGCAAGTAGTCTACACAGACTCAGATCTTAGGACTGAGCTCGGAGACTCCTTGCTTGTGCTCTTGTGTGCGGTACCGCGGCCCTGTGACTTAACAGGGTTCGCTTCCTTCACACAGGGTGAAGTTAACCCGTGTGTGTATTCACATTGTACCGCCATATAGTCCGTCATTACTTGGTAGCAGGTTCCATCTCTGCACGGTGGACCCCGGGCTGCAAACGCACCTTATTCTACCTATCTTATTATTTGGTGAGTTCCGCTAACCCTAACACACTACATATAAAAAAATCGGTCCGTTTTACATGAACAAGAATCACAGAAATGTTCCCCAAAAGTGATCCGTATGTTATCCATGTGCAGTGCAAGGATGCGATTTTTTTCTCCAAGACATACCCATGTTTTATCCGTATGGCATCCGTATGACATCCGTATGGCGAGAGTTTCTTGCCGGCTTGCAAAAAGGACATATAATGGATTCATGGGCTAAAATATTTGTCAACACAAATATACAGTCTATATATATATATATATATATATATATATATATATATATATATATATATATTACCCCATGCTGGCATATGGAGTAATAAGGGGTTAATGTCACCTTGCTATTGTAAGTTAACATTAAGCCTTCTTAATAATGGAGAGGTGTCAATAAGACACCTATCCATTATTAATTCAATAGCCTGAAAGGGTTAAAAATACACACACATTAAGAATAAAGTCTTATAATGAAATAAACACACAGGTTTTAAAATCTTTATTGTACGCTCAATCCAAGTGAAGCCCTCAGTCTCCTGTAAGAAAATCCAAAATAAAAAAGCAACAATATCCCATTCCTGTCCACAGTGCAGTCATGTCCCACGCTGTAAATCCATCCCAAGGGGTTAAATACTTTTACAACCGGAAGCGCTGCTAATGCGGCCCGCTCCCATCTGTAAGAGCCTGTGGAATGAATGAAATGCAGGGAATGGAGCTTTGGTGACTAGCGGTGCCGTCACCGAAGCTGCGCCCCCTGGCGGCATGAACTCATGAACTGCAGCGTGGGAAAGTTTCTGAATATTTTCCCACACTGCAGTGCAGTAAAGATTTTAAAACCTCTGTGTTTATTTCATTAAAAGACTTTATTCTTAATGGGTGTTTAAAAGAATAATACCGGCAATTGAAGCCTTTTGAATTAAGACAACATTTTATTTGGAAATATCTGAATCTGCTAGGTTATTGGAGGACACCTGCCCCCAAAGAAATTCAGAAAGTGTTATGTCAAATTCATAGATAGATAGATAATTCATAGATAGATAGATAGATAGATAGATAATAGATAGATAATAGATAATAGATAGATAGATAGATAGATAGATAGATAATAGATAGATAGATAATAGATAATAGATAGATAGATAATAATAGATAATAGATAGATAGATAATAGATAGATAGATAGATAATAGATAGATAATACATAGATAGATAGATAGATAGATAGATAGATAGATAGATATGAAATGTATAGAGAGATAAATATGAGATAGATACAGTGGGGAAAATAAGTATTTGATACACTGCTGATTTTGTAAGCTTTCCCATCTACAAATTTTGGAGAGGTCTATAATTTTTAGGCACGCTTCAACTGTGAAAGACAAAACACAGAAGAAAAGAGCCAACTACAAAGTCCAATCATAATGCTGTGAAAAAAAATCAATATTTATTAATTACAATATTATACAGGTTTACAATAGGAAAAAACAAATCAACGTACACAAAGAGTTCATTAAAAACAAGGCCGCATACACAGATGAAAAACTGGCCATAAACGATAAGATGTAATCCGATTCTTTGATGTGTCCAGTAAGGTGTTTCCAGTGTTTTTATGCTTGTCAGCCCCGTCGTGAGGGGTCCTTGCTCTATCACGTGGTCTGGTCTTTCCTGTCAAAATACCAATTTACCACAATTTTTAAGAAGGGTTTGGAGTTGTTTGGTATTGATGCATCCTGCTCCGCACCGCACTCCTTTTGTATAGGAGCTGCGACAGAATCAGCGGTGTTTGGGCTAGATGCGGAAGTTCTGCAGCAGATCGGGAGGTGGGCGTCAAGGTGTTATCGCAGTTACATTAGGCCTCAGGGGCTAGGAGTAGAACTTCAGAGCTGAGGGCAATTGCTTTATTGTAATTAGTCTGGTGTTTAAAGCCTTGTGTATAAGGTTCCAACCCGCTGTTGGTTTGGATTCTGAGCTATTCATATGCCCATTGGGAGCGTTACGAGCTGATGGGAGGAAGGAGGGTAGACAGCTTGGGTCTCCCAGAAGCATAGCGGTGATCAGTTGTTGCAAGAGGTACACAATAGTGCTTGGTTGTATAGTGCTCCTGATATTCTGGTATTACATGTCGGGGGTAATGATCTTGGGGTTCGGCCTTTTAGGGAGTTTTTTAAGGGCATAAAGCAAGATTTGCTATGGCTTAGGACGTCTTTTCGGATATCATCATGGTGTGGTTAGAAATAGTTACGCGTAAATGTTGGCGCAATGCAAGGTTGGTAGATAAGATCAATAAAGCCAGAATTAATGTGAACAGGGCTGTGTCTAGTTTTCTTTGTAGGAACGGGGGGTATCGGATCAGCATTTTGAGTTGGAAAAAGGGGAGGATGATTTCTGGTTGACAGATGGGATCTATTTGAATGTGGTGGGTAGTGACCTCTGGGCACTTGGCTTGCAGGAGGGTATCGAAAGGGCCATAGCATTTCAGTGTAGGGGTCTCTGGCATTTGAGGTAATCAAAGACCCTTGTTGTGGCAGTTGGGGGGATACTTGAAGTTGGTTATAAATTGGTCTGGATATGGATGGGATATGAATTCCTCAATTTGGAATTAAAATATGGTTCTGGATCTGGTAAATTTTTTGGGGGAGTCATGGCAAGGGTTTGTTGAATCACCAGGAAGTTAAGTGAACAATGGAACCCTTGTGGTTATAATGCTCTTGAGCCAGTAGAGTAATGGCTGGGAGTAATTTATGGTATATTTTATGTTCACATTTTTATGTTTGGTTATCACCAGATTTTGAAAGCTTCAAGAACCCATACCAGCGTGTTATATTATTTTGTGCCTTAAACCATTGTATTTTTGGTTGAATAAAGGCTACTGTGTCCATAATTATCCAAATAAGTTATGATGTCCTCATTTTATTTTATGGGGTATTAAGTGGATGGAGTTAAAGTTAGTCAGGTTAAAATAACACGGGTTATCAAACAGGAAAACATCGACAATACCAGAGTCATGGTTTTGGTTTACAAATATTGATGTAAAAAACTGACCTAATAGTCAATGTGTAAATGTGGTGTGATAGATCGGCTCTCTCAGCTGTGCACGGAGGTAGACATGGGAACAGTGTCTCTTTAACCAAATTCACGCCGTAGCCCATTTTCGTTTTTTCGTTTCTGATTTTGCTCCCCAGAGCCATAACTTTTTTATTTTTCTGTCAATATGGCCATGTGATGGCTTGTTTTTTGCAGGACGAGTTGCACTTATGAATGACATCATTGCTTTTGCCATATAGTGTAATGAAAAATGGTAAAAAAAAAATCAAAGTGTAGTGAAATTGCAAACAAAGGGCAATTCCACAATTGTCTTTTGTTTTTTTTTCTTATCATGTTCACCAAATTCTTAAACTGATCGACCATTATGATTGTTCAGGTCATTATGAGTTAGTAGAGTCCCCCTCTCGGCTAATACTCGAGTCATACCCAGGAGTCGGCGGGGGAGGGGAGTCTAATACTACTCACCTGCCACCGGCGTTGTCCCTGCAGGTCTCTGGTTCTCCCGGTGCCGCAGATTCTTCCTGTAGTGACCGGTGACCACTCAATACAGGAAGAAGCTGCGGCGCCGGAGAACCAGGGACCGCGCCAGGAGCAGGTGAGTATAATGGGGAGGGGGAGCGCTGCACGATATTCACCTCTTCTTGTTCCGGGCGCCTCTCCATCTTCAGCGTCTTCTGCAGTGACGCTCAGGTCATAGGGCGCGGTGACGTGGTTAGTGCGCGCCCTCTGCCTGAACGTCAGTGCAGAAGATGCTGAAGACAGAGCGGCGCCCGGAAGGAGGAGAGGTGAAAATTTAAAGTGCCGAGGGCCTGAGCGACGAGAGGTGAGTATGTGATTTTTTTTTATCGCAGCAACAGCATATGGGGCAAATATCTTTATGGAGCATCTTATGGGGCCATAATTAACGTTTGTGCAGCACTGTATGGGGCAAGTGTCTGTATGGAGCATCTTATGGGGCGATAATCAAAGTCTGTGCAGCACTGTATGGGGTGATACTCACAGTTTGTGCAGCACTGTATGGGACAACTATCTTTATGGAGCATTTTATGGGGCCATAATCAACATTTGTGGAGCATTATATGGGGCAAATGTCTCTATGGAGCTTCTTATGGGGTTATAATCAGCATTTGTGCAGCATTTTATGGGCATATTTAATATGAAACATCTTATGGGGCCCATCATAAACTTTATGGAGCATTATGTGGGGCGTATTTTGTATGGAGCATCTTATGGGGCCCATCATAAACTGTATGGAGCATTATATGGGGCTCCTGATTCAATATGGATATTCAAAAACACTTAACCTACTGATGTCTCAATTAATTTTACTTTTATTGGTATCTATTTTTACTTTTGAAATTTACCAGTAGCTGCTGCATTTTCCACCCTAGCCTTATACTCGAGTCATTAAGTTTTCCCAGTTTTTAGGGGCAAAATTAGGGGTCTCGGCTTATACTCAGGTCAGCTTATACTCGAGTATATACGGTAGGTTCTTTTTTTTTATGTGATGAAAAAAAAAATTTTGTTTAAAAAAAAAAATTGCCTCATTTTCCGAGACTCGTAGCATCTCCATTTTTCTTGATCTGGGGCTGGGAGAGGGCTTTTTTTTTTTTTAGCTCCAAACTGACATTTTTATTGATATCATTTTTTGCAGATATAATGTTTTGATCACCTTTATTGCATTTTAATGCAATGTTGTGGTGACCAAAAAAACATAATTCTAGTGTTTTGACTTTTTTTCTCGTTACGCCGTTCACCGATTTGTTTAATTCTTCTAACATATTAATAGATTGGGTGATTCTGAATGCTGCAATACCAAATATGTGCATTTTTTTATTGATTTATTTAAAATGGTGAGAATGGAAATGACATACTCATTTTTAACTTTTTTTAATATTTTTAAAAACATTTTTCTCTTACTTTACACTTGGTTCTATAGTCTCCATGGAAGACTAGACACTGCTATCATCCGATTGCTTGTGCTACGTAGAGCAGGGATGAAGCCCTGCTCTGTGTAGCAAAAATGCTCACTTGTTATGAGTGCCAACCACTGGGCGGCGTTCATAGCAATCCAGCAATTACAACCCCAAGGGTCTCCTGCAGTCCCCAGGTTGTCATGCCAACCCATCAGCCAGTGGTGTATCCAGGGGGGGCAGACGGGGCATGTGCCCGTGTGCAGTCGACAGGGGGCGCCAACGGGCCGCCTGATGATGCTGCGGTCCAAGGAGGCTCCTCGTCGGTGGCATTCTGCCGCCCCCACACAGCAGAGCCGCGTGTGTACAAGCTGTACGGAGCAGAGCCGCGTGTGTACAAGGTGTATGGAGTGGAGCCACGTGTGTACGAGGTGTACGGAGCGGAGCCGTGTGTGCAAGGTGTACGAAGCTCAGCTGCGTGTGTAGGAGTAACTTGGTGTGGCCATTATACTGTGCGCAATATGTGTGTGTGTTTGTGCGTGCATGCGTAGTGCTGCGGGTGAATGTGTAGAGACGTAATTGGTTTTGTGTGTGTGTACGGGGAGGAAAGGTGAGGGCAATGATGGGGCTGACAGGGAGAGTGCAATAATTGGGATGGAGGGGGAGGAGGAATGGATGTGGTGGAATGGGCAATGATGGGGGTGGGGGAGGAAATGATGGAGGTGGTGGAATTGGCAATGATGGTGGTGGGGGGAGAATGCAATGATGGTGGGGAGGAGGAAATCATGGAGGTGGTGGAAAGGGCAATAATGAAGTGGGGAAGAAATGATGGATGTGGTAGAATGGACAAGGAAGGTGGTGGTGGAAAGCACACTGATGATATTGAAGGGGGAGAAAATGATGAAGGTGGTGGAATGGGCAAGTATGGTGATGGCGGCGGAAAGCACGATGATGGTGGTGGAAAGGGCAATGATGGGGATGGTGGGAGAAGAGAAAATGATGGATATGGTGGAAAAGGCAAAGGAGGAAATGATGGAGGTGGTGGAATGGGAAATTATGGGGTGGTTGGGGAGAAAGCAATGATAGTGGTGGTGGAGAAGGCAAAGATGGAGGTGTGGAAGAGATCAATGATGGGGTGGGGTAGAGGAAAATAATGGGCATATATGAGGAAACAGTACAGGAGCATTGGGGGCATATCTGAGGAAACAGTATGGGGGATGGGTGCAGACAGTATGAGGAGCGAACGGGGGAATGTATGTGGACACAGTATGAGTAGCGATGTGAAAAATGTATGTGGACAGAGTACGGGGAGTGAGGGTGATGGGATGTGTGCAGACACAGTATGGGGTGTCAGGTGAGCAG
Organism: Ranitomeya imitator; assembly: GCF_032444005.1. Taxonomy (NCBI): domain Eukaryota; kingdom Metazoa; phylum Chordata; class Amphibia; order Anura; family Dendrobatidae; genus Ranitomeya; species Ranitomeya imitator. Next base: position 672,026,419 of record NC_091286.1, on the reverse strand, counting down.
GCAGTATAGAAAGTGAGGGGGTAAATATATGGGGAGACAGTATGGTGAACAGGAGGGATGTGAGAGTAGACAGTATGAGGAGGGAGGGGAATAGTGTGAGGAGACAGTATGGGGGAGAAAAGTGAGTGGGCACAGAATGGAAACTGAGTAGTGGGGGCGTAGCATGGGGGGACAGTGTAAGGGCACAGCCAGGAGGGGACTGTATACCAAGGAGGGGGAGTGTGATCAGAGAGTACAGTATAAATACTGGGCCCTATAGGGGGACACAGTGTGAGAGGACAGTGTGAAGAGGGGCTGGTATGGAAAGGAGAGGTCAGTGTGAAGAGCATGTACCAAAAGAGGGACAGTGTGGGGGTCATATTTTGTGCAGACAATATAGTGAGGGTCAATTTTTTATTCAGGAGCATTATAATGACACTTGTATCTTTAAGGGCATCATGTGGAGAATCATGTGGAGATGGAAGTCCACAGAGACGGCTGTGGATGAGAAAACTCATCATGGGGTCTGGACAAGATGAAGAAAAGGGAGAACGGCTCAAGAGATGGCGCCATCTATAAGGTACCTGGCTGTAAATGGTATTTGTGATACTGACTAATGTTTTTATGTATGTTAGGAGCATTAAAGGGATGTCCAGGTTTGTAATGAGTCTGCAGTCATTCTTTGTGACTGCAGACTTCTGACTTCTCACAGTGTGCACTGCACGCTGTCAGGATTCTCTCGTGCTAGCCATTTACAGTAATGTGGTCACATGCTGACTGGACATGTGTGGCCGCACTCAATTAAAATGGACTGAGAGAGTCTAGTTGGAATGTGGTCAGAAGTATACAAATCACATGCTTGTGCTGACATACTTATGGTCCTGTGACAACGAGTTTCTCTTCTTCTCTCAGTTTTTCACTGAATATTGAGAGGATTAGGGAGAGTGGCTCGTGGGTAGATGACTAAGTGTGCAATTCACATACGTTCTGGGGGGGGGCGCCAAAATGTATTCTTGCCCCGGGTGCCAGAAACCTGTTATGATGCGGTGGTCTAGGAGCAACATGGAACGAGCTCTGAAGGAAGTGGTAACTGTACTGACCGCAGTCCCTAAGCTCAACACAACACTAGAAGTAGCCGTGGGATGCTCCTAACTCTCCCTATGCACCTCGTCACAGCCTAAGAGCTAACTACCCCTAAAGATAGAAGCAGGAAAGCTATCTTGCCTCAGAGAAAATCCCCAAAGGATAGATTAGCCCCCCACAAATAATGACTGTGAGTGGAGAGGGAAAAGACATACACAGAATGAAACCAGGATGAGCACAGGAGGCCAGTCTAGCTAAATAGATAGGACAGGATGGAATACTGTGCGGTCAGTATAAAACACTACAAAAAATCCACGCAGAGATTACAAAAATCTCCACACCTGACTAAAGGTGTGGAGGGTAAATCTGCTTCCCAGAGCTTCCAGCAAGACAGAATTAATTCATACTGATAAGCTGGACAAACATAGAAAGCACAGAACGGATACGTCCACAATCTATGGACAGAAAAGAGCAAGCAAAAACTTAGCTTTGCTGAACTGGTCAGGATAACAGGGAAATCCAAAGAGATGTGAATCCAAACAGGAACCATATACAAGTGGCACTGGCTGAAGGAAAGAGCCAGGCCTAAATAGCAGAGCAGAAGAGACGATAAGTGGAAGCAGCTGATGACAGCTAACTCCAAGGAGCAGCCATACCACTTGAAACCACAAGAGGGAGCCCAAGAGCAGAACTCACAAAAGTGCCACTTACAACCACCGGAGGGAGCCCAAGAGCGGAATTCACAACAGAAACCCTAGATACGCCTCTGCCATCAGCAACATTTAACAGGTTAACAGCCACGGGTGGATCACGATTCCATCCGCAGCTGTTAGGTGCACATGCCATCTGTTCAAATCAGCTGATATGTGCTGGAAATGCACCGGAGATGACATCAAAGGAGAAGACTCGACATGCGCCATACATGTAAGAAAACATTGCCTCATAAAATCAATCAATTTTCCTATTAATGAGATTCAGGTTCAGACTCAACAGAAGAGTAAGTGAATCTCCAGTGGGGCCCCACCTTCCACATGTATAGTATGTGACTGTCACACCCTCGCTTCCACCGTGGCTCCCTGCCCCCTGTTGTACTCACCTGTGTTCGGCGCCTCGGTGTGCCTCCACTGCTGCGGGTTCCCGCCTGGCGTCCTCTCCTCTGCGCGCGCTCCCGGTCTCTGCCTCCTGTCAGCTGCGCGCGCACACTCGGTTTAGCGGTGTGCGCTCTCACCTCTGAGAGTGTCACTGCCTCTCCGTCTTTTCCTCTCTATCTCCTGGAGGACTCCAACCCAGTAGTTCTCACTGCGCTGGCCTTATTATCCCGCCTCTTCCTCCAAACCTTGCCTTGTGTTCATTTGTGCCTGCAAGTGATTTAGGCTGCACTTTTGTCCAGCGTTCTCGTATACCTGACCTTGTGCTTCTTCCATTATCCCTCTAGGTACAGTCCCAGTTCCTCATCCTGTCGGCTCCCACTTTGTCCTGCCTGCTTGTCCGTGTCCACTGCACTGTCCTTGTTCCAGTCGCCGGCCTCACCTCAGTTACCTACCAGTTCGTGCTGTCCTCTTGTACCACACCTCTGTCCTGTTTAAGTCCTATTGGTCTAGTATACCTTTCTGGGTCCTTCTTCTAGCCCTTTCTCTCTGCCTTCCAGCTGCCGTGGCGATAGTTTCTCACGGGTCTGTCCCTAACGCTCCCTGTATAGGGGGTGGTCCATGTGGTCAGCTCGCCCGTGGGAGGATCATTTTCACGGTTCAGTGGGTCCGCCCCTTCATACCCTCTGTAGCGTCTCCGTCTCTGTCACAGTGACACTGTTGATGCACAATATAAAAAGCATTTATTTAATAAGCTATCCATTTTATTACATACTTTGCCTAAGATTATCTAAATGGGTAAAAGCAGATCACATTGCATCCCATAATCCCATTTCAACTTTGCCACTCAAGCCCTTTTCTCACCAATCATTTTCCAGCTTCCTTATCTTCCTATATCCTTTATAAAAATAAGATTTTTGAGGTTCTGACATCCAACATTTAATCGAAGCGACTGTGTTGATCTGCGGTATCTGAGATTGGCCTCTACACAGTGTATGGAGCTGCACTGTTTCGGCTCTGTACATTGAGAGCGTCCAGTCGCCATGGCTCGTGTTGACAGCCAAGATGGTTCCATCAAATACAGCCATCTTTCCATGGTTGTATGTATGGAGAAGTTATAAATAAAGGTCACATAATATTAGCAGCCAGCTTTGGAATAAGACCCCAAAATCAAGGTTTCTGGTGGGCCCTTGGCACCTTGTTTCCACAATGAAGATTAACCCTTTAGGGTTCATGCAGACAAGTGTCACTTTATGTGCAAATAACTCTCGAATGCTTCAACTTATCAGAATAATTTTGAGACCGTTTTTGTTATACATGGTACTTTATGATAAAGATAAATTTATGTTGACTTTTCTGCATTTATTTATAAAAATGTCAGAAATTTTACAAACATTTCAAGACAATTGCAAGTTTCAAACGTTGAATGATTATCCCTTTAATCCAGATAGTCATACTACACAAAAATATTAATAAATAGCATTTCCCACATGTCTGCTTTACATCAGCACCATTTGTAAAATGTTGTTTTATTTTGTTCGCGTTTTAGAAGGTTTTAAAATGAAGCAGTAATTTTTCATTTTTTCGAGCAAATTTACAAAACTTGTTTTTTTTAGAGACCTTTTAAGTCACTTTGAGGGTCCTATATATTGGAAACCTCCGAAAAGTGATATCATTTTAAAAACAGCGCCCCTCAACGTATTCAAAATTGCTTTCAGGTAGTTTGTTAACCCTTCAGGTGCTTTTCAGGAATTATGACAGACATTAAAAAATGTATTTTTACAATCAAATTGTTGATAACTTATGAACCGACCACTGTAGTCGGCAAACTTTAAGGCCATTATTTGGCCATGAATTGCCATGGAAAACATCAGGACCACACAATCATGATCTCAGGGTGCCGGTGGGGTTAAAGAGGGAGCCCCCCCCACACTCTGTTAACCATCTAGATGCTGTAGTCATTATTGACAACAGCATTTAAGGGGTTAAACTGTATTCGGTACCAACACTGATCTTGGCTGATGCAGCAAGTTGTCAGCTATCACAGCTGACAGCTACAGGATTGTCACACGTCATCACCTGGTAGGGCTAGCGGAACGCACCAAGTAATAGGGTGATAGATACGAGATGCGTTCCCAGCCCGTGGTCCACCGTGCAGAGATACCTGCTGCAAGTAATGGCGGATGGACACTGAGCTCACGCGTGAATTAAACTTCACCCCGTGTAAAATGAAAGTGAGCGCTGTTGCCTCACAGAGTCGCGCTGTACACAGGGACTAAAACCCTAACTAAAAGTAGGATACTATTACACTGAAAAAATGTAGTCCAGTGGTTCTATTTTATAAAAATATACCAAGTCTTCTCCTTACATCACCAAAGAGAAATGGAGTAAGCCATAGACCACCAGGGAGACGTATAAAATGCGAGTTTTGTTTGAAAATTACAATTAGAATGTGCAAAATACACAAATAAATAAGAAAAATAATCATAAATAAGAAAAAAAATATTAAATTTGGAGGAGACATGGAAGTTGAGTAATATGCCTTAAATGCGAAACGCGCGTCGGGGACCGCAAGGAAGGATTCAGTGGTCCAGACTAAAATTGGGTAAGCAAATGTGATTTCATGGCAGCTCATGGCAGCTAGTTGGCATATTGCTCAACTAGTTGACCCAGCATTGATCTGAGTATGTTCACAGACGTTTGGTGCTGCCTATGTATAATCTGGAAACAGGAACACATGGGCTACTTGCACAGTGAACAAGTCTGTAAGAACATGTTCACACACCACCAAGAAACCTGAAGACACAAAAGAGAATGGTAAAACCAAAAACACTCAGTTTGAAAAAATGTTTGCAGTAATCCGCAAGTGCTAGTAAAAGATGTAAATAACAGGGTATTTGGTTGATACGTTTTTTGCAAAAAATGTATACTAAGCTGCTCTACCAATCTTCACGGTATACCCATATCAGAGCAGTCCTAACTAATGTATGCACACAGGTTATATACAGATGATCAGGTTTTTAAATACATCAGATAGGGATTGCATACATTAGTTAGGACTGCTCTGATAAGGGTATACCGTGAAGATTGGTAGAGCAGCTTAGTATACATTTTTTGCAAAAAACGTATCAACCAAATACCCTGTTTTTTACATCTTTTACTAGCACTTGCGGATTACTGCAAACATTTTTTCAAACTGAGTGTTTTTGGTTTTACCATTCTCTTTTGTGTCTTCAGGTTTCTTGGTGGTGTGTGAACATGTTCTTACAGACTTGTTCACTGTGCAAGTAGCCCATGTGTTCCTGTTTCCATAATTGTTCTCTTGTGTCTACAAGACTGGGGAGTTCCACCACTCCTCTTGGGCTATCTGCACAAAAGCTGTTCTACCCTGTATGCACACATGGATTTTTCCTCTCTGAACCCTGTTCACACAGGTAATATACAGATGATCAGGTTTTTAAATACATCAGATAGGGATTGCATACATTAGTTAGGACTGCTCTGATATGGGTATACCGTGAAGATTGGTAGAGCAGCTTAGTATACATTTTTTGCAAAAAACGTATCAACCAAATACCCTGTTATTTACATCTTTTACTAGCACTTGCGGATTACTGCAAACATTTTTTCAAACTGAGTGTTTTTGGTTTTACCATTCTCTTTTGTGTCTTCTATGTATAATCTGGTGACTTTTCTCTTTTTCTTCCCGTGTCTTATTGGACCTCCACCATCTTCTTGCCTACGTCCATGTCTCCTCCATACTTCATGATTTTTTGTTATTTATTTGTGTACTTGGTACTTTCTTATTTTAATGTTCAAACAAAACTCGCATTTTATACTACTACCTGGTGGTCTATGGCTTACGCCGAGTATTTCGGCGTGCTCGGAGATTTAGTTTATGTCCACGCAGCTGAATGATTTGTGGCTGCTAGACAGCCTGGACAAGCAATAGCAGTTGGATACTGGATAAAACTTAGCTTTTATTAATACTAAAAATAAAATATAAATGACCACTAAAGGAACAAAATACAAAAACCAGGGATCTGTGATACGTGTGCCCTATACCAAACACAGCAAGGGGAAGACAAATAGACGTAGACATACAACAAGCAATTGACTGTGTTTATTGGTCCTAATGTATTGGATAGAGACCAAAATAGATAGCATATAGTACCGAAAGAACTGGGAAGTACTAGTCAATATATACCTCTCGATCTGTTATTATGGTAATGTGGTGTCTCTTATATTGTCACTAAGAACCATATCCATCTCATAACTGATACATGCCACAGCCATAAATCGAGAGTGTCACCTAGAGCATTCCCTTTGTTGATATACGGATATTGCTACCAGGCGCGTATGGCGCCACAACCCTAAGCTAGTTGTATGCAACAACAAAAAGTGTGCTGGGTGTGTAAAAACAGTCAATAATAAAGCAGTAAGTCACCAAAGCCTCATGAGAAATATATAATGCACTAGACCCTTGTATAGCGAACCTGTATCTCACCCATAGCCTAGCTAATGAGCGTTATAACAGTGGTCAGTGCAGACCATATACCTTTAGTGTGGATATAACATTATATCTGAATGCAACCCGATTACTGTACAAACATATAGAATTGCACAGACAGATCCCGCTTGCTGTTGCGGGTTAGAATCACCACACATTTAACCCACTGTTGTGGGTGGATCTCACCGGAGTCTGTCGGTTTCGTTTGCCGTGGTAAGGTAATGGTGAGGCCGTGACATAAGACAGCGTCTCCCGACGCGTTTCATCCTACCCGAATCATCAGGGGAGCAAGGTATGACTGAGCCGCCTTACCGATCTCCCTCACTACTGTGTCATTTGTATGTTCGGACCAACAGCGCGTGAGCGAAGCTCCGCCCATGGCGTGTGACGCGTCTGAGGTCGCATAGAGTACTTCTGGTATGATGGGTCAGTCGTCTGGTATGTTTGGAACGCACGCAATGCATCTCAGTGGGACGCATAGCTCCCACAAGGTGCGCCTGCGCCGTAGACCAAGAACAGTTGCTGACCCTCCTACCGTACTCATAATATGGAACCCTATAGAGTATAAAGGATCCCTGATAGGGCTGCACCAAATAAGGGTGAAACAATAAGTATATACAGACACCCCCTATGGGCAGACCCTAAAAAGGGGCGGGCACATAAAAATCTAGCGCCGACCCATACCCAAAGCGGCATGATACAGCATTAACCTATATCAATAATGATGTCATTATTGGGTGACTGGAAACTTTGCAGCAACTGAGATTCGTGGCAAATCAATTTGCTGTGAGGCAAATATTTGGAAGAAGCTGGCAAAACTTGAATTTCAAAAGATTCAATAATCTCTAATGCAAAGCTGTGCAGACAGAATTGCTCTTGTCGCTATGCTGACGAACTCTTAGTGTTTTCATGTTAGAGATCTATAAAAAGTTTGTTTATTTTATTCGGCACAAAGGTCCATTGGCAGAGAACTGGCACATTTCATCACAGCTTCCTAGGGCTAAATACAGGGTGGAGTTACTTGTAAAGTTTTCACTTGTATAAAAATCCTCCGAGTGCAGAAGACAGAAGAGAGAAGACTGGATCAGTGCAGTGTGCTGTGTCCTGTTTACAGTCAGCACCACAGGTATGATTATTGATTACTTTTCTTACAGTTTTCTTTAATTCTTTATTATTATTATTATTATTATTATTATTTATATAGCACCATTAATTCCATGGTGCTGAAAGAAAGGGGTTACGGAAAGAGTTAGGGGCAGGATGAGTTGTCACTATATTGAAAGACAGCTCAGTCATCCAATCTGAGACTGGGAGATGCTGAGCTTCTTTCTGGTGTTCCCTGTTCTAAGTAATTACCCAGCTACTTAACCAAGCTTTCAGTCCCTGATCTCTGCCAGTCATAGCATGTGCTCAGTGGTATCTTTGCCTTGTATTTCAATGCTCTGTTTGTTGATATTATTGCTGCCTGTCCATGGACCTTAACCCCTTTACCCCCAAGGGTGGTTTGCACGTCAATGACCAGACCAATTTTTACAATTCTGACCACTGTCCATTTATGAGGTTATAACTCTGTAATGCTTCAACGGATCCTAGTAATTCTGACACGGTGTCTCGGGACATATTGTACTTCATGGTAGTAGTAAAAGTTCTTTGATAATACCTGCGATTATTTGTGAAAAAAACAGAAATTTGGTGAAAATTTTGAAAATTTCGCAATTTTCCAAATTTGAATTTTTATGCAATTAAATCACAGAGATATGTCACATAAAATACTTAATAAGTAACATGTTCCACATGTCTACTTTACATCAGCACAATTTTGGAACCAAAATTTTTTTTTGTTGGGGAGTTATAAGGGTTAAAAGTTGACCAGCAATTTCTCATTTTTACAACACCATTTTTTTTAGGGACCACATCTCATTTGAAGTCATTTTGAGGGGTCTATATGATAGAAAATACCCAAGTGTGGCATCATTCTAAACACTGCATCCCTCAAGGTGCTGAAAACCACATTCAAGAAGTTTATTAACCCTTCAGGTGTTTCACAGGAATTTTTGGAATGTTTAAATAAAAATGAACATTTACCTTTTTTTCACAAAAAATTTATTTCAGCTCCAATTTGTTTTATTTTACCAAGGGTAACAGGAGAAAATGGACCCCAAATGTTGTTGTACAATTTGTCCTGAGTACGCGGATACCCCATATGTGGGGGTAAACCACTGTTTGGGCGCATGACAGAGCTCGGAAGCGAAGGAGGGCAATTTGACTTTTCAATGCAAAATTTACAGGAATTGAGATGGGACGCCATGTTGCGTTTGGAGAGGCACTGATGTGCCTAAACATTGAAACCCCCCACAAGTGACACCATTTTGGAAAGTAGACCCCATAAGGAACTTATCTAGAAGTGTGGTGAGCACTTTGACCCACCAAGTGCTTCACAGAAGTTTATAATGCAGAACTGTAAAAATAAAAAATCATGTTTTTTCACAAAAATTATTTTTTCGCCCCCAATTTTTTATTTTCTCAAGGGTAAGAGAAGAAATTGGACCCCAAAAGTTGTTGTACAATTTCTCCTGAGTACGTTGATACTCCATGTGTGGCGGTATATCACTGTTTGGGCGCATGGGAGAGCTCGGAAGGGAAGGAGCGCCGTTTGACTTTTCAATGCAAAATTGACAGGAATTGAGATGGGATGCCATGTTGCGTTTGGAGAGCCACTGATGTGCCTAAACATTGAAACCCCCCACAAGTGACACCATTTTGGAAAGCAGACCCCCTAAGGAACTTATCTAGAGGTGTGGTGAGCACTTTGACCCACCAAGTGCTTCACAGAAGTTTATAATGCAGAACCGTAAAAATAAAAAATCATATTTTTTCACAAAAATTATATTTTTGCCCCCATTTTTTTAATTTCCCAAAGGTACGAGAAGAAATTGGACCACAAAAGTTGTTGTACAATTTGTCCTGAGTACGCTGATACCCTATATGTGGGGGTAAACCACTGTTTGGGCACATGGGAGAGCTCAGAAGGGAAGGAGCGCCGTTTGACTTATCAATGCAAAATTGACAGGAATTTAGATGGGTTGCCATGTTACATTTGGAGAGCCACTGATGTGCCTAAACATTGAAACCCCCCACAAGTGACACCATTTTGGAAAGTAGACCCCCTAAGGAACTTATCTGGATGTGTGGTGAGCACTTTGACCCACCAAGGGCTTCACAGAAGTTTATAATGCAGTGCCGTAAAAAAAAATAAAAAATAAAAATTCCCACAAAAATTATTTTTTAGCCCCCAGTTTTGTATTTTTCCAAGGGTAACAGGAGAAATTGGACCCCAAAATTTGTTGTCCAATTTGTCCTGAGTACGCTCGTACTCGATGTGTTGGGGTAAACCCCTGTTTGGGCACACGGGAGAGCTCGGAAGGGAAGGAGCACTGTTTTACTTTTTCAACGCAGAGTCGGCTGGAATTGAGATCGGATGCCATGTCGCGTTTGGAGAGCCCCTGATGTGCCTAAACAGTGGAAACCCCCCAATTATAACTGAAACCCTAATGCAAACACACCCCCAACCCTAATCCCAACGGTGACCCTAACCACACCTCTAACCCAGGCACACCCCTAACCCTAATCCCAACCCAATTCCCAACCGTAAATGTAATCCAAACCCTAACCCTAACTTTAGCCCCAACCCTAACCCTAACTTTAGCCCGAACCCTAACTGTAGCCTTAATCCTAGCCCTAACCCTAGCCCTAACCCTAGCCCTAACCCTAGCCCTAACACTAACCCTAGCCCTTACTCTAGCCCCAACCCTAGCCCTAACCCTAACCTTAACCCTCGCCCTAACCCTAGCCCTAACCGTAGCCCTAACCCTAACCCTAGCCCTAACACTAATGGGAAAATGGAAATAAATACATTTTTTTAATTTTTCCCTAACTAAGGGGATGATGAAGGGGGGTTTGATTTACTTTTATAGAGGGTTTTTAGCGGATTTTTATGATTGGCAGCCGTCACACACTGAAAGACGCTTTTTATTGCAAAAAATATTTTTTGCGTTACCACATTTTGAGAGCTATAATTTTTCCATATTTGAGTCCACAGAGTCATGTGAGGTCTTGTTATATGCGGGATGAGTTAACGTTTTTATTGGTAACATTTTCGGGCACGTGACATTTTTTGATTGCTTTTTATTCCGATTTTTGTGAGGCAGAATGACCGAAAACCAGCTATTCATGAACTTCTTTTGGGGGAGGCGTTTATACCGTTCTGCGTTTGGTAAAATTGATAAAGCAGTTTTATTCTTTGGGTCAGTACGATTACAGCGACACCTCATTTATATTATTTTTTAATGTTTTGGCGCTTTTATATGATAAAAACTATTTTATAGAAAAAATAATTATTTTTGCATCGCTTTATTCTGAGGACTTTAACTTTTTTATTTTTTTATTTTTGATGCTGTATGGCGGCTCTTTTTTTGCGGGACAAGATGACGTTTTGAGCGGTACCGTGATTATTTATATCTGTCTTTTTGATCGCGTGTTATTCCACTTTTTGTTCGGCGGTATGATAATAAAGCGTTGTTTTTTGCCTCGTTTTTTTTTTCTTACGGTGTTTACTGAAGGGGTTAACTAGTGGGACAGTTTTATAGGTTGGGTCGTTACGGACACGGCGATACTAAATATGTGTACTTTTATTGTTTTTTTTTTTATTTAGATAAAGAAATGTGTTTATGGGAATAATATATATATATTTTTTTTTTCATTATTTAGGAATTTTTTTTTTTTTTTACACATTTGGAAATTTTTTTTTAACTTTTTTACTTTGTCCCAGGGCGGGACATCACAGATCGATGATCTGACAGTTTGCACAGCACTCTGAGCAGGCACTTGGTAAGCCACCTCCCTCCCTGCAGGACCCGGATGCCGCAGCCATCTTGTATCCGAGCCTGCAGCGAGGAAGGAAGGTAAGAGACCCTCGCAGCAACGCGATGACATCGCGTTGCTGTGGGGGTCTCAGGGAAGCCCGCAGGGAGCGCCCTCCCTGCGCGATGCTTCCCTATACCGCCGGCACACAGCGATCATGTTTGATTGCGGTGTGTCGGGGGTTAATGTGCCGGGAGCGGTCCGTGACCGCTCCTGGTACATTGTGCCGGATGTCAGCTGCGATAGGCAGCTGACACCCAGCCGCTATCGGCTGCGCTCCCCCCGTGAGCGCGGCCGATCGCTATGACATACATTCCCGTCCAGGGTCAGATAGGCCCAGGGCATATCGACGGGATAGTACGTCTAAGGTCAGAAAGGGGTTATTCTGATCATTCATTTGTCTAGCCTCATTGCTTTAGTCTGCTATCTTCCTGGTATTCTGACCTTGAACTATGATGTGACTATGCATTTGTCTTTTCCCTTTAGTTTTCAACATGCTCTCTTAGTATCTGACCCTGGTACATTTGACTGGCCAGCCTGACGACTTGTCTATGAGTAGTGAATAGCGTCACAAATAACATTAAAACTTCCTGAGCAGAATTTTTGAACCAATATGATTATTTTCTTATTATTATTTATTTTGTGTAGCAGTGACTTCTGTTGCAGCTTTAAAAGTTAGACACCCACAGAATGAAACACGAGCTTTAAAAGTTCATCAAACTTAGCTTTGTGTTAGATTTGTGTTCAGCAAAGGAAAGGGGTAGTACCTCATTAAAACTACTCTTCTTTCATTAAACCTACCTAGCCTGTATTTGCAGATATCAAGGTGTGTCTACTTTACACAATTTGGCCCTTACTACTTCTGCTTTGCTAGTGCTCTTTTTACGTTATTCCACGCCAAAGCTCTAGCACTACTCCCCATGCAGCCTACTGTATTAATAATCTTTATTTTTATATAGCGCTAACATATTCCGCAGCGCTTTACAGTTTTGCACACATTATCATCACTGTCCCCGATGGGGCTCACAATCTAGAATCCCTATCAGTATGTCTTTGGAATGTGGGAGGAAACCGGAGTGCCCGGAGGAAACCCACGCAAACACGGAGAGAACATACAAACTCTTTGCAGATGTTGTCCTGGGTGGGATTAGAACCCAGGACCCCAGCGCTGCAAGGCTGCAGTGGTAACCACTGCGCCACCGTGCTGCCCTGTGTATTACATCTACACGAAAAGCTCAAGTCCATGGTAAGAGCCATATGTTTCGATTAGCATTAGTGATGAGCGAGTGAACTCGTTGCTTGGGTTTTCCCCAGCACGCTTGGGTTATCTCCGAGTATTTGTTAATACTCGGTGATTTAGTTTTTGCTGATGCAGCTGCATGATTTACAGCTGCTACCCAGCCTGAGTGTAGGGGTTGCCTGATTGTTAGGGAATCCCAACATGGAATCAAGCTGTCTAACAGTCACAAATCATGCAGCTGTGGCGACTAAAACTAAATCTCCGAGCACTAACAAATACTTGGAGATCACCGGAGTGTGCTGTGGAAAACCCGAGCTACGAGTAAACTCGCTCATCTCTAGTTAGCATATATTGTAGCTTGTGCACTATGATAAGTTTGACTGTGTAGAGAGTGTGTATTGTGTATATGAGCAGTCAGTTTGGGCACTTATTTAGGATTACATACCCTTATATATCATATGTGTTTTTATATGTAGTCAGGATGCAAATGTATTTTTACATGTTAAGAGTCTGGTGCACATGCAACCATGCTCTCTGTAAAGGCCTAAGTTTAACCCCTTCATGACCCAGCCTATTTTGACCTTAAAGACCTTGCCGTTTTTTGCAATTCTGACCAGTGTCCCTTTATGAGGTAATAACTCAGGAACGCTTCAACAGATCCTAGCGGTTCTGAGATTGTTTTTTCGTGACATATTAGACTTCATGTTAGTGGTAAATTTAGGTCAATAAATTCTGCGTTTATTTGTGATAAAAACGGAAATTTGGCGAAAATTTTGAAAATTTCGCAATTTTCACATTTTGAATTTTTATTCTGTTAAACCAGAGAGTCATGTGACACAAAATAGTTAATAAATAACATTTCCCACATGTCTACTTTACATCAGCACAATTTTGGAAACAAAATTTTTTTTTTTGCTAGGAAGTTATAAGGGTTAAAATTTGACCAGCGATTTCTCATTTTTACAACGAAATTTACAAAATCATTTTTTTTAGGGACCACCTCACATTTGAAGTCAGTTTGAGGGGTCTATATGGTTGAAAATACCCAAAAGTGACACCATTCTAAAAACTGCACCCCTCAAGGTACTCAAAACCACATTCAAGAAGTTTATTATCCCTTCAGGTGCTTCACAGCAGCAGAAGTAACATGGAAGGAAAAAATGAACATTTAACTTTTTAGTCACAAAAATTATCTTTTAGCAACAATTTTTTTATTTTCCCAATGGTAAAAGGAGAAACTGAACCACGAAAGTTGTTCTCCAATTTGTCCTGAATACGCTGATACATTACATGTGGGGGTAAACCACTGTTTGTGCGCACGGCAGGGCTTGGAAGGGAAGGAGCGCCATTTGACTTTTTGAATGAAAAATTGGCTCCACTCTTAAGCGGACACCATGTCACGTTTGGAGAGTCCCCGTGTGCCTAAAAATTGGAGCTCCCCCACAAGTGACCCTATTTTGGAAACTAGACGCCCCAAGGAACTTATCTAGATGCATAGTGAGCACTTTGAACCTCCAGGTGCTTCACAAGTTGATCCGTAAAAATGAAAAAGTACTTTTTTTCACAAAGAAATTCTTTTAGCCTCAATTTTTTCATTTTCACATGGGCAACAGGATAAAATGGATCCTACAATTTGTTGGGCAATTTCTCCTGAGTACACCAATACCTCACATGTGGGGGTAAACCACTGTTTTGGCACATGGTAAGGCTTGGAAGGGAAGGAGCGCCATTTGACTTTTTGAATGAAAAATTGGCTCCACTCTTAAGCGGACACCATGTCACGTTTGGAGAGACCCTGTGTGCCTAAACATTGGCGCTCCCCCACAAGTGACCCCATTTTGGAAACTAGACCCCCCAAGGAACTTATCTAGATGCCTAGTGAGCACTTTAAACCCTCAGATGCTTCACAAATTGATCTGTAAAAATGAAAAAGTACTTTTTTTTCACAAAAAAATTCTTTCGCCTCAATTTTTTCATTTTCACATGGGCAATAGGATAAAATGGATCAAAAAATTTGTTGGGCAATTTCTCCCGAGTACGCCGATACCTCATATGTGGGGGTAAACCACTGTTTGGGCACTCGGCAGGGCTTGGAAGGGAAGGCGCGCCATTTGACTTTTTGAATGGAAAATTAGCTCCAATTGTTAGCAGACACCATGTCGCGTTTGGAGAGCCCCTGTGTGCCAATGCATTGGAGCTCCCCCACAAGTGACCCCATTTTGGAAACTAGACCCCCCAAGGAACTTATCTAGATACATTCTGAGCACTTTAAACCCCCAGGTGCTTCACAGAAGTTTATAACGCAGAGCCATGAAAATAAAAAATAATTTTTCTTTCCTCAAAAATGATTTTTTAGCCTGGAATTTCCTATTTTTCCAACAGTAATAGGAGAAATTGGACCACAAATTTTGTTGTCCAGTTTGTTCTGAGTACGCAGATACCCCATATGTGGGGGTAAACCACTGTTTGTGCGCACAGCAGGGCTCAGAAGGGAAGGCACGCCATTTGGCTTTTTAAATGGAAAATTAGTTCCAATCATTAGCGAACACCATGTCGCGTTTGGAGAGCCCCTGTGTGCCTAAACATTAAAGATCTCCCACAAATGACCCCATTTTGGAAACTAGACCCCCAAAGGAACTAATCTAGACATGTGGTGTTAGGAGTCAAGTTTCCTCTGCTGCACAGGGGGAATCTCGATCCGTCTTCGCTGCGGTCTCCCATTCTCCTCCAGCCGCAGTGGAGTCTGCTCAGCAGGGACGTCGATCCCAGCATCTCGCTCAGTCTGACTCTGTGCGAAGAGTTGCTGCTGCTTCTCCAGTCTCTGCCATTAAAGTCAGTGCTGGTCAGCAGCGAGCGGACTTCTCTGGGACTAAGTCCTTGTCTGCACGTACTGAGCATGCCCAGGGTAAGATCTCCCGTTGGAGATCGAGGGTCATGTGCTCAGGCTCTGCAGCACATTCCATTGGTCCTTTTGGCAGGTCTTGGAAGGGCAAAAGTGCTGTAGCCACTTCCTGTGCTGCAACTATATAAACTGCGCATGACCGCACGGCCATGCGCTAGTATTGTCTCATAATGTTATATGTGTGTGTGTAGATGAATGTATGTCGATGGATGAAAGCTCCTAAATATCCCTCCCTAGAGTTGTTGTCTGCTCGCGGATGTTGGTAGCTATCTAGCGCCCGACTAATCATCTGCACGATACACACATTACAGCGTCCTCTTGCTGTGTCCGCCTGTACGGCGCCGTGCGCTTGCCTTGCGCTTTCCATACTCAAGCCAGTGTGGTTGGTGGCGTCCGTCAGTGCGGCATTGCGCGCACTCCTGTGCATTTATATATTTATACTTAGTTTCCTTACACACCCAGTTGTGGTGTAGTGCCAGCGAGGGTCTAATCGGACTTCAATCCCAGTTGGGGTTAAGTACGCTGACTACTCGCTCGCGCTTTAGGTGCGGTACCGCGATCCTGTGACGCAACAGGATTGCTCCCTTCACGCTGGGTGAGGTTGAACCCACGTGTATATACTTTAGTGTACCACCATATAGTCTGTATTTACTAGCAGCAGGTTTTCACCTGCACGGTGGACCCCGGACTGCGAACGCATCTATATCACCTTTCTTGGTGCGTTCCGCCAGTCCTAACAGAATACTAGCGCCAGGGTCTGGCTAGTAAATGATGGACGATCAGCGTTCACAGCGGTACATCCAGCAGCTGGAGGGAAGGTTGGCGGCTCTTGAGCGTTCAACTTCAGCTGTGGATGTCACTGCTGTCGCTGTTCAGGCTGCTAGTGTTGCTGCAGCCACCTTGTCCACTGCCGCTCCTGTCCCGACTCTAACTCGCCTCCCGCTTCCAGAGAAATTCTCTGGTGACAGTAAGTCTTGTAGGGGTTTCGTGAGTCAGTGCTCTATCCATCTCGAGCTTCTGGCCTCTCGTTTCCCTACAGAGCAGGCTAAGGTGGGATTTATAGTGTCTCTTCTGTCGGACAGAGCGTTGCAGTGGGCTACGCCGCTATGGGAGCGTAGCGATCATGTGGTGCAGAGTGCTCCGTTGTTTCTGAGCACTCTGAAACAGGTCTTTTTGGGACCTCGTGTCACCCATGATACGGCGCTCCAATTGTTGGCATTGACTCAGGGCTCGTCCTTGGTCAGTCATTTTGCCGTCCACTTCCGCACCTTAGCATCTGAGCTGGAGTGGTCGGATAAATCCCTCATTCCAATATTTTGGAGGGGGCTGGCTGACCACGTTAAGGACGCCCTGGCCACTAGGGAGATTCCCACCACACTGGAGGAATTAATTACTCTATCCACTCGTATTGATCTCCGTTTTCATGAGCGGAGGTTAAAGCGAACCCAGTGTAGGCAGAGGTTTCGGCTGGCTCCCACCTTCGCCAAACCTTTGGAATCTCCAGACGAGGCTCCTGAGCCCCATGAGCCTGTGGTAGAGTCTCGAGCAGGATCTAAGTCCCGGACCGCTCGTGCACTCCAGATTTGTCATCTTTGCCAACAGTCTGGACATTTTGCCTCCAGATGTCTCCAGCGGTCGAGGAAACGTCAGCGTCTAGTGGTAGTTGGTGGAGGTGCACTAGACACGGCGACGTTTGCCTCCAAATTGTCCTTTAAGGGGACAATAACATTGGGCTCATCCTCTCACTCGGTGGAACTCTGCGTGTATTCTGGGGCGGAGGGCAATTTAATGTCTTCAGCCTTCGCCCAGCGTCATGCAATTCCTCTGGTCATGCTATCTCAACCAGTAACGGTACGAGTGGTGAATGGGTCGACACTGCCCACACAGATTACACATCAAACTATCCCTTTTACTCTGTCCATGTCACCATCTCATCAGGAGATTATATCTCTACTCGTCATTCCTGAGGGAATTGATGAGGTTCTCTTGGGGATACATTGGTTACGGTACCACTCTCCTCACATCGAGTGGTCCTCAGGCAGAATTCTGGGATGGGGTGAATCTTGTGGGAACAGGTGTCATCGAGAGTGCGTTCAGGTTACTACTACAGAGGTACCCGCAGATCTCTCCTCTCTCCCCAAGCAATATTGGTCTTATGCAGACGTGTTCTCCAAAAAGGCAGCGGAGACTCTTCCGCCCCATCGCCCCTATGACTGTCCTATTGATCTCTTGCCTGGTGCTGAGCCTCCCCGGGGTCGAGTCTATCCATTATCTCTCCCGGAAACGGAGGCAATGTCTCAGTACATACAAGAGAATCTGGCAAGAGGGTTCATCAGGAAGTCAGTGTCACCTGCTGGGGCAGGGTTCTTTTTCGTGCAGAAGAAGAATGGAGAACTACGTCCATGCATAGACTACAGCGGTCTTAATGCTATCACAGTTAAGAACAAGTACCCTTTGCCGTTGATATCTGAGCTTTTCGATAGGCTTCGGGGAGCTAGAGTGTTTACTAAACTAGATCTGCGGGGTGCTTATAACCTGATTCGCATCCGTGAGGGGGACGAGTGGAGAACGGCATTTAACACCAGAGATGGGCACTATGAGTATCTGGTGATGCCCTTCGGGCTCTGTAATGCACCTGCCGTTTTCCAAGACTTTGTCAACGACATCTTCCGGGATATGCTTTCCACCTCGGTTGTAGTCTATCTGGATGATATTCTCATCTTTTCTCCAGATATTGACTCCCACCGGAGAGATGTTGGCAGAGTCTTCGACCTCCTACGGGCAAATTCTCTTTATGCAAAGTTGGAGAAGTGTGTGTTTGAGCAGGAGTCCTTACCTTTCCTGGGCTATATCATCTCCGCCCAGGGATTGGCTATGGATCCTGCCAAACTACAGGCTGTGATGGACTGGCAAGAGCCCCATTCTCTTAAAGCGGTGCAGCGCTTTATGGGGTTCATAAACTATTACCGCCAGTTCATTCCCCACTTCTCAACTCTGGTAGCTCCCTTGGTAGCCCTCACCAAGAAGGGAGCGAATCCCAAATTGTGGTAGGAAGAGGTCTCCAAGGCCTTCACTTCTATTAAGTCCCACTTTGCTAGCGCTCCCATCTTACATCGTCCCGATGAGGATAAGCCATTCCTAATGGAGGTGGATGCCTCGTCCGTTGGTGCTGGAGCAGTCCTCTACCAAAAGGATGCTCAAGGTCGGAAGCATCCATGCTTCTTCTTCTCCAAGACCTTCTCGCCAGCGGAGAGGAACTACTCCATCGGGGACAGGGAGTTGCTAGCAATGAAGTTGGCCTTTTCGGAGTGGAGACACCTTCTGGAAGGTGCGCGGTTTCCCTTCCAAGTTTACACAGACCACAAATATTTGGTCTATTTGCAAACAGCCCAGCGGCTAAATTCTCGCCAGGCCAGATGGTCCCTGTTCTTCTCCCAGTTCCACTTCTCCCTTCATTATCTCGCCGGGGAGAAGAATTTCCGTGCTGACGCTCTCTCTCGCTCCCTTATGTCAACTGAGGAGGAGGAAGAGGAGCCTCGGCTTATTGTCCCTTCCGAGAGCCTGAAAACCGTGGCGCCGGTTTCGCTAGAGTCTGTGCCTCCGGGCAAGACTTTTGTGCCCATTAATTTGCGGCCGGAGGTTCTCTCTTGGGCTCATTTGTCCAGGGTGGGTGGACACTTTGGGACAAAGAGGACATCTGAGCTACTGGCGAGGACGTACTGGTGGCCGCATATGGTCCGGGATGTCAGGGATTATGTTCTGGTGTGTGTTTCCTGCGCCAAAAATAAATCTCCGCGTCAAAGGCCAGCTGGTTTGCTCTATCCCTTGCCGGTGGCAGATAGGCCCTGGGAGATGGTCGGGATGGACTTTGTTGTGGGTTTGCCCAAGTCTCGCGGCTGTACCATCATTTGGGTCATCACCGATCATTTCTCAAAAATGGTACATTTGGTGCCGCTGCCGCGGTTACCTTCTGCACGGGCCTTGGCAGCGTTGTTCATTAGACATATCTTCCGCCTGCATGGTATGCCAGACAAAATTGTCAGTGACCGGGGTCCCCAGTTTGCGTCTCGGTTCTGGAGAGAGCTCTGTCGTCTTCTCAGTATTGAGTTGAATCTCTCTTCCGCTTATCATCCCGAGACGAATGGGTTGGTAGAGAGGGCCAACCAGACCTTGGTCACATACCTGCGACATTTTGCTTCAGCCAGGCAGGATGACTGGGCATCCTTGCTATCATGGGCAGAGTTTGCACTGAACAACGCCGTAGCTGACTCCACTGGACAAACCCCATTCCTCCTCAACTATGGTCAGCATCCAGGGGTGCCTGTGCCTATGCCCGTGTCTTCCGCCGACTCCAGGGTGGCAGACTGGGCTGTGGAGGCACGGGATATTTGGGACCGCACTCATGAAGCCATTCGGGCCTCTAAGGAGAGAATGAGGTCCTCCACCGATGCTCATCGGCGCCCCGCTCCGACCTTTGCTCCTGGCGACTTGGTGTGGCTCTCCGCCCGTAACATCAGGCTGCGAGTTGAGTCCACTAAATTTGCTCCTCGCTACTTGGGCCCATTCAAGGTCCTCGAGCAGGTTAATCCTGTGGTCTATCGTTTGGCCCTTCCGCCACCCCTGGGTATCACCGACACCTTTCATGTGTCCCTCTTGAAACCCGTGTATATGTCCCGGTTTTCCGAGTCATCTGCTGGGACATCGGGTTCGTCTACGGACGATTATGAGGTGAACGCTATCTTGGGGTGCAAGGTGGTGCGTGGTAAAAAATTTTATTTGGTAGACTGGAAGGGTTATGGCCCCGAGGACAGGTCCTGGGAGCCTATTGAGCACATTCGGGCTCCGCAGCTCATTGCTGCCTTCAAACGTAGCGAGGCCCAAGGAGGGGGGGTAATGTTAGGAGTCGAGTTTCCTCTGCTGCACAGGGGGAATCTCGATCCATCTCCGCTGCGGTCTCCCATTCTCCTCCAGACGCAGTGGAGTCTGCTCAGCAGGGACGTCGATCCCAGCGTCTCGCTCAGTGTGACTCTGTGTGAAGAGTTGCTGCTGCTTCTCCAGTCTCTGCCATTAAAGTCAGTGCTGGTCAGCAGCGAGCAGACTTCTCTGGGACTAAGTCCTTGTCTGCACGTACTGAGCATGCCCAGGGTAAGATCTCCCGTTGGAGATCGAGGGTCATGTGCTCAGGCTCTGCAGCACATTCCATTGGTCCTCTTGGCAGGTCTTGGAAGGGCAAAAGTGCTGTAGCCACTTCCTGTGCTGCAACTATATAAACTGCGCATGACCGCACGGCCATGCGCTAGTATTGTCTCATAATGTTATATGTGTGTGTGTAGATGAATGTATGTCGATGGATGAAAGCTCCTAAATATCCCTCCCTAGAGTTGTTGTCTGCTCGCGGATGTTGGTAGCTATCTAGCGCCCGACTAATCATCTGCACGATACACACATTACAGCGTCCTCTTGCTGTGTCTGCCTGTACGGCGCCGTGCGCTTGCCTTGCGCTTTCCATACTCAAGCCAGTGTGGTTAGTGGCGTCCGTCAGTGCGGCATTACTCGCACTCCTGTGCATTTATATATTTATACTTAGTTTCCTTACACACCCAGTTGTGGTGTAGTGCCAGCAAGGGTCTAATCGGACTTCAATCCTAGTTGGGGTTGAGTTCGCTGACTACTCGCTCGCGCTTTAGGTGCGGTACCGCGATCCTGTGACGCAACAGGATTGCTCCCTTCACGCTGGGTGAGGTTGAACCCACGTGTATATACTTTAGTGTACCGCCATATAGGCTGTATTTACTAGCAGCAGGTTTTCACCTGCACGGTGGACCCCGGACTGCGAACGCATCTATATCACCTTTCTTGGTGCGTTCCGCCAGTCCTAACATGTGGTGAGCACTTTGAACCCTCAAGTGCTTCACAGAAGTTTATAACGCAGAGCCATGAAAATTAAAAAAAAAATTTCTTTTCTCAAAAATGATTTTTTAGCCCGCAATTTTTTATTTTCCCAAGGGTAACAGGAGAAATTTGACCCCAAAAGTTGTTGTCCAGTTTCTCCTGAGTACGCTGATACCCCATATGTGGGGGTAAACCACTGATTGGGCACATGCTGGGGCTCGGAAGGGAAGTAGTGACGTTTTGAAATGCAGACTTTGATGGAATGCCCTGCGGGCATCACGTTGCGTTTGCAGAGCCCCTGATGTGGCTGAACAGTAGAAAACCCCCACAAGTGACCCATTTTGGAAACTAGACCCCGAAAGGAACTTACCTAGATGTGAGGTGAGCACTTTGAACCCCCAAGTGCTTCACAGAAGTTTATAACACAGAGGAGTGAAAATAATAAATATGTTTTCGTTCCTCAAAAATAATTTTTTAGCCCAGAATTTTTAAATTTTCCCACGGGTAACAGGAGAAATTTGACCTCAATATTTGTTGTCCAGTTTCTCCTGAGTACGGTGATACCCCATATGTGGGGGTAAACCACTGTTTGGGCACATGCCGGGGTTCGGAAGTGAAATAGTGACGTTTTGAAATGCAGACTTTGATGGAATGCTCTACGGGGCGTCATGTTGCGTTTGCAGAGCCCCTGATGTGGCTAAACAGTAGAAACCCCCCCACAAGTGACCCTATTTTGGAAACTAGACCCCGAAAGGAACTTATCTAGATATGTGGTGAGCACTTTCAACCCCCAAGTGCTTCACAGAAGTTTATAACGCAGAGCCGTGAAAATAATAAATACGTTTTCTTTCCTCAAAAATAATTTTTTAGCCCAGAATTTTTTATTTTCCCAAGGGTTACAGGAGAAATTGGACCCCAAAAGTTGTTGTCCAGTTTCTCCTGAGTACGCTGATACTCCATGTGTGGGGGTAAACCACTGTTTGGGCACACGTCGGGGCTCAGAAGGGAAGTAGTGACTTTTGAAATGCAGACTTTGATGGAATGGTCTGCGGACATCACGTTGCGTTTGCAGAGCCCCTGGTGTGCCTAAACAGTAGAAACCCCCCACAAGTGACCCTATTTTGTAAACTAGACCACCCATGGAACTTATCTATATATGTGGTGAGCACTTTGAACCCCCAAATGCTTCACATACGTTTACAACGCAGAGCCGTGAAAATAAAAAATAATTTTTCTTTCCTCAAAAATGATTTTTTAGCAAGCAATTTTTTATTTTCTCAAGGGTAACAGGAGAAATTGGACCCCAGTAATTGTTGCGCAGTTTGTCCTGAGCATGCTGATACCCCATATGTGGGGGTAAACCACTGTTTAGGCACACGTCGGGGCTCGGAAGTGAGGGAGCACCATTTGACTTTTTGAATACAAGATTGGCTGGATTCAATGGTGGCGCCATGTTGCGTTTGGAGACCCCCTGATGTGCCTAAACAGTGGAAACCCCTCAATTCTAACTCTAACACTAACCCCAACACACCCCTAACCCTTATCCCAACTGTAGCCGTAACCCTAATCACAACCCTAACCCCAACACACCTCTAACCACAACCCTAACCCCAACACACTCCTAACCCTAACCACAACCCTAATTCCAACCCAACCCTAACCCTAAGGCTATGTGCTCACGTTGCGGATTCGTGTGAGATTTTTCAGCACCATTTTTGAAAAACCTGCGGGTAAAAGGCATTGGGTTTTACCTGCGGATTTACCGCGGATTTCCAGTGTTTTTTGTGCGGATTTCACCTGCGGATTCCTATTGAGGAACAGGTGTAAAACGCTGCGGAATCCGCACAAAGAATTGACATGCTGCGGAAAATACAACGCAGCGTTTCCGCGTGGTATTTTCCGCACCATGGGCACAGCGGATTTGGTTTTCCATATGTTTACATGGTACTGTAAACCTGATGGAACACTGCAGCGAATCCGCAGCGGCCAATCCGCTGCGGATCAGCAGCCAAATCCGCACCGTGTGCACATAGCCTAATTCTAAAGGTATGTGCACACGCTGCGGAAAACTCTGCGGATCCGCAGCAGTTTCCCATGAGTTTACAGTTCAATGTAAACCTATGGGAAACAAAAATCGCTGTGCACATGCTGCAGAAAAACTGCATGGAAACGCAGGGGTTTACATTCCGCAGCATGTCACTTCTTTCTGCGGATTCCGCAGCGGTTTTACAACTGCTCCAATAGAAAATCGCAGTTGTAAAACCGCAGTGAAATGCGCAGAAAAACCGTGGTAAATCCGCGATAAATCCACAGCGGTTTAGCACTGCGGATTTATGAAATCCGCTGCGGAAAAATCCGCAGAGGACCAGAATACGTGTGCACATTCCTAACCCTACCCCTAACCCTACCCCTAACCCTACCCCTAACCCTAACCCTACCCCTAACCCTAACCCTAGTTCTAACTCCAACCTTAGTGGGGAAAAAAAAATTCTTTATTTTATTATTGTCCCTACCTATGGGGGTGACAAAGGGGGGGGGGGGGTCATTTACTGATTTTTTTATTTTGATCACTGTGAGGTTTCATCACAGTGATCAAAATTCACTCTGGAACGAATCTGCCGGCAGGCAGATTCGGCGGGCGCACTGCGCATGCGCCCGCCATTTTGGAAGATGGCGGTGTCCAGGAAAGAAGACGGACTGACCCCGGGAGTCTAGGTAAGTATAAGGGGGGGAGATCAGGGCACGGGGGGGGGGGTGGATCGGAGTGCGGGGGGTGGATTGGAGTGCGGGGGGGTGGATCGCAGTGCGGGGGGGTGGATCGGAGTGCAGGGGGGTGGGATTGGAGCACGGGGGGTGGGATTGGAGCACGGGGGGAGCGGACAGGAGGACGGGGGAGCGGACCACAGGACCGAGGGGAGCGGACCACAGATCGGAGGGCTGGTGGGGCGATCGGTGGGGTGGGGGCACAAAAGTGTTTCCAGCCATGGCCGATGATATTGCAGCATCGGCCATGGTTGGATTGTAATATATCACCAGTTTTTTAGGTGAGATATTACAAATCGCTCTGATTGGCAGTTTCACTTTCAACAGCCAATCAGAGCGATCGTAGCCACGGGGAGGTGAAGCCACCCCCCTGGGCTAAAGTACAACTCCTCATGTCCCTGCACGCCGGGTGAAATTACAGTTAACCCTTTCACCCGGCCTGCAGGAACGCGATTCCGCCATGACGCATACGCTGCGTCATGGGTCGGAATGGCACTTACTTTCATGACGCAGCGTATGCGTCAAAGGTCTGGAAGAGGTTAATAATCTTAATTTAGCACAGGATACTTTTTCAGTTTTCAAGTTCAATTTTACCAAACGTGGAAATGTATAAACGGCCCACCTAAAATAAATTCTTGAATTGCTGGTTTTTGGTCATTCTGCCTCACAAAAATCTGAATAAAAAGCGATCAAAAAATGTCACATGCCCAAAACTGGTACCAATAAAAACGTCAACTCGTCCCTCTAAAAAACAAGACCTCACATGACTCTGTGGACCAAAATATGAAAAAATTATAGATGTCAAAATGTGGAGAGGCAAAAACAATTGTTTGCAATAAAAAGTGTCTTTTAGTGTGTGACAGCTGCCAATCATAAAAATCCGCTAAAAAAACCTGCTATAAATAGTAAATAAAACCCCTCTTGATCACCCTTTTAGTTGGGGAAAAATAATAAAATTAAAAAAAGTATTTATTTCCATTTTCCCATTAGGGTTAGGGTTGGGGTTGGGGCTAAAGTTATATTTAGGGTTAGGGTTGGGGCTAAAGTTAAGGTTAGGGTTAGGGTTGGTGCTAAAGTAAGGGTTAGAGTTGGGGCTAAAGTTAGGGTTGGGGCTAATGCTCGGGTTAGTGTTGGGGCTAAAGTTAGGGTTAGGGTTGGGGCTAAAGTTAGGGATAGGGTTTGGATTACAATTACGATTGGGATTAGGGTTAGGGGTGTTTCAGAGTTAGGTGTGTGGTTAGGGTTGTTTGGGATAAGGGTTAGGCGTGTGTTGGAGTTAGGGGTGTGGTTAAAATTGGAATTAGGTTTAGGGATGTGTTGGGATTAGGGGTATGGTTGGGATTAGGGTTAGGGGCGTGTTCTGGTTAGTGGTGTGGTTAGGGTTATGGTTAGGGTTGGGATTAGGGTTAGGTGCGTGTTTGGGTTAGGGTTTCAGTTAGGGGGGTTTCCACTGTTTTGGCACATCAGGGGCTCTCCAAACGCGATATGGCGTCCTATCTCAATTCCAGTCAATTTTGCATTTAAAAGTCAAATGGCGATCCTTCCCTTCCGAGCTCTGCCTTTGGCCCAAACAGTGGTTTACCCCCACATATGGAGTATCAGCATACTCAGGACAACATTCACAACAGCTTCTTGTGTCCAATTTCTCCTGTTACCTTTGGTAAAATAAAACAAATTGGAGCTGAAGTAAATTTTTTGTGAAGAAAAGGTAAATGTTTATTTTTTGTTAAACATTCCAAAAATTCATGTGAAACACCTGAAGGGTTAATAAACTTCTTGAATGTGGTTTTGAGCACCTTGAGGGGTGCATTTTTTAGAATGGTGTCACACTTCGGTATTTTCTATCATATAGACCCCTCAAAGTGACTTCAAATGTGATGTGGTCCCTAAAAAAATGGTGTTGTAAAACTGAGAAATTGCTGGTCAACTTTTAACCATTATAACTCCCTAACAAAAAAAATTGGTTACAAAATTGTGCTGATGTTAACTAGATATGTGCGAAATGTTACTTATTAAGTACTTTGTGTGATATATCTTTGTGATTTAAGGGCATAAAAATTAAAATTTGGAAAAATGCAAAATTTTCAAAATTTTTGCCAAATTTCCGTTATTTTTTCACAAATAATCGCAGGTAATATCAAACAAATTTTACCACTGTCATGAAGTACAATATGTCATGAGAAAACAGTGTCAGAATCATCAGGATCCGTTGAAGTGTTCCATAGTTATAACCTCATAAAGGGACAGTGGTCAGAATTGTAAAAAATTGGCCCGATCATTAACGTGCAAACCACCCTTGGAGGTAAAGGGGTTAATAAATAGTGATACAAACACCTGACCCAAGACAAACCCAGCACCAGAGGAAAAAGACTAGCAACCTGAACTGCACAAGAAAATGGCGGATAGCACAAGCTAAACAGATTCTAACAGAAACTTCACACTAGACCTCCAGCAGCTTGGATTGTGGCCTCTCCACTCTTTCTCCAGACTCTGGGACCTCGATTTGGAAATGAAATGCAAAATTTATTTGCAGCTGAAAACATCACCTTGGACCATTGAGCAGCAGTCAATTTTTCTTTCTCCTTGGGCCAGGGAGACACTTCTGGCGTTGTCTATTGGTCATGAGTGGCTTGACACACTGTATGTGACACTTGTAGCCTATGTCCTGGATACTTCTGTATGTGGTGGCTCTTGAAGAAATTGATCAAGAAGCAGTCCAATCCTTGTGAATTTCCCCACAATTTCTGATTGGCCTTTTCTCAACAATGCTTTCAAGGCTGTGATTATCCCTGTTGCTTGTGCACCTTTTTCTACCACAATTATTCCTTCCACTCAACTTTCCATTAATATGCTTGGATACAGCATTCTGTGAAATGCCAACTTCTTTAGCAATGACCTTCTGTGGCTTCCCCTCTTTGTGGAGTGTGTCAATGACTGCCTCCTGGACATCTGTCAAATCAGAAGTCTTCCCCTTGATTGTGGAGCCTACTGAAACAGACTAAGGGACCTACCTTTTAAGCGCTTAGGAAGCCTTTGCAGGAGTTTTTGTTAATTATTCTAATTTACTGAGATAATGACTTTTGAGTTTTCATTGACTATAAGTAGTGTTGAGCGATACCGTCCGATATTTGAAAGTATCGGTATCGGATGGTATCGGCCGATATCCAAAAAATATCGGATATCGCCGATACCAATATCCGATACCAATACAAGTCAATGGGACACAAATATCGGAAGGTATCCTGTAATGGTTCACAGGGTCTGAAGGAGAGGAAACTCTCCTTCAAGCCCTGGGATCCATATTCATGTGTAAAATAAAGAATAAAAATAAAAAATATTGCTATACTCACCCTCGGACGCGCCCTGGTTGTAACCGGGAGCCTTCCTTCCTAAGAATCAGCGCTTGAAGGACCAATCACAAGCCGCGACGTCTTCGAAAGTCCTTAACGCGCTCATTCCTAAGAATGACTTTCAATGACGTCGCGGCTTGTGATTGGTCGCGTGAGCGGTCACATGACGCTACCGCGACCAATCACAAGCCGCGATGTCATCGAAAGGTCCTTCAAGCGCTCATTCTACCAAGGAAAGCATGGCGGTTGCAGCGGTGACAACCAGGGCGCGTCAGAGGGTAAGTATTTCAATATTTTTTATTTTTATTGTTTACTAGCTGAAGAGCCCGGCGTTGCCTGGGCATAGTAAATATCTGTGGTTAGTTATAGCACCTCACTTCTCTTATTTTCCCATCACGACTCTCATTTTCCCAATCACATCTTTCATTTTCCCCCTCACATCTCTCATTTTCTCCCTCACACCTCTCATTTTCTCCCTCACTCCTCTCATTCCCCCCTAACACTTGTCATTTCAACCTCACTTCTGTCATTTTCTGATCACTCCACTATTTTTCCTCACTCCTCTCATTTTGCACTCACACCTTTTCATTTTCACCTCACACCTCTCATTTTCACCTCATCACCTCAGTATATACATTTTTGTCATCTCCCTTATATATAGTATACATCTGTATGTCATCTCCTGTATATAGTTTATACCTGTATGTCATCTCCCCCGTATATAGTATATACCTGCTGTGTGTCATCTCCCCTATATATAGTATATACCTGAATGTCATCTCCTTCTATATATAGTATATACCTGTATGTCATCTCCTCCTGTATATAGTATATACCTGTGTGTCATCTCCCCTGTATATAGTATATATCTGTGTGTCATCTCCTCCTGTATATAGTATATACCTGCATGTCATCTTCTATATATAGCATATACCTGTATGTCATCTCCTCCTGTATATAGTATATACCTGTAGGTCATCTGCTCCTGTATATAGTATATTCCTGTGTGTCATCTCCTCCTGTATATAGTATATGCCTGTATGTCATCTCCTCCTGTATATATATGTACCTGTATGTCATCTCCTCCTCTATATAGTATATACCTGTGTGTCATCTCTCCTGTATATAGTATATATCTGTGTGTCATCTCCCCTGTATATAGTATATACCTGTGTGTCATCTCCTCCTGTATTAGACCTTGTTCACACGTTATTTGCTCAGTATTTTTACCTCAGTATTTGTAAGCTAAATTGGCAGCCTGATAAATCCCCAGCCAGCAGGAAGCCCTCCCCCTGGCAGTATATATATATTAGCTCACACATACACATAATAGACAGGTCATGTGACTGACAGCTGCTATATTTCCTATATGGTACATGTGTTGTAGTTTGTCTGCTTATTAATCAGATTTTTATTTTTGAAGGATAATACCAGACTTGTGTGTGTTTTAGGGCGAGTTTCGTTTGTCAAGTTGTGTGTGTTGAGTTGCGTGTGGCGACATGCATGTAGCGACTTTTGTGAGATGAGTTTTGTGTGGCAACATGCGTGTAGCAACTTTTTGTGTGTCGAGTTGCATGTGACAGGTTAGTATAGCAAGTTGTGTGCAGCAAGTTTTGCGCATGGCGAGTTTTGCGAGTGGCGAGTTTTATGTGTGGTGCCTTTTGAGTATGTGCAAGTTTTGTGTGAGGCAACTTTTGCATGTGTTGCAACTTTTGTGCATGTGGAAATTTTTCCGCGTGTGCAAGTTTTGCATGTGGCGAGTTTTCCATGAGGTCAGTTTTGCACTTGTGGCGAGTTTTGCAAGAGCCTAGTTTTTGCATGTGGCGAGTTCTGCGCGTGGCGAGTTTTGAGCGGCGACTTTTGTGTTTCGACTTTTATGTGGCGAGGTTGGTGCATTTGTGGTGAAATGTGTGCTGAGGGTAATATGTGTTCAAGCACGTGGTAGTGTGTGTCGCATTTTGTGTGTGTGTTCATATCCCCGTGTGTGGTGAGTATCCCATGTCGGGGCCCCACCTTAGCAACTGTACGGTATATACTCTTTGGCGCCATCGC
The DNA here is from genome assembly GCF_032444005.1 of Ranitomeya imitator. Classification (NCBI taxonomy): domain Eukaryota; kingdom Metazoa; phylum Chordata; class Amphibia; order Anura; family Dendrobatidae; genus Ranitomeya; species Ranitomeya imitator. The sequence continues at coordinate 671,996,640 of NC_091286.1, read as the reverse complement.
TCTCATTCTTTAAGTCCCCCTTGTTCACATCTGGCAGCTGTCAATTTGCCTCCTACACTTTTCCTTTCATTTTTTCCCATTATGTAGATAGGGGCAAAATTGTTTGGTGAATTGGAAAGTGCGGGGTTAAAATTTCACCTCACAACATAGCCTATGACGCTCTCGGGGTCCAGACGTGTGACTGTGCAAAATTTTGTGGCTGTAGCTGCGACGCCTCCAACACTTTTCCTTTCACTTTTTCCCCATTATGTCGATAGGGGCAAAATTGTTTGGTGAATTGGAAAGCACGGTGTTAAAATTTCACCTCACAACATAGCCTATGACGCTCTCAGGGTCCAGACGTGTGACTGTGCAAAATTTTGTGGCTGTAGCTGCGACGCCTCCAACACTTTTCCTTTCACTTTTTTCCCCATTATGTAGATAGGGGCAAAATTGTTTGGTGAATTGGAAAGCGCGGGGTTAAAATTTCACCTCACAACATAGCCTATGACGCACTCGGGGTCCAGACATGTGACTGTTAGTGTTGAGCATTCCGATACCGCAAGTATCGGGTATCGGCCGATATTTGCGGTATCGGAATTCCGATACCGAATTCCGATACTTCCCGCGTATCGGATACCAGAATCGGAAGTTCCCAGAATTCAAACTGAACGCAGCAGCCAATGAGGAATGATTGGAAGTGTGGGCACATCCTGTTTAGCATGGTGGGCATGTAAGTACTGGCAAGGCTTGGATTGGCTGCTGAAATGATGTCACTCTGCACTATAAAAAACGCTGCCGCCATTTTGCGCTCACTCTGCTGTGATTTCAGTTAGGGACAGGACGCTGTGTTCTAACTGAGGGCCAGTCGAGCTAGCTAATTGCTTTATTTTCCTTTCCAAAGGCTAATTTAGCAAAACGCTGTGTGTTCTTCACTGTTCACCTTGCTCTTGCCTTGCAGGGCTGTTTTAACAGCGTTCTGCAAGGTCTCTGTGTGTGTGTGTGTGTGTGTGCAGCTCACTCTGTAGTCTGTGTGCAGCCATATACCCGGTTGTATTCAGCTCAGGGGGGGTTCACACTGCCTCACACAGTTGTCCTTTTTTGCTCTTAGTGCAGCCTGCTGCACATTTTTTCTCAAATTTCCTATTAGTGTTTTTCCACCAGTCTCCAGCTCTATTGTGGAAAAACACTACATAGGATAACCTAGAGGGGGGTTTTTGGGCCTTGCAGCGCCGTTTACGGCTGTCTGCACGGTCTCCGTGTGAGCCCAGCTCGCCCTGTAGTCTGTGTGCAGCCATAGCCGGTTGGATTCAGCTCAGGGTTCGTTACTGGCTCATACCTTGAGAAAAATTTTACTTTTTTTTTTTTTTTTTGAAATTCTTTATTTAAGTTTTCAATTAACAGTAATAAAACAGTTAACATTTGCTCTCATGTCAAGAAATACGGGTATTTGTCATGTTATAATATGTCTAAGGATATTCATGGCAGATGGATTAAACGTATACATTCCCTAGAAAGTGAAGACAGTTGAGCTTACAGAACTTAGAACAAAATTTCAGGACTGCAAAGAACTAGCCCTAGAAACAGTACGAGTTATGATAAAAAATTTGTAAGGCTAGAGGGTGAGACGGAAGGACTAATTTACCGTGGATATAATTGAATTCAGATGAGGTGAAGGAGGAGTGGACGGCAAAGAAAATGGCTGGAACATGCAAAAAATAGAGTCAGGACGGTCATCGCGTCTTGCTAAAGAAAAGATAAGTAGGAAGGGCTAAACAGAACTCTTGGTAGGGGACTAGTAGATGAATTCCTCAAGGGGGATCCTCCGCCCCAAGTCCAAGAGTAGGGGACAAAAACACCTCCCACGGAAGCCAAGAATCCTTGAATTTCTCGTGAGAGCGTGCCTCCCAGCTAGATAATTCCTCCAAACGATATAAGTCTTGGACTTTGAGGATCCATTCTTCCAGCGTTGGGGGAGATGTTTTTCTCCAGTGTATTGAGATTAAGTGTTTTGCGGCCGCTAATAAAATGGGTAGTAAGTCGTGTTTCTTTGGGTTAAAAGAGGAAGAAGGAAGAGAGAGCAACACCTCCTGGGGAGTTAGATCCCGATCCATCAGGCCCATATCTTGTAAAGATATATTTACATCTGCCCAAAATTGTTTCAATTCCGGACAGAGCCAGAAAATATGCGCTAAGGACCCCACACATCGAGAACATCTCCAACACAGCGGGGAATCCACCAATCCCAAATGAAACAGTCTTTCTGGGGTATGATACCACCTGGAAAGGATCTTAAATGCATTTTCCTGCAATAGGATGCATCTGGAGAACCCATGGGAATTGGCTAGTACCCGCTGAGTTTCATGAGGGGAAAGCGTCAGACCCAACTCCATCTCCCAGGAAGAAAGATATAAGGGTTTAAATTGAGTTGAACTTTTAAGGAGGTTCACGTATAGTTTAGAAACCAGTTTAGTGATTGGAGTTTTCAACCTTACTAGCAAGTCAAGCCAGAGCCAATCCGTAGATTGGTTTATCTTAGTTCTAAACGCGGTCATTATACGGTGTATATGATATTTCTGGAGAAAATTAGTAGGTTGTTTTATGGCACTGATCGGCCAATTATCAATGCAAGGTATTCGGTTTGAAAGGAACTGAGAAATTGGGGCGTCTGGTAGGGATGTCCAGAGTCCATAAATGTCTTGATAGGTAGGGTCCACCAACCATGGGATGATCTTAATTGGAATATTGTCTAGAAAATGGCAATACGGAAGCTGGTTTGGTATAAGGGAACGTTTTATGGATAGGGTGTTAGATAGGATCTCATTAGATTTTATGCGTGTGCAATTAAAAGACGACCAAAGATAGAGATCAGCTTCATCCCCTAGTATAGCAAGTTCTAGATATGTATTGAGATTTTCTGGATTGGGTTTTACCAGGTTAAACCATCTAGCAATATGTATGGCTTTGTAATATGTTTTGATATCTGGAAGGCCAAGACCGCCGCTACCTCTAGGAAGAGAAAGAATTTTAAAAGGGAGTCTGGCTCTTTTGTATTTCCATATAAACTGGGAGAACAGTTGGTTGGCTGAATGGAAGAATGAGTTGGGAAGGGATATAGGAACCATGTTCATGGTATAAAATATTTTAGGGAAAATATAAGATTTAATGACATTTATTCTGCCCATCCAAGATAAATAAGGTATGTTGTAGTTTTTTAAATCCGTTTGAAGCCTTGTCAGGAGGGGAGTATAATTACATCTATATAGGGAGGAAGGATCAGCCGTTAGATAAACTCCAAGATATTTTAGTTTCTCTGATGGCCAGTTAAAGGGGGTGTTTTCTTTTAAATCCAGTATATCTGAGTTTTTTGCTGAGATATTTAATGCTTCAGATTTATTTGCATTTATTTTAAAGTTAGATATCTCACCAAAATCGGCAAACAGGGACATTAACTTCGGGAAAGATGTTTTGGGATTGGAGGTTAAGATTAAGAGGTCGTCGGCAAAAGCAGCTACTTTGACCTCAAGTTTACCCATCTTAAGGCCTATGATCTCACTATCCTGTCTAATCTTTTCCATCAGGGTTTCCATGACCATGATAAAGAGGGAGGGAGAGAGAGGACAGCCCTGTCTGGTACCGTTAGTTATATTAAATGGTTCGGAAAAAATACCGTTCACACCGACCCTAGCAGACGGATCTACGTAGAGGGACATTACAGCATCTATAAAGGCTTGTGGGAAGGCAAACTTTTGAAGCGTACAGACCATGTATCTCCAGCTAATTCTGTCAAATGCTTTTTCAGCATCAGTTGACAGAATAGTCAATGGAGTCTTAGTCTTCTTTGCATATGAAATAGCGTGGAGGATTTTAGTAGAATTATGTTTGCCTTCGCGACCCCTCACGAAACCCACCTGGTCAGGCCGAATAATTCTGCACAAGACACCATTCAACCTCGAAGCCAACACCTTAGCCCACAGTTTCAGGTCAGTGTTGAGCAATGAGATAGGGCGGTAATTGCTACACAGGCTGTCGTCTTTCCCCTCCTTAGGTATAATAGCAATGTAGGCCTCAAGTGCCTGGCGAGGTGGGAGCTTCCCTTCTAGAAAGGAATTAAACAGATCAACTAGGTGGGGAAGAAGAATATCAGAGAACTTTTTGTAATAGCTCACCGGGAAACCGTCGGGGCCAGGTGCCTTCCCATTCGGGATGGTTTTTAGGATGTCTTCTAATTCTTTAAGTGTAATTTTGGCCGTGAGTGCGTTACCTTCTTCAGGGGAGATTTTTGGAAGGGGGAGAGAGGCCAAAAAAGTTTGGATTTTAGTCATGGCTGTCGGACAATTTTTCATATCATCAGAAAGGGGCAGATTATAGAGGGACTCATAGTACTGCCGGAAGGTCTCAGCAATCTCTTTTGAGTCCACCACTCTCCTGCCCGTCGACGCAACAATTTTTTTAATGAATTTTTTCTCTTTTTGCTTCTTTAGCAATTGTGTGGTGAGTTTCCCACTTTTATTGCCATGCAAATAAAAGCGGTGTCTGCAATGCATAAACAATTTTGCTGACTTTACATTTAATAAGTCTTTGAGCTTGTTACGAAGAAAAACAAGATCCTGGTGAGACTCAGGTGATTTAGTACTTTTATGTGTACGCTCTGCAGTGGTTATTTGGTGGAGGAGAGATTGGATTTCTTTTTCTCTTTGTTTTTTAATGTACGAGCTAAGTGAGATGAGTTCACCCCTGAGAACGGCTTTATGTGTTTCCCATATAATGGGAGTGAGATGACCCGTATTTATGTTTTCACTGAAGAAATGAGAGATGATGGCTCTAAGTTTGTCTGTATGTCTCGGGCTATCAATCAACGATTCATTAAGTCTCCAGGTCATAGCGGGCCTAGGTAACGTGGTGATGAGAATCTCAATGAAGACAGGGGCGTGATCTGATAAAGTGATTGTGCCAATTTTAGAAGATTTTACTAGATGTAAGGCTCGAGATTGTACTAGAAAGTAATCAATGCGATGATAAGAGTTGTGTGGTGACGAGAAAAATGTGTAATCTTTCGATGTGGGGTAGAAGCTTCGCCAGGGGTCTATTAGTTGTAGAGAGTTTAGCTTATTTAGGAGTTTTTGTCTCGATTTTTGAGGAATGGAAGAGGAACCACTAGAGGTGTCTAGGTTAGGTTGTAGAGTCAGGTTTAGGTCCCCTCCCACAATCAATAAACCTTCCTTAAAAAGCTGTAGAGTGTCCAATGTTTTGAGAATCCATTGTGTCTGGTTTATATTTGGGGCGTATAAATTTGCTAAGGTTATTTTTGTGTTTGCTAATAGCCCTTTTATAAAAACAAATCTGCCTTCCGAATCAGTCAGACTATCCTCTAGTGTGAATGGGAGACCTTTTTTAAGCGCTATACTTACTCCTCTAGAGGCGGAGGAGGAACAGCTGTTGTACCAAGTTGGGAAAGGGGAGAAAGACATATTAGGGGTTCTTCCCATTTTAAAGTGAGTTTCTTGCAAGAAGGCTATTTGTGTAGATTGTTTTTTTAACAGTGTTAGTATCTGACTGCGTTTTGCAGGGGAATTTAAACCTTTCACATTAAAGGACGCTACCGTGACCGTACCCGCGTCAGTTCGATTAGTTGCCATCCACTCCTTCCCCAGAATCCCCCGTCACACCATAGAGCCTGAGAAAAAAATAAAAAATTTTACTTTTTTTCAAATAGTGCAGCCTGTTTAAAATTTGAAAAAAAAAAATTCCTATTAGTGTCTTTCCACTCGTATCCAGCTAAATAGTGGAAAAACACTATATAGGATAACCTAGAGGAGGGTTTTTTGGCCTTGCAGCGCCGTTTACGGCTGTCTGCACGGTCTCCGTGTGAGCCTAGCTCGCCCTGTAGTCTGTGTGCAGCCATAGCCGGTTGGATTCAGCTCAGGGTTCGTTACTGGCTCATACCTAGAGAAAAATTTTACTTTTTTTCAAATAGTGCAGCCTGTTTAAAATTTGAAAAACAAAAATTCCTATTAGTGTCTTTCCACTCGTATCCAGCTAAATAGTGGAAAAACACTATATAGGATAACCTAGAGGAGGGTTTTTTGGCCTTGCAGCGCCGTTTACGGCTGTCTGCACGGTCTCTGTGTGAGCGCAGCTCGCCCTGTAGTCTGTGTGCAGCCATAGCCGGTTGGATTCAGCTCAGGGTGCGTTACTGCCTCATACCTTGAAAAACAATTTCCTTTTTTTCAAATAGTGCAGCCAGTTTAAAATTTGAAAAAAAAAATTCCTATTAGTGTCTTTCCACTCGTATCCAGCTAAATAGTGGAAAAACACTATATAGGATAACCTAGAGGAGGTTTTTTTGGCCTTGCAGCGCCGTTTACGGCTGTCTGCACGGTCTCCGTGTGAGCCCAGCTCGCCCTGTAGTCTGTGTGCAGCCATAGCCGGTTGGATTCAGCTCAGGGTTCGTTACTGGCTCATACCTTGAGAAAAATTTTACTTTTTTTCAAATAGTGCAGCCTGTTTAAAATTTGAAAAAAAAATTCCTATTAGTGTCTTTCCACTCGTATCCAGCTAAATAGTGGAAAAACACTATATAGGATAACCTAGAGGAGGGTTTGTTGGCCTTGCAGCGCCGTTTACGGCTGTCTGCACGGTCTCTGTGTGAGCGCAGCTCGCCCTGTAGTCTGTGTGCAGCCATAGCCGGTTGGATTCAGCTCAGGGTGCGTTACTGCCTCATACCTTGAAAAACAATTTCCTTTTTTTCAAATAGTGCAGCCAGTTTAAAATTTGAAAAAAAAAATTCCTATTAGTGTCTTTCCACTCGTATCCAGCTAAATAGTGGAAAAACACTATATAGGATAACCGAGAGGAGGGTTTTTTGGCCTTGCAGCGCCGTTTACGGCTGTCTGCACGGTCTCCGTGTGATTTAAACTAGCTCTGTAGCCCGATCTGCACAAAAAAAAAAGTTAAGTTCACCAAACACAACTTAACACTTGTGTAGGCCACATTTGAAAAATAATAAAGTTTAGTCCACAATTTACAACATTAGTGTTTCTTACACCTGTTAGGAGGAGCATTTCAGGAATAAGCACACTAAGGCCTTAGTACTTTTCTGCTTATCTTTATCTGTCAACCAAGATGAAGAGGGCAGGGAGTAAGGCACGTGGGCGTGGGCGCGGAGCAGGGAGAGGAGCAGGGAGAGGACGTGGTGATTCTGTGCCTGCTGCGGGCGCCGGTGACTCGTCGTCACTCAGTTTCAGCAGGGAACAGTCCTTCATGCGCAGCTTTGTCGGAGAGCGCCGTGCACCGCTGCTACGTGAAGACCAAATTGAAGCCGTTGTCGGGTGGATGGCAGCTAACGCCTCGGCATCGACTTCAGTTAGTGCCACATCCTCTCAGGCACAGAGCACTGGAGAGCAGCCATCTGTCTCTTCACCACCTGCCAAATTGGCCAGGCAGTCAGAGAGCCCAGGACAGGAGCCGTCTCTACTTCTGTTCTCTGAATCTCTTGGCTTGGAAACAGGGGGCCAGCCAAGCAGCATTGGAGAAATGGAAGAAGAGGCAGTGTGCAGTGATGCCCAAAAGCTTTATCTCTCTGACTCTGAAGAGGCAGGTGGGCCAGTGCCTCCGGTGACCACAGCGCAGTACGCATCTGATGATGAAACTCAGGTGCCGCTTTCTGATGCGTACTGTGCTGCCGAGACTACCCAGGAGGAGCAGTTGGTGGCAGAGGGTAGTGGAGATGATGAGGTCCTTGACCCATCGTGGCGTGAGGAACAGGAAGGTGGTGGGAGCAGCTCTGAGGAAGAGCTTCCCCTTACGGGCCAAAGAGGGAGAGGGAGGGGGAAGACTGCGGAGCCTGTAGCCTCCACTTTGGCACCCATTAGGAGCCTGTCTCTTTCCAAAGCCAAAAAGGGCGCTCCCAAGACTTGCAGTGCCTGGTCCTTTTTTGACACAGTTGCAGATGACATTTGTTTTGTCAAATGCAAGCTGTGTCATCAGAAAGTAAAAAGAGGTAAAAGTGTCAGCAACCTCAATACCACAAATATGTGGAAACATGTGCGGAACAGGCACGCGGTGGAGTTACAGAAACACAGTGAAGACGTAGGCCAACCAACAGCGGCAGCTACCACCTCTTCATCTCGTGTTGCCTCTTCCTCCACTGTTGTCCAGAGACCTAGTGTAATTCCACCCACAGCACCACCTTCCCAGTCATCCTCACACTCCCAGTCTACTCTACAGCCATCGGTAGTCCAGGCATGGGAGAAAAGGCGGGCATTCTCGGCCAACCACCCCCGAGCACAGGCTCTGAATGCAGGCATTGCCAAACTGTTGTCCCTGGAAATGCTCTCGTTCAGGCTGGTGGAGACTGACAGCTTCCGTGACTTGATGGCATTGGCAGTCCCACAGTACAAGGTGCCCAGCCGCTTTTACTTCAGCAGGCAGGCTGTCCCTGCCCTGCACAGGCATGTTGAGGCAAACATAAAACATGCGCTGCTGAACGCCGTCAGTAGCAAGGTCCACCTCACCACCGATGCGTGGACCAGTCAGCATGGACAGGGGCGATATGTTTCCCTCACTGCCCATTGGGTTAATGTTGTTGAGCCAGGTACAGATCGTGCGAGTGGCGCAGGACGTGTCCTGCCCACTCCAAGGATTGCAGGAATCCAGTCTGTACGCATCGACTCCTCCTCTTACACCAGTTCCTCTGATTCCTCTCTGCAGGATCCGTCACAGTCCACCTCCACATGGACCCGTGAACGTTTACCTATGACCGACATGAGCACAGCCGTGGCCAAACGTCAGCAGGCCGTCTTGAAACTAGTTTCATTGGGGCATCGAAGCCACACAGCGCAGGAGCTCTGGAATGCCATCAAGCAGGAGAGCGATGTGTGGTTACTGCCAGGGAATCTCCAGCCAGGCATGGTAGTGTATGACAATGGCCGAAATCTGGTGGCAGCTTTGGCCCTTGGCAACCTCACTCACATCCCATGTCTGGCACATGTGCTCAATTTGGTTGTGCAGAGTTTTCTGAGGGACTATCCGGATCTTGATGCCCTGCTGCACAAGGTCCGCCTAGAGTGTGCTCACTTGCGGCGTTCCAGCTTGGCCAGATCCCGCATTGCTGCTCTGCAGCGCCGATTCCGCCTTCCGGAACACCGCATCATATGTGACCTACCTACCCGGTGGAATTCCACGTTACATATGTTGGAGCGGTTGTGTGAGCAGCAGCAAGCAGTTATGGAGTACCAGCTGCATCAGGCGCAAAGAAGTCGCAGTCAGTGCCGATCAGACTTCACAACCACAGAGTGGGCCACTATGAAGGACGTCTGCCAGGTTTTGCGTCCTTTTGATTATTCCACGCGGATGGCAAGTGCAGATGATGCACTAGTCAGCATGACTGTCCCCCTTATCTGCCTGCTTCAGCAAACTTTGCAAGGGTTAAGGGATGATGTGGTGGAAGAGGTGGAGGATGAGGAGTCACCTTTTCCATCAGCTTCTGGAGAGTCAGCGCCACGTGGTTCCTCACAAAGGGGTACGCAGGGGTCAATTTGTGAGGAGGATGAGGAGGAGTCAATGGAGGAGGAAGAGCACCGTCCAGAGGAGGGAGCGACACAATTGTCCAGTGGTCAGTGTGTACAGCGAGGGTGGGGTGATGACGAGCGGGCAGAGATCATGTCTCAAGCAGGGGACAGCGTTTCTGGGCCAGTTGGCACTCTGCAGCACATGGTGGATTTCATGCTGCAGTGCCTGAGAAACGACCGCCGCATCGACCACATTCTCAACATGCCTGATTATTGGGTGTTCACCCTCCTCGATCCTCGCTACCGGGACAACGTCCAAAACCTCATCCCTGCGTTGACCCGGGAGCGTAAATTGCGGGAGTACCACGACACACTGGTGAATTCCATCATCTTCTCCTGTCCAACTGAGAGGAGTGCTGCTAGTGCTTTACAAAGCAGCTCAGTGCGTCGAGGCAGTGGGGGAGGCTCTGCCCAAAGAGGGAGCAGAAGCAGTGCCTCTGCCCAAGGCAAGCCCAGTATGGCACAACTCTGGCACACTTTTGTGTGCCCGCCCCAAATGTCTACACCATCACCGGCGGCTCCAGTCAGCAGGAGGCAACGGTTCCGTCAGATGGTGACAGACTACATGGCTTTCCCTCTTACTGTACTCCCAGACGGCTCTTCCCCGTTCAAGTTTTGGGTCTCTAAGCTGGATACATGGCCAGAGCTAAGCCAGTATGCATTGGAGGTGCTGGCTTGCCCTGCGGCTAGTGTCTTATCGGAACGTGTCTTTAGTGCCGCAGGTGGTGTACTAACAGACCGTCGCATGCGACTATCCTCCGATAACGTTGACCGGCTTACTTTCCTGAAAATGAACCAGGCCTGGATCTCGCAGGAATTTGCCACTCCTCTGCCTGATTAAGTAATTGGGTGTCATCCAGGTCTCCTGCTGTGTTCATCTTTCTACCACCTGAACTGCTATTCCTGGGCTCCAACACCGCTAGTTGCGGCTCAGAAGTGCAGGCTGCACAGTAAAAACATACGACCCAGTGTTATTGGGTTTCAGTAACGTCAGCTGATTCCCAGCTGTGTAGCCGGCAATGTGTCCTGCGACCGCCATGCTGGCACAACAACCTAAATGTAAGGGAACCTGTCCCCCCCCCCGTCATTTGTTACTGAAAGAGCCATCTTGTGCAGCAATAATGCTGCACAAGGAAAAGGTAGCTCTTTTTTTTAGCTCTTTGCACACGCAGAACTTAACACTTATAAAATGTGTTCACTGATACCGTTATACCGTCCCGGAGCTGGGACTTTCCTTCGTAATGTGACGCAGCACAGCCGTCATTCCTACCCCCTTGGTGCCATGCGCTGCCTCCTCAGCGTTGTTTTAAGCTGTCACGGAGCCTGCGCTGTTCTGTTATCCCTTGGGCATGCCCTATTTGCGCTGCCTGTCTTCTGACATAATTTGGTGTCAGGCTGGCTGCGCCTGTGCGGCCGCGCTGCCCGAGATCCCGCCTCGCAGTGTCTTCTGATTGAGTCACACTGCGGGCCTGGGATCCATGGGCATGCGCAGTGCATATCTTCCCCTCGGGCTCTCGCTCATTTCCCTCCGCCTTCTTTAGACTGTGCGCCGTCAGCTGATCCCTAGCATGCCACGGCCGTGACACCACACAGTCTGAAGAAGAGGGAAGGAGGGGAGTGAGAGTCGAGGTTATGCACTGTGCATGCCCATGGTTCCAAGGCCCGCAGTGGGATTACGTTAGATGAGACTGCGAGGTGGGATCTGGAGCAGCGTGGACGCACAGGCACTGACAGCCTGACACCAAATTATGTCAGAAGACAGGCAGCGCTAATTGGGCATGGCCAAGGGCTAACAGAACAGCGCAGGCTCCGTGACAGCTTAAAACAATGCTGAGGAGGCAGCGCACGGCATCAAGGGGATAGGAATGACAGCTGTGCTGTGTCCCATTACGAAGGAAATTCGCACCTCCGGAACGGTTTAACGTTATAAAGGGACACATTTTTAGTGTTTACTTCGGTGTTTGCAAGGAGCATAATTAAAAGAGCAACCTTTTCCTTTTGCATCCTTAGTGCTGCACAAGATGGCTCTTTCAGCTACAAACGTCTTGGGGGGGGGGGTTAAAGGTTTCCTTTCAACTTGCTCCAATCAGGCTTCGGCCTACACTCTGTTCCTCTGCTCCTCCTGCTGTCCCTGGGCTCTAACACCGCCAGTTGGTGCCTGGAAGTGCTGTGTGCACAGTCAACAGTCGCTCCTCTGTTATTGGGGTTCAGTAACGTCAGCTGATCCCCAGCTGTGTGTGCGGCAATACCTCCAATCTGCTCCTCCTGCTGTCCCTGGGCTCTAACACCGCCAGTTGGTGCCTGGAAGTGCTGTGTGCACAGTCAACAGTCGCTCCTCTGTTATTGGGGTTCAGTAACGTCAGCTGATCCCCAGCTGTGTGTGCGGCAATACCTCCAATCTGCTCCTCCTGCTGTCCCTGGGCTCTAACACCGCCAGTTGGTGCCTGGAAGTGCTTTGTGCACAGTCAACAGTCGCTCCTCTGTTATTGGGGTTCAGTAACGTCAGCTGATCCCCAGCTGTGTATCCGGCAACGTGTCATGCGACCGCCACGCTGGCACAACTAAAATGTAAGGGGACCTGTCCCCCCCCCCCCCCCTAGGCGTTTGTTACTGAAAGAGCCACCATGTGCAGCACTAATACTGCACAAGGGAAAGGTCGCTCTTGAAATTATGCTCCTTGCAAACGCTGAACTACACACTCATGTAATGTGTCCCCTCACACCGTCCAACCGTCCCGGAGGTGGGACTTTCCTTTGTAATGTGACGCAGCACAGCCGTCATTGCTACCCCCTTGGCACCGTGCGCTGCCTCCTTAGCGTTGTTTGATTCCGTCATGGACCCTGCGCTGTTATGTTATCCCTTGGCCATGCACAGTTTGCGCTGCCCGTCCTCTGACATCATTTGTTGTCGTCCTGGCTGCGCCTGTGCGTCCACGCTGCCCGAAATCACACCTCGCAGTGTCGTCTAATGTGATCCCACAGTGGGCCTGGTATCCATGGCCATGCGCAGTGCATATACTAGCCTCTCACTCCCCTTCTTCACGCTTCTTCAGACTAGGCGGCGTCAGCTGATCCCTAATAGCATGCCACCGCCGTGACGCCGCACAGTCTGAAGAAGCAGAAAGGAGGTGAGTGAGAGGCGATGATATGCACTGCGCATGCCCATGGATCCCTGGCCCGCAGTGGGACTACATTAGATGACACTGCAAGGTTGGATCTCGGGCAGCTTGGACGCACAGGCACTGCCAGCCTGACACCTACATGATGTCAGAAGACGGGCACCGCTAACTGTGCATGGCCAAGGGATAACATTACAGCGCGGGCTCCGTGACAGAACCAAACAACGTTGAGGAGGTGGCGCCCGGCACCATGGGGGTTGGAATGACGGCTGTGCTGTGTCACATTACAAAGGAAAGTCCCACTTCCGGGATGGTTTGACGGTGTGAGGGGACACATTATATGAGTGTGTGCTTCAGCGTTTGCAAGGAGCATAATTTTCGGAGCCACCATTTTCCATGTGCAGTATTACTGCTGTACAAGATGGCTCTTTCAGCAACAAATGCCTTGGGGGGGGGGTTAAAGGTTCCCTTTCAACTTGCTCCACTGCAGGCATCGGCCTACACTCTGCTCCTCTTTGATTCCCTGGGTTTCAACACTGTCAGTTGCCACCTGGAAGTGTTGTCTACACAGAAAAAACACTAGGTGATGTGTCAGTGGGGTTCAGCACCGCCAGCTGTTCCCCTGCTGTGTAGTCGGCAACGTGTCCAGCACAAGCCACGCTGGCACAACAGAACAAAAGCTGCCACCAGTGCAGGCTTCGGCCTACACTCTGCTCCTCTCCTCCTCCTGCTGACCCTGGGCTCAAACACCGCTAGTTTTTGCCCGGAAGTGCTAGCTGCACAGAGAAAAACACCAGTCAATGTGTTAGTGGGGTTCAGCAACGCCAGCTGTTCCCCTGCTGTGTAGCCGGCAACGTGACCTGCAAACGCCACGCAGGCACATGAACTGAAATTAAAGGGAACCTGGCCCCACCCCCCCATTTGTTTCTATGTATAACAGCCACCTAGTACAGCAGTACTGCTGCATTTGTACAAGGTGGCTGACTTTTTCTCCTTGCCCACGTGGAACTCAACACGTACAAAATGTGTCTCATTGAGACCATTCCACTGTCCCTGAGGTGTGACTTTCCTTTCTAATGATACGCAGCACCCCCCTTGGTAGCGTTTCCCGTCTTTTGTCATCATGGTTAGCTGGCTGCGCCTGTGCATCCGCCCTGCTAGAAACAACGCCCCTCGTTGTCATATTTATTTTGTCAGCGAGGGTGTGGTTTATGGGCACGAGCAGTGCATATGTTCGCCTGTCTTAACTCATCTCCTTCCGCCTTCTTCAGACTGTGCGGCCTCCTGGCCGTGGTAGGCGATAAGGGATCAGCTGAGGCCGCCCAGTCTGGAGCAGGTGTAAGGACATGTGTAAGCGGCAAACCTATTTACTGAACAAGGCCACGAATCCCAGCCACGCAGTGTGATTTTTTGAAAACACACTGTGGGTCTGGGATTCATGTCCATCGCTAACTGCAACGGCCGACATGAAATGAGGTCAGAAGACAGGAAGCGCTCACAGCGCATGGCCAAGGGATCACAATAGCGCAGACTCCTGTACAGCAAATAACAACGCTCAGGAATCTGCGCCCAGTACCTAGGTGCAAATTTTGACACCTGTGCTGCATCTCCTTAAAAAGACAAGTCACGCCTCCACAACTGTTTGACAGTATAATGGGCTAAATAGTGTACGTGTTTTAGTCAGCGTGTGCAAGGAGCAAAACAAATAGAGCAACCTTTTACTTGTGCAGCATTAATGCTGCACAAGGTGTGGCTCTTGTACCTTGCAACACCTGAGGGGGGTTAAAGGTAACCTTTGAAATTGGTTCAACTAGGCTTCGGCCTACACTCTGCTCCTCTCCTGCTGACCCTGGGCTCAAACACCGCTAGTTTTTGCCCGGAACTGCTAGCTGCACAGAGAAAAACACCAGTCAATGTGTTAGTGAGGTTCAGCACCGCCAGCTGTTCCCCTGCTGTGTAGTCGGCATCGTGTCCAGCACAAGCCACGCTGGCACAACTGACCAAAAGCTGCCACCAGTGCAGGCTTCGGCCTACACTCTGCTCCTCTCCTCCTCCTGCTGACCCTGGACTCAAACACCGCCAGTTTCTGCCCGGAAGTGCTAGCTGCACAGAGAAAAACACCAGCCAATGTGTTAGTGGGGTTCAGCACCGCCAGCTGTTCCCCCGCTGTGTAGCCGGCATCGTGTCCAGCACAAGCCACGCTGGCACAACTGACCAAAAGCTGCCACCAGTGCAGGCTTCGGCCTACACATTGCTCCTCTCCTCCTCCTGCTGACCCTGGGCTCTAACACCGCCAGTTTTTGCCCGGACATGCGAGCTGCACAGAGAAAAACACCAGTCAATGTGTCAGTGGGGTTCAGCACCGCCAGCTGTTCCCCTGCTGTGTAGCTTGCAACGTGACCTGCAAACGCCACGCAGGCACATGAACTGAAATTGAAGGGAGCCTGCCCCCCACCCCCAGGTGTTTCTATGTAAAACAGCCACCTTGTACAGCAGTACTGCTGCATTTGTACAAGGTGGCTGACTTTTTCTCCTTGCCCACGTGGAACTCAACACGTACAAAATGTGTCTCATTGAGACCATTCCACTGTCCCTGAGGTGTGACTTTCCTTTCTAATGATACGCAGCACCACCCTTGTTAGCGCTGCCCGTCTTTTGACATCATTGGTTAGCTGGCTGCGCCTGTGCGTCTGCCCTGCTCGAAACAACGCCCCTCGGTGTCTTATTTTTTTGAACAGCGCGGGTGTGATTGATGGGCATGTGCAGTGCATATGTTTGCCTGTGTTCACTCATCTCCTTCCGCCTTCTTCAGACTGGGTGTCCTCATGGCCGCGGCAGGCGATAAGGGATCAGATGAGGCCGCCCAGTCTGGAGCAGGTGTAAGGACATGTGTAAGCGGCAAACCTATTTACTGCACAAGGCCACGAATCCCAGCCACGCAGTGTGATTTTTTGAAAACACACTGTGGGTCTGGGATTCATGTCCATCGCTAACCGTAACGGCCGACATTAAATGAGGTCAGAAGACAGGAAGCGCTCACAGCGCATGGCCAAGGGATCCCAATAGCGCAGACTCCTGTACAGCAAATAACAACGCTCAGGAATCTGCGCACAGCAGCTAGGTGTAAATTTTGACACCTGTGCTGCATCTCCTTAAAAAGACTAGTAGTCACGCCTCCACTACTGTTTGACAGTATAATGGGCTAAATAGTGTACGTGTTTTATTCAGCGTGTGCAAGGAGCAAAATTAAATAGAGCAACCTTTGACTTGTGCATCATTAATGCTGTTCAAGGTGTGGCTCTTGTACCTTACAACACCTGAGGGGGGGTTAAAGGTAACCTTTGAAATTGGTTCAACTAGGCTTCGGCCTACACTCTGCTCCTCTACTCCTCCTGCTGACCCTGGGCTCAAACACCGCTAGTTTCTGCCCGGAACTGCTAGCTGCACAGAGAAAAACACCAGTCAATGTGTTCGTGGGGTTCAGCACCGCCAGCTGTTCCCCTGCTGTGTAGTTGGCATCGTGTCCAGCACAAGCCACGCTGGCACAACAGAACAAAAGCTGCCACCAGTGCAGGCTTCGGCCTACACTCTGCTCCTCTCCTCCTCCTGCTGACCCCGGGCTCAAACACCGCCAGTTTCTGCCCGGACATGCTAGCTGCACAGAGAGAAACACCAGTCAATGTGTTAGTGGGGTTCAGCACCGCCAGCTGTTCCCCTGCTGTGTAGTCGGCATCGTGTCCAGCACAAGCCACGCTGGCACAACTGACCAAAAGCTGCCACCAGTGCAGGCTTCGGCCTACACTTTGCTCCTCTCCTCCTCCTGCTGACCCTGGGCTCAAACAACGCCAGTTTCTGCCCGGACATGCTAGCTGCACAGAGAAAAACACCAGCCAATGTGTTAGTGGGGTTCAGCACCGCCAGCTATTCCCCTGCTGTGTAGCTGGCAACGTGTCCTGCAAACGCCACGCAGGCACATGAACTGAAATTGAAGGGAGCCTGCCCCCCACCCCCACAGGTGTTTATATGTACAACAGCCACCTTGTACAGCAGTACTGCTGCATTTGTACAAGGTGGCTGACTTTTTCTCCTTGCACACGTGGAACTCAACAAGTACAAAATGTGTCTCATTACAGACCATTACAATGTCCCTGAGGTGTGACTTTCCTTTTTAATGACACACAGCACCCCCATTGTTAGCGCTGCCCGTCTCCTGACATCATTGGTTGGCTGGCTGTGCCTGTGCATCCCCCCTGCCCGACACAACGCCCCCCGTTGTCTCATATATTTTGACTGCGAGGGTGTGATTGATGGGCACGAGCAGTGCATATGTTCCCCTGTCTTCACTCCCCTCCTTCCGCCTTCTTCTGACTGTGCGGCCTCATGGCCGCGGCATGCGATAAGGGATCAGCTGAGGCCGCCCAGTCTGAAGCAGGTGTAAGGACATGTGTGAGCGGCGAACATATTTACTGCACAAGGCCACGAATCCCAGCACCGCCGTGTGACTTTAGGAAAAGCCACTGTGGGTCTGGGATTTATGGCCATCGTTAACCGCACCGGCCAACATGAAATGAGGTCATGAGACGGCCTGCACTAACAGGGTATTGCCAAGGGATAACAGAAGAGCGCAGTTTCCTGTACTGCAAATAACAACGGTAAGGAATCTGCGCACAGCACCTAGGTGTAAATTTGTACATCTGTGCTGCGTCTCCTTAAAAAGACTAGTAGTCACGCCTCCACTACTGTTTGACAGTATAATGGGCTAAATAGTGTACGTGTTTAATTCAGCGTGTGCAAGGAGCAAAATTAAATAGAGCAACCTTTGACTTGTGCATCATTAATGCTGTTCAAGGTGTGGCTCTTGTACCTTGCAACACCTGAGGGGGGGGTTAAAGGTAAACTTTGAAATTGGTTCAACTAGGCTTCGGCCTACACTCTGCTCCTCTACTCCTCCTGCTGACCTTGGGCTCAAACACCGCTAGTTTTTGCCCGGAACTGCTAGCTGCACAGAGAAAAACACCAGTCAATGTGTTAGTGGGGTTCAGCAACGCCAGCTGTTCCCCTGCTGTGTAGTCGGCAACGTGTCCAGCACAAGCCACGCTGGCACAACAGAACAAAAGCTGCCACCAGTGCAGGCTTCGGCCTACACTTTGCTCCTCTCCTCCTCCTGCTGACCCTGGGCTCAAACAACGCCAGTTTCTGCCCGGACATGCTAGCTGCACAGAGAAAAACACCAGTCAATGTGTTAGTGGGGTTCAGCACCGCCAGCTGTTCCCCTGCTGTGTAGTCGGCATCGTGTCCAGCACAAGCCACGCTGGCACAACTGACCAAAAGCTGCCACCAGTGCAGGCTTCGGCCTACACTTTGCTCCTCTCCTCCTCCTGCTGACCCTGGGCTCAAACAACGCCAGTTTCTGCCCGGACATGCTAGCTGCACAGAGAAAAACACCAGCCAATGTGTTAGTGGGGTTCAGCACCGCCAGCTGTTCCCCTGCTGTGTAGCTGGCAACGTGTCCTGCAAACGCCACGCAGGCACATGAACTGAAATTGAAGGGAGCATGCCCCCCACCCCCCCAGGTGTTTCTATGTATAACAGCCACCTTGTACAGCAGTACTGCTGCATTTGTACAAGGTGGCTGACTTTTTCTCCTTGCACACGTGGAACTCAACAAGTACAAAATGTGTCTCATTACAGACCATTACAATGTCCCTGAGGTGTGACTTTCCTATTTAATGACACGCAGCACCCCCATTGTTAGCGCTGCCCGTCTCCTGACATCATTGGTTGGCTGGCTGTGCCTGTGCATCCCCCCTGCCCGACACAACGCCCCCCGTTGTCTCATATATTTTGACTGCGAGGGTGTGATTGATGGGCACGAGCAGTGCATATGTTCCCCTGTCTTCACTCCCCTCCTTCCGCCTTCTTCTGACTGTGCGGCCTCATGGCCGCGGCATGCGATAAGGGATCAGCTGAGGCCGCCCAGTCTGAAGCAGGTGTAAGGACATGTGTGAGCGGCGAACATATTTACTGCACAAGGCCACGAATCCCAGCACCGCAGTGTGACTTTAGGAAAAGCCACTGTGGGTCTGGGATTTATGGCCATCGTTAACCGCACCGGCCAACATGAAATGAGGTCATGAGACGGCCTGCACTAACAGGGTATTGCCAAGGGATAACAGAAGAGCGCAGTTTCCTGTACTGCAAATAACAACGGTAAGGAATCTGCGCACAGCACCTAGGTGTAAATTTGTACACCTGTGCTGCGTCTCCTTAAAAAGACTAGTTGTCACGCCTCCACTACTGTTTGACAGTATAATGGGCTAAATAGTGTACGTGTTTAATTCAGCGTGTGCAAGGAGCAAAATTAAATAGAGCAACCTTTGACTTGTGCATCATTAATGCTGTTCAAGGTGTGGCTCTTGTACCTTGCAACACCTGAGGGGGGGGTTAAAGGTAACCTTCGAAATTGGTTCAACTAGGCTTCGGCCTACACTCTGCTCCTCTACTCCTCCTGCTGACCCTGGGCTCAAACACCGCTAGTTTTTGCCCGGAACTGCTAGCTGCACAGAGAAAAACACCAGTCAATGTGTTAGTGGGGTTCAGCAACGCCAGCTGTTCCCCTGCTGTGTAGTCGGCAACGTGTCCAGCACAAGCGACGCTGGCACAACAGAACAAAAGCTGCCACCAGTGCAGGCTTCGGCCTACACTTTGCTCCTCTCCTCCTCCTGCTGACCCTGGGCTCAAACAACGCCAGTTTCTGCCCGGACATGCTAGCTGCACAGAGAAAAACACCAGTCAATGTGTTAGTGGGGTTCAGCACCGCCAGCTGTTCCCCTGCTGTGTAGTCGGTATCGTGTCCAGCACAAGCCACGCTGGCACAACTGAGAAAAAGCTGCCACCAGTGCAGGCTTCGGCCTACACTTTGCTCCTCTCCTCCTCCTGCTGACCCTGGGCTCAAACAACGCCAGTTTTTGCCCGGACATGCTAGCTGCACAGAGAAAAACACCAGCCAATGTGTTAGTGGGGTTCAGCACCGCCAGCTGTTCCCCTGCTGTGTAGCTGGCAACGTGTCCTGCAAACGCCACGCAGGCACATGAACTGAAATTGAAGGGAGCCTGCCCCCCACCCCCCCAGGTGTTTCTATGTATAACAGCCACCTTGTACAGCAGTACTGCTGCATTTGTACAAGGTGGCTGACTTTTTCTCCTTGCACACGTGGAACTCAACAAGTACAAAATGTGTCTCATTACAGACCATTACAATGTCCCTGAGGTGTGACTTTCCTTTTTAATGACACGCAGCACCCCCATTGTTAGCGCTGCCCGTCTCCTGACATCATTGGTTGGCTGGCTGTGCCTGTGCATCCCCCCTGCCCGACACAACGCCCCCCGTTGTCTCATATATTTTGACTGCGAGGGTGTGATTGATGGGCACGAGCAGTGCATATGTTCCCATGTCTTCACTCCCCTCCTTCCGCCTTCTTCTGACTGTGCGGCCTCATGGCCGCGGCATGCGATAAGGGATCAGCTGAGGCCGCCCAGTCTGAAGCAGGTGTAAGGACATGTGTGAGCGGCGAACATATTTACTGCACAAGGCCACGAATCCCAGCACCGCAGTGTGACTTTAGGAAAAGCCACTGTGGGTCTGGGATTTATGGCCATCGTTAACCGCACCGGCCAACATGAAATGAGGTCATGAGACGGCCTGCACTAACAGGGTATTGCCAAGGGATAACAGAAGAGCGCAGTTTCCTGTACTGCAAATAACAACGGTAAGGAATCTGCGCACAGCACCTAGGTGTAAATTTGTACACCTGTGCTGCGTCTCCTTAAAAAGACTAGTAGTCACGCCTCCACTACTGTTTGACAGTATAATGGGCTAAATAGTGTACGTGTTTAATTCAGCGTGTGCAAGGAGCAAAATTAAATAGAGCAACCTTTGACTTGTGCATCATTAATGCTGTTCAAGGTGTGGCTCTTGTACCTTGCAACACCTGAGGGGGGGGTTAAAGGTAACCTTTGAAATTGGTTCAACTAGGCTTCGGCCTACACTCTGCTCCTCTCCTCCTCCTGCTGACCCTGGGCTCAAACACCGCTAGTTTTTGCCCGGAACTGCTAGCTGCACAGAGAAAAACACCAGTCAATGTGTTAGTGGGGTTCAGCAACGCCAGCTGTTCCCCTGCTGTGTAGTCGGCAACGTGTCCAGCACAAGCCACGCAGGCACAACAGAACAAAAGCTGCCACCAGTGCAGGCTTCGGCCTACACTTTGCTCCTCTCCTCCTCCTGCTGACCCTGGGCTCAAACAACGCCAGTTTCTGCCCGGACATGCTAGCTGCACAGAGAAAAACACCAGCCAATGTGTTAGTGGGGTTCAGCACCGCCAGCTGTTCCCCTGCTGTGTAGCTGGCAACGTGTCCTGCAAACGCCACGCAGGCACATGAACTGAAATTGAAGGGAGCCTGCCCCCCACCCCCAGGTGTTTCTATGTATAACAGCCACCTTGTACAGCAGTACTGCTGCATTTGTACAAGGTGGCTGACTTTTTGTCCTTGCCCACGTGGAACTCAAAACGTACAAAATGTGTCTCATTCAGACCATTCCACTGTCCCTGAGGTGTGACTTTCCTTTCTAATGATACGCAGCACCCCCCTTGGTAGCGCTTCCCGTCTTCTGACATCATTGGTTGGCTTGTTGCGCCTCTGCGTCCGCCCTGCCTGAAACAATGCTCCTCGTTGTCTTATTTTGACTGCGAGGGTGTGATTGATGGGCACGAGCAGTGCATATCTTCACCTGTCTTAACTCATCTCCTTCCGCCTTCTTCAGACTATGCAGCCTCATGGCCGCGGCATGCGAGAAGGGATCAGCAGAGGCCGCCCAGTCTGAAGCAGGTGTAAGAACGTGTGTGAGCGGCCAAAATATTTACTGCTCAAGGCCACGAATCACAGCACCGCAGTGTGACTTTATGAAAAGGCACTGTGGGTCTGGGATTTATGGCCATCGTTAACCGCACCGGCCAACATGAAATGAGGTCATAAGACGGGCAGCTCTAACAGGGCATTGCCAAGGGATAACACAAGAGCGCAGACTCCTGTACAGCAAATAACAACGCTCAGGAAGCTGCGCCAAGCACCAAGGCGTTATTTGGGACACCTGTGCTGCGTCTCCTTAAAAAGCCAAGTCACGCATCCACTACGGTTTGACTGTAGAATGGGCTAAATTGTGTACGTCTTTCATTCAGCGTGTGCAAGTAGACAAATTAATAGAGCAACCTTTCACTTGTGCAGCATTAATACTGCACAAGGTGTGTCTCTTGTACTTTGTAACACCTGAGGGGGGGTTAAAGGTTTCCTTTGAAATTGGTTCAAATAGGCTTCGGCCTACACTCTGCTCCTCTCCTCCTCCTCCTGCTTCAACACGGGCTCTAACATCGCTAGTTTTTGACCGCAAGTGCTAGCTGCACAGAGAAAAACACACGCCATTGTGTTAGTGGGGTTCAGCAACGCCAGCTGTTCCCCCACTGTGTAGCCGGCAAAGTGTCCTGCAAACGCAACGCAGACACAAAGCTGCCTCCAGTGCAGGCTTCGGACTACACTCTGCTCCCCCTGCTTACCCTTAGCTCCAACACCGCTAGTTGGGGCTCTAGGAAGACAATCTTTAATAGGCAACGCATCTGGGTTCCAGCACCGCCAGCTGGTTCTCGGCAGTGTTCTTGTCACAGGTACTCCCTCGTGCCAAGCCTGGTTTCAGCACCGTCAGCTGTTTCCGGGTTGTGTCAAGCTCACTGAGACGCCTATGCTTGCCCCGTCGTGGTGCGGTCGGGTTAGCCAACTCCAGGGTGCCTCCAGTTTAGGAGCTTCCTATGTGGGCTGCGTGAACTGGTAGTCAAGGCTGGTTCTGTAGTGCCAGTAGGCCCAGCTCCCCCTGTAGGACTGTTGGGGTTCGGTAACTGCGGCTGCCTCGCGGCCTAGCTGTTCTCTCCTCTCCTGTGGGCCTTGGGGTCCACCACCTGGTTCCAGCACCGTCAGCTGGTTCCAGGCCGAGCCTTTGGCTTAGGTGCCTCCTCCTGGGTATCCGATTTCCGCCAACGTCAGGCGGTCCTTGGTAGTGCTTTTAAGCACGGGCACCTACAGCTTAGTAACCGGGTTCCAGCACCGCCAGCTGGTCCTCGGTCGTGCCATTGGCTCTTGCACACTGGGGCAACGCATCTGGGTTCCAGCACCGCCAGCTGGTTCTCGGCAGTGTTCTTGTCACAGGTACTCCCTCGTGCCAAGCCTGGTTTCAGCACCGTCAGCTGTTTCCGGGTTGTGTCAAGCTCGCTGAGACGCCTATGCTTGCCCCGTCGTGGTGCGGTCGGGTTAGCCAACTCCAGGGTGCCTCCAATTTAGGAGCTTCCTATGTGGGCTGCGTGAACTGGTAGTCAAGGCTGGTTCTGTAGTGCCAGTAGGCCCAGCTCCCCCTGTAGGACTGTTGGGGTTCGGTAACTGCGGCTGCCTCGCGGCCTAGCTGTTCTCTCCTCTCCTGTGGGCCTTGGGGTCCACCACCTGGTTCCAGCACCGTCAGCTGGTTCCGGGCCGAGCCTTTGGCTTAGGTGCCTCCTCCTGGGTATCCGAGTTCCGCCAACGTCAGGCGGTCCTTGGTAGTGCTTTTAAGCGCGGGCACCTACAGCTTAGTAACCGGGTTCCAGCACCGCCAGCTTGTCCTCGGTCGTGCCATTGGCTCTTGCACACTGGGCCAACGCATCTGGGTTCCAGCACCGCCAGCTGGTTCTCGGCAGTGTTCTTGTCACAGGTACTCCCTCGTGCCAAGCCTGGTTTCAGCACCATCAGCTGTTTCCGGGTTGTGTCAAGCTCGCTGAGACGCCTATGCTTGCCCCGTCGTGGTGCGGTCGGGTTAGCCAACTCCAGGGTGCCTCCAGTTCAGGAGCTTCCTATGTGGGCTGTGTGAACTGGTAGTCAAGGCTGGTTCTGTAGTGCCAGTAGGCCCAGCTCCCCCTGTAGGACTGTTGGGGTTCGGTAACTGCGGCTGCCTCGCGGCCTATCTGTTCTCTCCTCTCCTGTGGGCCTTGGGGTCCACCACCTGGTTCCAGCACCGTCAGCTGGTTCCGGGCCGAGCCTTTGGCTTAGGTGCCTCCTCCTGGGTATCCGAGTTCCGCCAACGTCAGGCGGTCCTTGGTAGTGCTTTTAAGCGCGGGCACCTACAGCTTAGTAACCGTGTTCCAGCACCGCCAGCTGGTCCTCGGTCGTGCCATTGGCTCTTGCACACTGGGGCAACGCATCTGGGTTCCAGCACCGCCAGCTGGTTCTCGGCAGTGTTTTTGTCACAGGTACTCCCTCGTGCCAAACCTGGTTTCAGCACCATCAGCTGTTTCCGGGGTGTGTCAAACTCGCTGAGACGCCTATGCTTGCCCCGTCGTGGTGCGGTCGGGTTAGCCAACTCCAGGGTGCCTCCAGTTTAGGAGCTTCCTATGTGGGCTGCGTGAACTGGTAGTCAAGGCTGGTTCTGTAGTGCCAGTAGGCCCAGCTCCCCCTGTAGGACTGTTGGGGTTCGGTAACTGCGGCTGCCTCGCGGCCTAGCTGTTCTCTCCTCTCTTGTGGGCCTTGGGGTCCACCACCTGGTTCCAGCACCGTCAGCTGGTTCCGGGCCGAGCCTTTGGCTTAGGTGCCTCCTCCTGGGTATCCGAGTTCCGCCAACGTCAGGCGGTCCTTGGTAGTGCTTTTAAGCGCGGGCACCTACAGCTTAGTAACCGGGTTCCAGCACCGTCAGCTGGTCCTCGGTCGTGCCATTGGCTCTTGCACACTGGGGTAACGCATCTGGGTTCCAGCACCGCTAGCTGGTTCTCGGCAGTGTTTTTGTCACAGGTACTCCCTCGTGCCAAACCTGGTTTCAGCACCGTCAGCTGTTTCCGGGGTGTGTCAAACTCGCTGAGACGCCTATGTTTGCCCCGTCGTGTTGCAGTCGGGTTAGCCAACTCCAGGGTGCCTCCAGTTTAGGAGCTTCCTATGTGGGCTGCGTGAACTGGTAGTCAAGGCTGGTTCTGTAGTGCCAGTAGGCCCAGCTCCCCCTGTAGGACTGTTGGGGTTCGGTAACTGCGGCTGCCTCGCGGCCTAGCTGTTCTCTCCTCTCCTGTGGGCCTTGGGGTCCACCACCTGGTTCCAGCACCGTCAGCTGGTTCCGGGCCGAGCCTTTGGCTTAGGTGCCTCCTCCTGGGTATCCGAGTTCCGCCAACGTCAGGCGGTCCTTGGTAGTGCTTTTAAGCGCGGGCACCTACAGCTTAGTAACCGTGTTCCAGCACCGTCAGCTGGTCCTCGGTCGTGCCATTGGCTCTTGCACACTGGGGCAACGCATCTGGGTTCCAGCACCGCCAGCTGGTTCTCGGCAGTGTTCTTGACACAGGTACTCCCTCGTGCCAAGCCTGGTTTCAGCACCGCCAGCTGTTTCCGGGTTGTGTCAAGCTCACTGAGACGCCTATGCTTGCCCCGTCGTGGTGCGGTCGGGTTAGCCAACTCCAGGGTGCCTCCAGTTTAGGAGCTTCCTATGTGGGCTGCGTGAACTGGTAGTCAAGGCTGGTTCTGTAGTGCCAGTAGGCCCAGCTCCCCCTGTAGGACTGTTGGGGTTCGGTAACTGCAGCTGCCTCGCGGCCTAGCTGTTCTCTCCTCTCCTGTGGGCCTTCAGGTCCACCACCTGGTTCCAGCACTGTCAGCTGGTTCTCGGCAGTGTCTTTTGCTCTTGTACCTTCTGCTCCCCATCCTGGTTCCAGTACCGTCAGCTGGTTCCGGGCAGAGCCTTTGGCTTAGGTGCCTCCTTCTGGGTATCCAAGTTCCACCAACGTCAGGTGGTCCTTGGTAGTGCTTTTTAGCACGGGTACCTCCTGCTTAGTAACCGGGTTCCAGTAACGTCAGCTGGTCCTCGGTAGTTCCATTGGCTCTTGGACCTTCGGCTACCCATCCGGGTTCCAGTACCGTCAGCTGGTTCTCGGCAGTGTCTTTTTCTCTTGTACCTTCTGCTCCCCATCCTGGTTCCAGCACCGTCAGCTGGTTCCGGGCAGAGCCTTTGGCTTAGGTGCCTCCTTCTGGGTATCCGAGTTCCGCCAACGTCAGGCGGTCCTTGGTAGTGCTTTTTAGCACGGGTACCTCCTGCTTAGTAACCGGGTTCCAGTAACGTCAGCTGGTCCTCGGTAGTTCCATAGGCTCTTGAACCTTCGGGTAGCCATCCGAGTTCCAGTTCCATCAGCTGGTTCTTGGCATTTTCTCAGCCTTCTTGTACCTTCTGCTACATTTCCAAGTTGAAGACCCTAAAGTCGACGACCCGGAAGACCACCCCGATGACGACGACGACGACCCGGAAGACCACCCCGATGACGACGACGACGACGGCGGAGATGACGACGGCTGAGACGACGACGGCGGAGATGACGACACTGGAGACGACGACCCTGGAGACGACGACATGGAAGACCGAGAAGCAGAAGAACAAGAGGCTGCAGAACAAAGAGCAGAAGAACATTAAGCATAAGACTTAATATCAGAGCAAAAGATATTATCTAAATTATATGCAGAAGAAGACTAAGCAGTGTATGGGGGTGAGTCCGTTCCTCCTCGTGGTGCCCCTGGATAAAACCTGATGCTGCAGGCCAAACTGAACGCGGACAAATGTAACTTTTGTGACTGGCAGAACGGAAGGTGTAATCTTCCAACTTTTATAGATAACAACTACGGGAATGCCTGTCACAAATGAGAATATGATGAAGAAGTAGAATAGGAAGAATAATAACAGTGGAATAAAAAGAATATGTAGAATAGGAAGAATAATAATAGTTGAATAAAATGAATATGAAGAATGTAATAAAAAAAAAAAATAGGTAGAAGATGAAGAAGAAGATGAATAAGGTGAAGAAGAAGTTGATGTCAAAGATGCTGATGATGATGAAGATGAAAGTGTGGGAAAAGTAAAAAAAAAAAAGAAAAAAAAAAGAAGGGGAAGGGCGTGGAATAGTGAAACATCAATATCTGACAAAATAAAAAAAAATTTACATACTCAATATCTTTTTCACTCCGAACGTCTTAAAAAAAAAAAAAACATGCTATTCTATTTGATTGGGCTAAACCTCATTGCCTTTAATGTCTCCGCCACCTCCCACAATACATCCTACATTATTCTTAGTTGTTTTCCTTCATGTAGAATGAACCTACAAGGCAAGAAAGGGTTTATTTTAATTCCGATATTTTGGTCCCATTGACTTGCATTGGGATCGGGTATCGGTATCGGCGATATCCGATATTTTTTGAATATCGGCCGATCCTATCCGATACCGATACTTTCCGATATCGGAAGGTATCGCTCAACACTAGTGACTGTGCAAAATTTTGTGGCTGTAGCTGCGACGCCTCCAACACTTTTCCTTTCACTTTTTCCCCATTATGTCGATAGGGGCAAAATTGTTTGGTGAATTGGAAAGCACGGTGTAAACATTTCACCTCACAACATAGCCTTTGACGCTCTCTGGGTCCAGACGTGTGACTGTGCAAAATTTTGTGGCTGTAGCTGCGACGCCTCCAAAACTTTTCCTTTCACTTTTTTCCCCATTATGTAGATAGGGGCAAAATTGTTTGGTGAATTGGAACGCGCGGGGTTAAAATTTCACCTCACAACATAGCCTATGATGCTCTCGGGGTCCAGACGTGTGACTGTGCAAAATTTTGTGGCTGTAGCTGCGACGGTGCAGATGCCAATCCCGGACATACACACATACACACACACACACACATACACACATTCAGCTTTATATATTAGACTAGCTGAAGAGCCTGGCGTTGCCTGGGCATAGTAAATATCAGTGGTTAGTTATAGCACCTCACGTCTCTTATTTTCCCATCATGCTTCTCATTTTCTCCCTTACACCTCTTATTTTCCCCCTCACACCTCTCATTTCCCTCTAACACTTCTCATTTCGACCTCACATCTGTCATTTTCCGATCACTTCACTATTTTCCTCACTCCTCTCATTTTGCACTCACACCTTTTCATTTTCACCTCACACCTCTCATTTTCACCTCAGTATATACATGTTTGTCATAATAATAATAATAATAATAATAATCTTTATTTTTATATAGCGCTAACATATTCCGCAGCGCTTTACAGTTTGCACACATTATCATCGCTGTCCCCGTTGGGGCTCACAATCTAGATTCCCTATTAGTATGTCTTTGGAATGTGGGAGGAAACCGGAGTAC
The DNA here is from genome assembly GCF_032444005.1 of Ranitomeya imitator. Taxonomy (NCBI): domain Eukaryota; kingdom Metazoa; phylum Chordata; class Amphibia; order Anura; family Dendrobatidae; genus Ranitomeya; species Ranitomeya imitator. The sequence continues at coordinate 671,968,741 of NC_091286.1, read as the reverse complement.
CCGGAGGAAACCCACGCAAACACGGAGAGAACATACAAACTCTTTGCAGATGTTGTCCTGGGTGGGATTAGAACCCAGGACCCCAGCGTTGCAAGGCTGTAGTGCTAATCACTGCGCCACCGTGCTGCCGTGCTGTCATCTCCCTTATATATAGTATACACCTATGTCTTCTCTTGTATATAGTATATACCTGTATGTCATCTCCCCTGTAAATAGTATATACCTGCTGTGTGTCATCTCCTCCTGTATATATATATATATATATATATATATATATACCTCTATGTCATCTCTTCTGTATATACTATATACCTGTATGTCATCTCCTCATATATAGTATATACCTGTATGTCATCTCCACTGTATATAGTATATACAGTTAGGTCCATATATATTTGGACAGAGACAACATTTTTCTAATTTTGGTTATAGACATTACCACAATGAATTTTAAACAAAACAATTCAGATGCACTTGAAGTTCAGACGTTCAGCTTTCATTTGAGGGTATCCACATTAAAATTGGATGAAGGGTTTAGGAGTTTCAGCTCCTTCACATGTGCCACCCTGTTTTTAAAGGGACCAAAATTAATTGGACAGATTCAATAATTTTAAATAAAATGTTCATTTTTAGTAGTTTGTTGAAAACCCTTTGTTGGCAATGACTGCCTGAAGTCTTGAACTCATGGACATCACCAGACGCTGTGTTTCCTCCTTTTTGATGCTCTGCCAGGCCTTCACGGCAGTGGTTTTCAGTTGCTGTTTGTTTGTGGGCCTTTCTGTCTGAAGTTTAGTCTTTAACAAGTGAAATGCTGCTCAATTGGGTTGAGATCAGGTGACTGACTTGGCTATTCAAGAATATTCCACTTCTTTGCTTTAATAAACTCCTGGCTTTATGTTTTGGGTCATTGTCCATCTGTTGTATGAAACGACAATCAATCAGTTTTGCTGCATTTGGCTGGATCTGAGCACACAGTATGTCTCTGAATACCTCAGAATTCATTCGGCTGCTTCTGTCCTATGTCACATCATTAATAAACACTAGTGACCCAGTGCCACTGGCAGCCATGCATGCCCAAGCCATCATACTGCCTCCGCCGTGTTTTACAGATGATGTGGTATGCTTTGGATCATGAGCTGTACCATGCCTTCGCCATACTTTTCTCTTTCCATCATTCTGGCAGAGGTTGATCTTGGTTTCATCTGTCCAAAGAATGTTCTTCCAGAACTGTGCTGGCTTTTTTAGATGTTTTTTAGCAAAGTCCACTCTCGCCTTTTTATTCGTGATGCTTATGTGTGGCTTGCACCGTGCAGTGAACCCTCTGTATTTACTTTCATGCAGTCTTCTCTTTATGGTAGATTTGGATATTGATACACCGACCTCCTGGAGAGTGTTGGTCACTTGGTTGGCTGTTGTGAAGGGGTTTCTCTTCACCATGGAGATTATTCTGCGATCATCCACCACTGTTGTCTTCCGTGGGCGCCCAGGTCGTTTTGCATTGATGAGTTCACCAGTGCTTTCTTTCTTTCTCGGGATATACCAAACTGTAGATTTTGCCACTCCTAATATTGTAGCAATTTCTCGGATGGGTTTTATCTGTTTTCACAGTTTAAGGATGGCTTGTTTCACCTGGATGGAGAGCTCCTTTGACCGCATGTTTACTTCACAGCAAAACCTTCCAAATGCAAGCACCACTCCTACAATCAACTCCAGGCCTTTTATCTGCTTAATTGAGAATGACATAACGAAGGGATTGCCCACACCTGTCCATGAAATAGCCTTGGAGTCAATTGTCCAATTACTTTTGGTCCCTTTAAAAACAGGGTGGCACATGTTAAGGAGCTGAAACTCCTAAACCCTTCATCCAATTTTAACGTGGATACCCTCAAATGAAAGCTGAAAGTCTGAAGTTCAACTGCATCTGAAATGTTTTGTTTAAAATTCATTGTGGTAATGTCTATAACCAAAATTAGAAAAATGTTGTCTCTGTCCAAATATATATGGACCTAACTGTACCTACTGTATGTCATCTCCTCCTCTATATACCTATACCGCGTTCACACGTTATTTGGTCAGTATTTTTACCTCAGTATTTGTAAGCTAAATTGGCAGCCTGATAAATCCCCAGCCAACAGGAAGCCCTCCCCCTGGCAGTATATATTAGCTCACACATACACACAATAGACAGGTCATGTGACTGACAGCTGCCGTATTTCCTATATGGTACATTTGTTGCTCTTGTAGTTTGTCTGCTTATTAATCAGATTTTTATTTTTGAAGAATAATACCAGACTTGTGTATGTTTTAGGGCGAGTTTCGTTTGTCAAGTTGTGTGTGTTGAGTTGCATGTGGCTATATGCATGTAGCGAATTTTGTGAGATGAGTTTTGTGTGGCAACATGCGTGTAGCAACTTTTTGTGTGTTGAGTTGCATGTGACAGGTTAGTGTAGCAAGTTGTGTGCAGCAAGTTTTGCGCATGGCGAGTTTTGCGCGTGGCGAGCTTTATGTGTGGTTCGTTTTGAGTATGTGCAAGTTTTGTGTGAGGCAACTTTTACATGTGTTGCAGCTTTTGTGCATGTGGCAATTTTTCCGCGTGTGCAAGTTTTGCCTGTGGCGAGTTTTCCATGAGGTGAGTTTTGCACGTGTGGCGAGTTTAGCGTGAGCCTAGTTTTGTATGCGGCGAGTTTTGCGCGTGGCGAGTTTTGAGCGGCGATTTTTGTGTTTCGACTTTTATATGGCGAGGTTGATGTATGTGTGGTGAAATGTGTGCTGAGGGTGGTATATGTTTTCAAGCACATGGTAGTGTGTGGTGCATTTTGGGTGTGTGTTCATATCCCCGTGTGTGGTGAGTATCCCATGTCGGGGCCCCACCTTAGCAACTGTACGGTATATACTCTTTGGCGCCATCGCTCTCACTCTTTAAGTCCCCCTTGTTCACATCTGGCAGCTGTCAATTTGCCTCCAACACTTTTCCTTTCACTTTTTCCCCATTATGTAGATAGGGGCAAAATTGTTTGGTGAATTGGAAAGCGCGGGGTTAAAATTTCGCCTCACAACATAGCCTATGACGCTCTCGGGGTCCAGACGTGTGACTGTGCAAAATTTTGTGGCTGTAGCGGCGACGGTGCAGATGCCAATCCCGGACATACACACATACACACACACATACACACATTCAGCTTTATATATTAGATTTTACACATAAATCTTACTCCCGATACCGATTCCCGATATCACAAAAATATCGGAACTCGGTATCGGAATTCCAATACCGCAAATATCGGCCGATACCCGATACTTGCGGTATCGGAATGCTCAACACTAGCTATAAGCCATTATCATCAAAATTAACAGAAATAAGCACTTGAATTAGATCACTTTTCTTGTAATTACTCTATATAATATATGAGTTTAACTTTTTTTTTATTGAAGAACTTAAATTAATTAACTTTTTGATGATATTCTAATTTAGTGAGAAGAACTTTTATCTGAAGATCCAATTTTCAACTTATACATCAGTCTTTGGTTGCTCAATTCTTTTGTTTTGTTCTTTTCAAACCTTTTTTGCTGTATCGCCTTTTTTTTGCACAGGCTTTTCAGTACATCCAATAAATATTTCTTGAGTCTAACTAGCATTCCTTTAATTATGAAAACTGAAGTGTTCTTAGATGATATACATGAAAACCTAGCAATAGAAGGGTTGATTGCCTTATTTATGTGTTGCTGCTAGGACAATAAGAATTACTTAATGACTTGTTTTTCTTGTGTTAGGGTGGTTTCACACTTGCGTTTTTGTCTGCAGCGTTTTTTGCACAAAAACCGCATGCGTTTTTTTCCCTATATTTAACATTGAAAACGCATGCATTTTTTGTTGTATGCGTTTGGTCCCGTTTTGAAACGCATGCTTTTTTTGCTGCATGCGTTCTTTTTCAGAAATGCAACTTGTAGTATTTTTGAGAGGCGTTTTTTTTGACACATAAAAACGCATGCGTTTTCATGCGTTTTCTGTGTCAAAAAATACATTGGAGTCAATGGAAACGCATGCGTTTTTAAGCACATGCGTTTGCTTTAAAAACGCATGCGTTTTTATTAAAAAAACAGAAAACACACTGCTATGCCACCCCCCACCATAAAGGTGATAAAGGGATCCTAACCCTAACCCTAAAGGGATCCTAACCCTAACCCTAAAGGGATCCTAACCCTATCCCTAACCCTAACCCTACCCCTAACCCTAAAGGGATCCTAACCCTACCCCTAACCCTAACCCTAAAGGGATCCTAACCCTAACCCTACCCCTAACCCTAAAGGGATCCTAACCCTAAAACCTACCCCTACCCCTAACCCAACCCCTAACCCTAACCCTAACTATTTCTGTTTATAGTGGGTTTTTTACTTTATTTTGATGATTGGCAGCTGTCACACATTTCTCAGCATGCGTTTAAAAAACGCAAACACATGAAAAAACGCATGTAATCGCGTGAAAACGCTGCATTTTTTTCACCACATGCAAAAACGCATGCGTCAAAAAACGCAGCGTTTGCACGCGTTTACATGCGTTTTTTCACCATGCGTTTTTTTTTTTTTCAACGCATGCATTTTGAAACGCAAGTGTGAAACCAGCCTTAATCTTCTAATACTCATTTCTAGGTAAATGTTGCTTTATCTGTAATTATGTGTAATTCATACAACCCATTATTCATTGCTTTCTAATGCTTTTCATGTATCTTCACATTTTACAGCTCTCACGTTCACCATGGACCTGGTCACTGTTCTCCTCTCAGTGGTTGTCATCCTATTTTTGGCCACTGTTTTTAAGAATCGAAAACAAGGAAATTACAAAAATTTTCCACCTGGACCAAAGCCTTTGCCGATCATTGGGAATGTCCTCATGATGGACACAGGAAAACCCCATAACACATTTATGCAGGTAAAACTTTGCCATTTTTTAATTAAAAAACCTCCCACTGCAACAAGATGTAACTAATCCAGATGGACACTAAGTACAATAACTCCCCTCCTGGTCGTGTGCTCGCTGTCAGGATTCTTGAGTATTGTCCATGAGGCCGGGGTCATATTTGCGAGTGTGATGCGAAAAACTTGCGCGAGTCTCTCGCATTAATACCCGGCACTGCCGCCGGCACTTGGAGTGTGCGGCTGCATGTATTTCTATGCCGGGTATTGAGGCAGGAGACTCGCTCGAGTTTCTCGCGTCACACTCACAAGTGTGACTCCGGCCGTAGAGTGATTTTCATACTTGCAGTCACATAAAGACTAGAAGTGCTCGTCCTTGCACAGTACTCTTTTATTGAGAGCATGTCTAGTCAGAATTGATGGCAAGTGTGCAAATTATATACTCGTGGTCACTTGACCACCTGATCTCACAGGCAATACCGTAGAATCCAGACAGTGTGCGCACCTCAGGCTGTCATCATTCAGATATTGCAGACTTTTATCCCAAGTCTGGACAACTTGTTTAAATGTGAATGGTTTTTTTAACAATTGTGGCTCAATGGTTTGCACTGTAGTTTTGCAACGCTAAAGTCCGGGATTCAAATCGCATCAAGGACAACATCTGCATGGAGTTGATATTTTCTCCCTGTGTTTGCATGAGTTTCCTCTTGGTTCTCTTGTTTCCGCCCACACTCTAAAGACTTACTGATTTAAATTGTGAGCCCTAACAGAGACAGTAATAAAAATGTATTTAGAAAGATATGTAAATTAATGGCGCTAAATAAAAGAGCAAAATAAATTAATAAAAAATGTGACACTTTGTTCACATTTGCTTCTTATTCTCAGTTACAAAATCTGAAGATTTAGACACAGTTCTATCTGTGGAAGCTCCAGGCAGGCAGGGCCGCCATCAGAGCATTACTGCCCTTACTACTGTATGGGGCTCGGTGATTAGAAGCAGAAAGGGGGGCCCGAACATGCTGGCAGCCCGGTCCGCTCGGGCCCCCTCTCTTTGCTTCTCCTCATCGGGCCCCTGGATATTTTGTTCAAGGCTTCTGAATGCCCGATGCATAACAGCACTGGGGTGTTTTAAAGATACATCTACAGTGTTGTTAATGCCGCCCGGGTGCATTATGGTCCTTCCTGAAGTCAGATGCTGCTCCACTTCCTCATTCCAGAGCATAGCAGTGTGCGGTGTGTCACTCGGGGCGGACGGCGGATGAGAGCAGGTGGAGCCGGCGGGCGGGGAGCAGGGTGAGTCTCACTCTCTTCAGTAATCCTGTCTGCTGAGCTGTATCTAATACTATCCTGTGTAATCCTGTCTGCTGAGCTGTGTATCTAATCATCTCCTGTGTGATACTGTCTGATGAGCCGTTTATCTAATCCTATATTGTGTGATACTGTCTGATGATCCATGCATCTTATCTCCGGTGTGGTACCGACTGCTGAGCCATGTATCTAATCCTCTCCTGTGTGATACTGTCTGATGAGCTGTGTATCTAATCTTCTCTTGTGTAATACTGTCTGATGAGCCATATATCTAATCCTTTCCTGTGTGAACATGTCTGCTGACCTGTGTATCTAATCCTATCCTGTGTGATACTGTCTGCTGAGCCATGTATCTAATCCTCTCCTGTGTGATACTGTCTGCTGAGCCGTGTATCTAATCCTCTCCTGTGTGATAGTGCTGAGCCGTGTATCTAATCCTCTCCTGTGTGATAGTGCTGAGCCGTGTATCTAATCCTCTCCTGTGTGAAACTGACTGCTGAGTCATGTATCTTATCCTCTCCTGTGTGATCATGTCTGCTGAGCCTTGTATCTAATCATCTGTGTGATACTGACTGCTGAGCGGTGTATCTAATTCTCTCCTGTCTGATACTGTCTGCTGAGCCACTTATCTAATCCTCTCTTGTGTGATACTCTCTGCTGAGCGGAATCTCATTCTCCCCTGGGTGACCCCATCCGGTGGGCACTGTGGTATAACCTCTTCTTCTGACTGGGGGTGACGGATGAGCAGGCGGAAGGCAGCGAGTGGACGAGAAAGGTAAGGCAGCGAATCGGACGAGCAGGGTGAGGCGGCGGGCGGACGAGCAGGGTGAGGCAGCGGGTGGACGAGCAGGGTGAGGCGGCAGGCGGACGAGCAGGGGGAGTCTCTCCAGTGAGAAGAGGCTTCAGGTGGCTCACTGTGGCTGTGGCTGGACTGGTATTATGTGGCTAATGAGGGATGGCTAGTGCTGACCGAGGGCTGCATCCAACAGGGCCCAGGGGGAGGCTAGTGGAATGTTTAAGCTACTGGATAATCCTGACCTGCTGCAAAACCAAATGCCCAATTATAACATCAGGCAACAGTGCTCAGAGTCAGGATCATCCAGTAACTTATAAGTTTTGGTTGGGGTTTGGAATGGGGGTGGGGAATTATTGATGCAAGTGGGTATATATGATTGGGAAACCTCTTTATTATTATTATAGCAGTGTAATTATTGAAATGGGGCTATCGGTCTGTGCTCGCACAGCAGTGCATGGACTGGGCGCCAATTTCCTTACCAGCATCCTCATACATTCTGTGAGGCTGCTGAGTTCAGGTCAGTAGACCCGCCGCAGGTCCATGCACCACGTGCCAAGTGCAGACCGATATTCACCAGAAGTGGAACTTTTCCAAGAGAGGGCGGAGGAACTGTTGAAGATTCGAAGAGTGGAGGTGGAAATGGGGGTGGAGCCTGGATGGAGCTACAGGGGGCCCCCAAAATTTTGGCCGTATTGGGCCCTGAAATTCTTAGTGGCAGCCCTGCAGGCAGGTAATTCATCTAAAATCCTGCTCCTGACTGTTCTCCTGTTCTGTTGTCCCTGCTGCTTCTAGTTATTAACTGATGCCTTCTCTGAGGATCGTTCTCAGCAGTCATGGCTCTATACATTTTTGTATGGGGAAGAGTCAGATGATCACTTATATTTTGTGACTTTATAAGGCGGCCAGGGTGGTAGTCGTGGCAACGGGCTGTAGTGTTCCCACACCCTAGTGCCTCACCAAAGCAATATAATGTCCCTTCTGCTGCATGTGCAGCGTGCACAGCAGAACACTCACATCAGTTGTTGAAGTCCCTTCATGCTCTGTCTCTCTGGCTTCAGACCCACAGATCCCACAAATCACTCCGGACTCCATGTTCATGCTCAACAGTACAACTATACTTAAACACAGGGTTTTTGTCACTGATGCCATACAGTTCCTTTGCAGTGTCAATCCTGAGGCTTTCTCTGACAATCTCTGTTCTTCCTGTTGATCAGCTCTGGCCTCTTGGACAATCCCTGTCCCACCAGGCAATCTCTGGCTCTTCCTGGCATCTCTGTCCCTTCTGTGACAGTCTCTGTCCCTTCTGTGACTACCATGCTTCTACGTCCCTCAGCTTCATCCCGTTAAACTCATCTGGACTCAATAGGAGAAGGTAGAAGGCTTGCTATCTCAGCTGACCTAATCCCGGCCTCAGGCCCTGGATCCTCTTGGGATGGGTTACCATTGAAGGTGGTGACTGCTAGCACATTTCTCAGCCTGGGGCCCCTTCCTGCCATAACAGCTTTATACCCATGGCTGGCAGACTGTCACTATTAACTGCTGCATCATGAGTGAGCTGAGCCAGTAAGTGCCTCACTATATCCTCAATGCTCTGCACTGCACTACACCATAACTCCTCCTCGCTGGAAAACCCATGCTGTCTATTCCTAAACTAATATGCCTATACCCTATCTTTAATGTGCCCCACTATTCTAATCCCACTATTGACCTATGCTATCTATACTTCTATACATAACACACATCACATTATATTACATAAAGAATACAGCAACAATACATTAACATTAGTAAACGTCAAGGTGCAGCACGTAATATATGTGTACATTTTCCACAGGGGGAAAACACCTGACAGACTCTGTCATCTCCTACAACTCAGTACCGTACGCACAACCATAACAATCATTGATGGTTTCTGTCAAACAGTCTTCTCTACTGCCCTTTCTTACAACTATTCGTTACTCATGACTGTTCAAATGTAGGTTCCTATTGGTGGCATAGATAGCACTGTAAGACCATGGAGGGGTAAGGCTCCAAAAAGAGCCTTAATCTGTTTTAGATTCAACAAGCAGAACTGCATGGAGCACTAAATTTCCCATCAAGATGATGGACACAGCAACAAATCTTGATGAACTCCTTTAAAAACCAAGATTATCCACTGGTCATCTTTCGTATCCATTAGAGATGAGTATACTGCAGATAGACAGATTCTTTTTAATTCGGTTGGAAAATGTGATTTCCAGATACAAGAGCATAACAAGTAGACAGGTAAAAAATACATTATCCAAATTGAAACCTCACCTGTCCTGGCATCGGAGCCTTCATTCTTCCTCTGGCTCACTTCCTCCATACGGTTCCAGACTTCTCTTCCTTTTGTAGTCTTCTTCACTCTTTGTTGCTTCACGTGACATTATGTCATGTGTTTCTCCATGACATCATGATCTCACTGGAGTTTTTGCCCGCACCAGAGTTGGCATTGAGTGAAGATAGTAGAGAAGACTTTATCCGGAGGTAAAAAGCAAGCATACGGATGACCAGATAGTTAGCTGGTGAATCAAGAAAGGTAAAATGCAAGGTGAGTATAATCTTTTATTTATTTATTTTTTCTATCCAGACCCTAGATCACTGTTTTCCAATCTCCATTCCTTGCGGCCCCAAACAGAACGTTTTCAGGATTTTCTTAGATGAGAGAACCTGTGGCAATTTCTGTTCCCTTGATAATAATTGCACTACCTGTGAAATACTAAGGAAATCATCAAATCTTGATCTGTTGGGGGCCTTGAGGTGTGGAGTTTGGGAAACACTGCCCTAGACTGAGTCAAACAAAATGGCAGCCAACATGTCACTACTTTGTCTTGATTAAAAAATATTTCAGGTTATGGGTACTAGATTCTGTGATGGGATGTCTGGGGAACTAGCCTTGATGTGGAGTTGGTAAAGAATTGTTCCTCTATGTGCAGCTATTAGTAACTGCCCCATTGGGTTATTGCCTTCTTTTGGATCAACATGTTAGTCTATAGGTTGAACTTGATGGACTTAAGTCTACCTTCAACCTTAAAAACAATAAAACTATGAAAATCTGAGGGTTCAGGTGAATTCAAACATTTTGTTAAATCCACCTCAAACTGATTCACTCAACTCTAGTAACCATCTTATGCTAGATCTGGCACTGTGCTGTGGTTTTCTATTATGAACATACACCAAAAGCTAGATGTGAATAATCTTATTGGGTGTTTAGATGTGATTACATTGGACTTTAGATCTGAAAAATGGGCACAAGGGCTCGTATCTATATTTCTATGACTAAATCCACTAAATGTTAGCTAACCATATTAAGTCTCCCGTGATCTATAACGTCTACTGTAAAGTCTACCTCCTATAATGAGTGAACATAAAAAAAGGGTAAAGCAATTTCAGGAAATTGGTGATTAATAATCATTCTTGTATTCACAGTTGGCTAAGGAGTATGGCCCAGTCTTTAGTATCCAGATAGGAATGTCAAAATCCATCGTCTTATGTGGTTATGATACCATTAAAGATGCTTTAGTCAACAATGCAGACTATTTTTCAGAAAGGCCAGATACACCAGTGTTTGTAGAAACTCTAAAAGGCTATGGTAAGTCTTTGTTTTATTTATAACATTTTTTTTTTATCTTGTTATTATCGATGTTCTCTGTCTTAAATACTTGTCTATTAACTGAAAAAAAAAAACTGCTATACAGAGTTTAACCTCCTTGGAGAACCAGTCATGTTCATGTATTACATCAATATGATCTTGATTTCATAGGGCTTTGTGTCATGCCTCTTTTCTCTTGTGGTAGCACTGAAGATGAGTTGAGTGGCTGCTGATTGGCTATTAAGTTAATGTTTTTTATTGGCACAGAGAGTAGCTTAGGTTCATGGAGAAATCATATGTGGTGGGGTTAGTTTAAACCTTACATATGGAAATATTCTGGACCAGAGGATAGAGGTCTTTGAAGTCCAATACTAGTTCTACCCCTCCTCTATCTACATCTGAACTTAAATATTTGACTGAATTTGAAATCTAAAGAATAATTAGAAAACTCAACTAATTAAAATTATTATAAAAATATATATATTTGGGCTTTCTTCTTTACAGGAGAGTTTTTATTCTCACTGCTATGACTGCCTAATAAGCAGTTTTATTTGGGGTTTTGTTTTGTTTGGGGTTTACCAGAGAATTTCTTGGTTTTGTGATGGGCCAGTCAAGCCTTAAATATCAATTTTAGTACAAATCGCTTGTCCATCATTTTCAGGTGTTGTATTCTCAAATGGAGAGAACTGGAAAGTGATGAGAAGATTCGCAATCTCCACACTACGAGATTATGGAATGGGAAGGAAGACCATAGAGGACAAGATCATTGAGGAGACTGAGTATTTAATACAAAAGCTGAAATCATATGAAGGTGAGTTTTGTTGTATGTCACCTTGAAAAATACTGTGCCTAGGGTTGATCAATTATATATTAAAGCCAAATACAGTGATGTGAAAAAGTGTTTGCCTCCTTCCTGATTTCCTATTCTTTTCCATGTTCGTCACACATGTTCAGATCACCAAACAAATTTAAATATTAGACCAGCCTGACAAAGTGAAGTAGACCAAAGAATCAGGTACAAATAATTGAGGTACAAATAAGAAATAAAACAATTGGGATCTATCACTCTGGAAAAGGTTATTAAGCTATTTCTAAAGTTTTGGGACTCCAGCGAACCACAGTGAGAGCCATTATCCCCAAATGGTGAAAACATGGAACAGTGGTAAACCTTTCCAGGAGTGGCCAGTAGACCAAAATTACTCCACGAGTACAGTGAAGACTCATCCAAGAGGTCACAAAAGATGCCACAACAATATCCAAAGAAATGCAGGCTTCACTTGCCTCAGTTAAGATCAGTGGTCATAACTCCACCATAAGAAAGAGGCTGGGCAAAAATGGCCTGCATGGCAAAATTCCAAGACAAGAACCACTGCTGAGCAGTAAGAGCATAAAGGCTTGTCTTAGCTTTGTCAGAAAACATAATGAAGATCCCTAAGACTTTTGGGAGAAAACTTTGTGGACTGACAAGACAAAAGTTGAATTTTTATGAAGGTGTATATCCCATAACTTCTAATGTAGAAGTAACACAGAATTTCAAAAAAGGATCATCATACCAACAGTAAAATATGGTGGTGGTAATGTCATAGTCTGTGGCTGTTTTGCTGCTTCAGGACCTGGAATACTTTATGTGGTAAGTGAAAAGATGAATTCTGCTATCTACCAAAAAATCCTGAAAAAGAATGTTGGGCCCTCTATTAGTGACCGCAAGCTGAAGCATGCTTGGGTTATGCAGCAAGACAATGGTGCAAAACACCTCTAAATTGCTTAAGAAAAACAAAATTAAGACTTTGGAGTGAACTAGTCAAAGTCCTGATCTTAATCTGATTTAGATGTTGTTGCATGACCTTTAAAAAAGTAGTTCATAAGCTGAAATCCTCCTATGTGGCTGAATCACAGCAATTCTGCTAAGAGGAGAGAGCCAAAATTCCTCCAAGTCGTAAAAGGCTCATTGCCAGTTATCGCAAATGTTTGATTGCTGTTGTTGCTGCTACAGGTGTACCAACCAGTTACTAGGTTTAGGGGCAATCACATTTTCACACTGGGCCCTGTAGGTTCAGATTTCTTTTTCCCCTAATATAGACCTTCATTTAAAAACTGCATTTTTTGTTTACTTGTGTTATCTTTGTTATCTTGTGTTATCTGCCTTCAACACAGTTGACCAACTACAGATCCTCTCCTCCTTTGGGATGAAAGATTTTTCCCTATCTTGGACCTCCTCATACCTTACCAACTGCAGATTTAGCATTTCCTACTACCATACTACCTCTTCATCTCGCCCCCTCTCTGTTGGTGTACCACAAGGCTCTGTCTTTGGGCCCTTACTCTTCTCAATCCATACACTCGGCCTGGGACAACTCATAAGGTCCTATGGCTTCCAGTACCATCTATATGCTGATGACACTCAGATCTACCTCTCTGGCCCAGATGTCACCTCTCTGCTCTCCAGAATCCCAGAGTGCCTTTCAGCCATATCCTCCTTCTTCTCCTCTCGCTTCCTCAAGCTCAATGTGGACAAATCTGAACTAATTATCTTTCCTCCATCTCACATATCATATCTTCCCTACCTGATCTATCTATCAAAATAAATGAAATCACACTGTCCCCTGTCCCCAAAATCCGCTGCCTTGGAGTAACCCTGAATTCTGCCCTGTCCTTCAAACCGCACATCCAAGCTCTCGCCACCTCCTGTCACCTCCAGTTCAAAAATATTTCCAGGATCCGTCCTTTCCTCAACCCTCACTCTACCAAAATGCTTGTGCATGCCCTAATCATCTCCCCCCTCTACTACTGCATCATCCTCCTATGTGGCCTACCTTCTAACACGTTCACACCCCTCCAGTCCATCCTTAACTCTGCTGCCTGACTAATTAATCTCTCTCCTCGCTACACTTCTGCTTCCCCTCTTTGCAAATCCCTTCACTGGCTCCCAATTTCCCAGCATATCCAGTTTAAACTACTAACACTGACCTACAAAGCCATCCATAACCTTTCTCCTCCATATATTTCCAAACTAATCTCTCAATATCTTCCCTCACGTAATCTCTGGTCCTCCCAAGACCTCCTTCTCTCCTCCACGCTTATTCGCTCCTCACCCAATCGCTTCCAAGACTTCTCCCGAATATCCCCCATCCTCTGGAATTCTGTGCCCCAACACATCCGGTTATCCTCCACATTTGGATCCTTCAAAAGAAACCAGAAAACCCACCTCTTCAAAGAAGCTTACAACCTGTAATGACCACACGGCCACCTCAACAACATCGGAGCTACTGCAACCCTCAACCTCCTGTCTCCTTCCCCATAATCCTGTAGAATGTAAGCCTCCATGGGCAGGGTCCTCGCCCCTCTGTACCAGTCTGTCATTGTTAGTTTTGTTTACTGTAAGTGATATTTGTATTTTGATGTAACCCCTTCTCATGTACAGCACCATGGAATTAATGGTGCTATATAAATAAATAATAATAATAATCTTTGTCTAAAGTTTAAATTGCTTGGTGATCTGAAACATTCAAGTATTACAAACATGCAAAAGAATAAGAAATCAAGAAGGGGGCAAACACTTTTACACACCACTGTATGTATATGGTATAAGTACATTTGGGATAAACATCTATTGGAAGAACATGGACCACTGTCGCAGAGGGCTGGTTATCAAGTAACATATTTTGCTAAATTTAAGTTGAAATGAGTTAAGGGATTGATAACAGTCACCTTTGGCTTCCAATTCATTTTTTAATTCTGCCATGTATTGCAAATTGGGATTGCCTATCAAGTATTTATAGTATAACCTGCAAATATAGCGATACAGAAGAATGCACAAATGCTGGTTGAGGTGACATCTCAAGTGTAAATTCAAGATCATGTAATAAAGAAATTAATCAAATATTCAACACATCAATAAAACAAAAAAATATTAAAACTAGTTATATTTTATCCCCTTACTTTTCAGGAAAGCCCTTTGATAATGTCACCGGTATTTATGCTGCTGTAACTAATATAATTGTGTCCATACTCTTGAGCAAAAGATTTGATTATGAGGATCCGACCATACTGCGGCTTATGGGTTTAGTCAAGCAGAATATAAAACTTTTAGCCAGCCCCTGGGTCATGGTAAGTAATTATTCAGGTGTGTGTAAAGGTTCAATCATTAGTGACAATGCCTAATTGATTTTACATTTATCAGAGGTTAATGTGCTAAGTATGCTTTCATGGTAGACTGGGAAGAGCAATTTTTGTGGTGGTCAATGTTAGCATGTAACCATAAGCGTGGTCTAGGTTATTTAAGAATCTGTGTTCAGTCATCTGGAGTCAGTTACAGAGGGCATGTGAGTGTATTGGAGCCTCAGGCTGCCTGTGTATATTACAAAGTCAAGTAAAGATTGAGCATATTTGTCCATTGGAACACTGGTTGAAGGTTACATCTGATTTGGAGGAATCATTGCCCACCCGATGTAGAGAGTGCCTTTTGAAAATGAATCAAAGTGCCTAAAAACTTGTTCTGGACTCAAGAGAGTTGCTCCTATGCAGAGAAGAATGAATTATGCTACTGAGCAACTAACAGCTTCCTGAGAGCTTGAGTCAGATGACCACACTCAAGAGAGCCGAGACACCACACATTTAGAGAGGGACAATTGCTTTTGTTTGTCTATCTTATATTTATTTGTTTTGTTATCTAATGTTCATAGTTTCATTAGAACATATGTTAGGGGTCGAGTTCCTGCCTCTGCACAGGGGGAATCTCGGGCCATCTCCGCTGCGGTCTCCCATTCATCTCCTGCTGCAGTGGAGCTTGCTCAGCAGAGACGTCGATCCCAGCGTCTCGCTTAGTCTGACTCTGTGCTTAGAGTTACTGCTGCGTTTCCTGCTTCTCCCATTGAAGTCAGTGCTGGGCAGCGGCGAGCGGACGTTTCTGGGGCTAAGTCCTGCTTTTTACATTCTGAGCATGCCCAGAGTAAGATCTCTCAGTGGAGATCGAGAGTCACATGATCAGATACTGCAGCTAAGGTCCTTGTAGCTGCTAGGACTAAATCCTGCTTTGCACTCTGAGCATGCCCAGGGCGAGATCTCTCAGTGGAGATCCAGAGTCACATGCTCAGGTGCTGCAGCACTCCATTGGTCCTTCTTTGGAAGGTCCTAAAAGCCTCGCATGGCCGCACAGCCATGCGCTAGTATTGTCTTGTAAATATGTGTGTGTGTTGTGAGTGAAAGTCGCTCTTTAAATAACCCTCCCTATTGAATGTCTGTTCGCGGAAGGTGTATGTTTGCTATCTAGCGCCCGACTTATCCAACAGCACGAAACACACATTACAGCTACCAGTTGCTGTGTCCGCCAGTACGGCGCCGTGCGCTTGCTCTGCGCTTTCCTGACCCAAGCCTGGGTGGTTAGTGGCATCCGTCAGTGCGGCACCGCACGCACTCTTCTGCCTTTATATTACTATTTATGTTCCTCTGACACACCCAGTTGCGGTGTTGTGCCAGCAAGTGTCTAATCGGACTTCAATCCTGTGTAGGGGTTGAGTCCGCTGACTTCTTGCTCGCGCTTTATGTGCGGTACTGCGGTCCTGTGACGCAACAGGATCGCTTCCTTCACGCAGGGTGAAGTTAACCCATGTGTGTATACTTAGTACCGCCATATAGTCCGTCTTACTAGCAGCAGGGTCTTTTACCTGCACGGTGGACCTCGGACGGCGAACGCACCTAATACCATTACACCTTGTACTTGGTGCGTTCCGCCAGTCCTAACATAATACTAGCGCCAAGGTCTGGCTAGTAATGACGGACGATCAGCGTTTACAGCGGTACATCCAGCAGCTGGAGGGAAGGTTGGCGGCTCTTGAGCGTTCAACCTCAGCTGTGGATGTTACTGCTGTCGCTGTTCAGGCAGCAAGTGTGGCTGCAGCTACCTTGTCCACTGCCGCCCCTGTACCGACGCTATCTCGCCTCCCGCTACCAGAGAAATTTTCTGGTGACAGTAAGTCCTGTAGGGGTTTCGTGAGTCAGTGCTCAATACATCTCGAGCTTCTGGCTTCTCGTTTCCCTACAGAGCGGGCTAAGGTGGGCTTTATCGTATCTTTATTGTCGGACAGGGCGTTGCAGTGGGCTACGCCGCTGTGGGAGCGTGGCGATCATGTGGTGCAGAGTGCTCCGTTATTCCTGAGCACTCTGAAACAGGTCTTTCTAGGACCTCGTGTCACCCATGACACGGCGCTCCAACTGTTGGCATTGACTCAGGGCTCGTCCTTGGTCAGCCAGTTTGCCATCCACATCCGCACGCTAGCATCTGAGCTGGAGTGGTCGGATAAGGCCCTTATTCCTATATTTTGGAGGGGGCTGGCTGACCACGTTAAGGACGCCCTGGCCACTAGGGAGATTCCCGCCACACTGGAGGAATTAATAACAGTATCCACTCGTATTGACCTCCGTTTTCACGAGCGGAGGTTAGAGCGAGCCCAGTGTAGGCAGAGGTTTCGGCTGTCTCCCACCTTCACCAAACCTTTGGAATCTCCAGTCCAGGCTCCTGAGTCCCATGAGCCTATGGTAGTGTCACGAGCGGGATCTAAGTCCCGGACCGCTCGTGCACCCCAGGTTTGCCATGTATGCCAACAGTCAGGACATCTTGCCACCAGATGTCTCCAGCGGTCGAGGAAACGTCAGCGTCTAGTGGTAGTAGGTGGAGGTGCACTAGACACGGCGACGTTTGCCTCCAAATTATCCTTTAAGGGGACAATAACATTAGGCTCATCCTCCCACTCGGTAGACCTCTGCGTGGATTCTGGGGCGGAGGGCAATTTTATGTCTTCTGCCTTCGCCCAACGTCACGCAATACCCCTGGTTATGCTACCTCAACCAGTAACGGTACGAGTGGTGAATGGGTCGACACTGCCTGCACAGATAACACATCAGACCATCCCTTTTACTCTGTCCATGTCACCATCCCATCAGGAGATTATATCTCTGCTCATCATTCCTGAGGGGATTGATGAGGTCCTGTTGGGGATACCTTGGTTACGGTACCACTCTCCTCACATCGAGTGGTCCTCAGGCAGAATTCTGGGATGGGGTGAATCATGTGGGGGTAGGTGTCACCGAGAGTGCGTTCAGGTTGCTACTACAGAGGTACCCGCAGATCTATCCTCTCTCCCCAAGCAATATTGGTCGTATGCAGACGTGTTCTCCAAAAAGGCGGCGGAGACCCTTCCACCCCATCGCCCCTATGACTGTCCTATTGATCTCTTGCCTGGTGCTGAGCCTCCCCGGGGTCGAGTCTATCCATTATCTCTCCCGGAGACGGAGGCAATGTCTCAGTACATTCAAGAGAATCTGGCAAGAGGGTTCATCAGGAAGTCAGTGTCACCTGCTGGGGCAGGGTTCTTTTTCGTGCAGAAGAAGAATGGGGAACTACGTCCATGCATAGACTACAGGGGTCTTAACGCTATCACCGTTAAGAACAAGTATCCTTTGCCCTTGATATCTGAGCTTTTCGATAGGCTTCGGGGAGCAAGGGTGTTTACCAAACGAGATCTGCGGGGTGCTTACAACCTGATTCGCATCCGTGAGGGGGACGAATGGAAAATGGCGTTTAACACCAGAGATGGGCACTATGAGTATCTGGTGATGCCCTTCGGGCTCTGTAATGCCCCAGCCGTTTTCCAAGACTTTGTCAACGACATCTTCCGGGATATGCTTTCCACCTCGGTTGTAGTCTATCTGGATGATATTCTCATCTTTTCTCCAGATATTGACTCCCACCGGAGAGATGTTGGCAGAGTCTTCGACCTCCTACGGGCAAACTCTCTTTATGCAAAGTTGGAGAAGTGTATGTTTGAGCAGGAGTCTTTACCGTTCCTGGGCTATATCATCTCCGCCCAGGGATTGGCTATGGATCCTGCCAAACTACAGGCTGTGATGGACTGGCAAGAGCCCCATTCTCTTAAGGCGGTGCAGCGCTTTATGGGGTTCATTAATTATTACCGCCAGTTCATTCCCCACTTCTCAACTCTGGTAGCTCCCTTGGTAGCCCTCACCAAGAAGGGAGCAAATCCCAAAGTGTGGTCTGAAGAGGTCTCCAGGGCCTTTTCTTCTACTAAGTCTCATTTTGCTAGCGCTCACATCCTACATCGTCCCGATGTCGATAAGCTGTTTATAATGGAGGTGGATGCCTCTTCCGTTGGTGCTGGAGCAGTCCTCTTCCAAAAGGATGCTCAAGGTCGGAAGCATCCGTGCTTCTTCTTCTCCAAGACCTTCACACCAGCGGAGAGGAATTATTCCATCGGGGACATGGAGTTGCTAGCGATGAAACTGGCTTTCTCAGAGTGGAGACATCTCTTGGAGGGGGCTTGTTTTCCCTTTCAAGTTTTCACAGACCACAAAAATTTGCTATATTTGCAAACAGCCCAGCGGCTAAATTCTCGCCAGGCCAGATGGTCCTTATTCTTCTCCCAATTCCACTTCACCCTCCATTATCTCGCTGGGGAGAAGAACATTCGAGCTGATGCCCTTTCTCGCTCTGTTGTGTCATCTGAGGAGGAGGAAGTAGAGCCTCGCCTTATTGTTCCTTCTGAGAGCTTGAGAACCGTGGCTCTGGTGTCGCTTGAGTCTGTGCCTTCGGGCAAGACTTTTGTGCCCATAAATTTGCGACCGGAGGTTCTCTCTTGGGCTCATTCCTCCAGGGTGGGTGGACACTTTGGGACAAAAAGGACATCTGAGCTGCTGGCGAGGACGAACTGGTGGCCCCATATGCTCCGAGATGTCAGAGATTACGTTCTGGCGTGTGTCTCATGCGCCAAAAATAAGTCTCCTCGACAACGGCCGTCTGGGTTACTCTATCCCTTGCCGGTGGCAGACAGGCCCTGGGAGATGGTCGGGATGGACTTTGTAGTGGGTTTGCCCAAGTCTCGCGGTTGTACCGTCATTTGGGTTATTACCGATCATTTCTCGAAAATGGTGCATTTGGTGCCGCTCCCACGGTTACCTTCTGCATGGGCCTTGGCAGCGTTGTTCATAAGACACATCTTCCGCCTACACGGCATGCCAGACAAAATTGTCAGTGACCGGGGTCCCCAGTTTGCGTCTCGGTTCAGGAGAGAGCTTGGTCGTCTTCTCAGCATTGAAATAAATCTCTCTTCCGCATATCATCCCGAGACGAATGGGTTGGTAGAGAGGGCCAATCAGACTCTGGTCACATATCTACAACATTTTGTTTCTGCCAGGCAGGATGACTGGGCATCTTTATTACCATGGGCAGAGTTCGCCCTTAATAACGCTGTAGCCGACTCCACTGGTCAGACACCTTTCCTCCTTAATTACGGCCAGCATCCGCGGGTTCCTGTGCCTATGCCCGTGTCCTCTGCTGACTCCAGGGTGGCAGACTGGGCAGTGGAGGCACGGGACATTTGGGACCGCACTCAGGATGCCATTCGGGCCTCAAAGGAGAGAATGAGGTCCTCCGCCGATGCACATCGGCGCCCTGCCCCGACCTTTGCTCCTGGCGATTTAGTGTGGCTCTCCGCCCGTAACATCAGGCTGCATGTAGAGTCCACTAAGTTTGCACCTCGCTACTTGGGTCCCTTCAAGGTCCTCGAAAAAGGTTAATCCTGTGGTCTACCGTCTGGCCCTTCCTCCACGCCTTGGTATCACCGACACCTTTCATGTGTCCCTCCTTAAGCCCGTATACATGTCCCGGTTTTCTGAGTCATCTGCCGGGACATCGGGTTCATCTACGGATGATTACGAGGTGAGCGCTATTTTGGGGCACAAGGTGGTACGTGGTTAAAAAATTCTATTTGGTGGATTGGAAGGGTTATGGCCCTGAGGACAGGTCCTGGGAGCTTGCTGAGCACATTCGGGCTCTGCAGCTCATTGCTGCCTTTGAACGCAGCGAGGCCCAAGGAGGGGGGGCCCTAGGAGGGGGGGTAATGTTAGGGGTCGAGTTCCTGCCTCTGCACAGGGGGAATCTCGGGTCATCTCCGCTGCGGTATCCCATTCTTCTCCTGCCGCAGTGGAGCTTGCTCAGCAGAGACGTTGATCCCAGCGTCTCACTCAGTCTGACTCTGTGCTTAGAGTTACTGCTGCGTTTCCTGCTTCTCCCATTGAAGTCAGTGCTGGGCAGCGGCGAGCGGACGTTTCTGGGGCTAAGTCCTGCTTTTTACATTCTGAGCATGCCCAGAGTAAGATCTCTCAGTGGAGATCGAGGGTCACATGATCAGATACTGCAGCTAAGGTCCTTGTAGCTGCTAGGACTAAATCCTGCTTTGCACTCTGAGCATGCCCAGGGCGAGATCTCTCAGTGGAGATCCAGGGTCACATGCTCAGGTGCTGCAGCACTCCATTGGTCCTTCTTTGGAAGGTCCTACACATGCTGCAGCTATTTAAGCCTCGTATGGCCGCACAGCCATGCGCTAGTATTGTCTTGTAAATATGCGTGTGTGTTGTGAGTGAAAGTCGCTCTTTAAATAACCCTCCCTATTGAATGTCTGTTCGCGGAAGGTGTATGTTTGCTATCTAGCGCCCGACTTATCCAACAGCACGAAACACACATTACAGCTACCAGTTGCTGTGTCCGCCAGTACGGCGCCGTGCGCTTGCTCTGCGCTTTCCTGACCCAAGCCTGGGTGGTTAGTGGCGTCCGTCAGTGCGGCACCGCACGCACTCTTGTGCCTTTACATTACTATTTATGTTCCTCTGACACACCCAGTTGCGGTGTTGTGCCAGCAAGTGTCTAATCGGACTTCAATCCTGTGTAGGGGTTGAGTCCGCTGACTTCTTGCTCGCGCTTTATGTGCGGTACTGCGGTCCTGTGACGCAACAGGATTGCTTCCTTCACGCAGGGTGAAGTTAACCCATGTGTGTATACTTAGTACCGCCATATAGTCCGTCTTACTAGCAGCAGGGTCTTTTACCTGCACGGTGGACCTCGGACGGCGAACGCACCTAATACCATTACACCTTATACTTGGTGCGTTCCGCCAGTCCTAACAACATATTCTTCAAGGTTTTTTCTTTTTCTTTTCATGTATGCTGAAGCTGTACAACAGTTTTCCATTTCTTGTGAAATGGCTGCCTGGACCACATAAAACTATTTTCGAAAATTTTAAGGAACTTAATAACTTCATAACAAAAACATTTACGAAACAGAAGAAAGAGCTGGATGTGAATGACCAAAGGAACCTCATCGATGCCTTCTTGGCCCAGCAGCAGGAGGTACAATGAACATTTTACCAGTTTATAAAATGTAATATTATAAAAAAAAGTAATATACAAAAAGACAAAAGTAGAAAATGTAACAAAAACCTGACACAACATGGTGAATTCATTATGCAAACAACATAACCAAGTAAGAATCATGTTCACAATACTCTGCGAAACATACGAAATGACTCACCCTCAATGAGGCCTCCAATGGTCCTCAGTACGGACATACCACTCATCCTCTGACTGAAAAAGTGGTAATTTAAGATAAAGAGTTTTTTAGCCAATTTTCCATTGTCTGTAAAATTATTTATTTTGCACAGCAAAGTACTTGTAAAAAACTTGTTAGATTAGCCCAAAAATTTGGCACAAACTGCTAATTAAGTCTTCAAGAACCAACCCCTCAAAGGTTCCTTGTTGATCAAAGCAAATACTTCTTAGGAAGTGGTTAGAGCTTGGAGGACTTCTCAGAGGGGGGTAAGTCATGTTGGGAAATCGAATGCTTCTTTTTTTATATATTACTGGAGCTATTGCCTATAGCTGAGAGCAAGATCTTGAATAAATGGTCGGACCTTCAGAGGTCTTGGGAAAATGTACAGTATATTACAAAATGCATCTGCCAGGCAAAAGGAAATTAATAGAAATATGTCATGTAAATTTTATTAACCATTGATAGAATAGGTTGAACTCATTCAATTCATGATCCTGAGAACCATTAGGCTTCAAATTCTACAGTAGCACAGTATCTGAAACCAGAAGAATAAAGAATTTTTTACAAAGCAGAAGGAAAATAATCTCTAGTCTAACATTGCAGCAAAGTTATTGCACATGATATCAGAGCTATGATCTTATACAATTCCAGAAACTCATTGACTTTCCTTCTCAGAAGTGTTTCATTTCACATTAAAGGTTATGAACATCTTTGACATGTGTTTGCTTTTCATTAATAAAATTGCAGCCAGTTTCAGTCTGCAATCTTCTCTCTTTCATTCATTTTAAGATCCCCAATATACAGGTTGTTTCAAGTTTCCGGTTTTTCTGTTATGGGTGTGACGAGCGAATATGTTCAGAATCAGTCACCGAATCAGAATTTACCATATTCGTGCCATATCAGTACCATATTTGTGCAGAATTTATGTTTTATGATCGGTTCTGAACATATTCGGTCATTTCTGCTCCCATTGACGTTCAGATGTGATCGGAGAATATTACAAAAACAATATTCGTCGCCAATCCTAATCGGAAAATTTTTTTTGAAAAATTTGCTCAACTCTAGCGCTTACCACCTTTTCTGTAGCATGCTTTATCTGCCCTACCTGACAATGCACATGCTACAACTACCTCCTCTCCCTGCTGATTTCTCTTATTTGAAAAAAGAGAACGAAGAGCAGAAAGATCAATCAGAAGCAGAAGATCTGTAACATTTTTCAGATTAATCAGCTGGGAAAGTGATAATCTACCAGAGAAAAATGCTGCACTATTTTTACAGAAGATTACACATGTTGTAGAAAGTTGTGCACCACTCCATCAGGAAGCAAAATGAAGAATACAAATAAAATATGTGTGAATAGCTATCCTATTGAAAATTGTGTTTAAGTCAGAATGGTTGTGAGTCGAAATGTGCTGCTTCCACAGTTCAAAGAGCTATGGAGGAGATTTAGTTTTACAAATAGAGAACGGACAGTGGACTATTGGATGACATAAAGACCTTAATCCTAAACCTGGAAAGTCATTTAAATAAGGTTCAGGGTGTTGACTTCCTTCTTTTACGATTTACTTTGATAATCTAGGTTTACCTTGCTTACTCAGGATAGTATGCCATAGCCTTGGAACAAGCTTAAAGGAGTTGTCAATCATTACGTTTCCATACTCCTGGTCAAGTTTCCTGCTGTTTTCTTGACCTCCTGATGGGAACATACATAACCTCTGAAGATAATCTGTGACTTAGTCAGTATAAAGAAATTAAAGCTAGGATAACACAGTTTCCATTATATTAGAAATACGGTTTGACCTAGAGAATAGGCTAGAAAAATTTTAAAGCTCCACCGATGGTGGCTCAGGTTACCAAGCCCATGAACTTTGGACATGGACGGTGGATTTGTGAACAGTCAGTTGAGAAAGGTGATGGTGGAACTTGTGAATAGCGAATACGTGCTACTGGGTTTCTTGTCTCAATGATGTACGTTGTCGAATAATTTCAGGATCAGTGATACTTTGTCTTAAGGTTGAGTTTATTAACGAGAAATTGGGTCTGTGTCCTAGGAATGACAGAAGATGGTTACTTCCAGTAATAATACTCTAGATTAGTGTTGAGCATTCCGATACCGCAAGTATCGGGTATCGGCCGATATTCGCGGTATCGGATTTCCGATACCGAGTTCTGATACTTTCAGTATATCGGAAACCGGAATCGGAAATTCCCATCATGCAAACTCCCGTTTTTTTTAAATCAGCCAATGAGGAATGATTTGAAGTGTGGGCACATCCTGTCCTGCATGGTGGGCATGCAACTACTGGCATGGCTGTGATTGGCTGCTGAAATGATGTCACAACGCCCTATAAAAGTCGCCGCCGCCATTTTGGGCTCACTCTGCTGTGAATTCAATTAGGGACAGGACGCTGTGTTCTGACTGTGGGCCAGTTTAGAGATTGCGATTTGCTTAATTGTGCTTAATCCAGGCTAAATTAGCAACCGCTGTGTGTTCACCTTGCTTTTGCCTTGCAGCGCTGTTCACAGCTGTCTGCAAGGTCTGTGTGTGTGAGTGCAACTCGCTCTGTTGTCTGTCCATAGCCACTCCATAAAATAAGTGTTTCTTATACCTGTTAGCAGCTGTTCAGGAAAAAGCACACTAAGCCGTTAGTACTTTTCTGCCTATCTTTATCAGTCTATCACGATGAAGAAGGCAGGGAGTAAGGCACGTGGGCGTGGGCGTGGAGCAGGGAGAGGATGTGGGGATTCTGCGCCAGCTGCAGGCACCGGTGACTCATCATCCCCCAGTTTTAGCAGGGAGCAGACCTTCATGCGCAGCTTTGTCGGAGCTCGCCGTACCCCGCTGCTGCGGGACGAACAAATTCAAGCCGTTGTCGGATGGATGGCAGCTAACGCATCGACTTCAATTAGTGCCACATCCTCTCAGGCACAGAGCACTGAAGAGCAACCATCTGTCTCTTCACCACCTGCCAAATTGCCCAGGCAGTCAGAGAGCCCAGGACAGGAGCCATCTCTACTTCTGTTCTCTGAATCTCTTGGCTTGGAGACAGGGGGCCAGCCAAGCAGCGTTAGAGAATCAGAAGAAGACGCTGTATGCAGTGATGCCCAACAGCTTTGTCTCTCTGAATCAGAAGAGGCGGGTGGGACAGTGCCTCTGGTTACAACTTCTCAGTATGCATCAGATGATGAGACTTAGGTGCCAGTTTCTGGTGCGTACTGTGCTGCCGAGACTACCCAGGAGAAGCAGTTGGTGGAAGAGGGTAGCGTAGATGAGGTCCTCGACCTATCATGGTGTGAGGAACAGGAAGGTGGTGGGAGAGATTCCCCGAACAGCTGGGAGAGGGAGGGGGAAGACTGCGGTGTCTGTAGCCTCCACTTCGGCACTTCACCCATTAGGAGCATGCCTCTTCCAAAAGCCAAAGCGGGCGCTCCCAAGACTTGCAGTGCCTGGTCCTTTTTTGACACAGTTGCAGATGACATTTGCTTTGTCAAATGCAAGCTATGTCGTCAGAAAATCAAATGATGTAGAAATGTCAGCCACCTCAATACCTCAAACATGTGGAAACATGTGCGGACCAAGCACGCGGTGGAGTTACAAAAACACACTGAAGATCTAGGCCAACCTACAGTGGCACCTACCACTTCTTCAGCTCGTGTTGTTGCCTCTTCCTCCAGCTCACACACTGCTGGTTCGGCTTTCTCACAAGATCGCCATGGAAGAACCTCTGGCACTGTTGTCCAGAGACCCAGTGTAATTCCACCCACAGCACCACGTTCCCAGTCATCCTCACACTCCCTGCCCAGTCTACAGCCATCAGTAGCACAGGTATGGGAGAAAAGGTGGCCATTCTCGGCAAACCACCCACGAGCACAGGCTCTGAATGCAGGCATTGCAAAACTTCTGTCACTTGAAATGCTCTCATTCAGGCTGGTGGAGACTGACAGCTTCCGTAACTTGATGGCAATGGCAGTCCCACAATACAATGTGCCCAGCCGCTTTTATTTCAGCAGGCAAGCCGTCCCTGCCCTGCAAAAGCATGTGGAGGGAAACATCAAACATGCGCTACTAAACGCCGTTAGTAGCAAGGTCCACCTTGCGTGGATCAGTCACCATGGACAGGGACGATACCTTTCCCTCACTGCTCATTGGGTCAATGTTGTGGAGACAGGTACAGAAATGGCGAATGGCGCTGTACGTGTACTGCCAACGCCAAGGATTGCAGGAATCCAGTCTGTGCACATTGACTCCTCCTCATACTCCAGTTCCTCAGAATCATCGCTGCAGGAGCCGTCACGGTCTACCTCCACATTGACTCGTGAACGCTTACCTGTTACAACCGATATGAGCACAGCTGTGGCCAAACGTCAACAGGCCGTACTTAAATTAATTTCTTTGGGGAATCGAAGCCACACAGTGCAAGAGCTCTGGAATGCCATCAATTCTGAGAGCGACGTGTGGTTTGCGCCAGCGAATCTCCAGCCAGGCATGGTAGTGTGTGATAATGGCCGAAATCTGGTGGCAGCTCTGGGCCTTGGCAACCTCACTCACATCCCATGTCTGCCACATGTGCTCAATTTGGTTGTGCAGAGTTTTCTGAGGGACTATCAGGATCTTGATGCACTGCTGCACAATGTCCGCCTTGAGTGTGCTCACTTGCGGCATTCCAGCATGGCCAGATCGCGCATTGCAACTCTGCAGCGCCGATTCCGTCTTCCGGAACATCGCATCATATGTGACCACCCCACCAGGTGGAATTCCATGTTACATATATTGGAGCGGTTGTGTGAGCAGCAGCCAGCAGTAATGGAGTACCAGCTGCATCAGGTGCAAAAAAGTCGCAGTGCGCGCCGTTCAGACTTCACAACCACTGAGTGGGCCACTATGAAGGACATCTGCCAGGTTTTGCGGGCCTTTGATGAATCCACGCAGATGGCGAGTGCAGATGATGCACTAGTCAGCATGACTGTGCCCCTTATCTGCCTGCTTGAAAGAACCCTGCAAGCGCTAAGGGATGAGGTGGTGGAAGAGGTTGAGGATGAGGAATCTGAAATGCCATTGGCTTCTGGACAGTCTGCGCGACGTGGTTCCTCACAAAGGACTAGGCAGGGGACCTTTTGTGAGGAGGATGAGGAGGAGTCAATGGAGGAGGAAGACATCTTTCCAGAGGAGGGAGTTACACAAATCTCCAGTAGTCAGTATGTAGAGCAAGGGTGGGGTGATGCAGAGCAGACAGACATCACGCCTCTAGCAGGGGGCAGCATTTCTTGGCCAGTTGGCAGTCTGCAGCACATGGTTGATTTCATGTTGCAGTGCCTGAGAAATGACCGTCGCATCGCCCACATTCTTACCACAGCTGATTATTGGGTGTACACCCTCCTCGATCCGCGCTACAGGGACAATTTGCAAACCCTCAAACCACCGTTGCAGCGGGAGCGTAAAATGCGGCTGTACCAAGACACACTGGTGCAGTCCATCATCTTCTCCAGTCCAATCGAGAGAAGTGCTGCGCCTGCTACTGCTAGTGCTTTACAAAGCAGCTCTGTGCGTAGAGGCAGTGGAGGAATCTCTTCACAAAGAGGGAGCAGAAGCAGTGGCTCAGCACAAGTCAAGACCAGTCTGTTCCAACAGTGGAAAAGTTTTGTGTGCCCGCCACAAATGTCTACACCATCACTGACAGATCCAGTCAGCTGGAGGCCACGTTTCCGTCAGATGGTGACAGACTACATGTCTTGCACTCTCAGCATACTCCCAGACGGCTCTTCCCCCTTCAAGTTTTGGGTCACTAAGCTGGATACATGGCCAGAGCTTAGCCACTATGCATTGGAGGTGCTGGCTTGCCCTGCTGCCAGTGTATTATCGGAACGCATCTTTAGTGCTGCAGGTGGTGTACTAACAGACCGTCGCATGCGACTATCCTCCGATAATGTTGACCGGCTCACTTTCTTGAAAATGAACAAGGCCTGAATCTTACAAGAAATTGCCACTTCTCTTACCGATTAATTAATTGGTTCCCAACAGTATCCAGGTCTCCAGCTGTGTTCATGTTTCAACCACCTGAACTTTAATCCCTGGGCTCCAACACCGCTTGTTGCTGCCGAGAAGTGTTGGCTGCACAGACAACACATGACCCAGTGTTATTGGGTTTCAATAACGTCCGCTGATCCTCTGCTGTGTATCCGGCAACGTGTCCAGCGACCGCCACGCTGGCACTACATCAGCAATTAAAGGGAACCTGTCCCCCCCCAGGCATTTGTAACTGAAAGAGTCACCTTGTGTAGCACTAATGCTGCACAAGGAACAGGTGGCTCTTTTAGTTCTGCTTCTTGCACACACTGCACTTAACACTTATAAAATATGTGTCCCCTCATACCGTGAATCCGTCCCGGATGTGGGACTTTCCTTTGCAATGAGACGTAGCACAGCCGGCATTCATACCTCCATGGTGCCAAGCGCCGCCTCCTCAGCGTTGATTGCATCTGTCCCAGAGCCTGCGCTGTTATGTTTAACCTTGGGCATGCACAGTTAGCGCTGCCCATCTTCTGACATCATTTGATGTCATGCTGGCTGTGCCTGTGCGGCCGCGCTGCCAGAGATCACGCTACGCAGTGCCTTCTGATTTAGTCACACTGTGGGGCTGGGATTCCTGGGCATCTGCAGTGCATATCTTCGCCTATCTCTCATCTCCCTCCACCTTCTACAGACAGTGTAGCGTCAGCTGATCCCAATTCACATGCCACGGCCGTGACGCCGCACACTCTGAAGAAGGCAGATGGAGAGCAGTGAGAGGCAAAGATATGCACTGCCCATGCCCAGGAATCCCAGCCCCGCAGTGGGACTAAATCAGAAGACACTGCGAGGCGGTCTCTCTGGCGGTGCGGCCGCACAGGCACAGTTAGCATGACACCAAATGATGTTAGAAGACGGGCAGTGCTAACTGCGCATGGCCAAGGTTTAACATAACAGCGCAGGCTCCGTGACAGATTCAAGCAACGTTGATGAGGCGGCACCCGGCGGCATGGGGGTATGAATACCGGCTGTGCTTGGTCTCATCACGACGGAAAGTACCACCTATGGGACGGTATCACTGTATCAGGGGACACATTTTATTAGTGTATAGTTCACCGTGTGCAAGGAGCATAACGAAAAGAACCACCTTGTCCTTGTAAACCATTAGTGCTGCACAAGTTGGCTCTTTCAGTTGCTAACGCATGGGGGGTTAAAGGTTCACTTTAAACTTGATCCAATTAGGCCTCGGCCTACACTCTGCTCCTGCTGCTGTCCCTGGGCTCTAACACCGCCAGTTGGTGCCTGGAAGTACTGTTCACACAGTCAACAGTCGCTCCTCTGTTATTGGGGTTCAGTAACGTCAGCTGCTCCCCAGCTGTGTGTGTGGCAATACCTCATATCTGCTCCTCCTGCTGTCCCTGGGCTCTAACACCGTCAGTTGGTGCCTGGAAGTGCCGGCTGCACAGTAAACACTTGCTGACATGTTATTGGGTTTCAATAACGTCAGCTGATTCCCAGCTGTGTGTGTGGCAAAACCTCCTATCTGCTCCTCCTGCTGTCCCTGGGCTCTAACACCGCCAGTTGGTGCCTGGAAGTGCTGTCCGCACAGTCAACAGTCGCTCCTCTGTTATTGTGGTTCAGTAACATCAGCTGTTCCCCAGCTGTGTGTGTGGCAATACCTCATATCTGCTCCTCCTGCTGTCCCTGGGCTCTAACACCGTCAGTTGGTGCCTGGAAGTGCTGGCTACACAGTAAACACTTGCTGCTGTGTTATTGGGTTTCAGTAACGTCAGCTGATTCCAAGCTGTGTATCTGGCAAAACCTCCTATCTGCTCCTCCTGCTGTCCCTGGGCTCTAACACCGCCAGTTGGTGCCTGGAAGTGCTGTCCGCACAGTCAACAGTCGCTTCTCTGTTATTGGGGTTCAGTAACATCAGCTGTTCGCCAGCTGTGTGTGTGGCAATACCTCATATCTGCTCCTCCTGCTGTCCCTTGGCTTCAACACTGTCAGTTGTTGCCCAAAAGTGATGGCTGCACAGAAAAAATCACTAGTTCACGTGTCAGTGGGGTTCAGCAACGCCAGCTGTTCCTCTGCTGTGTAGTTGGCAACGTGTCCAGCAAAAGCCACGCTGGCACGATAACAGACATTTACCTGCCTCCAGTGCAGGCTTCGGTCTACACTCTGCTCCTCCTGGATTCCCTGGGTTTCAACACTGTCAGTTGTCGCCCGGATGTGCTGGCTGCACAGAAAAAAACACTCGCTCACGTGTCAGTGGGATTCAGCAACGCCAGCTGCTCCCCTGCTGTGTAGTCAGCAACATGTCCAGCAAAAGCCATGCTGGCACAATAACAGACATTTACCTGCCTTCAGTGCAGGCTTCGGCCTACACTCTGCTCCTCCTGGATTCCCTGGGTTTCAACACTGTCAGTTGTTGCCCGGAAGTGCTGGCTGCACAGAGAAAAACACTCTCTCACGTGTCAGTGGAGTTCAGCAACGCCAGCTGTTCCCCTGCTGTGTAGTCGGCAACGTGTCCAGCAAAAGCAACGCTGGCACAATAACAGACATTTACCTGCCTCGAGCGCAGGCTTTGGCCTACACTCTGCTCCTCCTGGATTCCCTGGGATTCAACACTGTCAGTTGTCGCCCGGAAGTGCTGGCTGCACAGAAAAAAACACTCACGTGTCAGTGGGGTTCAGCAACGCCAGCTGTTCCCCTGCTGTGTAGTCGGCAACGTGTCCAGCAAAAGCCACGCTGGCACAATAACAGTCATTTACCTGCCTCCAGTGCAGGCTTCGGCCTACACTCTGCTCCTCCTGGATTCCCTGGGTTTCAACACTGTCAGTTGTTGCCCGGACGTGCTGGCTGCACAGAAAAAAACACTCTCTCATGTGTCAGTGGGGTTCAGTAATGTCAGCTGATCCCCAGCTGTGTATCCGGCAATGTGTCCAGCGACCGCCACGCTGGCACTACAACAGCAATTAAAGGGAACCTGTCCCCTCCTCCCAGGCGTTTGTAACTGAAAGAGCCACCTTGTGTAGCAGTAATGCTGCACAAGGAACAGGTGGCTCTTTTAGTTATGCTTCTTGCACATGCTGCACTTAACACTTATTAAATACTAGATTGTGGCCCGATTCTAACGCATTGGGTATTCTAGAATATGCATGTCCCCGTAGTACATGGAGAATGATGATTCCAGAATTCACGGCAGATTGTGTCCGTCGCTGATTGGTCGAGGCAACCTTTATGACATCATTGTCGCCATGGCAACCATTATGACATCTACGTCGATACTGTGCCCATCGCTGAATCAGAAATGTGGGATTTCTACGTCCTTTATGACATCATCGTCGCTGTGCCCGTTGCTGATTGGTCAAGGTCTGGCGGCCTCGACCAATCAGAGACGCGGGATGTCTACGTCCTTTATGACATCATCGTCGCTGTGCCCGTCGCTGACAGACAGACAGACAGACAGACGGAAAAACCCTTAGACAATTATATATATAGATGTGTCACCTCATACCGTGAATCCATCCCGTAGGTGGGACTTTCCTTTGCAATGAGATGCAGCACAGTCGGCATTCATACCTCCATGGTGCCGAGCGTCGCCTCCTCAGCATTGTTTACATCTGTCCCGGAGCCTCCACTGTTATGTTTAACCTTGGGCATGCACAGTTAGCGCTGCCCATCTTCTGACATCATTTGATGTCATGCTGGCTGTGCCTGTGTGGCCGCGCTGCCAGAGATCACGCCACGCTGTGTCTTCTGATTTAGTCACACTGTGGTGCTGTGATTCCTGGGCATGCGCAGTGCATATCTTCGCCTCTCACTCTTCTCCCTCTGCCTTCTACAGACAGTGTGGTGTCAGCTGATCCCAATTCACATGCCACGGCCGTGACGCCGCACACTCCGAAGAAGGCGGATGTAGAGTAGGGAGAGGCGAATATATGCACTGCGCAGGCCCAGGAATCCCATCCCCGCAGTGGGACTAAATCAGAAGACACTGTGAGGCGGGTTCTCAGGCGGCGCGGCCACACAGGCACAGTTAGCATGGCACCAAATGATGTTAGAAGATGGGCAGCGCTAACTGCGCATGGCCAAGTTTTAACATAACAGCGCGGGCTCCGTGACAGATTCAAGCAACGCTGATGAGGCGGCACCCGGCGGCATGGGGGTATGAATGCCGTCCCATCACGATGGAAAGTACCACCTGTCGGACGGTATCACGGTATCTGGGGACACATTTTATAAGTGTTTAGTTCACCGTGTGCAAGGAGCATAATGAAAAGAACCACCTTGTCCTTGTGCACCATTAGTGCTGCACAAGTTGGCTCTTTCAGTTGCTAACGCATGGGGGGTTAAATGTTCACTTTAAACTTGATCCAATTAGGCCTCGGCCTACACTCTGCTCCTCCTGCTGTCCCTGGGCTCTAACACTGCCAGTTGGTGCCTGGAAGTGCTATCCGCACAGTCAACAGTCACTCCTCTGTTATTGGGGTTCAGTAACGTCAGCTGTTCCCCTGCTGTGTAGTCGGCAATGTGTCCAGCAAAATCCACCCTGGCACAATAACAGACATTCAAATGCCTCCAGTGCAGACTTCGGCCTACACACTACTCCTCCTACTGTCCCTGGGCTCCAACACCGCTGGTTGCTGCCCGGAAGTGCTGTTTGCACAGAGCCAAACACCTCGCCACTGTGTTAGTGGGCATCAGTAACGCCTGCTGCTCCCCTGCTGTGTATCTGGCAATGTTTCATGCAACCGCCATGCTGGCACAATAACAGACATTCAAATGCCTCCAGTGCAGGCTTTGGCCTACACACTGCTCCTCCTGCTGTCCCTGGGCTCCAACACCGCTGGTTGCTGCCCGGAAGTGCTGTTTGCACAGAGCCAAACACCTCGCCACTGTGTTAGTGGGGTTCAGTACCGCCTGCTGCTCCCCTGCTGTGTATCCGGCAATGTGTGC
Source organism: Ranitomeya imitator (assembly GCF_032444005.1). NCBI lineage: Eukaryota > Metazoa > Chordata > Amphibia > Anura > Dendrobatidae > Ranitomeya > Ranitomeya imitator. Next base: position 671,935,749 of record NC_091286.1, on the reverse strand, counting down.
AGCAAAAGCCACGATGGCACAATAACAGACATTCTAATGCCTCCGGTCCAGGCTTCGGCCTACAGACTGCTCCTCTTTGATTTCCTGGGCTCCAATACCGCCAGTTGGTGCCCGGAAGTGCTGGCTGCACAGAAAACACTTGCTGCCATTTTCTTGGGTTTCAGTAATGTCTGCTGATTCTCAGTTGTGTATCCAGCAACGTGTCATGCGACCGCCACGTTGTCACAACAACAGCAATTAATGGAAACCTGTCCCCCCTCTCAGGCGTTTGTAACTCAAAGAGCCACCCTGTGCAGCACTAATGCTTCACAAGGAACAGGTGGCTCTTTTAGTTATGCTCCTTGCAGACGCTCCACTTAACACTTATAAAATATGTGTCCCCTCATACTGTGAAACCGTCCCGTAGGTGGGATTTTCCTTTGCAATTAGATGCAGCACAGCCGGCATTCATACCCCAATGATACCGAGCGCCGCCTCCTCAGCATTGTTTGCATCTATCCCAGAGCCTGCGCTGTTATGTTTAACCTTTGGCATGCACAGTTAGCGCTGCCCGTCTTCTGACAGCATTTGATGTCAGGGTGACTGCGCCTGTGCGGACGCGGTGCCCAATATCCCGCCCCGTAGTGTCTTCTGATTTAGTCACAATGCGGGGCTGGGATTCATGGGCATGCGCTGTGCATATCTTCGCCTCTCACTCATCTCCTTCAGCCTTCCTCAGACTGTGCGGCGTCATGGCCGTGGCATGTGATTTGGGCTCAGCTGACGACGCACACTCTGAGGAAAGCAGAAGGAGATGAGTGAGAGGCGAAGATAGGCACTGCGCAAGGCCATGCATCCCAGCCCGGAAGTGTAATCTGATTTAGTCATACTGCGGGGCTGGGATTCATGTGCATGTACAGTGCATATCTTTGCCTCTCACTCATCTCCTTCAGCCTTCCTCAGACTGTGTGGCGTCACGGCCGTGGCATGTGATTTGGGCTCAGCTGATGACGCACACTCTGAAGAAGGCAGATGGAGAGGAGTGAGAGGTGAAGATAAGCACTGCGCATGGCCATGAATAACAGTCCCACAGTGTGACAAAATCAGAAGACACTGCGTGGTGGGATCTCGGGCAGCGCTGCCGCACAGGCGCAGTCATCCTGACACCAAAAGATGTCAGAAGATGGGCAGCGCTAACTGCGCATGGCCAAGGTTTAACACAACTGCGCGGGCTCTGTATAGATTCAAACAATGCTGAGGAGGCGGCGCCTGGCACCAAAGGGGTATAAATGCCGGCTGTGCTGCGTCTCATTATGAAGGAAAGTCCCACCTCCGGGACGGTTTCACGGTATCAGGGGACACATTTTATGAGTGTTTAGTTCAGCGTGTGCAAGGAGCATAAGATAGAACAGCCACCTTTTCCTTGTGCAGCGTTAGTGCTGCACAAGGTGGTTCTTTCAGTTGCTAACGTCTGTCCTGTCATGTTGCGGTCGGGTTAGCTGACTCCATAGTGCCTGCAGTGTAAAAGCTTCCTATGTGGGCTGCGGGAAGTGGCAATCAAGGCTGGTTCTGTAGCGCCAATAGGACAAGCTCCGCCTGTAGGACTGTTGGTTTTCGGTAACTGCGGCTGGATCGTGGCCTACCTATTTTTTCTTTTACTGTGGACCTTCTGCCACCTGAGTTCCAGCACCGTTAGCTGGTTCCTGGCAACACAATCGTATCTAGGTCCCCCTGGTTCCAGCACCATCAGCTGGTTCCGGGAAGAGCCTTTGGTTTAGGTGCCTCCTTCTGGGTATCCGAGTTCCACCAACTTCAGGTGGTCCTTGGTAGTGCTTTATGGCACAGGTACCTCCTGCTTAGTAACTGGGTTCCAGCACCGTCAGCTGGTCCTCGGTCATGCCATTGGCTCTTCTACCTTCGGGTAGCCATCCGGGTTCCAGTACCATCAGCTGGTTCTCGGCACTGTCTTTTGCTCTTTTACCTTCTGCTCCCCATCCTGGTTCCAGCACCGTCAGCTGGTTCCAGGCAGAGCCTTTGGCTTAGGTGCCTCCTTCTGGGTATCCGAGTTCCACCAACGTCAGGCGGTCCTTGGTAGTGCTTTGTGGCACGGGTACCTCCTGCTTAGTAACTGGGTTCCAGCACCGTCAGCTGGTCCTCGGTCGTGCCATTGGCTCTTGCACCTTGGGCAATGCATCTGGGTTCCAGTACCATCAGCTGGTTCTCGGCAGTGTCTTTGGCACGGGTACTCCCTCCTGCCCAGCCTGGTTCCAGCACCGTCAGCTGGTTCCGGGTAGTGTCAAGGTCACTTAGACTCCAAAACGTTGTCCTGTCGTGTTGCGGTCGGGTTAGCCAACTCCATGGTGCCTGCAGGGTGGGTGCTGCCTATGTGGGCTGCGGGAAGTTGCAATCAAGGCTGGTTCTGTAGTGCCAATAGGACAAGCTCCCCCTGTAGGACTGTTGGTTTTCGGTAACTGCGGCTGGATCACGGCCTACCTATTTTTTCTTTTACTGTGGACCTTCTGCCGCCTGAGTTCAAGCACCGTTAGCTGGTTCCTGGCAACACAATCGTATCTAGGTCCCCCTGGTTCCAGCACCGACTGCTGGTTCCAGGCAGAGCCTTTGGTTTAGGTGCCTCCTTCTGGGTATCCAAGTTCCACCAACGTCAGGTGGTCCTTGGTAGTGCTTTGTGGCACGGGTACCTCCTGCTTAGTAACCGGGTTTCAGCACCGTCAGCTGGTCCTCGGTCGTGCCATTGGCTCTTCTACCTTTGAGTAGCCATCCTGGTTCCAGTACCGTGAGCTGGTTCTCGGCAGTTCCTCGGCCTTGTTGTACCACCTGCTACAGTTCCAAGTTCAAGAGCCTTAGCATGACGACCCTGAAGACCGAGAAGCAAAAGAACAAGAAGCTGCAGAACAAAAAGTAGAACATTAAGCATAAGACTAAAAATCAGAGCAAAAGATATTATCTAAATTATAAGCAGAAGAAGACTAAGCAGTGTATGGGGGTGAGTCTGTTCCTCCTCGTGGTGCCCCTGGAAAAAACCTGCTGCTGCAGGCCAAACAGGCCAAACTGAACGTGGACAAATCCTGTTTTAAATCTTTTGTGACAGGCAGAAAGGAAGGTGTAATCTTCAAACTTTTACAGATAACAACTACAGGAATGCCTGATTGTCACACATAAGATTTTGATGAAGAAGATGAATATGAAGGAGATGATGAAGTTGAATATGATGAAGAAGAAGAGTTGAATGAGAAGAATTAAAAAAAAAAAGGATAATAGGAAGAAGGTAAAGAAGAAGACGAATAAGGTGAAGAAGAAGTTGATGAAAAATATGCTGCTGGTGAAGATGATGAAGAAGATAGTGTGGTAGAAGTAAAAAAAAGGTGCAGAGCATGGAAGTAGAGAAACATAAATATCTGACAAAATCTAAAAAACCTAAACATAGTCAAAATCTTTTGGACTCCAAACGTCTTAAAAAATTTATAATTCCTGCTTTTCCATTTGAATGGGCTAAACCTCTATGCCTTTAATGTCCCCTCCACCTCCTCCAATACATTCTACGTTATTCTTAGTTGTTTTCCTTCATGTGGAATTAGGCTACAAGGAAATAAAGGGTTTATTTTAATTCCGATATTTTGGTACCATTAACTTGCATTTGTATCAGGTATCGGCGAGATCCGATATTTTGCCGATATCGGCCGATCCAATTCGATACCGATACTTTCGAATATCGGCAGGTATCGCTCAAGACTACTCTAGATTAATCTCTATTATAGTATTTACATATTTAAATGCATTCTCTAGAAAAAAAATAGACAAAAGACAATATTCAACATTTCATATTACTTTTTTTCTCCAGGGAAAACCAGAATCCACACAGTTTTATCACAATGAGAATTTAACTGCTCTGGTGTCAGATTTGTTTGGGGCTGGAATGGAGACCACATCAACCACATTGAGTTGGGGGATCCTTCTGATGATGAAATATCCAGAAATTCAATGTAAGAAATGAATTAAAAGGATTTGAAAAGATTAAAAATATACTGAGTTTACAATTTAAAATCACATAAGGTCCTTCACCAATATTATTTATTTTTTCACATATTATTAGTGATGAGCAAGCATACTTGTCGGGATCACACTCAGTCGGAGCAGCCTTTGGAAGTGGGGAATCACCAGAAATAATACACAAGACACGTCTTGTATAGTGTATCACTGGGAAGTCTCTGAAGCACGCCTGCCTTCAATGTGCTATCCCTTCTTTATATAGTTGTTTCAGTAGGTTTAGTGGTTATACAAGTTTTGCATGTTTAAACAAAGAGACAAAACAGGAAAGAAAGAAAAGAAAAGAAAACAGTTTCGTGGGCGGCAGTTTCACAACAAACAGTACAAAGGCAATTCCACAGACAAGAAAAACAGGATTTCATACTATAGCTAAAATGTCCTTGAATGGACAGGTCAATATTTATCACAAATTCTTTTTTTTTATTTTTGTTCATTGAGGTAATCATTTTTGTTCTGCTCTTCACAATCCCCCCTTTGACATATTCCATTCAAAACCTTGTCGATCATTTTAGTCATTCTTTTTGTGATATTACAAAAAAAAACTTTATATTCTCGCATCTATTACACAAAATTTATTTGTGCATACCGAGATACCCTTGAGTACAACCTTGAATAATACATATATAATTACAATAACCATAACTGTATGTATTAGGCTTTGCATAATCCCGGTAACCCACCCACCGACCCCTCTGAACCAATTGGCCGGGTTAAGAAAAGAAAAGGTATCTGACCACCAGCTATCCTTATTTTGGTCATTGTCTTTGTCATACTGATCCCTGAGTCGTTGTACGTCTGTTAATTTAAATCTCATACTCATAGTACTATTCGGGTCTATATAATGACAGCAGGTGGGTCCGATGATTTGACACATACCCCCTTGTGAGGCAGTTAGGCAATCCAATACCAGGGTATGTTGGTTAGTGACTATTATAAGCTGATTCTGTACAGCTATACTAGTATTTAATATGTCCAATATATCCCAAATCTGATCATCTAGATAATCCGTGGCTCTAACTAATTTATCCCACATTTGTGTTAACATAGGATAAATAAAAATGGTACTAGCAATTTTGTTGGGAATTCCCATTTGTACTATTTGTGGCCTCCCCGAGGGACGTGGTGAGTTATCTGCAGCTCTTTTATACAGTGTGTGCTTGGGCACGGCTTGCATATTCACTTGTTTATTTGAAATTATGAAAGTAGCCGGGGTTAGGCGTCCTAATGTACAAGTACCCTTTATACCTACGGGAAGCCATTTATATGCTCCTTCTCCGCATATCCAAAATGTACCCTCAGGCAGATCCCACAAAGCTGAGTGCTGCAATACCAATCTGTGAGCCAAGTCCACAAATCTAGATACATTCTGAAGCATACACCAAGAGGGTTTTTGTCCCAAGGGGCTACAGTACCCGGCTGCGGGATTCCCACATACATGCATTCCGTTGACATACTCATTGGATTCATTACAAACCAGGTTCCCCGGCTTACTTGTACAACTGTTTGCATCACCTTGGGGGAACAACTCAGAATGTTCCCATTTTCTATTATGTATGTATCTTTCCAATACTGTCGGTTTGAAAGCATCAGAGGAAGGGGTGGTTGTACTGATACTGAGCTGTAGATTTTCAGTGGGGACCTGTCCTAAATCAGTTAATCCAGTCTTATTCCTAGGTACCCATTATCCTCCCTTGAATGCTAAATATTGTAAGTTGTCTATTTTTCCTGTAAGATTGCCCTGCCACCAAGGAAATTCTACCCATCCCACAATTGGTATGGCGATTGTAGTATTCCATAGTCTAGTATTGCCAGGTTGGTTGTTGGCCAGGTTGTCTGAACAATTAGGCCAAGCGAATATTTCTTCAGCTGACACGGGAACTGCTAGAAAAGGTATACTTGTGGCTGATACCGGCGAATGGGTACAGATCCAACAATCTGCCAGGGGTTGCGTATTATTTAACAAGTCATGCACTAATTTTCTATGATGTTGTACGAATCTATTGTTCAAAGGGGCTAGATAATTCAGTCTTTCCCATGCCTCCGTTGAGGTTAACATTATTAACATCAATATCATGAGTCTTATACTGCTTTTTTGCAATGGCTTGCATGTATCCATGATGCCTTTCCTTCAAGCTTGACTGCTGTTGGAGTTGTTAACAGGACTTGGAAAGGTCCATCAAATCTCGGTTCCAGAGTCTTTCTGGTGTGTCTTTTCACGTAGACTTGATCACCAGGTTCCAACTTGTGGCCTCCTTCGAGATTTTCTGGATCTGGAAGGGAAGCAAAAACTTGCGAATGCACTTTAGTTAAACGTTTTTGTAATTCTTGTACATAAGCAGTTAAAGTCTCAGTATTCAACATCAGTTGCTGTGGAAAATAACAACCCAAATTTGCTGCTCTACCAAAAAGAATCTCATGTAGTGACAGCTTAGCCTTCCCCCTTGGGGTGTTTCGGATGGAATACAGGGCAAGTGGTAGACTCTCGGTCCAAGGCTTTCCTGTTTCTGCCATGGCCTTCTGGATTTTTAATTTTATTGTCCCATTTAATCTTTCCACTTTACCTGAACTCTGTGGATGATATGGAGTGTGAAACTGGTTTTCTACTCCCAACATTTTCATAACATTCTGGAATATTTCACCAGTAAAATGGGTACCCCTATCTGACTCGATCACCTCAGGCATGCCGTAACGGGGTATCAGTTCATGTGCTATTTTAATGGCAGTAGTTTTTGCTGAGGCTTTACGAACTGGATAAGCCTCTGGCCACCCTGAGAACATGTCCACACACACAAGCACATATTCGTATCCATTGTACCTAGGAAGTTGGATGTAGTCGATCTGGAGTCTTTGAAAGGGATACAGTGGTCTTACATGATGCTTGGTTGGGGTTTTAATGGCCTGACCTGGATTGTGTGCCAGGCATATAGCGCATGCAGCACACATGTTCCGAGCAAATTTACCAAAACCTGGAGCCAACCACCTTTCTTTTACCTTGAGCGTCATACCATTTGCCGACACATGCGTGGGTAGGTGGAGGTCACTGGCCACTGCGGGGTACCAGGCTCTGGGTAAACACAACAAAGTTCCTTTTTTCCATAATCCTTGCTGATCTTCTGCCCCTTTTTTCTGCCACTGCCCTCGTTCTTCGTCGTCTACCTGTTTCTGAGCTTCCTTCAATCTTTCCTCATCATCTTCAGAGCTATCTAGTGTGTGGGCATGATGTAAGGGTTTACGTGCTGCCTGTTTTGCTGCGTTATCGGCTTTATCGTTACCCCTGGCTTCCTCGGTGCCGAGTCTCACATGTGCAGCTACCTTTATCACCGCTATTTCTTTAGTTTCTTGTGCTGCCTCCAGAATCTGTCTAATGAGGGAGGCATGTTTAACAGGTTGGCCTGAAGCAGTCATATAACCTCTGGCTCTCCATATTACGCCAAAATCGAAAATAATGCCATGTGCATATCTAGAATCAGTGTATATGTTTGCTGTCTGATCTTTGGCTATTTTTAGAGCTTCAACTAATGCCGTAAGTTCTGCTTCTTGTGCAGACTGATTAGCAGGGAGAGGTTCTGCTTTCAGCACTTCATGCTGAGTTACTACCGCATAACCTGTATGAAATTGTCCATTCATATCTGCATATCTACTGCCATCTATGAAAAGTTCAAATGTAGCATTACAGAGTGGCTTGTCACGTACATTACATAAGCCCTGAGTCTCTTGTTCCATTAATTGTACACAATCATGCATTGACTTTGATGGGTCAAAGGAGTTGGAGAGTGCAGTTTCAAAGGAGTTGGAGAGTGCAGTTTCCTCAGGTATGGTACCCCCCTCAGACTCTAAAGGGAGCAAAGACGCGAAATTAAGAGTCTGAATCCTGGCAAAGGAAATGTTGGACGGCAGTAGTAGGGAACATTGGAGACGGAGGTGTCTGGCCATTGAAATATGTTTAGGTTGGACCTGGTTAAGAATGCCATGTACATCATGAGTGGTCTGAACTAGAAGTGGGTGATCAAGAACAATCTCAGAAGCTTTATCTAATAACAGTGAAATTGCGGCTACTACTCTTACACAAGAAGGTGCGGCTCTAGCTACAGGGTCCAGATGAGCTGATATGTATGCCACAGGTCTCTGTTTGTTTCCATGTTTTTGTGTGAGCACCCCTGTAGCATGTGAGGATATCTCAGCTGCCATCAATTGAAAAGGTTTAGTGTAGTCTGGGAGTCCCAAAGCCGGAGCTGATACCAGTGCTGTTTTCAAAGAGGAAAATGACTGTTTAGCCTCTTCACTGAGTGAATATGGTGTGTTGGCAATACAGTCATATAAAGGCTGCATGAGTTGACTTGCATGTATGATCCACTGTCTACAGTGTGAAACAATACCTAGGAAAGCACGCAGCTGTTTGTGATTCCTGGGTTCAAGCATGTTACGTATGGCTTCCGTACGTTGAGGTGTGAGGTGTCTGATGCCCTGTGATATGCAGTGACCTAAAAACACGACTGTTTGTTGACAAGCCTGGAGTTTCTGTCTATTTACTTTACAGCCTTCTTGCGCTAGGAAAATTAAGAAATTAACAGTTGAGGTAACTGCCGTCTGCTCATCAGGGCAACAAATAAGTAAGTCATCTACATACTGTAGAATGACTACTCCTGGTTCTGGGATGAAATTTTTTAGCACGGTCTGCATTGCTTCAGAGTACAAAGTTGGTGAGTGTACCATACCTTGTGGCAATCTTGTCCATGCTAATTGTTTACCCTTGAATGTAAAGGCAAACAAATGCCAACAGTTCTTATGTAGTGGCACAGAAAAAAATGCGTTTGATAAGTCAATTACCGTAAAATATGCAGCAGTGCTGGGAACTTGAGACAGTAAGGTATGAGGATTCGGTACCACAGGGGTGACCGGTGCCAAAACCTTATTGATTTCCCGTAAGTCGTGCACCATGCGATATTTCACCATAGTTTCTTTGGAGGACACTTTCTTTTTAACAGGATATAAGGGTGTATTGGCGGGTGACCTGATTTCTACCAAAACACCTTGTAACACATAATCCTGAATTTGTTGAGAAATCGCCTGTTCTTGCTGGGCGCTGATGGGGTATTGCCTAAGCTGAGGTAATACGGTTCCCGGGGCAGTTTCTAACAGTATAGGAGCTACTGATAAAAATCCTACATCAGTGTCTCCTTTTGCCCATAGGCTGTCAGGAACCCGAGACAAGTCAATTTTTGCTTGTTGAGTGTAAATTTCGGGAAAATCCTCCATTGCCTGTATTCTAACATATGGTTCCAGAGTTTCTGCATCTTCAGGGATGGTCAGCATAACTGTGCCATCTTCTCTAAAATGGATGTTTGCATGCATTTTACTTAAGGCATCAGTACCCAACAAGCAGGTAGGTGCACCTTTAGCAAATAAAAATTTGGATACAAAAGTTTTAGGGCCAAAGCTCACATTTAAAGGTTTTGTAAAGGGCAACGCCTGAATTTTACCATCATACCCTTCTGCATATGTAACCTTTGAGGATATATTGTCAGGATATGGTAAAAAGTCCTGATTTAAAATGGAGGATGTTGCTCCCGTATCTATCAGAAAAGGTACATTTTTACCCTCAACTTCAACTTGTATTATTGGTCTTCTAGAAGGAAGAGAGACCTGCATAACTTTCAGTCATTCTGAGCTGTCTGTTTGATCAAGCACTGGGTTATTTATCCTATTTTTGGGTACAAAGGTTCCTGAATCTATATCTGCTTTTCTCTTCCTACATTCCCTTTGGAAATGTCCTGGCTTCTTACAGTAATGACAAGTAAACTTTTGATTAGCAGAGCCAGTATTAGCCTGTGCAATTCTTACTGGCTTAGAATTTTCTCTTAAGTCCATTTCTATCCCTACAGCTTTCTGTCTAGCCAGGTGTGGGTCTTCCAAGGTTCTCCAATCAGGGGTTGCGGCCTTAAGCTTTTCCTTCACTTTTGGAGACAATCCATCTATAAAGGTTTTTGTAACTAACCTCATCATTCCTGGAGCGGTTAGATCCATGCCTTCATCTCTGAAATTATTTTCTACACTTAGATAATATTCGTCTACTGATTGTCCAGATTTCTGAGCCACCACTCCCGTTGTTCCTCTCTGCCTCTGTCTCTCCCTCATGAAAACCATTAAGTGATCTACAAATTGTGTACCTGATTCTATCGTTTGTAAGGCACCATCTCCTGCTTGGGGCCTATGTACCTGTAGATTTGCTAATAGCTCCTGGAAGAGTCCAGGAGTCATTTTAATTCTACATAATTCTTCTCCATCTGCCCAAACTCCAGCGTGAGTCTGCATAATTTGCTGTATATATTGTGCAAATCTAACTGGACACTGGGTGGGATCTGGTGCGTTATGCAAGAGAGACATGCCTTCAGCAGGGGACCAAGGGAAATATTGTCGAGTTTGGTGATATCTAGTTCCCATTACTCCGTCAGCACCAGGTTCCCTAAAGGGTCTTGGTACTACCCTAACAGGGGCAAGTACAGCGCCATGTCTAGGTGTACCACAGGCTAGGCAATCATTTCTCCAGTCTGGATTTTGTTGTCCACAGTGCGGACATACCCATCCTCCTGGTCCGGCTAAACTTTGAGGTGGTGTTTGGAGAAAAGATGGGGCATGTGGATTAAGGTATGGGGGTGGGGTATTTTTAGATTCCACATTTTGTTTTTCTCCACAGCCTGTGGGTCTAATACACCACTTTTTACTCTGTTGATTATATGTCCATCCCTCATTTTCTGCTACCCTAGAGACATCAATCAATGCTTGGATCTGATCTATCCATTTCTTGTCTCTGATTATGCCTTTTTTCCTTTCCTGAATTCCTTCCCATAGTTTTCTACTAAAAGCTTCTGCCCTAGTAACTCCAAACTTACTAAAAATCTTTTTCAGCCCCTTAGTGGCATCTTCACCACTTCTCTCCTTTATGATAGTATAGATATCTAATTCTTCTGGTTCCGACTTTGTTTGCTTATTCCCCATTTTCTTATCCTGAGCTTTCTTGCCCTAGGTGGCGTTTGGGTATGAGAATACCTCGTTACCTTCTTCCTAAGGAGCTAGGATGTCTTTTTCTTGCCCTAGGTGGCGTTTGGGTATGAGAATACCTCGTTACCTTCTTCCTAAGGAGCTAGGATGTTTAAACTGTGTTGATGTAAGAAAATCCTGATTCCTACACCTATAGCAAACAACACAAATGCAACCAGACAGAAAAAGAAAAAGAACATACAACGTATCTTGTCCCAGGCTAATTTATCTGTCCTGGGCTTATACTATCACATACAACGTATTCTTGTCCCAGGCTAATTTATCTGTCCTGGGCTCATACTATCATACACTTATCCGTCACCAGGTTTTTGTCAAAGACAGGATCAGAGATTGAACATAGGCGCGGAGGTCTCCCCGAAAGGACGCAACCACGTTGCCCAGTGGGACAGTCACTTCTTCTGTTTCAACCCCCTGGGCGGCTTATAGGGCTATTCCCAACTTCCACACACCTTCTATTCACATTCACTCTCATTCAATGCCGTACTCCGTAAGGTGATCAATTCCTAAATAGTTCAAGAACCCGAGCTATAGGTATCCTCCTCTACTAGAACTACCCGCTAAAGAACACGACACAGAAAATCTTACGGACAGTGCAGGGCAGATATAAGAGATCTAACAGTGTCTCTTACCTGGCCAGGTTTTTGTTCATCTGCCGTCCATTATCCCAGATTCTCTTTTCGTTCGTATTCTGCCGGTGTTCTTGAAGGAATACACAGACCTCGGGTCCCTGTTCAGGCGCCAGGAAATGTCGGGATCACACTCAGTCGGAGCAGCCTTTGGAAGTGGGGAATCACCAGAAATAATACACAAGACACGTCTTGTATAGTGTATCACTGGGAAGTCTCTGAAGCACGCCTGCCTTCAATGTGCTATCCCTTCTTTATATAGTTGTTTCAGTAGGTTTAGTGGTTATACAAGTTTTGCATGTTTAAACAAAGAGACAAAACAGGAAAGAAAGAAAAGAAAAGAAAACAGTTTCGTGGGTGGCAGTTTCACAACAAACAGTACAAAGGCAAATTCCACAGACAAGAAAAACAGGATTTCATACTATAGCTAAAATGTCCTTGAATGGACAGGTCAATATTTATCACAAATTCTTTTTTTTTATTTTTGTTCATTGAGGTAATCATTTTTGTTCTGCTCTTCACATACTCATTGCTCGGGTTTTCCGAGCATGCTCGGGTGGTCTCCAAATATTTGTAAGTGCTGGGTGATTTAGTTTTCGTTGCCGCAGCTGCATGATTTACGGCTGCTAGACAGACTGAATACATGTGAGGAATGCCTGTTTGTTAGGGAATACCCACATGTGTTCAGGCTGTCCAGCAGCCGTAAGTCATGCAGCTGAGGGGAGGAAAACTAAATCTCCGAGCACTAACAAATACCCGGAGATCACCCGAGCAAAGAGTATACTCGCTCATCACTATTCAGTATCATTTCATTGAGCACAGTGGAAGAGAGCATGAGTGAGTCCACATGGGCCGGCCTTACAAATAGCTTCTCAAAAAATTGAAGTAAGAAATGCGCTTTTGTCACTTAGCTCAGCCATTGTAACATGTTCAATGCAATCGCACATCCACATATTTATAGAAAAAGTATAAAAATAAAGAATAAAAATAGTGGATATAATATTGTCAGATCCTTACTTTGCTCCCTATATCCAATCACTAACACGCCCAAATCACCTGCACCTCAAAAAATTCTTCAGAATACAACCATTTCTCACTTTTGAAACTGCAAAAATTCCTACTGTTGCTCTGATTTTATTCTTGACAACTGCAATTTACTACTTATCGTTCTTCCCTCTAGACTATCCTATTTATCCTTAAAGCAGTAGTCACGGTCATATTTCTGTACATCCACTCCACTGACGCCTCTTCTCTGTGCCAGTCATTGCACTGGTTACCCATGCACTATAGAATACAACATAAACTTATCACACTCACCATCAAAGCTTTCTACAGTGTTGCAAAGTGAGATGAATACTCTTGTCTCTGTATACCACCCTGTCATCGCCATCCACAGTGCTGCAGCACCCTACATCTGTTCCTTTATATAAACCGAAGTTGATATACAATGCACAGTATGTCGTGATCAACACCTGTGCCCAAACAGGAAATAAGTATACAACACAAATCCCATGCAACAATATCAAATAAATCCTACATAGAAAAGATTGCACAAACGAGATCAAAATCTAACAATATAGTTTTTATTGGACAAAGCACATATAAAATTAATTACAACCAATCTATGGGATACTCTGATGAGAGACAACTACAATGGGGCCATAGGTCGGAGGCTACAAATATGCATATGACAATACAAATAACCCTGATAAGTAACAACACGTGTGCATAGTGAGTTCCTATATAATAGAACTAAAGCCACTAAGCTGGTAAAAAGCATCCAGCACCACCACCAAAACAAATGTTAGGGAAATTAAAACAAAATGTGCAGCATATTAACCTCAGACCTGTGGCGCCACCACCCCTACGTTTCGGCGTGCATGCCTTCTTCCGGGGGAGCAGTAGTCAATGTCATATTTCTGTACATCCACTCCACTGATGCATCTTCTCTGTGACAGTCATTGCACTGGTTACCCATGCACTATAGAATATAACATAAACTTATCAGATTCACCAACAAAGCTTTCTACAGTGTTGCAAATTGAGCTGAACACTCTTGTCTCTGTATACCACCCTGTCATCTCCATCCATAGTGCTGCAGCACCCCACATCTGTTCCTTTATCTATATCTAACACACTACACATGCCCTCAGCCCTTCACCACTAGAGATGAGCGGTATTCGAGTCTAACTGTTCGCCAATTTCAAATTCGAGCTGTTTTGGGCAGTGCAATTTGCTTAAAATTCAGCTGTTCGAGTTTCTGTTCAATAACTGTTCGTTCACCAAAAGCTTAATTTGATTTGCACATTAAAACTGTTTATCATTGTTAATAGACTGTTTCAGTGTATAGTGGGTGGGGGGTGGGGCAGGGGAGAGATCTGTGCTGAAATAATGCCGATCTCCATTTTTTTTTTCTTTCCTGCATTTACAGTGGGGCGGTGCAGTCTCTCAGCCTATCAGCAGTGCAAACACAGACAGCAATGTGCATGTGATGCACACAAGCAAGGGCATGTGTCATTGGCTGTGTATGTCACATGTCCTTGCCCTATAAGAACCAGCCATTTGCACTGTCACCACCATTTCTTCACTGCTGCAGCTTCGTGTTAGACGGCACCGCTGCTGCTGTGGGCGCTACACAGTCTAAGTTTTTTTGGAGCGAATTTTCAGAGAGATAGGTCTAAGGAGTCGGGAGGAGTTGGGACTAGTTGTAATATCAGCCCTTTTCAGGGTAGGTTACAGCAGTTCATAGCACTGTTTGCCAGGCAGGTCTGTGCCAGCGCTGTGCAAGTGTTTGTCACAGCATATGGTGTAATCTAGCTCAGCCAATCCTTTTGGGCTAGGAGCATTGTCTGATAGTCATCTGAGTAGCCCGCCTGTGAAGCTAGCTACACCACCTGTGTATCTCAATTTTTACTGCATCTAACCCAGTTAATAGTTTTGGGCCTAGGAGCAGTGTCTGCACGTCAGCAGAGTAGCCCGCCTGTGAAACAAACTATACCGCCTGTGTATCTTAATTTTTACTGCATCTAATCCAGTTAATATTTTTGGGCCTAGGAGCAGTGTCTGCACGTCAGCAGAATAGCCCGTCTGTGAAAATAACTACACCGCCTGTGTATCTCAATTTTTACTGCATCTAATCCTGTTAATAGTTTTGGGTCTAGGAGCAGTGTCTGCACGTCAGCAGAGTAGCCCGCCTGTCAAACTAACTATACCGCCCGAGTATCTCAATTTTTACTGCATCTAATCCAGTTAATAGTTTTGGGACTAGGAGCAGTGTCTGCACGTCAGCAGATTAGCCTGCCTGTGAAACTAACTATACCGCCTGTGTATCTCTATTTTTACTGCATCTAATCCAGTTAATATTTTTGGGCCTAGGAGCATTGTCTGCACGTCAGCAGAGTAGCCCGCCTGTGAAACTAACTATACCACCTGTGTATCTAAATTTTTACTGCATCTAATCCAGTTAATAGATTTGCGCCTAGGAGCATTGTCTGCACATCAGCAGAGTTGAACGTCTGTGAAACTAACTACACCGCCTGTGTATCTCTATTTTTACTGCATCTAATCCAGTTAACAGTTTTGGGCCTAGGAGCAGTGTCTGCACATCAGCAGAGTAGCCCGCCTGTGAAACTAAATATACCGCCTGTGTGTCTCTATTTTTACTGCATCCAATCCAGTTAATATTTTTGGGCCTAGGAGCTGTGTCTGCACGCCAGCAGAGTAGCCCACCTGTGAAACTAACTACACCGCCTGTGTATCTCTATTTTTACTGCATCTAATCCAGTTAATAGATTTGGCCCTAGGAGCATTGTCTGCACATCAGCAGAGTTACCCGCCTGTGAAATTAACTACACCGCCAGAGTATCAATATTTTACTGCATCTAATCCAGTTAATAGTTTTGGGCCTTGGAGCAGTGTCTGCACGTCAGCAGAGTAGCCCGCCTGTGAAACTAACTATACCGCCTATGTATCTAAATTTTTACTGCATCTAATCCTGTTAATAGTTTTGGGCCTAGGAGCAGTGTCTGCACGTCAACAGAGTAGCCCGCCTGTGAAACTTACTACAACGCCTGTGTATCTCTATTTTTACTGTATCTAATCCAGTAAATAGTTTTGGGCCTAGGAGCATTGTCTGCACCTCAGCAGAGTAGCCCACCTGGGAAACTAACTATACCACCTGTGTATCTCTATTTTTACTGCATCTAATCCAGTTAATATTTTTGGGCCAAGGAGCAGTGTCTGCACGTCAGCAGAGTAGCCCGCCTGTGAAACTAACTATACCGCCTATGTATCTAAATTTTTACTGCATCTAATCCTGTTAATAGTTTTGGGCCTAGGAGCAGTGTCTGCACGTCAGCAGAGTAGCCCACCTGTGAAACTTACTACAACGCCTGTGTATCTCAATTTTTACTGTATCTAATCCAGTTAATAATTTTGGGCCTAGGAGCATTGTCTGCACGTCAGCAAAGTTGCTCGCCTGTGAAACTAACTATACCGCCCATGTATCTAATTTTTTACTGCATCCAATCCAGTTACCAGTTTTGGGCCTAAGAGCAGTGTCTGCACGTCAGCAGAGTAGCCCGCCTGTGAAACTAACTATAACACCTGTGTATCTAATTTTTTACTGCATCTAATCCAGTTAATAGTTTTTGGCCTAGGAGCAGTGTCTGCACGTCAGCAAAGTTGCTCGCCTGTGAAACTAACTATACCGCCCATGTATCTAATTTTTTACTGCATCCAATCCAGTTACCAGTTTTGGGCCTAAGAGCAGTGTCTGCACGTCAGCAGAGTAGCCCGCCTGTGAAACTAACTATAACACCTGTGTATCTCAATTTTTACTGCATCCAATCCAGTTAATATTTTTGGGCCTAGGAGCAGTGTCTGCACATCAGCAGAGTAGCCCGCCTGTGAAACTAGCTATACCGCCTGTGTATCTCAATTTTTACTGCATCTAATCCAGTTAGCAGTTTTGGCCCTAGGAGCAGTGTCTGCACGTCAGCAGAGTAGCGCGCCTGTGAAACTAACTATACCACCTGTATCTACATTTTTATTGCATCTAATCAAGTTAATACTTTTGGGCCTAGGAGCATTGTCTGCACATCAGCAGATTAGCCCGCCTGTGAAACTAACTATACCACCTGTGTATCTCTTTATTTACTGCATCTAATCCAGTTAATAGTTTTGGGCCTAGGAGCAGTGTCTGCATGTCAGCAGAGTAGCCCGCCTGTGAAATGAACTACACTGCCTGCGTATCTAAATTTTTACTGCATCTAATCCAGTTAATAGTTTTGGGCCTAGGAGCATTGTCTGCAAATCATCAGAGTAGCCCACCTGTTAAACTAACTATACCACCTGTGTATCTCTATTTTTACTGCATCTAATCCAGTTAATAGTTTTGGGCCTAGGATCAGAGTCTGCACGTCAGCAGAGTAGCCCGCCTGTGAAATGAACTACACCGCCTGTGTATCTCAATTTTTACTGCATCTAATCCAGTTAGTAGTTTGGGCCCTAGGAGCAGTGTCTGCACGTCAGCAGAGTAGCCTGCCTTTGAAACTAACTATACCGCCTGTGTATCTAAATTTTTACTGCATCTAATCCAGTTAATAGTTTTGGGCTTAGGAACAGTGTCTGCACGTCAGCAGAGTTGCCCGCCTGTGAAACTAACTATACCGCCTGTGTATCTCTATTTTTACTGCATCTAATCCAGTTAATAGTTTTGTCAGCAGAGTAGCTCGCCTGTGAAACTAACTATACCGCCTGTGTATCTAAATTTTTACTGCATCTAATCCAGTTAATAGCTTTGGGCCTAGGAGCAGTGTCTGCACGTCAGCAGAGTAGCCCGCCTGTGAAACTAAGTATACCGCCTGTGTATCTCTATTTTTACTGCATCTAATCCAGTAAATAATTTTGGGCCTAGGAGCAGTGTCTGCACGTCAGCAGAGTAGCCCGCCTGTGAAACTTACTACAACGCCTGTGTATCTTTATTTTACTGCATCTAATCCAGTTAATAGTTTTGGGCCTAGGAGCAGTGTCTGCACGTCAGCAGAGTAGCCCGCCTGTGAAACTAACTATACCGCCTGTGTATTTAAATTTTTACTGCATCTAATCCAGTTAATATTTTTGGGCCTAGGAGCAGTGTCTGCACATCAGCAGAGTAGCCCGCCTGTGAAACTAACTATACTGCCTGTGTATTTCTTTTTTTACTGCATCTAATCAAGTCAATAGTTTTGGGCCTAGGAACAGTGTCTGCACGTCAGCAGAGTAGCCCGCCTGTGAAACTAACTATACCGCCTGTGTATCTCTATTTTTACTGCATCTAGTCCAGTTAATAGTTTAGTTTTGGGCCTAGGAGCAGTGTCTGCACATCAGCAGAGTAGCCCGCCTGTGAAACTAACTACACTGCCTGTGTATTTCTTTTTTTACTGCATCTAATCAAGTCAATAGTTTTGGGCCTAGGAGCAGTGTCTGCACGTCAGCAGAGTAGCCCGCCTGTGAAACTAACTATATCGCCTGGGTATCTAAATTTTTACTGCATCTAATCCAGTTAATATTTTTGGGCCTAGGAGCAGTGTCTGCACGTCAGCAGAGTAGCCCGCCTGTGAAAGTAACTATACTGCCTGTTTATCTCTCTTTTTACTGCATCAAACCCAGTTAATAGTTTTGAGCCTAGTACCACAGTTTGGCCACTCAGTTCTGCTCGGTTTTCATCCATCGGTTGATGTGCCAACAACTACAGATAGAGAGTTGCCAATGATTTAAGCAGTAAAATGTGTGGCAAAAGGCCTTCTTCTGGTGGAAAGGGAAATAGGCGTGTTGGAAAGGGAAAAAAGATTGTGTCCGTTGGGTAGGTGGTAAAGCATCAGTAACACCTGCAGAAGAAAGACCATCTTCCAGCCCAAGTAAGATGTCTTCTTCTTTTCGTGGACAATCTGATATGATCCCTTTATTACGACCATCGCTACAAGCATCACCAAAAATTCCAGATGAGGCACTAAAACAGCAGGTGCTTGAACGGATATCAAGTGCTCGTTCAAGTGGGCTCTCCTCCATGTCAACTTCAACATCACAACTACTCCAGTCCTCAGAGTTGTCACCCCAATCGCACTTGCTTCCTCACAGCTCCCAAGTCTCCAGCCGCCCATCAGAGCATGGGGTAACACACATGGTTGAGTCTGTAGAGCTGTTAACGCATACTATAGCCTGGGAATCAGAGGTCTGCTCCAGAGCTTCTGTGAATCCAGACGAGGAAATGATCTGCACTGATGCCCAGAATCTTTGTGAGTCGGATCCAGGCCCAGATGAAGAAGGTTCTGAGCATAATGTAGACCCTCGTTCCCAAACAGTAACTCCTGTTGGTGGAGACAATGAGGAAGATGACGATGAGACTGAGATACCTGATTGGAACAAAAACTTGACTTTTCGGTCGAGGCAGGAAGAGGTTGGCTCTGAGGACGACGGGTGTGAGAACACACAGGATGATGATGACAAGGTTATAGACCCCACTTACTGTCATCCCCCAGTCCGCCAGTCCATGAGGTCAGAAGAGGAGGTGGAGGAGGATGCTAGTGACGAGTCTGATGATGAGGTTACGTTGCGCCTTCCTGGACAGAGACGGAGTACTGGAAGCACATCAACAACTGCATCCTCAACCCCAACTGTGCCTCAGACCAGAAGTCGTGGTGGCTCTTCAGGTCGCACGGGCTCTAAGCCTTGCATAGCCTGGGCATTTTTTGACATTGCAAAGGATGACTCAACTCATGTTGCCTGTAAGAGTTGTCAACAAAATCTCAGTAGAGGACAAAAAATGACTAGCTTGAGTACTTCATGCATGAACCGTCACGTGGATATGAGGCATAAGTTGCAGTGGGAAGCTCACTGTGATACAATGCGGCCTAGTGTGCCAGGTCAACCACCGTCTACCCCATCAAGTACATCCGCATCCTCTTCATCCTCTGTGACTGTGGGGACAGCAGTCGCACATGGTTTTGGACGCAGACCTTAACCTTTTTACCCACAACATCCAGTGTGATTGGCAGGTCATCAGGACATTTGCAAGTGGAAACACCTGCTGTTGTTGAGCGCTCTCCGACATCGACACCATATTTTGATCAAGGCAACATAACATCTTCGCCTGCATCTTCCTCACAGACCAGCAGTTTGCCGGGGACACCATACTCAACTCCGTCTAAGCACGGCAGCCAGCCCTCAGTCCCTCAGATGTGGACAAGTAAAAAACCATTTCGTTCTAGCCATGACAAAGCTAAGAGGTTGAATTTCTCCATCTGCAAGCTGTTGGCTACAGAAATGCTGCTTTTCCGCCTGGTGGACACAGAGGTTTTTCGAGACCTTATGTCCGTCGCAGTGCCCCAGTACCAGATGCCCAGTCGCCACTACTTCTCAAAGAAAGCTGTGCCTGTGCTACACCAGCATGTCACACACAACATCACCGCTTCCTTGAGAAACTCTGTGTGTGACAGGGTGCATTTCACCACAGACACTTGGACGAGTAGACATGGACAGGGGCGTTACATGTCGGTGACTGGGCACTGGGTAACTATGGCGACATCAGGAGAAGGGGCTGCTGTCCAAGTCTTGCCATCCCCAGGAGATGCTCATTGATCCACGGTATCTAGAAGTTCCTCCACTGCTTTTGCCTCCTTAACCTCCTCTCGGTTCTCCACCTGCACTCAAAGCCTGTCTGGTAATGCCACCTGCATTGTAACTGTGCAGAAGGAATCCTGCACACCTCCTCACTATGCTGTCACCAGTACTCAACGGCATCAGGCAGTGTTTACATTGAAATGTCTGGGAAATGTGAGTCACGCAGCTGAGGAGTCGCTCTGGAGACCGAGTTCCATCAATGGTTGTCTTCGCTCAATCTCCAGCCAGGGAAGGCCGTGTGCGACAATGCTGCAAACCTGGGTGTGGCCCTTCGCCGGGGCAATGTCACACATGTGCCTTGTATGGCTCAAGTTTTGAACCTGGTTGTCCAGCAATTTTTATCCCACTATCCAGGACTAGATGGGCTTCTTCAGAGGGCACAGTCGCTGTGTGCTCACTTCTGCCGTTCGAATCCCGCAGCTCAATGACTTACATCTCTACAGAAGTTGTTGGGCCTGCCAGTTCTGCGGCTGAAATGCAATGTGCCCACATAGGTGGAATTCAACTTTGCACATGTTGCAGCGACAGTAGCAGCAACGACGAGCCCTGGTGCAATACGTTATGATGTATAGCCTGGGCCAACGAGATCAAGAGGTAGGGCAAATCACGCTGCAGGAGTGGTCTCAGATCAGGGACCTATGCACCCTTCTGCACAGTTTTGAAATAGCAACGAAGATGTTTAGTGCTGACTATGCCATTATCAGCATGACCATTCCAGTGATTTACATGCTGGAGCACACCTTACACAGTGTTTGGAGTCAGGTGGTGGAACAAGAGGAGGAGGAGGAGAAGGAACAGGAGGAGTCATATGCAGAAGGGATCATATCTCCAAGGTCAAGAAGGTTGGCAGCACCAAGGCGGCTGGCACTGGTGGCTGGGGGAGAGGGATTATCGAGGGCGCATGGTAGCAGCCAAACTGATGAGGAAGGTGCAGGAGGTGAGGAAGAAGTGGAGGATGAACTGGCGCTGGGCATGGAAGTCTCATCAGATGAGGGAGACCTTGATCAAATTTCTGTTGTGTGAGGTTGGGGGGAGAGGGCAGACGAAGGAAGCATGATTCTCACCTGCCACCACCAAGACAACAAGGACTTGGTCCTCCTGGATGCACAAGACACATGAGTGCCTTCTTGCTGCACTACCTGCAACATGACCCTCGGATTGTCAGAATCCGAAGAAATGCCGACTACTGGTTTGCCACACTCTTAGATCCCCGGTACAAAAGTAAATTTGGCAAAATAATTCCTGCCATGGAAAGGGATTCACGCATGCAGGATTATCAACAGAGACTGTTACAGAATCTAACATCTGCTTTTCCACAATACACCAGTGGTGCACGTAGTCAATCTCTGAGTTCTAACTTGCAAACCGTGGGACTATCATGTCATCACTCAAACCGTAACAGTAACATCGTATCTGGTGGTAACAGCAATTTTTTCCAATCGTTTCAAGATTTTTTTAGACCATCCTTTGCAACGCCACAGGAGACAAGAAGTCAGACGCACAGCCAACGCCTAGAGAGGATGGTACAAGAGTATCTCCAAGTTAAAATCGATGCCATGACTGTGTATCTAGACCCTTGCTAATTTTGGGCTTTCAATCTTGAAAAATGGTCTGAGCTCGCCACTCACGCCTTGGAGATCTTGTCGTGCCCCGCAGCCAGCGTTATCTCTGAACGTGTGTTCAGCGCTGCTGGTGGTGTGCTGACAGATAAGCGCACGAGGCTGTCCAGTGACAATGTAGACAGACTAACTTTCATCAGATGAACAAATCCTGGATCCGCAAGGACTTTTCTACCCCTGTGTCATCTTGGGGAGACTAAAAGCTTGATGATTTTTGAAAATCACCTCACCAACCGTTTTAAAAATCTCTGGCGAAATTGATGCCACTTAAGTGGTGTCTGTGGCCGAATTTTTGTAAAAAATTGGAGACACTTTATTTAGTCCCCTTGCTGAGTTTTACATGACGCTGCCATCGTCAATTCCAGGTGGGTGGGGTCATCTGCAGTGGTGTTTACTCATACTATGGCCCTGGATTCAGAGGTCCGCTCCAAAGCTTCAGTGTCTGCTAGTCAGCAGAGTAGCCCAGCCACCCACCGCCTGTTTACCTAAGCACTATTTTTAACGGCATCTGGCCCAGGAAATCTTTTTGGGCCTAGTAGAATTTAGTGATAATCAGCAGCGTACTTCACTCATGAAGCAAGCTACACCACCTGTTTACCTAACTACAATTTGTAACGGCATCTAGCCCAGGAAATCCTTTTGGGCCTAGTAGAATTTGGTACTACTCAGCAGCGTACTCCACCCATGAAGCAGGCTACACCGCCTGTTTACCTAACTACTATTTTGTAACGGCATCAAGCCCAGGAAATCCTTTTGGGCCTAGTAGAATTTAGTGCTACTCAGCAGCGTACCCCACCCATGAAGCAAGCTACACCGCCTGTTTACCTAAGTACTCGGGTTGAGCGACTTTTGCTTTTTTAGGATCGAGTCGGGTTTCGCGAAACCCGACTTTCTCAAAAGTCAGGTCGGGTGAAATCGGCCGATTATTGCGAAAAGTCGTGGATTGAACGAAACACGAAACCCAATGCAAGTCAATTGGGAATCAAAGTTGGCAGTGAGTGGAGGACAGGAAAACACCTACAGTGCCCATTTTTATGCCAAAAACATGAATTCTTATTTCTTAAGCTTGTCAATCTTAATTTACTTTATAATAATAGTTAGGCATTGAAAACAGGGGGTCATTTGGCTAAAGTTGTGTGGGGATAGGGCTGGTTCAAGATTTTAGTGGGCCCAGGAAACGCAGACTACATCACGGCGGTGGAGCAGGGAGAGATAAGTATTGAAACTTTGCAAGTGCTGTGATCCCAAGGAAGCAGGGGGGACCACTCGTTCGCATTGGCACTGGCACAGGGCCCCTTAAAGTACGGCGGTGTGTTTGACGGCGGGGGCGCCTCCCACTGGCAGAGACACTTTTGCGTACTATGAGGGGCCCTGTGCCAGTGACGTCGCCAATGAGTATGCCCCCCCCACCTTATGCAGGAACCTGCACTTTCATCTGCACCTTCCTCTTTGTCCCCGTGTAAGGTGGTATAGTGTGCGGGAAGGGGAACCTGACTTTCAGCAGGGTCAGATTCTGGCTGTGTAGAGTGCAAGGGGAATGAAGTGGTCTGGGTCAATGTACCAGCAGACTCATGTAGCAGTGTCTGGCTATTGGGCAGAATGAGGAGGAAACACAGATATAGTCCCAAAGAAAAAAGTAGGCTAAATGCAGTTCAAAATTGGTAACAGGACTAAACAGGCGGCATAGCTTTGTTCAGTGGCGAAAAACTGTAATGAGTGGCAGAAACAGTTAGTAGGCCCAAGTAATAAAGTGGGCCAAATGAAGTTCAAAATTGGTAATAGGAGTAAACAGGCGGCACGGCTTTGTTCAGTGGAGGAGAACAACAAGCAGCGGCAGACACCGTTAGTATGCCCAACCAAACCAGTAGCCCAAATGCAGTGTAATATCTGATATAGCCCGAAAGCCAGAAGATTGAAGCTCAGCTTTGTAAAGTGGAGAACACCAAGCAGCCGCAGACACCATTAGTAAGCCCAACCAAACAAGTAGCCTAAATTCAGTGTAATATGCGATGTAGGCCGAAAGCCTGAACATTGAAGCTCAGCTTTGTAAAGTGGAGGGAGAACACCAAGCAGCCGCAGACACCGCTAGTAGGCCAAACCAAACAAGTAGGCCAAATGCAGTGTAATATTTGATATAGGCTTAAAGCCTGTAAATTAAAAATCACCTTTAGTCTGTGGAGAACACCAAGCTGCGGCTCACACCATTTGTAGGCCCAACCAAAGAAGTAGGCCAAATGCAGGTAAATATCTGACACCGGATGAAAATTGAGGC